>NC_133411.1:24392500-25017500 GCF_049350105.2 Macaca mulatta
TTCAGTGAAGTTATTTATTATCAAAGATTAAAAAAAAGGAATAAAAAATGGTTTCCAAAAGTTTAATTGTGATGAGTAAGAGTATAGCATGACCATTCATGAAGGTAGATAATCAAGAGGAGAAAACCAGCTTCAGGAAGGACGACTGATACTTTCTATTTTGTGCATATTAGATATAAAGTATCTTTCTCCCATTCCTTTCAATGGTTGCTTCTCCCCACTGTCTGTGTCAGCTGAGATTGCACTAAGGCTGTGAATAACTTCCTTGATTTGTAAGTACTTTCTTTTTTGTTCCTCCCCTGTCCATTCTCATAGCACGCTCTAATTTGTCTTTCACAGCATTTCCAAATTTTAGTATGATTATGTTTTTCATGTCTGCATTTCCTAGCAAATTGAGATTCTATTGGAGGCTGGTGGGGGGCTACTCACATCTATATTATTAACGTATTTATAACCATGACAGCACTTAGTAGACATTTAAAAATATTTAATAAATGTCCAAGTGACATTTGCCATTAGAATTCTTATAGTCAATTCGTGATCATCACAAATACCTTGGTCCATTTTTGCAGTGACCCTCAGCTCAGTTCCAGAGTTGTTTAGTTACATTTAGAGTAAGTCTAGATCATCCAATTCTGATCCTTAACGCACTTTTGTGAAAATTACTTCTAAGTTGAGTTATGTGATCTGCAACACACAGCTATCACTGAGTTCTAGCACAAGAGAAGGATTCAATAAATATTAATTGAATGAAGAAGGAAGCAAAGCAGTATGTACCTGCCTTAAACTTCCATTGGTAAGATACAGAGTACCACATATTTTCTTTGTCCCTTCCAAACAAATTAGTATTCCTACCCCTAAGTGATTCATATAATACATCATCTTAACATCAGCTACTCGTTCGCCGATTCTTTCTGTAGGTTCAAAATTCAGATGATCCACTGAGATCAAGAGACTTGCATTTTCTAGCTATAAATATAAAACTTCTAAAAACTGTGCAGTGTTAATGTCAAACCAAGGACCACAGAACTCTAGAGATTCATGCATACAATCTAGAGTTTAAATTTTTTTTTTTTTTTTTTTTTTTTTTTTGAGACGGAGTCTCGCTCTGTCGCCCAGGCTGGAGTGCAGTGGCGCGATCTCGGCTCACTGCAAGCTCCGCCTCCCGGGTTCACGCCATTCTCCTGCCTCAGCCTCCCGAGTAGCTGGGACTACAGGCGCCCACAACCGCGCCCGGCTAATTTTTTTTGTATTTTTAGTAGAGACGGGGTTTCACCGTGGTCTCGATCTCCTGACCTTGTGATCCGCCCGCCTCGGCCTCCCAAAGTGCTGGGATTACAGGCGTGAGCCACCGCGCCCGGCCGAGTTTAAAATTTTTAAATGTGATTTTTAATGTTTACATTTCCATTTTAATAATTTCTAAAATTAGTATCGGATATTTTTCTGGAATAAAAAAAGAGCACTGGGACAGTGCAGTGGCTCGTGCCTGTACTTCTAGTACTTTGGGAGACCAAGGTGGGAGAATCACTTGAGTTCAGGAGTTTGAGACAAGCCTGGGCAACATAGTGAGACCCTGTCCTATACGGGGGGGAAAAAAAAAAGGAGAGACCCTATCTCTGCAAAAAAAAATAAAAATTAGCTAGGCATGGTAATAGAGGCCTCTGGTCCTAGCTACTCAGGAGACTGAGGTGGGAGGATGGTTTGAGCCTGGAGTTCAAGGCTGCAATGAGCCATGATCGTCAGGCTACCACACTTCAGCCTGAGCCACAGAGGAGACCCTGTCTCCACAAAAAAAAAAAAAAAAAAAAAAAAAAAGACATTGACTCAAAAATGCCCATTTGTGATTGCATCTTGCATTTGCAATCACTGTATCACCAGTAGCATATGGTACTTATAGAAAGACAACAGAAAAATAACAGAAGATGGCAGAATTCATATAGACCTAATGGGAAGTAAAGACTACTGAAGAAAGAGGTCACCACTCAGGATCTGGGGTACGGGACAATAGTCTAAAATTACTTTTACTAAAAAGAATCTGTGCTTACAAGCCATTTTCTTTGAACAAAATCTTGATCCTGTGTGAAATTTTTGAGACATGAAGTTCAGAGATAAGTAGTTTTTCAGCAATAAGTCTTAACTAAATTGGTTGACCTTAGCAGAAGAAATACCATCATATGCCGCATAACAATGTTTTGGTCAACATCGAACCACATATACGATAGTGGTCCCATAAGATTATGTTATATTTTCACTGTAGCTTTTCTATGTTTAGATACACAAATACTCACCATTGTGTTACAATTGTCTACAAGTATTCAGTGCAGTAACTTGCAGTACTGGTTTGTTGCCTAGGAGCCATAAGCTATTTCACATAACCTAGGTGTGTAGGGCCATGGCATCCAGGTTTAAGTACATTTTATGTTCACACAATACTAAAATTGCCTAACGATGCACTTCTCAGAAATGTTTCCCTATCCTTAAATGAGGCATGGCTGTATGTTTATTGGAGTGAGGCAGTTGCTGCTTGACTGGCTTTCCTGAGTGTGTGACTGTCACTTGTTGGCCAGCTTTCAGAGGTATGTGTGGGGAAAGCTGTCAGTGATTGGTTAGAATTAGTTTATTACCAGTGCTAAGGGTTAGTTGTTGCTATGAGTACTGAATAATCAGTCATTCACAATCTTGAATTGGAACATAAAAGCATTTCCTTTTCTCATCAGCCCTATTTTTCCCCCTAGCCTCAGGGATAGGTTGTCATTGTTGTTATCAACTCTCCTTTAAGTTGATGTCTCATTTGCAGTTGATTTTTAGTCTAAATGTTGATAAACAAAATTTTATTATATTATTGTTATTATTACTATTATTATTAATTAGCTGTTGACTCTTCCGGCAGGGCAATGCCTACAGCCTTGAAGGCTCTGTACAGAAGATGTTTAAAAGCTGCGAGTTACCACAACGATTCTTCACATTGTGAGAAGAAACTGAAAAGCTCTTGGGGCCAACGCTTTAAGACAGCCCAGGCTTAACAGCGAAGAAACACCCTAGCGCCTGCTTGAGGCTATTTTATGTAGCCAGGTTACTTCTGTTTCAGGGCAGATATGAGTTGATTTTTCCCCTCTTCTGGGGCATTAATCCAGGAACCATATGAAGTTCAGCAAGATTATTCTATAATTATATAAACTAAGGAATTTAAATCAGTTTTTGTGTCCCTAGAGAAGTAGATGTATTAATTACTCTCTCAAGCAAAGAGACAGAATAATTTTTGAAGAATACCTGAGTTTCCCAAATCCCATTAATGAGATATTTTTTCTCAGAATTCTTTCCCATCAGTTAACATGTATGCCTTCAGGAAGTATTTAACCTTCCAAATTATTTGTAAAGAAACACAGTCTTCTTAAGGAATGTGAGATTAATACATTTTATATAACTTAACGATTAACTCCATAGAATAATTTGTCATGGCCTGGAATTGGCAGTAGTGAGACTGTGGTGCACAAAAGAGAAAGGAGCTCAGGAGGTACAAAAAGTAAATGGAGCAATCAATGTATTTATTCTGGGTGCTATTGTAAGGACACAGTCACTATTACATTTAAACACATTGGTAGCCCCCTCTTCTACAGCAAGAACATTGCCATGGTTTGAATGTGTCCTCACAAAAAATTAGATGTTTACAGAGTAATGATGTTGAGAGAGAGATGGGACCTTTGGGAATTGGCAGAGTCATGAAGGCTCCTCCTGTTATGAATGGCGTTAGAGCTTTTACGAAAGATGCTTCATGCAATGTTTGGTTGCCTTACCCTTCTGCCTTCTCCCATGTGAGAACACATTATTCCAGCTTCTGGAGGATGCAGCCCTCACTAGACAGCTGAACCTGAAGCTGCCTTGATCTTGAACTTCCCAACCTCTAGAACTGTGAGAAAGTAAATTTCCATTATTTGATTGCCCAGCTTGTGGTATTCTGTTGTAGCAGCACAAAGCAGACTAAGACTTCATCTTTGTATTTATATATTTTCTGCAAAGAACATTACTTTGATATTGCCCATCCCCAGGTTGCAAAGATTTTCTCCTTTTTTCTTTTACTTCTATAAGTTATATACACATAAGATTTAAATTTTGGTATATAATTCAGTTTGAGTTTATTCTTGGGTAAGGTCTGTGGTACAGATCAATATTTATTTCCTTCATAGTTTATCAATTTTTTTCAGCACTATATGTTGAAATGGTTTTTCTTTTGTCATCATCCTCTTTTGGTACTCTTGCCCAAAATCAACTGGTCATATACTCATGAGTCTATTTCTGAACTCTGCTTTCTTCCATTGATCTGGATATCTATTCTTTCACCAATAACACAGTGTCTTGATGTCTACAGTTCTATAAGTATTAAAATCAAGTACTGTAAATTCTCCAGATTTATTCTTGATTTTCAAGTTTATTTCAGTTATTCTAGCTAATTTTCCAGAAAAAAAATCCTGGAACTTTGAGATTTTATTTAAACAATAAATAATTTGTTAAGAGTCAATATAGGAACACTATTTTTCAATTCCACAGCATGTTATATTCTCCATTTATTTAAGTTGTCTTTTATTGTGTTCATTGTGGGCATATGGTTTTAAATAAAGAGATGTTACGTCTTACCAAATTTATTTTTAAACAATTAGTGATTTTGGCATTTTGTTATGGAAACATCTATCTATTTATTTGTTTGTTTTGAGGGATGGAGTCTTACTCTGCTGTCCAGGCTAGAGTGCAGTGGCACAATCAGCTCACTGCAGCTTCTAACTCCTGTGCTCAAGTCATCCTCTTTCCTCTGCCTCCTGAGTAGCTAGGACTATAGGCACACGTCCCCACAATAATTCTGTGTTTTTCTTTGTAGAAACGTAGTCTTGCTATGCTGTCCATGCTGGTCTTGAACTCCTGACCTCAAGCAATCCTCCCACCTTGGCCTCCCAAAGCATTGAGATTACTTACGGTCATGGAGCAATGTGCCTGGCTGTAAATGGAATTTTCAAAATTTCTTTTCCAATTGTTTCTTGCTAGTGTGTAAGTAGTAGTTAATTTTTATACATTAGTTTTTCATTCTATGACTTTGCTCCCTGAACATATTAGTTCAAGTATCTATTTTTTGGTTTCTTTGGAGTTGTCAACATTCATGTCATTTGAAAATATTATTTTCTCTTCTTTCTCTCTCTCTTTCAATTTACATTTTTTATTTCTTTCAGTGAAAACTTCTGGTCCTAAAATTCTCATGGTAGAAAGATTTTGCTAGCAAATAAAAATTTTTTAATATATAAAATATTCAGATTTTTTATTATTCTGTTGATAAAATAATTTATATTTCTCAAGTAGCTTCATCATTTATCTCTAAGTCATCAAAATTGTTTTTAAAAAGGTGATTATAATATTATCTTTTTTCCTTTTCAGTTTCTGTAGCAACTGTAGTAAAAACCCCTTTAGCATTTCTCATGTTAGTGGTTTTTGTTGTCTCTTTATCTCTTAATCAATCTAGCTAAGATTTATAGTTTTTGCTGATACTTTTGAATAACCAAATTTTGGATTTGCTAGTGTGCTTATTGTTTATTTTATCTTTATTGTTTACTACCATCCAAATATTTATTATATTTTTCTTCTTGTTTTTTAGAGTATTAGGTCATTGACAATAGCTGGTTCTTATTTTTATTATTTTTATTTATTTATTTGACATGGCGTCTCACTCTGTCACCAGGCTGGAGTGCAGTGGCGTGATCTCATCTCACTGCAACTTCAGACTCCCTGGTTCAAGCAATTCTTCTGCCTCAGCCTTCTGATTTGCTGGGACACCAGGCACGTGCCACCACGCCCAGCTAATTTTTGTATTTTTAGTAGAGATGGGGTTTCACCATGTTGACCAGTGTGGTCTCGATCTCCTGACCTCGTGATCCACCTGCCTCGGCCTCCCAAAGTGCTGGGACTACAGGCGTGAGCCACTGCACCTAGCCTTCTTTTTTATTTCTAATAACAAAGTTATTTTTTTCCTCTAGGCACTACTTTAACTAAGTATTTCAAATTTTTATATATTTTATTTTCATTTAACTTAACTTTTGTATAATATCCTTTGTGTTGCCTTCTCTGATTCAGGAACTCTTTAGAAATGTTTGATTTAATTTCCAAAAATTTAGAGATTTCCTACGTATTTTATTGTCTTTAAGATATAGCAAATATAGCACAACTATTATGTATCCATAAAAACTAAAAATAAAAAAGTTAAAAACAGGTATATTTTTAAAATACATAGCATTAGAAACTACTTAAATGGAAGCCAAAGAAAAATAATTTAAAATGTGGACGGAGAATTAGTAAACTGTCAGATAACTTTAATGAAGATAATATATGTATAATCAGATCCTCTAAAACAAAAGGGGATTATTTGAAGAAATAATGTCCAAAAACCTTCCAAATATATAAACTATAAAAACACAGGTCAAGTGATCTTTGTGAGCTCCATGTAATAAAACATGAAGAAAATGACTAATATAGACCTATTAAAAGATAATTTAAAAGACTGTCCATACAAAACGTTGATGAGCATGTGGAAGAACTGTTAACTTTCATATGCTAATGTTGGATACAACCACTTTGGAACACAGTTTGACAGTTTCTTAAAATGTGAAACACATACCTCTCCTATTACCAGCTATTCTTGGTATTTATCCAAAAGTAATAGAAGCACATGGATGGCCAAAACCTCGTACACAAACAATGATAGCAGCTGAATTGGTAATAACCCAAAGTGTAAACAACCCGAATGTCAATCAACAGATGAATGAATAAACAAATTCTGTTCCATCCACCTAATGAAACAAAACTAAATTCAGCAGTTTAAAAAGTGAACAAACCATTGGTGAGCAGAGAAACTTAGATTTCAAAATAAATATTCCAAGCAAAGAGAGGAATAATAAGTAATGAAATTTCAGCAAGAACTTTATCTCATCTGACTTTTGACCAAAAAAAAAAAAATTCCAAAGCATGTGTGCTTCGCTTTAGTCTTCTAGTCTCTTTTCCTCTTGGAATTCATCTGAGTGGACCTCTAAAGTCCTAGCTTACTTACTATTTAAAATAAACCAAAATATACTGGATGCTACTTTAATTTACTCTAAATACTTCATAATAAATTTTATAGAATTCTTATAAAATCCCTTCAAGCTATCTATGATACAATTCATTTAGATGAGTAGAATCAGATGTCCAGACTTGTGTGTGTGTGTATATGTGTGTGTGCATGTGTGTGCTTGTGTGTGCGTGTATGTGGGTGACAGACTATTCTCTCCTTCCTCACTTCCCTCTTTTCATCTCTTCTCCTGTATTTTATTTTCTTCCTTCCTCCCTTTCTCCCACCTTTCCTTCCTTCTTTCCCACTTTCTTCTTCATGAATATATGTAGTGCTTGTACCAAAACTGTGCACTGTGCTTCTGGTATAGCAGAAAAGGCATATTCTAGTTGGACGCTCAAAAAGACATCAAATAGTGATTTAAACAGAATAGTTAGAGGGATAGTTTTGTACTATTTTATATACAATAACGGAGAATTTCAAATTCTACTAAGAATAGAATTGAGTTCAGTTAACTAATAATCTCAGGTTTAAAAAAAAAAAAAGTTTCCATAATCTTTTTTGCCTTTATTTAGAAGACAGCATTTTGAACAATTTTTTTAAAAATTTGGAACAATATGTCTTTTACACAAAGTAATGAAAGACGATGAATAATAGAAAGTGAAAGAAGGTAATAAAGGAAATCAATTTCGGGTACTTTCACTTGTTTTTCATTGTGAAAATGTGGTGTGAGCTTCATTTTCTCTCAAAAGTTCTGAACTGCAATCAAGAGTAATTTACATAAAAGACAGCAGGTAACAACATTTTGCAGCATATTTCCCTTTCATACAGGAAGAGAAGGAGAGAAGGAAAAGAAAAGAAAATCGTCAAAGAGTTTATGAGGTCGTTTCTGAAACAAAGTCGAACATTAAAAAACAGCCCTTGGCTTTTGATAGAAAATAACTTAAAGTTATCCAGGTTTCATGGAATGCATTTAAGGCAATATAGCAGATGGGGTATTGAGTAACATCTTGAGTTAATTTATTTTTGAAGTGCACAATGAGTTTTTATGACATAATTGAATTAGAGAGTCAGAAGGAATATCTTTCTCCTGTTATTTTATTTTTATCTTGGAAAAAGTATCAGAATATTTGTGCAATTATTATTATGGTATGTAGGATACACACTTAAATCAGTGTCAAGCATATAATTTTAAAAATTTTTGTAGTTTAATTCTGAGAAGAAAGTATAAAGACGATGTGTACACTGCTAACCTGATGTTTCTGAGCCAACCAACTTGTTCAGCATTGAGTGAGGTTTTAGTTGATTGTATGCTAGATTTTACATTTGTTACTGTATTTGTAACTGAAATAAAAGAGCAAGTTTAAGTTTGAAAATTAACTACAGGTACCGGTAGCCATTTTATTAGTAAAATTGAGGGGGGAGAGAGAGAGAGAGAGAGAGAGAGAGAGAGAGAGAGAGTATGTGTGTGTGTGTGTTTGGAAGATATACTTACAATCTCGAGTGTCTACTTTCAGTTTCACTCTTGAGATTAAAAAATTTGGAATAATAATGCAAATAAAGCAATTTATACTGACAATCATTTTACTCTTGATTTATCGTAATGTACTTCTTTTTGTAGTTTTGTTTAAAAAACCTTTCTATTTTGAGAAAATCAAATAATATTAAGGAATCACACCTTCAGAAATGCCTTTTTTCCAAATTCAACTTTGCATTTAGAAAAATATAAGATAATGTATTTACTTTGAATAAATGTTATTAAAATCCTGTACACTGTTTGGAAAATCTTGGAAGCCAAAAGAGAAACTGTGAAATAACATGCATTGCTCTCTTTTGCCAGTTATTTTTGTAAAATTACTTCCTAAGAAGAGACCCTATAGAAGAAACCCTCAGTGTTCATAGTTCCTTATCTGGAGTAAGATTTTCCAGTGGATTATCAAGGACATAAGGTTTTCCTTGTGTGCAAAAGTTATGGTGAGAAATCAAGTATGCAGAAGCATCCATCATCACCTGCTTGGTAGATCTGAGGATGACAGGTAACTTGTCAACATACACTTTCCTTTCCTTCCACTGTAGCAGCCTGGCAGCTCCTGTACACACTTTATTGTGCAGGTGCTTTCTTTTGGCAGACGTGTTCAGATAATAGAGCAATCCAATCAAAACATCAGTGAGACTCCCTGACAGAACATTTGCTGCTTTGGAAACATTTGCACTTACCATATGGCAAGGGCATCTTAGGCTATGAAACAGTGATTATTCGGAGTTTCAGTCTTTGAAAAGCATGCAGGATTTATTATGGTGAAAATGCACACATTTTAGAGCAGTTTATAAGGTAGTTGCATAATTAGGTCAACAAAAAACATTTTTTGTGGATACACAATTGAGGGCTCCAAGACATTGGGACTATCCTCCAAACTTTTTTCTGTATCACTAAGGAAATATATTTAAATGTCAAAATAGTATTTTATTCAATCTAATGTACTCCTTTGTTACAGATTAGTTGTTTTCTCTAGCAACTCGAATGTTCCTGTCATCCAGATAGAGCATCTTGTTTCCTTTAACAGGTCAACTGGAGGCACTAGGACATATTGTCACTTTTAGTCCCTTCTCGTGTAGTTTCCATAATGACTGTTGCCCTTCCAGTTGTCCTTGCTGTTTAATTGCCATACGTCCTCATGTCAGCACATTCATAACACGGCACAATTATCGAGTTTAAGGTGTATGTAGTTTTGTAGTCTGAATGCTTTCAGAAGAAAGAAGACCTTGATCTTATCAATAACTTGAGTCCAAATTACATTTGAGGGTCTGACTTCTTGAGAGGTTTCTAGTGGACAGCTAATCGAGCTTAAGTGGATTCTTGTTATCCTCAAAGTGTGATTTTTTTTCCCTAACCCTTGCCTACTTCAGTTATACCTTCCAGTTAATGCTCATCTTGCTGTCTTTAATTTTCATTAGTTCCTGTAGATGTCAAGCATTTGTTTTTCTGTTAGTGAAAGTACCCACATTAAAATGTGTTACAAATTAATTTTCTCAAATAAAACTAAAAATCTTCCTACAGATCTTAAGGGTTCATTCATATTTTCCAGCATGAATTTACCTGGGACCATCATATGTATCTGATATCGCTAGCTTGAGGTCTGGAGGACACATTGGTGACACCGTGAATGCTAATCATTCATCCATCTCTCTCTTTCCATGTTTTGCAAGATTCTTCATGTTGGCTAGTTAATTAAATGTCTCCTACCATAAGATGTTTTCTGTAATTAAGTTAGTGCCTACAGAATAACAATAGTTTAGAGTGAGAGCTTTTATCAAGCAGAACAAAAAATTAAATGAAGTCAGTCTCCAGTTCTGAAATACTTGGGCTGTAATTCACAAAAAGACATGAGACAGAAATTTAAAACTTTGACAAACACGACATGCATTCGAATTGCCTGTTCAATATGAAGAAACTGTACACTCATATACCAGGAAAACCAAATTTCTAGAATTTAAACTGTAGTTTATCTATCATGTCTGCTAATGAAATTATTATACAATACTTCTATGAAAAGATTATACTTCTAGTAAGCATTTATTTCTTCTTTATGTAATTCTATTTATGTATTATATTATTTGTCAAAAAATATTGGTCAATGCAATATTTGTGATTATTGAATTGGATTAGTTGTTGGATTAGTTTGACAATGACACATCAAGTGTTTTTAAAAATGACTGTAAGGACCAAAAAATCAAAGAAAAAAAACCTGTAAATAAAATTTGAATGATGATATGCTTAACACACATATAGAAGGCCTTTGATAAATCATTTCAAGGAAAAACTAATCACCCTGGTACACACATAATGAGAAACACGAAAATAAAACATATAGCATATGCCTTTACTAAACATTTCATTCAACAGGCTTAAGGACCCTTGTGTATTTTGTAAAGATTTACTGTCATACTTATGAGAAAATTGCATTTAGAAAATGCGATCAAGTATCATGATAGTCGATTAATGGATAACAATAAACTATTCTGTTTTAGTACTTAAGTTCACTAGCTTAGGCAAAAGCTTTTAAAGAAGGAGTGTGATGGAAATTCATTAGGAACCAGAAAAGACACAATGTGTATGCTAGAGATTTTCAGCACCCCAAAAGTAGGAAGGAGGAGTGATGGTTTAGCCCTTTTTCTTTAAGCATATAAAAGATAGTGTTAGAAACTTAAAATTTCACATTGCAGATGATAGCTCAGTTATTGGAATAATATGTCACAGGAGAGCACGTGCAATGAAAACAATGGTCAGCCCCAAAATATATTAACTATCCAAATAATGGTCTGTTTAATGCTTCAAAAAAAAAAAAAATCAGGAGTATGTTTTAAGTTCACTGCTCTACAAAGTAGGCAATCCTGCCCTCCAATAGATGGGCTACAGTATTTCCTATGGATCTGACCAAATCCTCTCAGGAAACACTTAAAAATTGAAACACATCTGCAGAATCAAAATACAGAATCCTGATCATGAAGATAAATTGCTGACTGGTGGTTTCCAGGGCATATAAGGGAGGAGGAACTGGGAAGAAACTGCTTAATGAGTATGGGATTTGACTTTTGAGTGATGGAAATATTTTGGAACTAAATACAGGCTGTTGTTGTATAACATTGGTAAGGTACTAACTTCTATTGAATTACTTCCCTTAATATAGTTAATTTTATGTCAAGTAAATTTTATCTATTTTTTTAAATAAATGCAAACTTCCCATCGGATTCCTACAGTAAACCCAGAATCGATTGTCCTTTCTGAGCACTGGTTTATGTAGTACTCTTTCATGTGGTGGATACTCATGAAGTCCAATTGCAATCTTTCCTATTGCTTTCTATAGGGCAGATAATTCTCCTTTTTCATTTAAGAACTCCTAACACTTAGCACAGTCTCTGCCATTAAAAAAAGGGTGTCCAATAAAGGATAAATACATACATGAATGCCATTTCATAACTTTGATTTTACTAGTTTAGAACCCTATGAATGTGTTCTTACAAATATCTGCAGTACTTCTAATTATATCCAAATTTCTCACAATGGAGCAAGCAATAATAGAAAATAAATGACATTTTCTTTTTATGTATACTGATTGTGTTTCATTTGATGGAAACATTATTTGTAATGGCATTCGTTTTCAGAAACAGATCCATAAAGTTGAAGTTCTTATCACAGTTTTCTATAGGCAATATTTCCCAGTGCTATGGTCTTGTATAAGGTTTTCAATTTTCAATTTAGTTATCAATAAAATATTGCTAGCCATACTCAACTCTGGATTTTCGTAAGAAAGAAAACATATGTGTACATGTACATACACCTATGTGTATATATTTATAAATGTATATTCTTCTTAACATTTTTATTTATTTTTAATGTTAGGATAAAAATTGTGTCTTGTTAAAAATATTTTCCTATATTTACTCTTCTATTATTGATATTCATTGTAATGCATACTTAAAAGTACAGGCACTGGAGCCAGATTCACTCAGTTTTAAATGCAACTCTTCAATTCCTTAAATTTGTGACTTCGTCCAAGTTTCTTATACTTTCTGTGCTTCAGTTTTCTCATCACTAAAATAGTTATACCATTTATCTCATCAGAATATCTTACTGATTAAAGTAGGTAAGATAAAATGCCTAAAATGTTGGAAATGACATGCAACAAAAATAGCTATTTTATTATAAATATTACTGTTTTAACACACTATTTTTGAAAGTTATTTAAGTATTCAGTTTTTACTATTGTAAATGTAGTACCCTCCCAGCAGAAATTAGGGTGGCTGAGGCTGTAGCTTGCCTTGTTTTACCAGCTCTGCTTACCACAATCGCGAATGCACTATAATAGTTGGGATTCATTCAGTCCAGAACATCAATCCAAAAGAATTCATAAAGTGTTGGAGGATCTCTGTAACTAATTTCCTCATAAGCACAGTAAAATAATGTGTTCATGTTACAAAGTCACACAATGAAAAGGAGCCTTTATAATAAAATCCACCTAAACATGACAATTAATTACAAAAGCTGCATGGTATTATTTCAGAAGACTTTAGCTATTTCCCAGTTACATCTTATTAAGGAGCTAGTGAAAATAGACCTACAATATTTTCAAAGATAGTCTTGCTTGGATTCTGGTTTAGATTTCTTCTTTTTGATGACAAAATTTTGTCTGATACGAATCTGCTCAGAGATTTCTCTTTTATAGGTTATTTTCTACATCTTAATCTCTGCTTGTGAACTTATTTTATTCACAAGCTATGTTTATTAAAAAATGTTTTTCAATTTGTTTCAATAGTCATGTGTTCCTGGTGAAAATCCCTACTGCTGTATTTTTCTTCGTGTTGGATTATTACTCATTCTTATTTCTGTTTCTCTAAGGCCCTCCAGCATTTTCATGCAATCTGTTCATTCTTTGCTTGTTCCTTTTATCTGTACAGCTCTCACGTTTTGGGCTATACTGTGTTAATAGTCTTGTTCTCCCTCTGCTCTCTCTCTCTCCTTTTTTTGTTTGACAGTGAAAATATATTCCCAAAGTAACATCTGAGCAGGGAATAAAAACGTCTTCTGTTAAATGGAAACGTAAACATCATGATACCATTTCTGTGTGCAATTGAAGTACTTCCTTTCTGTTCGCAGCCATGTTTTCCCCTCTTTCTCACTATTCCAATTTACAGGATTATGTATCTAGCCATCTCACATCCAATATTGGATAGAGAACAAGAGAACACAGTAGTATATTTATTTTTTTGCCATTTGGAAGTTAGATAATATAAATACCAGCCTCAACAGTCCTCTCAGATCCATCCTTTTATCCTGATATTTTATAGATAGAAAAGGAGAAAATATTCTTTTCTAAATTTTAACTATAAACATCTCACGTACAACAAAAAGTGACATTTATCTTGTTCATAGATATATTATTCCTTTCAGTTCTGTATACGACAGAGCTTATTAACTTTATTTCATAGTAGTAATGATACTCTATTGTGATAACAGTACTAGTCAAAATGGAATTAACCTACTGCCTTATCTCTTATTCGTATCTGTCCTTCCCATTATTTATAAACTGTTGGCTTGCTTTCCCTAATTATGTTAATGATAAATATATCATTTTTTCTCAGTACTTTCATCATGAATATAGAGAGTATATACTGTAGAACATAAATAAATAAATATATAGATAAATAAATACTGCAAAACTAGTTCACAGTGGAATTTATTGCATTGCCCAACGGTGAAAAACATATATATTTATTTTTATAGAAAACTGTGGGAGAATCTCATTAAGAACTAATGGCCTAAATAATTTTTTGAAATCCTGTTTCCCAGTTTACATCTTCCGTGGGGTATCTGCAGTTCTCTGTTGCTAAGGGATCTTGAACTGTGTCTCTGATATTTTAGAAGGACTATTTGCAATGACGGAGCCAGCTTGTTACAATGTATTAGTTAGCATCACATAGCAGCTAATTTAAAAGAACTAAGAGGCTTAGTGATATGGGATCAGCCAAGAATGTGTAGAGTCTTGCTTGGAGAAGTTAGTTATTTCATTATTTTTCATCAGCTGTGATGACAAAGTAGTTGACTAGGGGAAGTATACTGGTCAGTAAATAAAGAATGATAGACTTGGAACACCTTTTTTTTTTTTTTTTTTTTGAGACAGAGTTTTGCTCTTGTCGTCCAGGCTGGAGTGGGATGATGTGATTTCGACTTACTGTAAACCTTCACCTCCCAGGTTCAAGCAACTCTCCTGCCTCAACCTCCCAAGTAGCTGAAATTACAGGCACCCGCCATCACGCTGGACTGATATTTTTTCTTTCCTTTTCTTTTTTTTTTTTTTTTTTTTTGTAGAGATGGGGTTTCATCATGTTGGCCAGGCTGGTCTTGAACTCCTGACCTCAGATGATCCTCCCACCTTGGCCTCCCAAAGTGCTGGGATTGCACACATGAGCCACTGTGCCCAACTGGAACACCATTTTGAAATGACTAATTAATTAAATAAACTTAGATAGTGCACATGGCTGGCTGCTGATATCAAAGAGAGACACCCCAATGTTACGTGCCTTCTGAAGGAAGCAAAAAGTACTTATTTTAAAATATTTTTGCCAACATTGCACAGCCAGAAAAATGAACCGATGAAACTACTCAGCTGCAAACATACATTATCATTCAAGAAGACAGCATGGCCCCGAGGGTGGCTCAGAGATGGGCAGGTGGCCACTACATCCACAAGCCTACAGGGTGGGGTTGCCTCAGGGGCCCAGATGGCAGAACATCAAGCTACAGAGGTTTGTTTTCAGGTTTCAGGACCTGTTAGGTTTTGAACTTGCTTTGGTCCATTTTGTTTTCTTTCAGAATGGATGGGTATATTCCGGGTCCATCCTGTCCTTGTGTTTGGGAAGTGGATAACTTGTTTTCTAGTTTCCAGGTAAAAATATTGGGGGACGTTTGTTTTTGGATGGATCATACTCGGACTGTCATCCATCCTTGATTTAGATGATGAAATTTAGAACTTTTTGAGCTAATGTTACTTAGATGAAATTTTGGACTTAGAGCAAAGACAAGATTGAATTAAGACTTTTGAAGATTTGGCGATGACGCAAATATGTTTTGCATGTGGAATGGATATAAACTTGGGGGAACTAGATGGTAGACTCGTATGGGTTGAATAATGTTCCCTCAAATTCATCTATCCAAAAATTTGAAAATGTGACTTCATTTAGAAACATGATATTTCCTGATGTAATAGTATTAGGGTAGAGAACACAGAGAAGGACACAGAGAGGAATGGCATATGAAGAAAGAGGTGGAGTTATGTAGCCACAAGCCAAGAAATATCAGGAACTACCAGAAGCTAGAAGAGGCCAAGAAGGATTTTCCCTTCAAGTCTTGGGAAGGGAGGATGGCCCTGCTGCCACTTAGATTTTAGACATCTGGCTTTCAGAATTGTGAAAGAATAAATTTCCTTTCTTTTAAGAAACCAATTTTCTGGTACTTTGCTACAGCATCTCTAGGAAACTGATGTAACATATGATAACTAATACAACATGTAAATTTTGAAAAATTGTCACCAACACTATGAATATTATGAATGCATGTGAAAGCGAATTGTGATCCACATTTTCAATTTGGGAAATAGAAAAGTAATAACAATCTTTTTAACATGGCACCAAAACTAACAACAGCAATAAGTTCTTTATTAATATCAAATCACTTCATTTTTACAATTATTGCATTTGCAAAGTTCCTGTTGTTATCACCACATTTATAGACCAGGAAACCTGTTTCAAAGGTAAAATTAATTCACTGAGTTCAAATAGCTTTTAACTTGCAGACAGGAATATGAAATCTTACACATCTGATGGAAAACTTACGCTCTTAAACTAAAAACTTGTTCTTGTAATTGACTATGATATAAGCCCAGTCATATATTCAAAGGATTTTTGCCAACTAAATTTGAGACCATGTAATATTATTGATTCCATAATTAGTAGCTATTTCTGTGTGCAAATGCTACCTCATATTATACATTTAGACTTTTATTATGAATTCTAGAATATCTAATCTATCTGTTACAAGTTGAATTGTGTCCCTCAAAAAATCATATGTTGAAGTCCTAATCCTCAGTATCTTAAAATATGACTTTATTTGGAAATAGTCTTATTTTTATATGAAATTAGTTAATATGTGATCATTAGGGTGAGGACTAATCTACTATGGTGTGTTTCTTTATAAAAGAGGGAATTCGGCCATGGAGGGAAGATGATAGGGAAAGATGCAGGGAGAAAGCAATCATCCAAAAACCTAAGTAAGAGCCTGGAACGCATTCTTCCCTCATAGCCCTCAGACACAGCCAACCTGCTAACACCTAGATTTAGGACTTCTAGCATCCATAACCCTAATATAATACATTTTTCTTGTGTACACTACAAAGTTTGCATTGCTTTTTACAGTTGCAAATTAATACACCACTCATTACAGTTTGCTGTTTGTCTTTAAATATTTATCATATAAGAAGAGGAAGAAAATATGACATTATATGCTTTTCCTAATCATTGACATACACTCAGGTCAGTGTCTGTTTCAGTACTGTGGCAAGCTAATGTTTCAGAGAAAATTGCATTTCCTAATTCCTTTCTCAATTTGAATTTGGTAATTTTAATTCTTTTTTTTCAGTTACATGTGTCACCGTCATTGTCTTAACAATGTTTTTCTTGAGATTAAGTTTTCTCATTTATTTTATCTATTATTTATTAATCTTTTTTTTTTCTTTTTTTAACTGAGTTTCATTTTTGTTGCCCAGGCTGGAGTGCAACGGCACAATCTCGGCTCACTGCAACCTCCGCCTCCCAGGTTCAAGGGATTCTTCAGACTCAACCTCCTGAGTAACTGGGATTACAGGTGCCCATCACCATGTTTGGCTAATTTTTTTTTATTTTTAGTAGAGATGGAGTTCCACCATGTTGGTCAAGTTAGTCTGGAACTCCTGGCCTCAGATGATCGGCCCACCTCAGCCCCGCTAAAGTTTTGGGATTACAGGCGTGAGCCACCTGCCCAGCCAAGTTTTCTCACTTATACTGTTATCTCTTGAGAATTTTTTTAAATCTCTATTATGCTCCATTCAATTTTCTTTGCACTTTCTTTTAAACGTTTCTTTCCTCAATCTAGTCCATGGTACTATATTGCTTCAATGAAGTTCTGCAGCCATTTTCAGCTATGGTACTTATTTGTCTCCCAGTAACTAATCAAGTGATTGCACATTCTAGATACTTAGAAAATGTTTTGGTTTATGATAATCGTTATAACTGCAGATGTTTAAGTCAAATCCATGAAGTATAATCAGCAATATATTTTATTTTGTTTTTCTTTCCTATCTATTCAAATAAGTTCTGACGGTTGAATGCATTCTTTCCCTGTAACTGGATAAAACATCAGGCCAGCCCCACTTAATTATCATTTAAGAAAATATCCTCTAGGTACTTTTAGAAAACAATTATTATAATTGCATGCAAATATTTGTGGAATACTAATATTTAGTAGATATGGCTCTGGATACTTGAACACATCCATGGTTAAACAGATACAAATCCCTCTCCTTGGGAAGCTTGAATATTTATGGAGTGGATTTGGAAGGTCTTTCTAAAATAAGGCTACACTTGACTACTTGGGTAAGGTTCCCAGAGGAATAAATGACTCATGACTTATGAACATCCTTTGAGCAGTTTTCTCTCCAATGGGAGTCATTAAATTAGATAAAAGTATGAATATGGTTCCCAAGTTTAAGTACAGTGATCAGTGATACAAGCTTGGCTTTAGGAGACTTTCAGGTCAGCCTGAACTCATTGTCCATGTTTATTATGGGTGATGGGATTGCCTTACAGGTGCTTTTTGCAGGTAAATAATGGGGAGTCTATGCAATCATTAGTATCTCTTGCTTTACCTAAATTAATGTCTTGAACCAAGTAAAATGGTCAATACAGATACATGAGAAGAAAGTCACTTGACATTCTAAGGTAGAGCCTGATGGTTTGTAGAATTAGTTGAGCTGGTTGAGGGTAGTAAACATAGACTGCATAGTTCAGGTCAGCCCTGCAGATTTATCATATCTTGCTGTTTGAAGTCCAGTTGGTAGCAGCTTTATTGATACATGTTATGAGGCAGCTTGTATGAGTTTGGTTTGAGCCCCCATCAATCTAATTAGTCAGTCATCAATTGACCGGTACATTCACACACACACACACACACACGAAGTCCAGAAGTCAAGATGTTCTAGAAATAAAGGATGGTTCTGCATTTTTATTAGTGAAACCATTGATTTCATTCAATCCAGCCATATTTTTTTTTTGACTAGGCTATAGGAATTGTGGCTCTTTTGCCCTAATAACATTCCTTTTTCTCATCAGAGGAGAGTGAGTAACAGCCAAGTCACTAGGAAGGGACCTTGTTTCAATCCTACTTCTAGTCACTCAGCCTCAAAGCTTTGAATAACAGTCAGAATAGTGGGGGACTGTTACACCTTTCCCTCTCCTACCACTAGTTGAGAAAATTTCCTACCAGATCCCAGGAAATCTTCTTTATATATCATGATATCATATTTTGTACCTTTTTGGGACACAATGTCATCCAACCTGAAGTTCAGTGGCACAATCATGGCTCACTGCAGCCTTGACCCCCTGGGCTCAAGCCATCCTCCCACCTCAGACTCTCAAGTAGCTGGGACTATAAACACTGGCCACCATGCCTGGCTAATGTTTTCTATTTTGTGTAGAGATAGGGTCTCACTTTGTTGCCCAGGCTGGTCTCCAACTCCTGGGTTTAAGCCATCCTCCTGCCTCAGTCTCCTAAAGCGCTGGGATTACAGGCATGAGCCACTATGCCCAGCCCATATTTCAAACATTGATCCACAAGGTTCTTACCCTTCCTCTTCCAGAGCCCTGTCTCTGACAACATCCCATCTTCCACCAAAACTTTCAAGACCCTGTGAAAGGTCTGAAATTGTATCATACTTTGCAAGGCAAACATTAAAAAAATGCTAGGCTGCCAGACTTGCATGGATTCTGGAAGATGACATGAGACTCCAGGGTCGTATATACAGGATGTTGATACTCAGGACAGAGAAGGCAGCCCATGTGCCCTAGGGATAACACATAAAAACATAGATGGATTCTGTGCAGGCGGTGAGTTGGTACCATGTCGGAGGAAGCTTTGAGCTTAAGCACTCAAACCTTTTACAGTAGTGCTGTCCTTTTGTTCTCGATGGGGGCATTATTTTTCTTATACTGAGCAGTAAACAAGCCTGCCCTTTTCTGTTGAAGGGAAACACTCTTTCTGTATTCCAAGGCTATTTTGTATACAAACAGTATTGAAAAGCTAGTCTGTAACAAAGGCTGTCAGATTCTCTGGATGTAAGAAGTGGAAAAACATGAGTGATCCTTGAAAAAATGTCTTACCACAGATACACTAGCAAGTACTTGTTCACTTCATCCTTAGAAATATCACTGAAGAGGTAATTCTCTGAATTTTCAGAGGGTTTATCTCTCACCCTTTGAAGTCCGGTTGTCTTGTGAATTTCTCCAATGTAGGAGCAACCTTTTATTCTTTCTGTCCAATAGCATGATGTCATCGATATAAAACAAGATAATGTTCTGGGAGATGTTCAAACCGCCCGGATAGCTTTGTATTATGTTATGACAGATGGCAAGATATATTACATAGCTCTAAAACAAAACTGTAAATGAAGATTTTTGTGCATCTCATGTAAATGTAAACTGTCTGATTCACTTTTGTCGTGAGAATAGAAAATAATGTATTCATGACATCAATGCTTGCATGTTACTTACTCAAGGATTTATGAATATGCTTCAGCAATAACAGCACTCTGCATAGCAACTGCAACCAGTTCTGCTTGTGAAGTCTGCTTGTAATCTGCAGTTCTTCTCTGAGATCCATTCAGCGTGTGTGCAGGCCAATCTTGTGAATTCAATGGATAGGTGATAGGAACGATCCCCGGTGATCACTGCAGGCCTTCAGTGTTACTAATCTTTGTGGTTTCCCTTGGACACAATATGGGTTTTTAATATAGCACCTGGACTAGAGTAGGGGACAGTTTTACAATTTTGTCTATGCGCTTCTTCACTGTGAGAGCACTTCCCTTAAAGGGCGAGGACCAGACGTGTTTGTTTTTTTTCCAACTGCCAAGAAGGCAAATTCAAGTATGAATTCGGAGACCTGAGAAATGACCTCTGTGTTCTCATTCTCATCCCATGAGTGGTTCCTCTGTGATATGGAAGTTGGCCAGGACTTTATTACTTGGCTCATGAAAACTCACTCTCTATAAAGGGCTCATAGTGATTCTTTGGGTCTCCTGGTATCATGGCCAACCTAGGGACTCTGTACAGTGCAAAATCACTTGAGTAAATGGTTTATAGATCTCCATGGGGAAAGACTAGGATAATGATGACAGTATATATTTGTCACAATGTTACAGGAACCCATCTTAGAAAGGGCTCCTTAGGCAAATCTTGTTGAATTGTGAAATTGGCTCACGTCTGGGAAATAAGCCAGGGAACATAACTCTTTATGGGAACAACCACCTTCTGCTTCTTGCTCATCTGTTTTTGTCTTTTTGGGGTATCTATGTCAAACAACACCCTGTTGGTTGCATGTTTTGTACTTGGAACATCATGCTCTGTTAACTATCACCAAACTCAGTGAGGATCAAAGCTCCTCAGCTCCCCTTCCATCCTGCTAGTCATTATACTAATTAAAGCTTCCTGGTTTCTTCTGGTTAAGCACTGCCATCTGGCCTCTAGTACTCTGGGGCTCATCATTCCCATGGATATTAATGAGCCCTGATCTGTGATTGTGTGATTGTTTTCCCCACCATCAGCCTTGCTCTGCAGAGAACCACGACTGAACTTCTTCATGAAGCAGGTGTCCCTCTCATCAATACATTCCTAAGAGTGTGTCTGTGGGCTGTCCCAGGTGGGTAGAATTCTTCTCTGGTGGGTTTCTGGCCTTACATCATAATAATCCTGCACAATTCTCCTAGGCCTCTGTATCCCTTTCTTAACCATCTGCCAGAGAAAATGCAGGAATTTCCACTTTATTAATTATCGACCACCACTTTTTCCAGGCTTTTAAGGGCCAACCCAGCAGTGACTTTTCCCTCTGCCTGTGGTCCTGGCCAGGGTGTTTAATCCAATGTGCTGAGAAACTTATTTTTCTAGTGTTACATTCCAATAGGCTGCTTGATAAAACATCCTCAAAATCCAGTTTTAGAGAGAATTATCTGGCTCTTACTAGCATCTACAAGCTAATTCTTGCAACTGCATCAATGTATGGCCTATTTCCAAAGTTTTCAGTGCCAGCACATCAACAGATAGTGTATTCTGTGACGTGATATTAACCATTGTCCTGGCAGACAGAAGAAGCAAGAGCAGTTTCTGAGGGTGCTATTCTTGCCTTGTCTAGGAAAAGTCTCCACAGCATCTTTCAGAAGAGCAGAAATCCTATTTGGTAATAAGGAAGCACGGACCAACTCTTCAAGCTCTCACATTTCATGGGTGCCTGCAGATATAACATACCCAAAGGAATCCCTTGAGCTATCTCAATCTATGTTTCCAGGTGTGGGACTTTCCCAGCCAGAACCCTGACCTTGCGAAACTGATCTGCCTGGTTGAGCCCTTCAACATCTCTGGAAATTATGAGCCTATCAATATCAATTATTTTTTGATTAGCTTAAAAATCAGCTGTGTCTACTCTTTCACTACAGGAAAAGAGGGCCTTTTTGTAAGATACATAAGTGGCCTGGCTCTCACACCTCGTTATTAGCAGTTTCTTAGCCACTTTACCCTATGGGTGTTAATTGTCTACACTTCTGGGTTGGTCATGTGTGGGTACCCAGTGCGTTCCTTGTTGTTTAGCAGCAACAGGGCAATACTAGTATAGTGGAAGTCTGAAACATGGGGTTGTTGGTTGATGCTAGTGTGAAACTGGCCACTATGGAGGATGCTGGGCAGAGCACATACACATTTGGCCACTCTAAAGCTGGGATGGGTGTAGCTGGGCATGTCGAAAGTGATTCAATAATGTTCCTGTTACAGAGTTCCCTTAAAATCAAACATTAAATTGCATAAAATGGTTAATTCCATTGACCGTAGTTTAATACACTTCATTTTCTCCCATCTGGTAACCCAAACCACACTTATTGTAATATATCTCAATCAAATTGAGAACATTCCTCAGTGGATTTAAGCTGAGACTAATTGTATCTCATGGTTTATTTTTGATAAACAAACTCAAATATTTATTTAAAAAAAGATCTTAAATCCCTGAGAATTAATTTAGGTTGGATTTTTAAAATCACCTCCTCAGGTTTACTTTGAAACATTTCTAATTCTTCCATCTCAGTTGTGAATGAAGAATGACCTACATCACATTTTTTTTTCCTAATAAGAGGTAGTAGAAATAGAACAGCATGTTCAGTCTGAAAATAAGCAGCCTGGCTTGTCTGAGTATATTTATAGCTGCTATATTATCTTTTGCTCTTTATGCTCAAAAGACTAGGGGTCAATGTATTTGAAGGAGAAGAAAGTGGAGCTACCCTGGGAAGTAAAGCTGTTAAGAGCAATGGACTTTCACACCACGAAGCTGCACAAAAGACATACATATTGAGACCTATCAAATATGCCTTTAACTTCTGCATAGCAGGTAGAAGGGTTACAGAGAAACAATAAGGCAGTTCAGAAAGTAGCCTGAGAACAAGGCCAGGCAATCAGGTATGGAATAATAGGACTCATGGTAGTCCCAGACAATTTCACACTGCAGGTGGAATGAGGTCTAAGAGATGCAAGCACTTAAGAAGAAAAGATGAGAAAAGGAAAGATGAGGAAAGCAAGCATTCTTAAATTCTGCAAGACACCATACACTTTATTTGATTTTAAAACGTCATGTACATTTTTACACCCACGATCACACATTTATATTTACGATACTGTATAGGTGACTGTCTCTTCCTCAATGCCATGCCTCCTTTCTACTTAAAAAGCCCTGATCTCCATATTGTGTGTCATCAGTCTGTGCTGCTTCATACCTCTCTGTGCTGCAGGCATCTGCTGGTTGCTAGTCACATCCCTCAGTTTTCATACATTTTAGCCTCTGTTTCACTATCACTCTCTTCCACATAACTGCTTTCTCGGTTCTGATCAATTTTATTATCTAGAAAAATCAACTTTCCACACCCCTTGTGCTATGAAGGGTTCTGAGTTCATTATATCTCTCTCCTCCAATGCTCTTTTCCATGTTGGCTCAGTCACCTATTATTGTGTAATAGTTTTGAATTCCAAAAACATACATTGTCCCGTAATCTGTTTCAGACATCACACTCAGTCTCATGCTCATTCACACCCTGTTTTTCTCATTTACTCCCTGTCATACAAATCATTACAGGCCATCATCATCTATCATTCATTTACTTTATTGTTGTTCCACAACTCTTAAATATCATTTCTTTCTTCATTGCTTAAATTGTATGAACACTCTCTAAATGCACCCTCAACTCCTTTGCCCCTCTTTTACTTTTTGATAACTTAAAAAAGCATAAACACACAAATCATGCTTAAATACTATCTTTTACCTAATCTAAGCCTACATTCTTTCAGCTGAGTGTGAGGAGCAAAAAAATCATTCTTACTAGTAGTTTTCAATTTTGTTATGACCATCAATCTCGTATATACCTCTAACTGCCTAACAGTTTACTTATCCTCTTTCCTAGAAAACCATTTTATACACTTTTTTGCTCCTCATGTCTATAATAAATCCTGTTCAGTCAATGATCTAGTTTTACGTATGACCCAGAAGAGAGAACAAACCAGAAGAGAGCTTTTAGACCTTCCTATGATGTGGGGCCATATCTCAACATAGACACCGTCTGTTCTTCTTGTCTTACTGCTATGAAGGATGAGCTCTTTGTTTTTTTCCTGTCTGGGACCAGATTCTGTTGTTTTCTTTTGTTTTTATCAACTTTTCCATTCTTACTTTTCTTTCTTGCATCATCAATTTTTCTCTATTGGCTCATTTCTCTTTCCCAAGAACATACAAATATGACATTATTCCTCTCATTAAAAAAAAAAAAAAGTCTCAGCTGGGTGCAGTGGTTCGCAGCTGTAATCCCAGCACTTCGGGAGTCCAAGGTGGGTGGATCACTTGAGGTCAGGAGTTCGAGACCTGCCTGGCCAATATGATGAAACCCCGTCTACTAAAAATACAAAAATTAGCCAGGCATAGTGGGAGGCGCCTGTAATTCCAGCTACTCAGGAGGCTGAGGGAGGAGAACCACTTGAACCCGGGAGATGGAGGTTGCAGTGAGCCAAGATTGTACCACTGCACTCCAGCCTGGGCAATAGAGTGAGACTGTCTCAAAACAAACAAACAAAACAACAACAACAACAAAAAAACAAAAAACTCTTATCTCCATTTCTTTTTCTAGAAATCTATCTATTCCATTTTGTGGCAAAAATCCTCAACAGGGTTTTCTACACATTTTCTTCAAATCCTCCTTTCTCCATTCTCCCTTATATACTCTTTAATTGGGCTTTTGTATCCATGCCTTTATTAGAATTTCCCGGATTCATTGATAAATCCATATTAATCTTTCTTGACAGTTAACAGTCCTTTGACCTAAGTAATTATTCTCTATTTCTTGAAATACTTTGCAGTTTTCCTGTTTTCACTGAATTGTCTCCCTGTATCTTCACAGTATCCTTTGCTGGTTCTTCCTCATAGTTAGGGCTTTATAATAGAGAAATGCCTTGGGTTCAATCTGGGGGACATATTTCTCTATATTTTCTTTTTTAGTGATTTCAACTAACTTCGTGGTATTAAATATCTTTATTTGCTGAAATTAACAAATTTACTTCTCCATCTTACCTTTGGTCCACTCTTTTGGGGAAGGGAGAGAGCTACTTCATTTACTCTTTCTCATCTCATTTAATGGCTGATCCTTCAATCTCGATGCCCAGATCACTAGTTAGAGCCATCTTTTCTCTTTGTCCTCTTTCACTTTGCATTTCCTATCCATGAGAAAATTCTGATGGTTCCACTTACAAATCATATCCAGAATCTGTCCTCTTCTCATTGTCTGAATTACACATTTTCTTGTCAAGCTACTAACAGACCTTCTCTGAATACATACAAGAGTTCCCTCTTCTCCTACTTCCATCTTTTTCAAGCTTGAAGTCTATTGCCAACAAAGTATGAGAGCAATCAATTTATAAAAGAAGCCAGTTCTTACCACTGCTCTACTGGACAGTGTTTAGTCCCAACGTTTCACTTTCAGTTCGCTGCATGATTTAGGCTCCTGTTTGAATTGTTTTCTGCTATGTGTCTATTTATTGGCTCCTCTGGCTACACTGGCTTTTTGTTTTTCCAAATCACTAGACTTGTTCCTTCTCAGGGTGTTAGTGCTGAAAGTATCCAACACCTTGAATTTTCCTTCTTCTGATAGCTACAATACTTATTTCTTTCTCTCATTCAAATTCTTTGTTCAGCAGAGTGATTGGTTCACATAGGCTCTAAATATTGGTTTACAAAATAAACCACATTTTATAAATCTAAATATCTTAAAGTGTGAGTTAAAGCCAGATACCTCAAAATCCAAATGACTGAAAATCAAATGCAATACCGTGAAGAAATAAATTTAGCAGTATATGATTTATCTCTATCATTTTTGACTTGTGTAAAATAAAAATACAAGTGAATAAAAAGGTATAAAGAGAAAATCAAAGTAGGATGTAAATAACCCAAAATAAACCTAATCCAAACTTAATTGAACATTTTTGTTTGCCTTTGCTTGGAAATGAGATGAAAAATCTATGTTAACACTGTTTTGTTTAACTTATTAAAATAAATAATGATCTCTTATCTAGATCACAGAATGTTAGCTATTCGAAACTCAGTATTCTCCTAGATTTTATGTTGCTTCCATAAGAATTGATAGAGTAAGAAAATATTAAGAAAGACTTGTTCTGAATGTTGTAACTCATGCAATGGTTAATATCATAAGCCATCATAGAAGGGGCATTATTTTTTTTTTAAAAAGAGAGAGAGACAGAGATAACAAACGTAACCAGAAAGCCAAGGAGAAATATGTGCAAACAAAAGTGAGAAAACCATTTAACAATGTTTTTAAAATATTAATCACATAAACAATTAAGTTGTGATGTGTATCTGTTGGTTAATGATTCTTGACTTGGATAAAGTAGAAAATGTGCCCTAGAGCATTCCTACTAATAGAAATTTATGCACTGAATGGAGATATTCTGTGCTGTCTATGATGGCATCCACAGGTTACATGTGGCTATTGAACACTTAAAATAGTTCTAGTGGTACTGAGGTATATAGTTTTTAATTTTATTTAATTATAAAAGATAGAAATGTACATTTATATAACCAGATAGGATTAGTAGTCACCAATCAGACAACACAACACTAGAATACCTGCTTTTGAGAAAAAAAGAATTGATTGTAAAGTAAAGCTTTAAAAAGCTCTATGTAAAAGCAAAAGCTTCTATAAAGTCTAAGAGTGTGTCACTTTAATGTAAGTTAAGATTTACAGCAGTAATCAAAGCATATAAGCATGTTCTTTAAGGATAATCGTTCTTCTATTGTTCAAATTTGTCTTGAATTTTACATGTTTTCTTTAGCAAATGGTCACAACCTAAACTATCAAGACACAAAACTCTGTGATTCAAATTACCAAAGCATCACCATAAGTAAGCAAAATAAGCAAATATGAGAAAAAATGCATTAAACAAAAATAATTGCTCAAATTATTATTTTTTGGGTTGAACATATAATTTAAATTAGAAAAATACTTTAAGATATCAGGGTTACTCTGTCTTGAGAAACTGAGACAGCAATGTTGAGGTTGGATTGGGTATAAGAATATTGAAAATCAAATAATCTACTGTGTCACTCTATATTCTACCTTCCTATGGTTTGAAATTGTCCTAAGGTTCATGACAATAAATATCCTCAAACTATGCTTTAGTTGATGCCACTTGCCTGTTTAAATAATGAAGGTTTGGAAATTTAGCCTGACATTTACCAATTTATTGAAGTATATCAGCAAATGGATTAGATTTAACTCTTATTTATCAAAAGATAACCAAAAATTATTCAATTAATCCATATAAATGCTAAATTTTTAATCTTTCCATGTGTTATGGTATTTCTAGAATATTGCATCTCTCCAAAATTGTTGAAATTGAATCCTTAATGTGATGCTATTTGGAAGTGGGGGCTTTCGAAAGTTGATTAGTTTCATGAATGGGATTAATGCCTTTATTAAGAAGATCCCAAGGATCTCTCTTGTATCCTCACATGACAGAAACAGCACAAGGAGAAGATGGCTGTCTATAACTTGAAATAGGGTTTTCACTAGGAACTGACCATGCTGGAACACTGATCTTGGATTTCCAGTCACCACAACTGTGAGAAATAAATGTCTGTTTTTTAACCCACCCAGACGATGGTACTTTTCTATAGCAGCTTGTATTAGTCTGTTCTTACACTGCTAATAAAGATATATCTGAGACTGGGTAATTTATTAAGTAAAGAGGTTTAATGGGCTCACTGTTCCACATGGCTGGAGGCCTCACAATCATGGAGGAAGGCAAAGAAGCAGCAAAGATGAGAACTTGTGAAGGGGAAATCCTATATATAAAACCATCAGATCTCCTGAGATTTATTAACTACCACGAGAACAGTATGGGGGAAATTGCCCCCATGTTTCAATTATCTCCACCTGGCCTCACCCATGACATGTGGGGATTATTACAATTCAAGGTGAGATTTGGGTAGGGATAAAGCCAAACTATATCATTCTACCCCTGGCCAATCCCAAATCGCATATCCTCACATTTCAAAACAAATCCTGCCCTCTTAATGGTCACCCAAAGTCTTAACTCATTCCACATGAACTCAAAAGTCCCCAGTCTAAAGTCTCATCTGAGACAAGGCAAGTCCCTTCTGCCTATGAGCCTGTAAAGTCAAAAGCAAGTAAGTTACTTCTTAGATACAATGGGATTACAGGCATTGGCTGAATACGCATGTTTCAAATGGGAGAAACTGACTAAAACAAAGGACCTGCAGGCCCCATGCAAGTCCAAAGTCCAGAGCAGCAGTCAAATATTAAAGCTCCAAAATGATCTCTTTTGACTCCATCTCTCACATCCAAGTCACGCTGATGCAAGAGGTGGGTTTCCATGGTCTTGGGCAGCTTGGCCCTGTGGCTTTGCAGCCCCCTTCCTGGCTGTTTTATGAGCAGGCATTGAGTGTCTGCAGCTTTTCCAGACATACGGTGCAAGCTTTCAGTGGATCTACCTTTCTGGGGTCCATCTTCTCACAGTTCCACTAGGCAGTGCCCCAGTGAGGACTCTGTGTGGGGACTCCGACCCCACATTCCTTTCTGCACCGCCCTAGCAGAGGTTGTCCATGAGGGCTCTGACCCTGAAGCAGATTTCTGCCTGTATATCCAGGTCTAGAAATCTAGACGGACATTCCTAAACCTTAATTATTGACTTCTGTGCACCCACAGGCCCGACACCATGTGGAAGCTGTCAAGGTTTGGGGTTTGAACCCTCTGAAGCAATGGCCTGAGCTCTATGTTGGCCCCTTTTAGCCATGACTGGGATGCAGGGCACCAAGTCCTGAGACTGCACAAAGCAGCAAGGCCCTGGGCCTGGCCCGTCAAACCATTTTTTTCCCCCTAGGCCTCTGGACCGACGATGGAAGGGATTACTGGGAAGGTCTCTGACATGCCCTAGAAGCGTTTTTCCCATCGCCTTAGTGATTAACATTTGGCCCCTCATTACTTAGGAAAGTTTCTAGAGCCAGCTTGAATTTCTCTTCAGAAAATGGGATTTTCTTTTCTATTGTATTATCAGGCGACAGATTTTCTGAACTTTTATGCTCTCCTTCCCTTTTAAACATAAGTTTTAATTTCAAACCATATCTTTATGAATAGATAATACCGAATGTCTTTAACACCACCAAAGTCACCTCTTGAACACTTTGCTGCTTAGAAATTTCTTCTACCAGATGCCCTAAATCGTCTCTCTGAAGTTCAAAATCTCTAGAGCAGGGGCAAAATGCCACCAGTCTTTTCGCTAAATCATACCAACAGTCATCTTTATTCCAGTTTCCAAGCTTTTCGTCTCCATCTGAGATGAGCAGCATTTGGTCTAAGCCCTTCAACAAACCTCAAGGAAGTTCCAAACTTTTCCACATCTTCCTGTCTTCTCAGCCCACCAAGTCTCTAGGAAGTTCCAATCCTTCTCACATCTTTCTATCTTCTTCTGAGCCCTCCAAACTGTTCCAACCTCTGACTGTTACCCAGTTCCAAAGTCACTTCCACATTTTCAGATATCTCTACAGCAGAGCCCCACTCCCAGTACCAATTTACTGTGTTAGTCTGTTCTCATGCTGCTAATAAAAACATACACAAGACTAGGTAATTTATAAGGGAAAGAGGTTTAATGGACTCACAGTTCCGCAGGGCTCCGGGCACCTCACAATCATGGCAGGAGGCAAAGGAGAAGCAAAGGCACATCTTACATGGTGGCAGATAGGAGAGCTTCTGCAGGGGAATTCCTACTTATAAAATCATCAGGTCTTGTGAGGCTTATTCACCATCATGAGAAAAGTATGGGGGAAATTGCTCCATGATTCAATTATCTCCACCTGGCCCTGCCCTTGACATGTGGGGATTATTACAATTCAAGGTCAGATTTAGGTGAGGACACAGTCAAACCATATTACAGTCAAAACTGACCAAGACACCAGGCAAGATAGTATGTCACTCTGAAATGAGATGAACAATTCTATCTAAATGTGAGAGAATATGTTAGGTAGGAAGGAGAAAAAGTCATCTGATTAACAGAGAATCTGAATGTCTTTTTTAGTTTATAACAGAGGATTGAGAATTATCCCAGGGGATTTGTCATTATTGCATTATGATATCATGTATGTGGGTAGCAAGGCAGGTAAAGTTCTCTACACATTCTAGAGGGAGTTTTTAAAGTTCTAGCCACTCTGGGCCATGGGGATTCTCTAGTTAACAGAACTCAGGCACATTTGCACAGTTAAAGCAAAGGTTTCTTTTATCATATTTCAACTCTTTAAGTTGTTTCTCATAAAGTCTAATTCTTGATTTTAGTCCTTTATTAGCACACTTAAATATTGCAAACTACACCATCCTATACTGAAAATGATCCAGCACTCAAATAATGGTCATCTACCACTTGATTTTTGAATTAGAAATCATACGCTTTGGGGAAAAAAGTCAGCTATTAAATTAATTTGGTTGGCTGCTGAGAAACTGCCCTCAGCTGCCTTGTGCAGAATTAGATAAGAAACAAGGAAAATGACTCCACTCGTTTCAGTCCCCTTATCAACTTCGTATCTGATCTACCCCATTAACTCTTCTTATAGCTCACTGTTAAATCCTATTTTCTATTTAACACTGCAGCATGGCTGCAATGTTTTGATAGATATCATTTCTGGGGACTACGGCATTTAAAAACGTTATTATTCTAAATTACTTTTCTGTAAATATTGACCTCAGTTGAATACCTGAGCTGCCACTTTTTGAATTTCCCTTTAATCAAAACTACAACTAACACGGCTACTGGAGAAAGTACCTCAGCACCAGCACAGACTTAGCTCTAAATTTAGGCTTTCACTGGAAAGAACCCAACATTAAGTTTCAGTGGGTCGTTTTCAGAAGGGTTGTGGAAGGGCTCAGGAATGGCTGTAAGGGTAATGAACATGCATTTATTAGGAGTGGTAGCTTGAACCTGTGGAACAAAAGGGGTGCCTTGGGGACATGTGAATGTTCTCGTTAGGAGTATACATTTTAAGAGTACAAGTTCTGTTCTAACACATTTTTGGGAAAAAGACAAATCTTTGTCGTGCATTTTTTTTTTTTTCTGTAGCTACTTTACTTACGCCTGCCAAAATCTCAGCCAGAAATTTCTAATGTGCTAAATGAGCTAATCTCTGAGGTTTCTTCCACCTTTAAAATTCTACAACTGTGTGGCAACTATTACCGCAAATGTGCTCATGGTTATAGTTTGTTCCCTAAAATAAAAATGGAATGAAACAGATGAAGATCCAGGTGTCGCAGGAAAAAGCAAAATGACTAACTGTATCAACATGAGGTGCATTGTGTCCTTGCTCAATTATAAGGCAAATTTTCTGGAGTAATTTGCTGTCTACTTATCTTTGTGTATAGAAATCCATGTACTCTGTGTGTAAAATAACTAATTTTACCCCAGGGAATTAAAAGCATATTAGTCAAGAAAGCTATGAAGTATGATGACTAAAATTGTTTCACTTTACTTTCTCAAGTTTGTGTCAATTAATACTAACTCTATTAATTGAAGATTAGCTGAAAGTTATAGCTACTTGATATTATGGAAGGTAAGATCGAAATAAGCCATAGCACCTTTTTTTAAATTAATGCACTTGAAAATTTGATGTGCCTAATGGGAGTGTTTTTAATGAATTACATATTTATATATATGAAACTCAGGAACTAAAATCAAACATAATAATTTTTAAATGATCTTTATACATGTTACTAGTGTAATTCTTAGACGTCTGCTCACTGAGAGAACAAATGAATTTAATAAAGTAAATTAAGTTAGATGTGCACTGCAAATATGACAAGATGTTCAAACAAATATTTAAAATATAGATATAATTGTTTTCATGTTTTTTTATGTTTGTTTTCAATTATAAAAAGAAATATAGAAGCAAAAAGTTGACAGTAGCTCTGTACACTTAAGTGAAATAGCCTTAACACAAATGAAATGATGTTTTAGCTGTACACATATCTTATGTATGTGGCTTGGTTTATGAAGTCAGTTGATGCTAAATCCTGCTTTTCCCCATTGACTCAAATTTATCTTTCCCAAGTAACCACCCATTTTAGTCATTTAAACATTATTTAGAGGTCTGAATATACAAATGTAATCAACCTCTAGAGGAGAACTGCTATCGGGGTGATGAGAAGCTGTAAGCAGAGACTTTATAGAGATTGCCTGAACTCTGAGTACTGAAAAGGCAGAAGACCTTTAAAAAAGGTGATTGAAAACTGAGGATCATGTATTAGAAGTGAATTTATACAACCAACTTTAGTTCAAGGACCTGTAAATCCCACTGCTTAAAATTTTATTCTTGGTCAGAAACACAAACATTATCAATATAAGTTCTTTTGCAGTGGGCAATGAAAGCTTCATGGACAGAAGAACACTGAGTTATCAAAGAATGTATCTTCTCACTCAAATTGGCAGGACAAGAAGCCCATGGACTAATACCTGGGGCTGCATGTCCAGTGGGAAACACACAGTAAATGGAGAAGCATAGATGGGCATCCTCTGCCCCTCCTATAAGTATCTGTATCCTCACCTTACATACTAGACTTTCTGTACCACTGCCCACATAAACAGCACTGGTGGCAGTGTGTGAGAGGGGGTGGGGTGTGGGGTACTTCACATCACTACAAATACCACCTAAGATGCTTCTTCCTCACTTTCCACCAGTTAGACCCAAACTTGTTCAGAATCATTTTCCCTATACAATGATACTGATTACAGGAATATTTATGTCAGGATAAAATTTTTAATCTTCTCTTTAAATGAATTGTTTGGCCAATCTGAGAAGAAATGAGATTCCTGGTCTGCTGAAAACAAAGAAATGAGAGCAGAGGGGGAGGGAATTCTAAATGTCCATACTGTATACACAGTTCCAAAATAGAAAAGGAAAATATAAATATTTCTAGCTAGCAAATGCTCCACATAAAATGTAAATGCCTTCAGACCAACATCTGGTTTAAGTTCAACTGCTTGCTTTATCCGGCTCCCACTAACACAAAAGCAAATCCTGCCAGTCCAAATATGCTGACAACTTAACCAGAACATGCTGCAAGGACATACGTTCTGGAGAGGGAGTTTCTGGATTTGAAGAATTCTAAAACCCAGAAAAGCCTCACTGACTACGTAAGTTAACCATTCCATTTATTCTTTTATATGTAAGTAGAAACACTTGAATACCATTAATTGCACAAAAAGAAAACGTCAAAATGAACAACAGGTAATTTGTCTAGAGAAAACAAATAATATCTGCAAAAAGAAATTTTGGAGGGAAATGGAAGCTCGTCGTTGTTTTTCAGGCATAGTTGATATAGTATTGACTTCATTAAAATATATACTGTCCACTATTGCAATGGAGTCACTAAGGAAATTTGAAATCTTGATGATTATTTTTAGAGAAAAATTCTTACATCCTAAATTATATACAGCCAAAAGCAATAACAATTATCATTATTTGTTTTATTTGCAAGCTCTTCCCCTTTTAAGAGCTTTATCTGATAATGAGAAACCCATCAAATTAGAAAATATACTTTATATCAGGAAAGTGGAAGGCATGTTTTATAGTCTCATTAATTAAGATTTTTTTATTTGCAAATATTGGACTCCTGAATAAAATATGTCAAATGCTTTGAGCCATCAAAGTTTAAACTTATTTCACAAAAATTATATTTATAAAAATACATGATTTTCCAGCTTTTACTGGCCCAGCACATTTAGGTTTCAAAAGCAAAAAAACTGGAAATAATTCAGAAAGAAGTGAAAAATTAACAAATATTATTGTTCTCTTGGATGAATGTGTTTTATCAAACATTATGTAATGTCATATTTCATTTGAAAAATGAATATTGATGCAAGTTTTTGAAGATATGTAATATTAACTTCTTAGAACAGGTCAGTTTTAAGTAACATTAAATGTATGTATGTTATGAGTTGAAGTGTGTCTCCCAAAACTCTTATGTGAAGTTCCTAAGCCCCAGAATTTCAGAATGTGACCTTATTTGGGAATAGGTTCTTTGCAGATGTAATTAGTTAAGATGAGGTCATTATGGTGGGCTGGCTGTAAGCCAATGTGATTGGTATCCTTATACAAAGGGGAAAGTTGGAGACAGACATGCATAGAGGAATGATGATGTGAAGAGATAGGGAGAAGATGGCTGTTTACAAGCCAAGGGGAGAGGGTTGGAACAGATCTTTCCATTAAAACTCAGAAGAAACCAGTCCTACAAATGGCTTAATTTCAAACTTGTAGCTCCCAGAATTGTGAGACAATAAATTTCTGTTATTTAACCTACCCAGTGATAACATCAGCAAACTAATAATATGTGTGCAATAAATTATAAAATATAAAATAGATCGCAATATACATATTATAAATTATGATAAAATATAATGCCTAAATTATTTTTATAATATTTTTAATGCTATCAAAAGCTTTCATGTTCCATCTTCAAATAAACACTTCAAAACATGACCAAATTAATCAAAAATATAATGATGAAATAACCCATTTTATTATCTTATTTATTTATTTTTATTTATTTATATATAACTTTTTGCAATGGCTAGGACCTACAGTAGAATTTTGAGTAGAAGCTGTGAAAGAGGAAATATCTTGTTATCATTCTCATTTGTAAATAGTTCAGATTTGTGGCAGTAATTATGATATTGGCTGAGTGGTTGGTACATATTAGTCATATATTAATTTTATATAAGCGCATATATATGTAAAATGTTGTATTTTTATTAATCTATGAAGATTGAATTTTAAAAGTATACCTTACAGTTTAAGAATCTGCCAGGTTACAGTAGTGTATACTATTAAATTTTATCTCCATAGAGTAGTAGAAATACAATCTTAAATCACGTTCAGGTAGGAACAGAAAAACAAAACTCAACAAAAAATAACTACCATGAACAATATCTATTTTCATGTTTATAAGTACAAAGACATCCATATTTGTATTGCCTCAAAGGTAATGGTCAACTGCTATCAATAGCAATAAAAATAAACTAGGTTTTAATAATCTGCAATATGATAAATATCAACTACTTTTGTTTTTACCATGTTTCTAAGGGTATACTAGACACATTTTAACCAAATAAGTGAAATGTCTTTGATCAAATAAATAATTTTACAGATTTCTTCCCGTGTTCTGGGGTTGATATTTTCCTAACATATTTTTCTGTCTCCATTTTAATATTTTTAATATTATAAAATTGTATAAGTGGAACAGGATGAGCAAAACATGATCTTTGTATCTCCAAATCTTTATTATTTGCTTACATGACTTATTCACAGCACAGATTATTCCAACTATGGCTATAATTATTATTGAATGCATCTCACATTAAATTTTATGAAATTGTTGAAATTAAGCTTATATAAAATTTCTGTCTATCGATTTATCTGCATATCTACATACCCAACTACTTATTATCTATGGTTAGGTTATAAAATGAAGAGGAGAAAAATTAATGTGAATATAGAAAATACAGTAACTTCTTTGCAAAGATTAATCACCCCAGATTAGGTTAATTTTTTAAGTGTGTGTGAGTGTGTGTGTCTCTGTGTGTGTGCCTGCTTGTGATTTTTTCTTGGTCTTTTGGCATAACCTACATTTGTTAAGAAAACCTGATGATAAATTAATTTTAAATTGTTAACAGTTCCCTGAATTTGTATGCCTTGATGTAGGTTTATTAGAAAATGAAGCTATACACCTTCAGTCTTCATTAAAGCAGGAGCTCAATGAAGTATCTCATATTTAAAACTATCTATTTACTAATCATGATCAATTCACATACACAGGTGTCATGGCAGCTTAGAAAACAGGTTTACCTGAGTGATCTTGGATACTCAGGAAAAGTAAATAAAGCTATTTGCTTTTAAAAAAAAAACTTCAGAAACTCAGAGAATACACTTTAGTTTGAAAATATGTTACAGCTGAAAATCTTAAAAGTGTATAGTTGTTCTGATAAATTCAAATTTATTACTTAAAATTCTGGAATACAAAAAATAAAATAAAAATTACATAAATGTAAAAAAACAAAGCAAACAAAGAATCCATCACATATATCCTTACAGTATTTTGGAGTTAAATAACATGACTTCTATATTTCTCTAAATGTATAATTCTAAAAGATGATACTCATAGGATTTGTCTTACTTTTGTACAATGATCCTCATGGTTTTTTTTTTTTTTTTTTTTTTAAGTTTCAGGGTACAATGCAGGATGCACAGATTTGTTACACAGATAAATATGTGGCATGGTGGTTTGCTACCCTCATCAAACCGTCACCTAGGTATTAAGCCCAGCATGCATTAGCTGTTTTTTCTAGTGTTCTCCTTCCTCCCACACCATCCCCTAGTGCCTGTTGTTCTCCTCCCTGTGTCTATGTGTTCTCATTGTTCAACTTCCACTTATAAGTGAGAGCTTGCAGTGTTTGTTTTTTTTTTGTATCTGCATCAGTTTGCTGACATTTTGCATAGATGGTTATATATTAGAGTAGTGTAATTAATGTAATGGAGAAAATCAATGATGCTGTATTATTGTCACAAGAATTGCATTTAAATAATGGAATGTAACTAGGAAATCAAGAGTGAGTATTATATGTCTAGCTTTCTGTTGAAAACCTCTTTGTGATTTGGTTTTGTATTCTTTAAATTTAGGTAATACTGTCATTTCTGTACCTTAAACTACTTCTGATAATCAGCCAAATAATAAATGTGAAATCTTTTCAGGAGTTAATTTCTAGATGTGAGCTATTACGTAGTTTCTAGATGTTTAGTAAGAGAATAGCAGCAACTTGTTCATCATTTTTTCAAGGTTGTACCAAGGACAACAATTCCTAATATCATGAAGACAATTATAATTCTAATTGTCAATAAACACAATAGCCATTATTTGTTATTCTATTGGCTGTCAGACAATTTGCTTTTGCTTTGCAGCTATAATTTCATTTTTTTCACCCTCATGTCAACTGCATTTCATATGTTTTTTTACCATTTCAGTGATTTTACGAATCACAGAAATTAATATACTTTGTTCTAGTTCAAGTTTTTTAATTGTAGCAGCTGAAATGTGAACTCAACTTTCTTTTTTAAACTCAATACTCATCTTTCCATATGCTCACGTGGTAGATTAAACAATTCATTAAAGATAAATTGGCATATTAACTAGGATAGGTCAGATATAAATTTCTAGCATCTCTAGGAATTATAATATAATCAAAACATAGCAGTTAGAAAGACTAGACCATGTATAGAAAAAAAAAAATTTCACTCTGAAAGTTAAATTGTATAAATGAAGAAGTGACATTAAAAATAAAATTATAAAATTAGGCTATTGAATCATTGGGGTTAAGAAAGGAGTGTAATTTAATTCTTTTATTAGTATAATATAAATAAATTAGGAGCTAATATTGAAGTATATATACACATACATACATATTCTGACATAGGATGCCAATTTCTGAATTGAGAAGTGCTTTGATTCTCTTTTTTTCTCCCTCGTGTGTACATTTTTGAGCTACTGTATGGTTTGTATTACTCTAGAGGAAAAATTAGAGAAGCACTGCATTACAGAAAGTTTTCTCAATGTCTTTGATGATAGTTTCATCTAAAAAACAGTTATCGTTCTTGCTCTTTGGGAAACATTTGCCACTATGAATCGTATTCCTCCTGAAAATATCTCCTTCCTTAGATTGCATTTCACTCTATTATCTTTGTCCCCCTTCCTTGCTGAATATTCTTTCTCCATCTGCTTCACTACCTTTCGTGTTCAGTCTCCTTTATGTAGAATGTTTTATTTTTGCTCTTTTCTCTTTCCTTGGAATTTTACTTAGGTATAAGTCCTCTTCTTTAAATTTGATGTAAATGTTTGAAGTCTGTATCTCTAAAAGGAACTTCATATCTGAACGTCTAAATATATGACGAGCATCTCCATGTGAGTGTTCTATTGATAATCCGTGCCCATAAAGTTAAAAAAAAAAATACTCATACATTCATTATTTTCTAGTTTCTTGGTTTTCTTCCTGACATCTCCATTTCCCTCAGTTGCACCACTATTCTTTTAATCACTCTTGCTCACAGTATTTGACTTCATTTTTCCTCTCCTCTCAATCTCTATGAAATGTTAATTATTTTAATTTTAATTCTTTTCACACTTACTACATCCTTGTTCTCCTTTCTCTTTATCACTGTAGTAGATAGGTATGTTTCATTATGCATTGCCCGTGCCCCTGTCTTATTATTTCCTGTAGGATCCAACAAATTGATATTTGCTGTATTCTGCATGATCATTTTTACCCTTGAGTTCCTGTGGATCATATTACTGATCCTTAATGTTCACTGAGTTAAAGAATACCTGAGTTAAAATTATTTGAGAATGTCTCAAGAGATATTTTTTATGTTTTCCTGGATTTTTCACCCTCTGTATGGACTTCTTATTTTTAATAGTTACATCTCAGTTTCTCTTTCAGAGACCAAGGAACCTTATTCAAACTGATGTCCCCAATGCCTCTTGAAAGTATTCTGTATTTTATTTCTGAGTACTTCTTTCTTATGCATCTCACTCTGTTTGGAATCTCTATTTCTCTCATCAGGACTACCTGTCAAAACCCTGCTCACTCTTCAATAATTCCTGCTTCAGGTGCATTTCTTGGCCTCACTCTTTATTTCCATAAAAATAACTCTTTGTGTTTCCAACTTACTATGATTTATGTTTGAGATCATTTGGTTTTAGTATTTTTGTACCATTATGGTGTTTCCATTTTCATTTTCTGTTAATTTATTTTGGTGTACTTATCTCTCCTACATAATGCAACGTGTTAGAATTCAGGTGTTACATCTTGTTCATATGTGCACACTGATGATACATTATGTTGTTGTTTTATGTTGTGGATAATAAAATAATTACTAAATTGAATTGAAATATAACCCTCATGATTTCTAGCAGATTCTTCGTATGGATATCAATTTCAAATAAACGGGCACTATGAAACTAGAATTTTGAATTAGCCTGACTCATGGGATGTAAGGTAACGGTGATTTTATTTTTGTCACTTTTTTTTTAAAGTGTATGCAGTGATAATGACCCTCCTTTGAATGAAAAGTCAACATGCCCTGCGAATTTTCTCCTAACTCTTATTGAATGGATGATTCTATTGCCCCATTAAGTAATAACACATTTCAATTCAGAATGTAAAAGTGTTCTAAAAATCATGTCAATCTTCATTTAGAGAAAAGACACCATTTCTCTCTACCCCAGATGCATTATAAGCCTTTGATAAAGAGGAATTTGCTTGGCTTTTGGTAACTTTTTCCCTCATCACCCCTGTAGCCTATCAGTTGCTTTTTGGGTTCCTTAAAGTCTGGATCCCAATCTGGTTGCATATTTTCTGAGTTTGGGCTGGTGGAGAGTAGGAATTAAAGTGTTGCAGCAACTCTCAGCAAATCCTCTCTTCCCAAATCCTCTCCAATATCTGTATTATAAGCGTTTTTCTTATATCCTCTTTGCAGTCTAGCATTTTTTTAAGTGTTAAATTGTGTTACTAAATATTTACTCACAACTCACCTTTGTTTCATGGCATCACCTCATGCAATACTACAGAAGAAACACCTTTTGCTTTAATGGAAGTCATACTGCCTATCTCACTCTGTAGGCCTCATGAAGATTCATCATTCCTCCAAGTCAATCATGGTGCAGTCTGCGTTACCATAACACCCAAAGCCTAAATGCCTATATGTACTATAATCCTAAAGTACATAAACATATACATGCATGTGTTTATACACACATACACACATGCACACACACATAGATAGAAGGAATGGAGAATCTGGTGATGGAAAGCAATGTTATAAGCATTATGTATTATACTTTATGGTAAATATATGCATATCGTGTGTGTGTGTGTGTGTATACATATATATATATACACACGTCTTTTTTAAAGTTACCAGACCCTCTATTACATCTGCTTTGATCAGTGCCATTGAAGAATACACTATAAACAATGCAGTACACCTCAAAGTTACTATGTGATAAAGTACGTCTAGTGTCCCCACCCAAATCTCCTGTCAAATTGTAATCCCCAGTGTTGGAGGAGGGGCCTAGTGGGAGATGATTGGGTCATGGGAGCAGATATCTCCCTTGCTGTTCTCATAATAGTGAGTGAGTTCTCATGAGATCTGGTTGTTTAAAAGCATGAGGCACCTATCCCCTCACTCTCTCTCTCCTGCTCCGCCATGATAGGGTGTCCTTGCTTTCCCTTTGCCTTCTGACGTGGTAAAACATGATTGCTTCCCCTTTGCCGTCCCCCATGATTGTAAGTTTCCTGAGGCCTCCCAACCATGCCTCTTGCAAAGCCTGCAGAGCTGTGAATCAGTTAAACCTCTTTTTTTCATGAATTATCCAGTCTCGGGTAGTTCTTTATAGCAATGTGAGAACGAACGAGTAGACTATGGTTGTTAGATTCTTCTCTACCCACTCATTATTTTCTCCCACAGAGTTCAAACACAGTTTGGTGGCATTTTCCTTGACATTATTCAAGAACCTAAAATTATTTAGAGGAAGGGTAAATAATAGGACAGAACAGACAGCTTATCTTTATATAATTTTATCATTCTAGTTTGCTACCCAGAAATTTTTCTTGGAGTTAAAATTTCAGTTAATGAAGAGTAAGTGTTATATTATTGCAATGTGAAGACCACTCACTATGGGGATTGTGGAGACCATTTTGTTTGAAAACATTTTGTAATACATATAATGGGACAAAATTTAAGAGGCAATGTAGTATATGTATTAAAGAGCCTGTGGTTTGTAGCAAGAAAACTGGGGTTTTCAAAATTCATTTCCGTAATGTATATTCTTTGTAGCTTGGTCTTGACCAAGATATTTACCTTCTTTAAGATGTAGTATCCTGATTTTTAATAGGGGAATAATAATTTATTGTCCATCTTGAAGATTTATGTTAAAGATTGAATAAAATATTTTATGTAAAATGTTTAAAACTATAATTATTGTTTTTATGTTTTATTTATACTAATTTTTTATGCAGATAAAGTCTAAAAATAGACAGCAAGTAATTTGATTATGAAAACAAAAATTTACAAGAACAAATATGTATCACACACCTTTTCTGTGAAAAATGATTTATGCATTTTCTTAAATCAATTTTCTGAACCAGTTTTTTTGTTGTTGTTGTTACAGATAAGAAAATCACAAACCAAAAAGGTTAGCCTGTCTGTAGTGAATTAGATAATGGGATGTGGCTTGGAATTAAAAATTTATTTTTTTACTTATTCATTGCATTACTCCTTATATAAACTCCAGTCTATCTGTTTTGACTCGAGATTAGTATTGCTGCAATCCATTCCAACATATTGAAATAATGCAAATTCTTTTTAACATAACTTTTTCTTAACTGTTTACACATGAATGTGTATTCGTGTGTATGCATGTGAAGAGGAGAAAAACAGAGAGAGAGAAGGAGAACAAATCTAAATCAGAGCAGGTAGACCAGAGCTAATAGAAATCATGAAATGTACTGGGCACAGGTAGTGTAAGCAAACATGCTAACCATTTTTTGCCTATTATCACATTTAATAGCCCCAGCCCAGGTAAATGTTGAATGACCCACAGAAGGACTAGAACATTCTTAGTGGGTGTAGACAGTGACAAAATAATAAGAAAAATATTTTATAACAAGGTAATATAAACTATACAGCATATTTTATGAAGTGAAAATTACATCATTAAAATCTGTTTAAAACGAATACTCTGGAAGTAATAATTTTCTAAATAGTGGTAAGGCATACAGAGATGAAGAAAAATATTGAAAATATTATTATTTTAGTTTTTTGACATGTTGCCTCTGAAGCGAAGACATGGTAAGCATATAACAAATATACAGACGATAGTGAAGTTGCAGAGTTGAGAGACTGAACCACTGAAAATAGTACCTCTATATTTATTTTGAAATATAATGGTTGTCCAAGAATGAAATTTAAATATAACCTGTGATATAAAAATGGAATGATACAAAACCTACACTTTGAATTATTACTCATTATGTGAACCAATAAAATAGTCTGAACTTCCAGAAATATAATAATATTTTGTTCTATGGTATGGGGATCTCTTTACTGTTTCTATATATCATAAAATTTTCCAAAGTCTGTAAGTGATACTAGAACTTTTCCTGGAGAAATGAAAGGAATAGAGTCAGCATTTTTCTAAGGCTGCTGTATTAACCGGCTTTTGACTTATAATGCGGTGTAACAACAAACTCCTAAATCTCAGTGCCTTACTACAGACAATTCTTACTTTTGCCTACAAGTCTGAGGGCTAGCTGTCGCAACTCCACTCTAACGTGAAGGCTAAATTCAAGTGAACTTAACATGTTATCCATTCTTGGAACACAGTTAAGTAAGCAGTAGATGTAGAACATTATGCTTCTCTTGGAGAAGAGGAATGCAAAGTCATGAATTGAAACACATTTAAAGCCACTACTCAGAGGTAAGATGATCACATATAACCATTTTCATTAGCCAAAGCAGGTCACGTGATCAAACCCAACATCAGGGCAACCTATAGGAGTGGAGATGGACATATTTGCTGAACAATAATGCCATCGGTCACAGCCGGATAGAACTGAAGAATTACCTTGAAAGAAAAGGCAGCTGCAATGTATTGGATATTCAGCTGATATTTCCCAAATTAGTTAAAAACAGGTAAAAGTAGTTTTACTGCCAGTTTTATGCAAAAGATTATGTCTATTCTTCCTCTTGTTCGTGTGGTTTTATTATCTTATTATTTTTAAACACTAATTCCAATTACAGACTTATTGTTGTCCATCACTTCAATTTTTGTTACAGTTACTGTTTTTCTAAAGCAAGTAATTTATACAGCACATTTGATTTCTAAAACTTGCCAAGAATGTATTATCAATATTGCAATAAACATTGCTGAACTTTTAAATAACTTTCACTGGTTAATAGACAGTATTACTGAAGACAAGTTCTGCTTTTTGGAAGCAGTTCAATAATTGACCACCTAATCTTGATCTGGGTTTGGTGAATAAATACAAACAAAATTACTCTGTAAAATCTTATCAAAACACACTGATGCTCTCCCAGGAAATGTACTTTCTTTGCTATAAAACTCTAATTGTGGCAATCTTGTCATGAATCAGTCTTTCTGATTATTTTGTATTTATTTGGTTACGCAATTATTCTTTTGCTATTAGATAAAATTGGACAATATCATGTGTATTCATGGACACAATTACATTTTGAGTAGCCATTTTAAGTATTTGGGAAAAAATATGCGACTAGAATCTGTGATTAACAGGGTAAATTGGTGAATTTTTAGAAAACAAAAATATGTTTTTTCTTTTTCACATTTTGTACCTGTCCATATTATATAGCATTTATTAACAAATGCAATAGCTGAAAGGAACCTAAAAGAACATTTAGCTCGGAGGTCGGTAATATTTTCTCTGAAGAGCAGACAGTAATTATTTAAAGCTTACACCATGTGATCTCTACTTCAAATACTCAACTGTGCATTTGTAAACACAGCAATAAATTGTATGTAAATGAGAGAGTGTTACAGTAAAACTTTTTTCCACAAAAATAGATTGTGGCCTCATTTGTCGAATGACCCCTAGTTTGTTGAGCCCTGATCTTGTCTGACATTATTTATTTATCAGATAAAAAAACTGAGACTTAAAAAATTTAAAATTATTATGCCAAAATTGTTTATGCAAATTCTGCAATTTGGTGAAGATTACAAATCCAGTTGATATCAAATATGGGTCTAGAACCCAGTATTGCTCAGTCCTGATTGAGAATTCACAAATCTATGCTTTCATGAATTCCCAAGGGAATTCAGGCCTTGTTTGGTTGAACGTAGATACTATTTGAAATCGTGATGCATGATAAAACATTTATAACATCTCACTGGTTGAAGTTAATTGTTTTAAATGTAAGTATACACTTTGACTAACCTTGGCTGTGGATTATTTTAATTTGACTGATAAAATGAAGCCTTAAGCTACAAGATAAATTATTTTTACCCAAGGTTTTTGGAAAGCAATGACTGAGAAAAATACATGGTTTACAAATGATCTTATTAAGTTTTAGAAAAGTGCAAGTCTTTCAAGATATTTGGTATTTACTGAAGGAGTAGCTTCTCATCGGTACATATTTCTAATGACCAGTTATCTTTGTTAGCCCATATATTAATTCGTGTGCTTGTATTTAACAATATCAAACAACATTTTCAAGCAATTTCATATTTAAAAGTCTCATACTTTCAAAAGTCTCATACTTTTAAATTCAGATAGTAGCACATTAAAAGCATAATGTATACTTCTTTCATTGTTAATTAAAATAATAGGAAAAATTATTATTATTATTTTATTTTATTTTATTTTATTGAGACAGAGTCTCACTTTGTCGCCCAGGCTGGAGTGCAGTGGCGCAGTCTCGGCTCACTGCATTATCTGCCTGCCGGGTTCAAGGGGTTCCCCTGTCTCTGCCTCCCGAGTAGCTGGGACTACAGGTGCACACCACCACACCAGGCTGATTTTTTGTATTTTAGTAGAGATGGGATTTCACCATGTTGACCAGGATGTTCTCAAACTCCTGACCTCGTGATCCGTCCACCTGGGCCTCCCAAAGTGCTGGGATGACAGGCATGAGCCACTGCGCCTGGCCAGGAAAAACTTATTTAAGAATTTATAGTATTTTCTACTTTTCACAGCTACTTTTACTATTCAAGCTTTTAAAATAAATATGCTTAAATCTTAAAAACCAAAGCAAAAAGCAAGGCCACAAAAATAAATTTTATTTTTCCATTTGTTTTCTGTTGGAGTATATTTTATGAATTTTTATATGGAATTTGGTTAAGATGTATTTTTCAGTGTATCCTACTGAGACATTTACATCAACCTGCTATATTTCAATTTTCCCCAATATGTGAAGAAAAACAGATACTGAATATGGATTCAGATTTCGAAACTATAAGAACAATTTGTATTAACAGTTACTGTTCAAATATACCAAAAAGACACTTTTGTGACATGTAAAAAAAGTTACTGTCATGGTTCACAGGACTTAATTGAAACCCTGTGCATTGGTTACTTTCTCAAGATTAAGGTCAATATAGTCATCATTCAAAAAAAAAATGACCAGTAAATTATATTTATCGGCATATTTAACTAGTAAATCTAAATAAAGTAAAATCAGGTTATTTCCAGTGGTGCATTATTAAATTTGCAAATTTTTGTAAGCTTTACTTTTATTTCATAAGAATACTAAATGGATCTACTCTACATACACAATAGTTTAAAATTTTGGGTATTTGAAGAATATAATTTTAATATTTTGAATGCATTGATTAAAAGACAAATATTGTATTATGAAAAATAGTTTAAAAACTTTTGAATGCTGAATGCTGTCATTAAGACAACTGATGTTGACTTAAAATGAGCAAAATCTAAATGTTACATGATTGAAAAGTGTAGATACATATCACCCTAGTTACATGATTAAAATGACTCCATACAAAATTCAAGTGCCTTATTGCCATATTAATGCTATTTATTTACTTGGGTTTATTTTTGAGCATTATTTTAAAATTTTTACATCAGGCAAAAATGTGCAGTTAGCAAACAATAAGTTAGACAATGATAATTCATTTTCACTATTTTTGCAGTATTCAGTTAAGAAAGTTAACGTAAATCTATAAAAACTTGCATAAGCCTAAGTCAGGGTTAGTCCAACAATTAAGTTTTTAAATTAAAAAAGCTCTTTTCTCATATCACACATAAAAATTCATTCTGGTGGATTATAATCTTTCATGTGAAAAGGAAAACAATATAATATTTATAGGATAGCACAATAAAACATCTTTATAACCTTGCAGTGTGTAAATACTTTTTAAGCAAGACACAAAAGCACATCATACATTTTACTGCAGTAAAATTAAGAATATATCTTCATTAAAAGTCAAGTAAAGATTGTGGAAAGAAAACCTGCATGGAAAACCTATTTGTAACGCATACATCAGACAAGGCATTGGTATCTTTAACAGAAAAATAATTCCTTAAAATTTTTAAGAAACTCAAGAAGAAAAAGAGTGAAATAATTGACCAAGGACTTCAAAATCTTTTTGACAGACACAAAAGTGCAACACGAACAGGCAATGTAATGCAAGACACCAATCCAAATGGGCAAAAATCAAATATTACAAAAATGGACAATGGGAAGTGTTGGTGAATGTGTTGAACAACAAGAATGCTTGTAAGCCACTGATAAAAGTCTACGTTTGTTTATCAGTTTGGCATTACCTAATAAGATCTGAACACTTTACTAACTAGCACTGCCACCTCTGAGTATGTGGCAGTTCTTTCATATTGTACCTGATACATGTAAACAAATGTTCAGATAGCCTTGTTTGTAATAGCTGACAATTAGAAATCATAAAATGTCCATAAATAGTGCAGATGAACAAATTATTGTATACTCGCCTGATGGAATACTATATAGGTATGCAAATTAATTAGTTAGAATACAAAGAAAAAAATCACAGCTCAAAATTAGCACCAAAATGTAGAACCAAGGAGTCAGACACAAAACATGTTCAACATTATTTTATTCATATCAAGTTTAAAAACTAGCAAAAGTAAATTATAATTTTAGGAGTATATACTTAAATGGAAATACTACAGAGAAAAAGCAAGCAACTGATTGCTGTAAAAGACAACATAAAAAAAAAGTTACACCTCCGTAGCAGATACACAACAGTGGAAAAGACGTTAAAGAGAGTTTTTTCTTGGCAGTGAGAATATTCTATTTATTGACCTGAGTGTTATTTACACAGGTATTTATAATCACTTTTTAATCCTTTACTTTCTTTTTTACAATAATTTTCTTTATCAGAATACTTAAAAGTTTTAAAATATATTGTGTATTGTTTACTAAAAACAGTTTTAAACTTCAAAATATGTTTTAACAAAATATAATATTTGGTCTCAGATATGGTATAGAAATATTCCTGTGTGTTTTAACAGATGAATATAACACATTTTACATATAATTTGAATATTATATGGTTTATATGCTACATGTCAAATGATATAAACTAATTAAATATTATTTTTAAAAATAATATATTTATAACCCTGGTGTGGTAAAACACAACTTTTATAAAGCTGATTATATCTCTAGAGGTTATTTATTTAAAAATTAATCAAATGCCCTGTATAAGCTAAGTATGATTTTAAGTCCTGGGGTTTACACAGTTAACAAAACATTTTACAGCACTTCTGTCGACATGAAGATAATGTACTGGTGATGGGAAACAAAAATAATAACGGAGTAAGTAAGACATTTTAGGTAGTAATAAGAGATACGGGAAAAAGTAAGCAGGAAATAGGATAAATGTCCTGGGCATGTTTTATGCAACATCAAATAGACTATCTACAAAGCCTAAAAAGGCAAATCTTGGATCAAGACTTAAGGGAGGTAGGAGAATCAATACTCATATCTGGAGGATGAGAGACCCTGAGACAGTAGCTTGCTTAACACGTTTGAGGAAGCACAGTTAGGCCAGTGTGTGGCTAGAGGGAGGAAATAGATGTGGTTCCGGAGGCAATGAGGAGGGGGAAGACATCTTAGAGGGCTCCATAGGATATCCTCAGAATTTAGCTTTTACTTTGACCGACACGGGAAGCCTTTGAAAGTGTTTAAATGAAGATGTGTTATAATAAAACAGAGCCATTTTGACAAGTGTGCTGTGAATAGATTTTACAAGCAGAGGGTGGGGAAAAACAAACCAAACAAAAAAACGGACCAGTTAAAAGGCTATCAAAATAACCTGTGCAAGAGATACCAGTGTTGTATAGCAGAATGGAAGGAGTGAAGGTATTCAGATGTGGCCTAGCATTCTGTTAAGACAGAAGGTTAAGAGATTGAAATAATGATTTAGGGTCGCCAGCCAGGAGACAGAATGCAAGCATCAAATAAGTGAGTAGAGAGGGAACACAGAAAAGACTGCCACTGGCAAATTCCAAAATTAAGAGGTCATGGAGGCATCTGGGAACCATTAAAAGAGATGGAACACGATTAAGGAAGAACAGGTAAGCATGCTGTCTAGAGTAATTAAAAAACACTTTCAATTTTTTTTGGTTGTCCAAATAAGGTTAAAACCAAGAATGATCCTCTAAATCTGGAATGTGGCAGTCATTGGTGATCTTGAGGGGGGCAGTTCTGTTGGGGAAGGGTGTGAAAATATCATTGCCACAGATTCAAGAGAATGCAAGCAGATGAACTGGAGACAGTAGAAATGGACTATCCTTTCTTTGAGCGAAGCGTTAAAATCAAGGAGAGATTTGGGAACAGTAAAAGAAAAGTGAAGAGCCATATAGGAGTTGCTTTGGTTTGCTTTTTTGTGTGTTGTTTAGATGGGAAACTACCATGCAGAAGAAAAAATTTAAAAAGAAGAGGATAGGCTGGGCATAGTAGCTCACACCTGTAATCCCAGCACTTTGGGAGGCTGAGGTGGGGTCAGGAGGTCAGGAGTTCGAAACCAGCCTGGCCAACATGGTGAAACCCCATCTCTGCAGGCTCCTGTAACCCCAGCTACTCAGGAGACTGAGGCAGGAGAATCACTTGAACCTGGGGCAGTGAGTGGAGATCGTGCCATTGCACTCCAGCCTGGGAGACAAGAGCGAAACTCCGTCTCAAAAAAGAGAGAGAGAGAGGATATAAACGAGGAGAGTTAGGAAAGATTTCTGAGTAGCAAAGGGAGGTGGCTTCAAGTGCACATTTAGATTTAGATATGTATCTACCTAATTATAGTATTAAAACTATTCCTACACAATTAAGCTTGTTTGATAACCTTGTTAATTTGTACTTCAAGAGACTGCTCTTTTTTTCTTTCATTTTTTCTACTTTTATTTAGGGTTCAGGGGATACAGATGAAGATTTGTTACATGGCTGAATTGTGCATCCCTGAGGCTTGGTATATGATTGATCCTATCGCCAAGATAGTGAGCATAGTACCTGATAGGTAGCCTTTTAACCCCCACCTCCCGCCCACTCTCTGTACTTAGATAAGAAAAATAAAGCTCTTTTTTTCTTATCTAAGTACAATAGACTCATTTAAAATAATAAGAGAAAAGTAAAATGTACAGACACAGATGCAGGAATTCTAGTAAATAAGATTAATATAGTGAAAAAGCTTGTATAGGATGTGGTCTGCTTAATTTTTTTTTCAATAATATAGGGAGCAAGATCAAAGCTGAGAATAAGGAGGGTGAAGGGGGTTTGAGGACGGAGGATAAAATGTGAGTCAGTGGTTGAGGAGCATGGAAGAGTAAATAGGCTAGGGCGATATAGGACCATGTGGACCAGCATAGAGACCCTTCTGAGTCGAGTGATAAATGAGAAAAGTCAGTATAATGGGAAGGTCACGGGAGGCTCTGTTCACCTGTGTAGGGCAGACTCCTAGTATTAGAGAGTTTGATAACACAGGCCCGTGGTTCAACAAAAAAAGTACAAAAAATAATAAAAGGGCAAAAAGTTGAGAAAAAAAGGGAGATTATAATTGTGATTCATAGAAGTTAAGCTTGGAATGGAGAGAAGTGAAGATATGAAATGGTTAAGGCACATAAAGATATCATGGGATCAATGGATTGTGGGTCCTTCTGTTGTCAAAGGTTTAAAAAGATAGGCTAAACAGTAAGAATTAGAGAGAATAGTTAGTCTTTGCCAGAGCTTGTTTATTTTGAAGTCACAATTTTTCAATTTGACCAGAGACAAACAGACAAATAAAATTTTAAAGTACAAATAAAATGATTTTTATATGAAGAAAATGTTGAAAAACAGTAAGAGATAGACTAGCTAGACAGGAAGATAGATCAAAATGAGCTAAATAACAGAATTCTACAATCCTCATTATAATTTTATTGAATCTCCAAATTTCAAAGAACAGTAACAGCCATATAGGTTGTTTCAGCCCAGCCTCTATGCCATGGGTCTGTGAAAGGCCAGACGCCTGCCAAATGATGAGGCAGTTGCCAATTTGATTCTGAAGCTGTAGAAATAGAACTGGATTCCGATAAAGGAATTATATTCTCATTTTCACTGAGCCTCTACGATGCCCTCTCCAATAAATAGTCTGTGATAGCAATAGACACAGTAGTCTGTGAAAGAAGAGACCTGTAGTGGAGGGCATCAGAATGCAGACGATGAAAAAGATTCAACTAGAACACATTTAAGCACTGCATTATTGATGGCTTTTGGCAAGGAAAGTTAAAGTGTGATTGTGTTGCCATTTAAAACTCTGGGTTTCAGATGTAAGGCAAAAGTGAACAATCCTGGTTTACAAGGAGATTAAACATTCTATGCTTCACTTGAGAAATAAAGGAATTGGATGTTTGATTTTGACAGATGATGAAAATAAAAATGTATTTTTTTTTTAAATTAGTAGTTGAGTCGGTTAAGTTTTTCTATTCCTATTTAAAATACTCATTAAAAGTGATTTGACAGATCCAGGGACAAATTTGTGATATTAAAATAAATGTTATAATACAGTATATTTTAGAAAACAACATCTAAGCCAATATTTGGCTTTCTAACCTTGTGAAAAGAGCAAAATCATAAAACAAGACATAATTTCTACTTTATGAACATTAAGATTCCAATTCTTACTCATAACACTAGAACTGTTAGTTCCCAAGGTAGGTAGGTTACTGTCAATTGGCATCATTGTTGCTGTTGTCAGGAGGACAATTACTGTAATAAAAATTTTTACTATGATGGTGAATATTTTTCTTTTGAAATAATATGTCATGAGAAGATACTATTTCAATTTGCTACCCTCAGCCTTAGGGAAAAATGAAATCTCACGTTATAGTATGAAAATGCTTTCCAAGCATTGTCTTTGATATAAACATCCCTATGTTTCAGAGCAGAGTCTTTGATCTATTTGGACACAGTGAATTGACTACAAGTGAGAATTTTGGTTTCTAACACATTCATTATACTCTTAGGTGGCATTATAACTTAGGAAGCTCTAGATTTAGCAGACTTGGCTTCAAATTGGATTTTACCTCAAACTACCCATGTGCATAAAATCAGTGCTTGCTCTCAACCTCATCACCTCTCCCTTCTTCACATAGGAGAATCAATCCCCAGTGTCCTTGTTGTTGAGCAGGGCCATGTGAGGATGAGCTAGGAAGAGAATGCTTGTTGTTTTCAGTATAAGTCACTTAATTGCTGATGGCATCTCCTGTCTATCTTTTTGTCTTTGTTGTCACCATGCTGGAAGAGATCCAAGGTTAAGATGCATGAGGAGTAGATGGAAAAGAATTGTCAAAATATGCCCCCCAGATTGGCAGAAGATATTGCATAAGTGAAAATTAAAATTGCTGTTAATCCACCAGAAACGTGGGCTTGTTACCTAGACCAGCTCTCACTATCTATGTGACTTGAGGCAGCCATTTAACCTCCCTCAGTAGTACTTTTCCCTTCCGTAAATAAAAAACTATGAAACACAGATATGTGAAATGTAAGCAGTTTTGTTTTATTTGATTTTTCTGCTCATTGAAAGGATTAGATGACGTATGGAAAGACAACTGATGTGGAGTTTATTTATTTGAAGACAACCAATGTGGAGCTTAGTCTCTTAAGATTTACCACGTATCCTACCGAAATAAAATCAATGAAATTCCATATTTAATATTTAATAGTAAAGTTTTTAATTAATTAGTTCCTTTTGGTTATGAAGATAAATATTTGACCTTAATAAGGAACCTTATGTTCTTATATTAGTAAACCAAAGACCAAGTGTCTGTTGGAAAACTAAAGTCTCAAAACTTTCTATGCAGATATAGAAACACTAAGGTAAGTAAGGCCCAGAACTACTAATTTAACATAGATAAAAGTGAAGTGATTTCATTTTATTTTTTTCTTTCTTTATTTAAAAAAAAAATTCAATAGATTTTTTGAGGAAGAGGTGGTGTTTGGTTACATCAATAAGTTCTTTAGTGGTGATTTCTGAGATTTTGGTGCACCCATCACCCTAACAGTGTACATTATACCCAATGTGCAGTCTTTTATCCCCCACCCCCCAGCCCTTTCCAAATTCTCAAAGTTGATTGTATCATTCTTATGCCTTTGCGTCCTCAAAGTTTAGCTCCACTTATGAGTGATAGGATGCAATATTTGTTTGGTTTATTCATTCCTGAGTGACTTTTTTCTTTCTTTTGAGACCAAGTCTCACTCTGTTGCCCAGGCTGGAGTACAGTGGCGTGATCTCGGCTCACTGTAACCTCTGCCTGCTGAGTTCAAGTGACTCTCCTGCCTCAGCCTCCCAAGTAACTGGGACTACAGGCATGAGCCACCACGCTGGCTAATTTTTGTATTTTTAGTAGAGACAGAGTTTCACCATGTTGGTCAGGCTGGTCTCAAACTCCTGACCTCGGATGATCTACCTGCCTTGGCCTCTCAAAGTGCTGGGATTACAGGTACAAGCCACTGTGCTTGGCCCCTGAGTTACTTCTAAAAGTGCAGTAATTATGAACTTTAGAAAGGAAGATCATGTCATAGTAAAAAAATAACAAGCCTTTCATATAAATAATTTATAAAAGTAAAGGAATACTCAAATATTAAGCAAGTAAGTAAATAGGTATATTTTCAAAAGCCAAAATGCTATTTATTTCTTAATACTGTCCTTAAAATTGACAGTTCTTAAAATGTATCACCTTATACAAGTAGAATCCTATGTTTTATTTTTATTCTCTTTGGCCTGTTTTTGTTTGAGTCCTGGTTTAAGAAAAGAAACAAAGGAAAATTACTTAGTTTTATATCAATTAAAAAATAAATGTGGAGATGTACATGATGTTTATTTTTACTTTTGAGTGTAAAATATGTTAGTTAGTGAGTAAAATTCTAAGTTGTGATAAGCATGCTGTCCACAAGCCTACAAACTATGTTAGACTGCCTTGAAAATTATACAACACTGAACCAAGTTTAGTACATAATTAGATTCCTGCATCTAAATTTAATTAAATACTTATTACAGTTTTGTGTCTGCTTATCAAGCCAGACACTTAGAAAAATAAAATAATAACTAGAGAAATACATTCAATGCACGAATAAGTTACCATATTAATAGTTTCTTTTTTTTTTTTTTAGATGGAGTTTCGCTCTTGTTGCCCAGGCTGGTGTGCAGTGGTGCAATCTTGACTCACTGCAACCTCTGTCTCCTGGGTTCAAGCGATTCTCCTGCCTCAACTTCCCAAGTAGCTGGGATTACAGGCGCCTACCACCATGCCCAGTTAATTTTTTTGTATTTTTAGTAGAGACAGTGTTTCGTCATGTTGGGCAGATTGGTCTGAAACTCCTGACCACCTGCCTCCGCCTCCCAAAGTGCTGGGATTACAGGCGTGAACCACAGCGCCTGGCCGTAGATTTTTTTGTTTATTTCTTTGTTATGTGAAACGTCTAAAATTTATTAAACACTCAATGTTGGTGCTTAAAATGCCCGGGATATCAATACACAAGCCTGCCTAAGAATTCCTGATGATCTCCTTTTTGTTTCTTTTTTTTTTTTATTTTTCACTGTAGCATTTTAAAAAATATTTTCACATAATGTACAATGTACTTCTTATTATGTGTATTGCTTTACTTACAAACTCACTTCCATGCTCTGGAATATAACCTTGCAACACCAGAGAATTTTGTCTGTTTTTAAGATTTTTCTCCAGTACTGATGCTGCACCCAGCCCCTGCCAAAAGGTAGGCCCCAATGAATAATGTGTAATGATTGCTCATACAGTTGTTAGGTGTCTCACAGGCAAAGTGACTGGTGTCAGGGCTACAAAGAAAGCAATTCTGATTTCAGGTTGTTACAGATGTTACGAATGTCACCTGGTGTTCTGGGATACAAAGAAACATAGGTAAGGAAGATTCAGTTGCTACTTAAAGAAGGTTTTGCCAGTGAATTCACTTAGGAACGCCACTTCTCACAGGACTTCTTTCTTAGGAATGAGATGGGATATGTTCTCAGAGCAACCACATAGCACTGGGAATTATAGCGGGATCAAAGTCTAGTCATGCTAGAGTGACATGCTTTCTAAAAAAAGTTATTTATATATATCAGGTTTTTTTGTATGTAAAATGAGGATTCAAAGGTGGGCAAACTATGGTCACTTTTATGGCCTTCTAACTAAGAATTATTTTTTATTTTTGTAGGTTTGTTTGTTTCACTTTCTACTACTATTATTATTATTTCATTTTTTTCTTTTGTGAGACAGAGTCTCTCTCTGTCACCCAGGCAGGAGTGCAATGGTGCGATCTCGGCTCACTCCAACCTCCACTTCCCAGGTTCAAGAGATTCTCCTGCCTCAGCTTCCCGAGTAGCTGGGATTACACCATGTCTGGCTAATTTTTGTATTTTTAGTAGAGACGGGGTTTCATCATGTTGGTAAGGTAGGTCTCGAACTCCTAACCTCAGGTGATCTGCCTGCCTCGGCCTCCCAAAGTGCTGGGATTACAGACTTGAGCCGTCATGCCTGGCCATTTTCTACTACATTTTTAAAGAACTATTGAAAAAGGGGGAGAGAATATAGAATAGAGAAGAACATAGTAACTCATATAACCTGCTATAATTACTGCTGCCTGACACTTTACAGAAAAGTTTGTTGATCCTTGTCTAAATTACAAATTATCCTTTTCTAGCCTTAGTGTCCTGTGATTTTGACAAATATTCATACATGTAAACATGGTCATGACTATTCATGTTGAATTTTATTTAGCTCTGTAAGTGTCTACAGAGTCAACGAATGTGTATATACACAGCAAGATTTTTTTTTTATTTTTAAATATGAGAGAGAATTTAATATTGTAAATGCTTGAATAAATTCTACAATATAGTCACGTAAAGGGGGAAATAACCCATACAATAAAAAAACTGTCTATAACAAAGTCATTGTTGGAAATCGAGACAAAATTTCCCACAATGCAAAATTCATGTTTATGAATATTATTTCCCAGATGGGTCAATGAAGTTCTTCAAAGATTCAAATTCTACTCAGGGCATATCATTGAAACACACTTATACATCTCTCTAATATGGAAGAAAGCTATTAGGCTATCTTAGGCAAATTAAGGTTCACTTTTCACCACATGACGTTTCCTTCCTGGAGCCATACCATGGCCTCAAACTGTTACAGAATTACAAATTCAAAACCTACATATGCAACACTAGAAAGATCTACTAATTTCACAATCTTTGCTTACAAATCATCAGCATCAGCAACAGCATCCACACCCGCTAAGCTCAAAAACATCAAAATCCAAACATCATTTGAGCTTTCATGGTAAAATAATAATTATAATAGTAGGATAATCTATGGTATCTGTCAGTATTTTTCTAAGTGGATTCAGCTTACATTAGATAAACATCCAAAAAAAATTGGTAGTTCAAATTATCTAGAGAATATTCTATGCAATTATAGACTATCTGAAGAATATAGAGATATCCTGGCTACTGTTCATCCCTTATCTCCTCTGGACTCCCCACATGGCATCTTGGTGTGTAGAAATATTCACATCCATGAGGAAGAAGCCTCTGGCCTGTATTTGAATTCCTGTGCTGTCCTCTGTGTCTTTATTGACTATTTTCCTTTCTACCATGGTGACTTTTGGCTAAGATTGTGCCATTTGCCTTCCCCATGTATGGCATGAGGAGATGTTTGACTTTCATTGTCACACAAAACTCTGGAGGAATTTGAGAGGAAAGCATGTTGCCTCGGACTCTCTCAGTCTGCTGGAATAGGACATAATAACTGATTTAGTCCGTTGAAGCTGTCATAACAAAATACCTTAGACTGGGTGATTTAAAAACAATAGAAATATATTGCTCACAGTTCTGGAGACTGTGAAATTCAAGGCAAAGGCGCCAGGAGATTCGGTGTCTGCTGAGGGCTCATTCTTCATAGATGCCTCCATTTGACTGCATCCTCACGTAGTGGAAGTGTCCAACAAGTCCCCACAGACCTCTGTTATAAGGGCATGAATCCCATTCATAACGGCTGAGCCCTTATGTGGGGATCACCTCCCAAAAGCCTCACCTCTTAATATAACTTCATTGGGGATTCAGTCTCAACATATACATTTTGGGGGAATAAAAACATTCAGACTATACCATCATTATTCCTACTTTATGCAGCAACCCCACTTTGAATATAAGTTTTATAATTTTCATACACCTACGTTGTGTTGTGTAAATATTAAGTCCATTACATATGACAATTCATTAAGTAATCCTATGAATATCTGTATTACAAATATCAGCGTTTCCGTCAGATGACCGTTCTCTTTGCCTAAATTGGGAGAGCAACCACTTTGAGGTAAGCCTGTGATTCTATGTGAAAGAAATAATGGGCAGAATCCAGCGGTCATTCATGTGTATAAGAAACAAGAGAAAAACAGCAAAATGTTATCATTGTAACTCCTTTCTAGCATTCTACGTTTCTAGAAGTGAGTCTCTCCTTGGAAAACTAAAGCCAATTTCAGAATTTAGATCCTAGGCCATTAAGGATCCTAGGCCTTGGCCCCAAAACAGAAGACCTGTTGCATGAATAATTTGGATTTAAAAAGAACCTCCACAAGTAATGACAATGCTAAGATTAGCTGGAAACATCCAAGGAAGTCAAAGAGTGAATACACTCTGGCTTCGTATAGGTTAGGCTCAGCTAACACATTTTTCCTTTGAGGCAGAGAGTAGAGGCCAAGGACCAGCAAACAACTGGGTCGGAGAGGGGCCTTATGATGCTTAATTTTATGTGTCAACTTGGCTAGGTATGGCACCTAGATGTTTGGTCAATCACTAGTATAGGTGTTACTGTGAAGTATTTTTAGATGTGATTAACATTTAAATCAGTAGACTTTGAGTAAAACAGACTAGCCTGCATAATGTGAATGGACCTCATCCAATCAGTTGAAGGATTTAAGAGAAGAAGATAAAGTTATCAGGAAGAAGAAGAAATTCTGCCTCAAGATTGTCTTTGGACTTGAGATTACAACATCAATTCTATGCTGGGTCTCCAGGTTGCCAGCCTGTCCTTCAGCTTTTGGACAGTACAGTTCCCATAGTTGCATGAGTCAGTTGTTTAAAATGAATATCTATGTTTCTCTCATACACACATACAGAAACACACACATATGCACACACACTATTGGTCTTGTTTCCCTAGAGAACCCTAAACTAATAGAGACCTGCAGGAAGGTTGGGATTGTGATACTAGTCTTCATTTAAAGAAAATGTTTGTACTCAAGTACTTTCCTTCTCCCACACCAACTTTTCACCACGTGTTGGTAAGAAGCACTTGATGCTGGCCAGGTGTGGTGGCTCACGCCTGTAATCCCAGCACTTTGGGATGCTGAGGCGGGTGATTCAGGAGGTCAGGAGATCGAGACTATTCTGGCTAACACAGTGAAATCCCGTCTCTACTAAAAAATACAGAAAATTAACCGGGAGTGGTGCCAGCACCTGTAGTCCCAGCTACTTGGGAGGCTGAGGCAGGAGAATGGCTTGAACCTGGGAGGTGGAGCTTGTAGTGAGCCGAGATTGCACCACTGCACTCCAGCCTGGGCGACAGAGGGAGACTCCGTCTCAAAAAAAAAACAAAAACAAAAACAAAAAAAAACCCTAAACAAAAGAATCACCTGATGCTTATCCTCATACAATGTTTAGTTTGTCTATGCTTATACTGAACACCTTTAGTTGATGGTCTCAGTGTTGGGGAAAAAAGAAGAACCCTGAAAGAAGAAGCAAACACCCGATAGCAATGAGGTAAAACTTTCAGCCAGTATCCAGGTTAATTTGGTCAAATTTCTGATTCATCCTGTTGACCCATTCAGGGCTTGAGTATTGATGGACCCTACTCACTCAGACTCACTGGGCTCCTACTCTCATTGTTTTGTGAGTTTTAACCATAAGCGTGTTTTCTCCCTGGCAGAGACCGTCCACAGCCTCTGTGACTGAATTGCTGTGGCACTTACAAGAACTGCTCTGCCTTCTTTCAACTCTCTAAGTTTCATATTCAATGGAAGCATTTAAAAGTTCAGGGTCCCCTCCATGCCAAGAATAGGCAGAAAGAAATGCAGTTGTAAAGACTGGTCTCCAGCCTATCCTCTCCAGCTAGAAATGATTTCAAGCTGCTTCATATTGGTCCAAGATACCCTGGGAGGTGGTAATCTCCAAAGACCACTAATGGATAGAGAACTTGGTCTAATGGATAATTTGGAATTCCTCTCAACCAATTTTTTAACGCCTTGTAGAAACTAAGTCATGGTGCAGCAGGTATGCAATTACCTCTTTCGTGGGTGGACATCCCCAGGAAATAAGAATGACTCATGTTAAATATTCAGGCATGTCATATGCTTCTTTTAAAATTATATTTTGACTCACTTTTGAGGATCTAGCTAGAGGCTAATTTATCTTCTTGACCAGTTGCTTAAGTCCACCCCACAACCTCTTTTTTCATTGGGCTCTCACATGCGAGGGCCATGATGCTCCTCCCCTAATCACCTCAGAGCCAAGTGACAGGCAGCTAGGGACAGCCTCTATACCCTAGAGCCCAAGACATTATTCAAATTAGCCAATTCACAGGGAGCCTGAGCAACTTAGCTCACTCCACTCCACTTGCCATACATGAGTTTTCCCCAACACCTCCAGATTCCGTTATCAGTCTCTGTCACAAATTCTTTGGTGGCCCTGCCTCGAAGCCTCCTCTATTTCAGAGCCCCAAATAACACACAGTTCTGCTTTTATTCTATTCTAGTGTCAGTGTGTTGTGTCTCACTATCAAAAGGATATTTAAACCCTATAAAACAGCATGCTAATGAAATAGACACAAGGAAACTAGTGGTTTTGAGAGTATTTATATATTGCTTTTAGCAGGATGTATCAAGTTGGTCCAGATTAGCTTGGGATAAGAAATCCTGGTGCCTGACTCCTCAGAAAATTTGATGTGTGGTATGTAACCATTATATAATAGAAATGTTTCATAACTCAGATGGCCTCTTCTTTCTAAGTGGTGTAGACTCACTCACAACATAAAGACTTCATATGTTAATCTAGGCTATGGATATTGTAAGAAAGGGCCCAAGTGACTACATTGGTTTCTTCTTGCTTCACTAGTGTCTTGAAATCATTAATAAAATTTCATGCTAAGTCATGTCTTTTGTTCTTGTGATTCTCATAAGCAGTCTGATACTTGGTACTTTCTCTCCTAAAACAAAATCAAATCAAATCAAAACAGAAATTACAACATATTAAGTAAACAGTCCTGAAGGAAAAAAAAAGTCACCATGTTGCATATAAAATATTTTCACTATTGTATAAAAGAGTAAGTTCCTATGCAACTAATTGCCTTACAAATAATAAGACCTCTGGTAAGTCTATAAGAAACAACTGCCCGAGAGCTGCAGAAAATGAAAAAATGCAGGCGATCTGAAAGATGTTGAAATTGTCAGTAAATGACCAGCACTGTCCTGTTTTCTGCTTTTGTTTTGTTTTGCAGATATGCCCTGAAAGAAACTGCAATTGTGGAGGTGATGTTATGTTTCTAAGTCTTTCATAGAAAGCCTCCATTTGTTTTGGTTGAAGATATCAAGGGAATAATTCCAAGAGCCAGAGAAAAGTGAGATAATAAACGAGACAAGAGAAATACAGAGAAAATAAACTCAAAGTTTGTCTAAAACTATGCCCAAGTCAGGCTGGTGCACAAATAACACTTGAGCAAGGCAGACTAAAAGCTGATATAAACTTTAGCCCAACATAGATATGTCATAGTTTGAAATATAAGCGAGTTAATTTCCTATAATAAAAATATCAGTACTAATTGGAGATACATAACAGAATTTACTGTTTCAAACATAATATTAACAATGTTCAAGATACAATCTCAAAGTTCTTTACATAAAAAGACTAAGGCAATGTAATCCGTTGTGAATGGAACATACACTTTCCAAACGACCACCCTAAGATGATTCAGACTTTACAAGTATGAAACAAAGATTTTAAAGCAGCTATTGTAACTGTTGCAAAATGAGCTAGAAAAACACATCTTTTTGATGAAAAAAATAAGAAATCTCCAGAAGAGAACAAGAACATTAAAAAGAACCAAGAGTTCTAAAATTGTTGAAGGAAACACCATTTAATAAAAATAAATCACTGGATGGATATAAAATGAAATAAACAAATACTAGCTTAAAAATTACTGGATGGTTGTAAAAGGAAAGCAAAAGTAGAACAGAAATAAGTCAATAAACTGGAAGAAAGATTAGGCAATCTGAAGAAGAAAGAAACAAACTTGGGAAGAAACCTAGAGCCTCAGGAACATATGAAAAAATATTGTAGGATAAGTCCAATATACAGACAATTAGAGTCTCAGAAAGAAAGAAATGAGAAGGGGGAGATTAACATACAAATAGAATAGGTGAAGTCCTCTCAAGTTAAATGAAATGTATACATTTATGGGGTTAAGAAACTGAGCTACACATAGAGTAAATACAAAGAAAAAATCCTAGGCACATTACATAGTCAAAAGGCTGAAAAAAAAAAAAAGAGATAAAGAAAAATTATTGAATGCAACCAAAGAAAATATACAGATGAGCAATAATTTAAATGACCATAGATTTCTCATCAGAATACACAGCAAAAAGAAGACACTAGAACAAGAATTGTAAATAGATTAAAGAAAAAATAAACTGATAATTCTATATAAAGCAAAAATATTCAAGCATGAAGGACAAATAAAGAGTTTTTAGATAAATGAAAAGCTAGCATAGAATTAAAACTGTCATAAGAATGAACATGTAGACAATTGAAACAGAATTGATCATCCAGAAATAAAACCTTTTATTTACGGCAAATTGATTAACAACAAAGGTGCCAAGACAATTGTTGAGAAATTGTGCAGACTAAACTGAATGACTATGTGGGGAAAAAATTGTTGTCTATTACCTAACACTATACACAAAAATTAATTTAATTGACAACAGACCTGATGCAAATACTAAACTTATAACATTTCTAGAACTTTTCCTAAATCAGATGCAAAAATAATGCATCATAAAAGAAAAAAATAAGTTTTATTAAAGTTTAAACTTGTTGTTCAAGAGATGCCATTAATAAAATTAAAATACAATACAAAATAGGATAAATATTTGCACTATATGCATTTGCCAAGGGATTTTTGTTTTTAAATATATACAGAACTCTCATAACTCAATAATAAGATCAAAGTCAATCCAAAAAAAGAAAGCTTAAAGGATTTGAAAATATACTTCACCATAAAAGAGATACAAATGGCAAATAATCATATAAAAATATATTTCATGTGGTAATTAGAAAAATGTAAGTTAAAACCATAAATGAGACCACATTATATATCCGTAAAAATAAATGAAATTATAAATCTAGAAAAGAAAATCTGATGAGGACATTTTACCAAACAATGTATCTCACAAACTTCTGGCAAGAATGTAAAAGGATACAAGGGCTTAGGAAAACAGTTGGCAGTAAACATACAGCTACCAAATACCCAGCCATTCCACTTTTAGGCATTCACTTAAGACAAATAAAAGAACATATCCATAAAAAGACATGTGCAAGAATGTTCATAACAGGATTATTTTTAAGAGACAAAATTGAAAACCAACCTAATATCCATCAACAGGTGAATGGATAAACATATAATGGAATATAACTCAGCATTAAAAAAAATACTGATGCATGCAACAATATGGGTGAAACTTACACATCATTAGGCCAAAGTGAAAAGAAGTGTCGAGTGCAAAATAATACAGATTTGATTATTTTATTTATATAAAAGTTTAGTAAAAGTAAACTAAACTATAATGACAGGAGACAGATTATTGGTTGTCTGGGGTTTCGGACAAAGAGACAGATACACTGCAAGAAGATATATGAAATGTTTCGATGGAGAACAAAATAGTCTTCATAGTATTTGTGTGGTTAGTTGTACAGCTCATACTCTGAAATGATGCATTCGATGGCCTATTTTAAATGCCTAGAGCTTATTGTATGCAAAGTTTTGTTAATAGAGTTGACTAAAAAAAAAATTGGAGCTATAGTTAAATCTGAAAATTCAAGGTTTCAATTCTCAAGTACTCATGTAACTTAAAAAACGAATACTGGAAATAAACAAATTATGTACCAAGCTCAAGAATTGGGGGACAGAGCAAATTAAGCCTATGGGAAGCAAAGGGATATAACCCTAACACTTAATAAGCATAAATGCATATTAACGATTAGAATATACAAATATAGCATTAATAAGTAAATTTAATAGCTGGCACTCTGAAAGAATCCAATTAAATAGATAAACCAATAGCTAATCTAGTCAAACAAGAGAATACTCACATAGCCATACTGGGGAAACTAATTATAGGACAATATTTTACTCGACTCTGTTCAAATAAATTTGAAAATTGACTTCAAATTCTCAGAAAATATAAATTACCAGGAGAGTATACAATGTAAACAAACCAATTACCATGGTAGGATTTGAGAAAGCTGTCAAACTGTTCCTCTCCAAAATAAAACAAGACTCAAATTTTCCACAAGTGATTCTATCAAACCTTCAAGATATAAATATTTTTAGTGTTATTTAAATGTTTCCAAACAGAAAAAGAAAGAAAAGCTCCCTCTCTTGTTTCCACCAACTTCTCTTTTTAGAAGTTAACAAACATCTCTTTACGTTTTTATATATGTTCTTGGCTTCTTCAAATGCTTACTGATTGTAGTAATGGGCTAAGTGGATGATGGGTGGCTGCCATTGGCCAGGTGAACTACGGACAGCGGCCATGGAGTTCCTCTGTACATATGTATGCCTGTTTACTTTACATGATTTCCCTTATCTCTGTCGCATGACTGACTGTAACCTCTATGAAAATTGAGGGGGGATGAGTGAACAGGAATGCTTTCCTTTCGGAAACAGAGTGGCAACAGATAAATCATGCTTGAACGCCTCAAAACTGTTTAACCAAGTAAACAGTTTCTCTGTAACTAAAACAAGGGTATTTACTACTGAGCTGAGCTGTTATCCTATTCTTCTCTTTAATTTCTGGGGAGAAGTAATCCCATATTAACTAGATGCCAATTCTTATAATTCCCTTTTTTTCTATTGAAATAATCAATTCATTTTTTCTTATCATTTATATCTAAATTCAGTTCATTCATTATTTAAATTTTAATATAAAGTGACCTATCATGAATTAGTTGACTTTTATTGAACAGAAAGTATTTTAATGATTTCTCTCTATGATTTTTAGGGTTTTTCCCACTTAAAATGTATTTATTTCTGTGTGTCAACCCACCCTATCTGAAAGCAATTATAACGTGATCAATGTGAAGAAAAGGAAATGAAAGATGAAGCTGAACTTTAGAGAGCAATAAACAGTAGAATATTTGTCCAGTTTTTTATTGGAATAAAATATACATAAATTAAATTTTACTACCTTAATAATTATTAAGGGTATAATTCTGTAGTATTAAGTGCATTAGCATTGTTATACAACCATTGCCGTTCTCTATCTCTTGAACTTGACTAGATGCTTTGAAAAATGAATAAATATAAAACTGCATGGAGCTACTTAAAATTGTTTGCGAGATATTGGTAGCAGGGAGAGAAGAGAAATATTTGAAATGTTTCAGAATAGTCACTCATAATTTGAATTGTAATAGTTTTTACAAGCATTCATAGCTAGTTTTACCATTATAATAATCAAATAGCTCAAATTAGATGTTTCTTTCTTGGAGAAAATTATTTCACCACTGACAAAGTATTGATTATACAGATATGGTTAGAAGTAACACAACACCTTACAATTTAGGTTTTATACATAAGACTTAATTACAGAAAAAATGTAACTCAGACATTTCAAACAAATGTATAAAATGACTCATTCTGCAGATGGTTGCTACTTCAAAGAAAATTGCTGCCAAGAAGCACATAAAATTTTAAAATAAAAATCAGTATATGTCATTTCAAAGTTTTCTGAATCATTGGTTATTATTGATGAAATAAGAATTACAAATTGCTGGTTTTCAATAGACTTAAATTGGTGTTTGTGTATATATGTACATTTAGTGTATGATAATTTGATAACTTTTTGTGTCTGATGTCATACTCCAGAGTTTACAAATAAATTCACTTGAATCTTTTGGGTTTGGCTTTCTTCTAAGTTTTGTATTTTAATCATAGAATGCACCACATATATTTCAATTTCACTTTGTATTTATATTTTACTTATTTAAAAGTAAGCACATTTCTACATATTTAAATATTGTTTGTATTAATTTTAATTATAACAGGTAGTTTTCTTCTCATTTTACAGTAGTCTTACAGAAATAATAAATATTTCAAACGCATAGTATAATTGCCATCTAGAAAACCTGAGAAAAGGGAGAAGTCAGAATCAGTGCTTTTGACCAACTAACAATAAATCAGAGCAACAAAAAGCATTTTCTGGCTGGGCGCAGTGGCTCATGCCTGTAATCCAGCACTTTGGGAGGCCAAGATTGGTGGATTACCTGAGGTCAGGAGTTGGAGACCAGCCTGACCAACATGGCGAAACCCCATCTCTACTAAAAATACAAAAATTAGCTGGGCGTGGTGGCATGCTCCTGTAAATCCGGCTACCCAGGAGGCTGAGGCAGGAGAATTGCTGGAACCAAGGAGGCAGAGGCTGCAGTCAGCCAAGATCGCATCACTGCATGCCGGCCTGGGTGACAGAGCAAGACTCTGTCTCAAAAATAAAATAAAATAAAAATAAAAAAGCATTTTCCTCAAATAGTTTGCTCCTTTTGCTTTACAAATTGTGCCTGTATCTCCTCTCAGAAACTGAGTTAAGGCTTAGTCCAATGATTGTCCTTTTAAAAGTAACTCTCTCTAATTTAAAGCATCTCAGCATGTATGCATGTTCACCATCTCTCATGGCCTCCTACACCAATGAGATTTGGCCAAGAAAACAGAAACCACACTAGGTATTTTAGATGGGAAAGGATTGAATATAAGTGGCTTATTCAACCATTGGAAGGCCTGAAGTAGTGAAGGTTATAGAGACTTCTGCTGGCCCTGAGGGAATACAGGAGTACAAGCAGTACAGGACAGCTGTTTTGGAAGAATTCAGCTGCCTGACACATTGAAATGGAAAATTTTGCTGAGGACAGCAAGGAACTGTTACTGAAGCCCCAAGACTGCTGCTGACAATATCCACTGGTCTGTTCACATCTTCCGCTGGTGAATAATTACTTTTGTTTCTCTTTCAATTTCTAATGATTGTCTCTGGCTACAAGAATCTAAACTGAAACCCTGTGGGTTAGTGATCCTGGAAAACACAGATTCAGGCTTCTCCCTTAAAATACAGCAATGAATGTAGAAAATAGAGTTGGTAATGGTCTTTCATCACCATTCTGAGAGAAAAACTAAAAGAGGAATGTTTATGGAAGTTAAGATATAAAACTCTTTCCTGAGCTTTTTAGAGCAATAAAATGCAACCCTGTTTTCCCCAGCTCATATGAAGTGTGTTTTTAATTGACATTCGGGGTACTGTCTAACATAATACCGGAAGGTCAAACCTATTTCCAATGCAGTTAGTTGTTTCATGAGTTCAGAGGATGGCCCTTCATATATTGCAGTACATATTATAAGTCTTGGGGATACAGTCAGTTCAAGAGGCTTACACATCTGTGAAAGAGATGGGGAGGTGAAACGAATGTTATAAAATTGCCTTTCAAATAATATGGTAAAGCTGTGTAGACGGCTGCAGGAAATCATGCAAGTAGCTAGAAGTTATTTATTATCAACTGAGTATGATTTCAAATTTAACTAAAATAATGAGGCTAATTTTGCCAAATAAAACTCGGTTTTATTACCTTCACCTAAATAATGAACTGTCTGATGTATAACTGAAGGATCTGCAAGCACATGCTCAATTTGTATTCAGTGGCAGACATTTGAGGATTACAAAATTAGAAAAATTTTAAAAGATTACTTTGATTATTCCTTTCTCAGAAGCTTAAGACCTTAAATCCTCTCAGTGGTCCCAACTAGTAAGGTAGATTAAATCTTTCTTATTCACACACAGATGTATAATTATTAGTGTTCCACACAAAGTAGCAATAGTCATTTAGAGTCAGGATCAACTAACATTTGTAGAGCAACTATAATGCTCTTGATTGCCTGAGACTTTATTTTGCATATTCATTTAACTCATTTGACATCAAAGAGTATACAGAAATGATATTGATGTTTGTGTGTGTAAATGTATGTGCTTGTATGTTTGTGCTTTGTATTACCAACAATCTACCATGTGCCTCTCTACTTCTGTTATAATTCCTAAGTCTAAAATAATTATGCCTCTTCTTTTCTTTTCAACAATCTATTGGGGTTATAATTATTTCCATTTTACATTTCAAGCATAAGGTTTATGATCTATATTGGACTTTCCAGTTAGCATATTTCACTGGTAGAAGCGTAATTTCCTACATCGTAATTCTTAAAACTATAATTCTTGAAAATCATAATCATGATTCTTAACACATTTGTACTTGTTCAATCTTCATCAGAATCTCCAGGCATTTTAGAAGTTAATATCCCCGTTATACCTCATCGTCTACTCTTCAATCTACCATAAGTGGTCATAAGTAGAGCTGTTACCTTAGACTAAGTTGCCTGGAAATAGACTCTGAGATGGGGGCGCTGTGTGCAGAATTGTATTAGGAGGAGCTCCGAGTATCACTGTAAGGAAGGAGAGAAGGCATGAAGTGAGCATGGCAGAGCAAGACCCTCAGCTGTAAAGCTCTCCAGTCAATCTAGTGCTGAGATGATCTTTCCAAGATACCCCAAATTAATGCAAGAGGGCCGGCTCTTTGCATCCAAGGTTGACCCTTGGCTGGTATCTGGGAACCCGGATTTCAGGATAGCTATGACTATCCTAACTGATAAGTGTGATTCGCTGTGCCTGAATTACTGTTGCAAACAATATGGTTTAGTATGATTTTTTGCTTTTCTTCTGGGAGTCTGAAATTTTGGTGCCTGCCAAGTAGAGAGTGCCTATGTGATTAGTCCCCGATAAAATCCCTGGGCCTTATTTCCCAATGTGCTTCCCTGTTGGACAACATTTTACACATGTTACAATTCTTTGTTGGGGGAAATAAGCAGTTCTGGAGTGACTCCACTGAGAGCTTGTGACCTGATTTCCTCTGGACTTTGCTCCATGATGCTTTTCCCTTTGCTGATTTTGCTTTGTATCTTTTTACCATAATAAATTATAGCCATGAATACAATTACATGCTAAGTTTTGTGAGTCTTCTTAGCAAGTCATCAATACAGGAACTGGTCCTGAGGACCACACCCCAAAAGAGAGCTTCTACTTGCACAAGGCAGTTTCCTATGGTAGAGGACAAATCTTAGTGATGAGGCAGCTTTGAACACTGGCAGCCTGTATCTCCAAATGTGTGAAATATGAGTGTGTCAGACTCAAAAAGGGAATCCAGATAGAAAATCATTGTATCGGTCAGGTGCGGTGGCTCACAACTGTAATCCCAGCACTGTGGGAGGCCAAGGCAGGTGAATCACCTGAGGTCAGGTGTTCAAGACCAGCCTGACCAACATGGTGAAACCTCATCTCTACTATATATGTATATATAATATATATATACAAAAAATTAGCCAGGAGTAGCGTCAGGCACCTGTAATCCTAGCTACTTGGGAGGCTGAGTGAGGAGAATTTCTTAAACCTAGGAGACGGAGGTTGCAGTGAGCACAGATCGCGCCATTGCACTCCAGCCTGGGCAACAAGAGCAAAACTCCGTCTAAAGAAAAAAGAAAATCATGTACCCAGTGTATAAATACGTGTCTCACTCAGGTCCATGTATCTCTTCTATTAAGTGTGCTGTCTCTGTAAAGAGCTTTTCTGGATTCTAGCTAGTCTTGTTTTCTGGAGCACTAAAAAGAGACAAATTAGTGGGATGGAAGCGCAGCCTCTACTGCTACAGTTGAACTCAGGGGCATAACAGAGGTTCATTAACCCTTCTTTGCTCTCTTTCTAAGGGACCTTCAAACTCTGCCAACACCTTAACTTGTTTAAACAGTTTTCTTGGTGAAGATCTCCCAGAATTTCATCCCCGATGTTTCCAAATCACTACATACTATGCCTTTCTGAAACTGTGTTTCCTAAGCTATCTATTTCTCTTTAAAACCAGGCATAATATCTCCTAGGGATTCATTGGTGGATCAACTGAGCCCCAAACCTATTCTTCTTTGATCATGTTATGTAAGAGCAGTTTTACCTCCCACTTATGGTCAGAAAAAAACTACTTTCTAAGTAAGGCAGATTTTTATTTGTCTTCTGGTCTTTTGGCATAAGGAACCTAAAATGATAGGCCACTAGCTGTAACTTAAAATTCTGTAGAACCCTTGGTGTCTGTTCTGGTTGAAGCATTCATCTTTTAATGCTTCAACTGAGCCCTCTCAGCCTAAAAAGTCCAAAATGAAGTGGAGAAAAGTAAAATAACCCAAATGGACCACTGGGAGTTACAGTAAATGGACCCACTCTTACTTCCATTCCTTGGTTTCCAAAAGTATATATTATGTCGCTTGCAAGCACTGAGCCATACAATGTCCATTAATTTAGGGTTTACATTATATTCTGGAATATTGAACTTTATAATATCAAAATATTCTTTTCTGTCTCATACTTCAACTACATCTTGGAAATGTTGCCCCTCTATTATATCAGGGACACCAGGTGGACCCAAGGGTGGCACCTTCTCAGTGAACCAATATGATAAAACAATCAGATCCCAATACTAGACCAGTTGCCACTGCTAATTTAACATAAAATTTATCTCTTGGCTGGGCATGGTGGCTCATGCCTGCAAATCCCAGCACTTTGGGAGGCCGAGGCGGGCGGATCACGAGGTTGAGAGTTCGAGACGAGCCTGGCCAACATAGTGAAACCCTGTCTCTACTAAAAATACAGAGGTTTAGCCGTGCATGGTGGCAGGTGACTGTAATCCCAGCTACTCGGGAAACGGAGGCAGGAGAATCGCTTGAACCCAGGAGATGGAGGTTGCAGTGAGCCAAGATCGCACCATTGCACTCCAGCCCAGGTGACAATGTGAGATTCCGACTCAAAAAAAAAAAAAAGACAACCAATGAAAAAAAAATAAACTGATCTCTTGTTCTGATTCAATGTTATATGGGATCTTGTGTCAATCGATTGTGGTTATGTTGACAATGGCCCTGTAGGCAACAAAGAAAATCTTATTCTGGGAATACATGTCAGTCTTATCCAAGGTGATTTGCTGTTCCTTCCAGAGTAGGAGTCAAATGTAGTTAACTTGCCACTAAATGACTGATTGCTTTCCTTGACATATGGCTTCATACTGAGGGGTCAGGGTTAGTCTCTGTTACTGGATAAGTAAGAGTAGCTAGATCAGACAAGTTACAACCTATACATTGTGCCTATGCATAGCATCTATCTCTTCCACAGAGCTTCTCCATTCTTGTGCCCACAGTCTCATCACTGGGTCACAAATTACAACAGTGACTGAGATCAATGGGCTAAATAGTTCTATCTATTTGATTAATTGCAGGTATTTCCTAGTGGTGCCAAACATGATAGAAAGAGCTTTGCATTGCATAATCAATTCTATAGGTCCATATACATACCTCTTAGCCAGAAATTGTCACTGATCTTCCAATTTTTCTTCTTCCATGCCTGTGTTCAATAATATAAGCCATCTGTCACTGTCCATGAGCCCAGATATATTCTTACTGTATGCTACATTTCATTCTGCACAATGTGGATGTCTAAGCGCATCATTTGAAGCTCTCCATTAGGGGAACTTTCTCTGCCTGGTCTCTTGAAGGCCTCCCCTTACTTGGACTATAGCATGACTCCAGTCTGCTTTTGTTTCATATTGTATCTTTTGACTCTCCTCATCCCCGGTCCTGGATATACCACTTCTGTGTTACCATGGATTGCTTTTAGATTGTTCTGTTTTATAATTTGATAGATCATACAGAACCCAGTGTTGCCTGAATGGCCACTTGGTTTACAATGATTAGAAACGCCATCTCTGTAGCATGCTGTGGATGACTTTTCTAACGTGTATAGTTTTCTGCTTTAGTTTGCATGACTTTGCTCTAATACCCTAAACTTTTACATTGTGGTTCTCTTATTGAGGATTTATATTAACTCAATATTAAATCCAAAGATATCTTTGGTACCTTATGTTTGCTGGACCAGATGGTCCACAAAGTGCAAAGCAATGGAGCTTGGGCAAATTGCCAACATTATTCTTCTTTAGACCACATGCAAAGATGTAGACTTCTATATGTCACCCCAAAAGTTCCAAGTGTGAAATATGGTGTTCCTTAAACCTGAAAAGGCCTTTGCACTTCATATCTAGTGTGGGATGGCATGCCTATTTATATCTCAGTCCACTTGATACTGAAAAATTTTACTCATATGCCAGGTCCCTGAACCTTCATAATATTTACCTCCCATATGTCTTACTTTATATTCTCCACCCCTATACAAAATCCTGTGCAAATCATCTCATCAAACCTCTTTTGGCTCCTGCTAGTGCGGATTGACCAGATACTTCAGCTTTCTTGCATATGATCTTTCCTTTCTTTCTACAGGTTCAACATGTCCTCTATCAAGGTATAGTGATCTGATTGCCAGAAGAGGAAACTGGTGTAGATCTTGAGGGCAAGCAATGTTTTTATTGCAAGTCATTTGCCTCTCTTGGGGTTTCTGCTGGGTTTTCAGGAAGGGAGGTGTATCCTTTGATAAGGGCAAGAGGGGAATATTTGGAGTTCAAATAATATAGAACAGTGGTTCTCCACCAAGAGTGATTTTCCACTTCCTGAGGGTGAGCACACTTGGTTATGGCTGGAGACATTTTTAATTATCACAGCTGCAGGAAGAGGGGCTTAGAGACCTGAGATGTTGCTAACGATCTTACAGTGCACAGGTTTCAGCCTCCACAACTAAGAACTATTCAGTCCCAAATGTCAATAGTGCCAAGGTTGAGAAGTCTCAATTTAGAAGAAATTAGAATTTATTTCCCACACTTACCCAGATATGTTAAGTATCAGGGGCCTATGTTTTTTCCTAATAGAGCCTTGAGACTGGAATAGGAATCCTACTGGGATAAGGCTTCATTCTTCTTTAAATCTTTGCTTCTCTTACAATTAAGTCAGAAACCTGTTTTGCCACCCCATCTATCCTGGAGGGAGAAATATATGGGAGATTTATGTGGAAATTCTCTTGTGTGATGCACTAAAAGGTGGAGTTGAGCAGAGGAAGGAGCTCATGCTGCAGTGTGGTTGCATCTAAGGACTCAGCCAGTACAAGGAGCTCTAGGGTTGAGGTATCCCTTAAGAGACAGAGATAGTCCATATTGAATTAAGGGGTGGTCCTTTGTTTTCCCACATGAACCTGTCAGTAGCTATGGGCCGCTCCCCTGAAAGAAAACATCACTTTGAAGAAAAGCAATTACCTGTGAGGGCCACAGCTGTAAGCCATTAGCAACAGCTTTTTCAAGGAAGTAAATGATAAATGTACCAACCCCAATGAGGGAACCTGTACAGAGCAATGCAAATATCCACTACAGCCATCAAAGTCATCAACACATGGACCAGTGTCCTAGCATCAATGACAGAACTATTCCAAAATGTAGACAAAAAATTGAGAAGGAAGAGAATTTAAAAAGTAATTAATTATTAAATATTTCCATTTAGAATCCTAAAGCATTAAATAGAGATAAAAATAAACACTAGATACGGGTGTTGGTAACTATATGTTGGGTAGCGGAGAAGGGAGAAATGTGGATTCATGAATGTTTATTGAGACTTTTCCATGTGTTCAGAAGTAAGAAAGGCAAGTGAAAATTAAATAATTGATAAGTATAGTGGTCTATATTTGAATTATTTTGATAAGAAAATTATGAGTATCAAAATTATATTGATGATACTTCCCTTTTTTGAAGGGAAAAATATTTTTAGAAAGTAAAATTTCAGTGTGTGTCAGGTGGTATCAGGAATAATACATCTCTGTTGTTTTGAAAATTATACTCTTCACCCACTTTGTTGACCTTTTTTAAAAGATTCTGCCATATGGTTTTCTCAAGCAGGTTGATGACTAAGCAGGGAATTACACTCCCCCCCAAAATTTTAATTTTAATTTGAAGTGATGAATTATAATTTTGGTTGCTTAGCCATGTTTTAAGGCATACTATGCCATTTTTTCATTTTCATGTAATCTCTTTAGCAGAAAATGTGTATGTGCCTCAGAAAGTGGTGTTTTAGTATCGATATATATTATTTGTAATTTATAATATATCTCTTTTAATCATGTTGACATAAAAACAATAGATTGCATAATTGTGTTTGTTTCAGTCTTTGTCAACTCCCCAAAAAATAAGTTATAAAAGTATTTATGGAAAAAAAAACAGTGTTATAGATGCTACTCATAATATTTTTCTTTCCATTATGTTTGAGGGAATATTACCATTTTCTTATATCCAACATTTTTATTGTCCCTGCTATTTTTCTATCCTGAAACTTGATCGTTAGTACATATTATACTCATCAATATCTACTATTTCCTTCATAAAATATAGTAAACTCTATTGAATTATAAAGGGAGATTTCTTCAGAAATATTAAGTATGTCTTCAAATTTGCTGAGTATTTGGAAATATGACTTATGAAAATCATAAAACCAATTGCATATGTTTAATATTTTATAATTTAATAAACTTAGATCAGTGATTCTCAAACCAGGGCAACCTTTTTCCCCTCCAACACATACACATGCTAAGGGACATTTGACAACATCTAGAGACACTTTAGATTGTCACAGTTCAGGTGCGTACTTCAGGAACAGATGCCAGGGTTGCTACTAAGCATCTTACAATGCACAGAACAACCCTTCCTCCTCTACAGTGGTTGCTGTAATAAATAATAACCAGAATTCTCAAATTTTGCTCCAAACTGTAATAGTACAGAAGTTGAGAAATCCTGTTGTAGATATTTTAATATTTAAAATACTGAAAGCATTTTAAAAGGCCAATTTTAATAGAATTAATAAGTGAAACTTGATCATAGTTTCACCATTGATAAGACAATTTTTGAAATTTTTGTTGCTGTTGTTTTTTAAAAGTTTTCAACCTATTTCTTTAACAGTATTTTGAGTTAATTCTGTGAATTATATTAAGAAACACTATTTCTGCACCAAATTCCAACTTGACTTATGGATAATATACAGAATGTTTAAACATATATGCAATTATTTTGTGAAGCTCAAATTTCTCATTAATTAAAAAATACTATAATAAATATTGCATTGTATTATTTAACTTTTTCTATTCCTACCATTTGAGAATTCAAATTTTCTTTTGTAGCATATTGTTTTAATTATTGAAATAGTATTGAAATACATTTTTAATGTTCGGCTTGTTTGATAAATGCTACATTCAGACTAAATTATATATGGTCAAGTAAAATGGCTATTAAAATTAAAACCAAATGAAAAAATAAATCAGCCCTTTAGAGTAGCAGATACAATGCAGTGGGCAGCAGTCTATTGTTACTTATAGCTCATAGGTAAGAAAGAATGCTTTTGAGGTTGCATAACACATGAAAATAGAGAAGTGACAAAGAAAATTTTCATTGACTTGTGAAAATTGCTTTTTAAGCTCCAGTATGATTATAGTTCAATTTTCCAATTGTTTTTTATATTTTTAATCATTTTATTCCTAAAATTATTCCTGAATTGATTCATTTTTTGTTCTTTTTGTTAGAGCAAAACTCATACTTACAAATCACATTAACATATCTACATTTATCTGGTACTATATCAGATTAAATTCCTCTTAAATGTAATTGTGATAAACTTTTTATAAGCAGATACAAATTTTCTTGCTTTATGATAGAGAAATATGTGAGGAACAATTATGCTCTCAATTATTTTTTATGAAGCAGAAAATTTAACACCACTAAACCAAACACTAGAAAAGCATACATTTTGTTTTTCCTAGATGTAGGTGAATGTTGATAAATATCTAGGACATTCTGTTCATATAAACACCTTTAACACAGTCTGATTAATACCCATAATTTAATTTGAGGATCTCTGGCAAAAATAATAAAATTAATTTTAAAAATCTCACAAAAGTGTCCTGTCCTTTGATTCTGTAAAGGTGCCCATAGTGCTTAAATTGCTATTTTAACTGATGTTACGCAAAGATGTATGAGCAGAGTTTTAACATCAGTATTGATCAATAATCTGTAACCTAGAATGGAACTATAAGTTTACACAGATAATAGTTGCTGTAATGAATGATAATCAGTATTCTTAAATTTGGCTCTAGGAAAAGACTTAAAAAATGAATAATTGCGTTGCACCATCATTTTTTAAGCCACCGAATTGGTATTTTATTACTTGCGCCCAAAAGGACCCTAACTATTAGATGAAATATTGGATCTTAGAAATGTGACAAAATCATATTCAACTGAATGTGGGGTATGCTGAAAAGACAAATGGCTTAGTGTATATGGCTTAAAGTATATGTCAGTGTATATTAAAGGAAGAACAATGTTGGCCTGCAGGAGAATTCATAGCTTGTTTTATGCCTCTATCCTTTCCATATTTTTTTCTCTTTACCTACTGTTTAGATGAAACAGAATCAATGAAAAGAACAATATATTGTAATTCAGACTGAGTAACATATAAGTGTAGGAAGACCTTCTATGCAAAGAGAAAGAGAGTTCAAATCCATTTGGCTATTAGGACACGTCTTTCCATGAGGTTAGAGAGGTAAGGAATGTCAAGCTCTTTATATTTCCTCATAATGAGAATACTTGGAATGAACCATCAAAACATACTCCTTCCTATTGCTGTAAGAAAATTATTGCTCTTACTTGTTGGCGTATGTTTATGGGACTAGGCGAGAAAAGAGAGAGATAAGTTAAGTGATAGTGCTTTGGTTGCAACTCTAGGATTACTTCTAGCCTGTGGAAAGGGATGTCTTGACTTAGTTGAGCAGTGTATGGGTTTGGGGGGCAAAGCTCCATTTCTTTGCCCAAACTTAAGCCACGATTAGTTGTGTACTTGATTAACTGTTTGGCCTGTATTTCCTTCAGGAACTTTGAGGTAATTAGTTAAGGACCCGATTCAAAAAGACTTAGCCTCATTTTACAACATCCACTTATTTTATAATTTCTTTTTTTCCCCCACTGTTGTCAAACAAATGAAAAATAAATAATCATTGCATCTTTATCAAGTACATGTATTTGAAAGAATGGCAAACATTTGAAAGAGTATCTAATGAAAAAAATAACTTAAAAACCAATTACTCTATCAAGGGAGAAGTACATCCTTATACCTGTTTTTAAAAGACACGTAAATGTCTGCTTCAGAGAACATGGCCTTGCTTGTGAATTTTTCTCGTGATCCTACCAACAGGGCTTGCCGTTAACTCTACCACGTATCTTCTTCTGCCACTGATCTTTTCAATGCCTTAGAGAATGCTGGGAGTGCAACACCACAGCCACCACAGTCTGTACCTACTGCACAGTCCTTTCTTACTCTAGGCCTCATCAAAGCAAATAGCCTTTCATGTCACCTGGTATATAGTCCAGTGTATTAGTCAGTTCTCTGTTAATACATATCCAAGACTGGAAATTTATAAAGAAAAGAGGTTTAATTGATTCACAGTTCCACATGGCTAGGGAGTCTTCAGAAAACTTACAATCATGGCAGAAGGCACCTCTTTACTGAGCAAAGGAGGAAAAGCCCCCTATAAAACCATCAGACCTCCTGAGAACTTACTGTCAGGAGGACAGCATAGGGGTAGCTGCCCCCATGATTCAATTATCTCCCACTTCCCACCAGGTCCCTCCCACAACACGTGGGGTTTATGGAAACTACAATTCAAGATGAGATTTTGGTGGAGACACAACCAAACCATATCATCCAAGGAAAACAGAATGAACAATGGATTAATGATAGTAAACGTATGTCATGTAGATCCATACTCGGGTGAAGGACCAAATCTAAAGCTATGGATAAATAGATAGATTGATGTCAATCTGGAAGAAGATGTTTAAACACATGCTAACAGAGCCTGTCCACATTTATATCAGTTTCCAGAACAGAGATGGCAGGATGAATGTTTTCAAAGGTACAACAAATTCAGGATGTGTCAGTAAGTATATTAGGTGACAGAATCAGGATGTGAAAGAGTATTGATGCATTAGATGGTCCAAAGCAAATTAAATAAAATGTAATAGAAATAAATGTAAAATACTGTATCATGCTTAGTTCTAAAGATGCAACTGCAGAAATGTGGAATGAAGAAAATAAGTCTTTACACCAGCATATGTGAAAAAGAGGTATGACTTCTAGGTGGCTGTAGCTTTTATATGATTCCGTTGCATGCAGTGAAAAATGCAAATCTGATCTTAGACTCTATTAACATAAGTACAGAATACAGAGTGAGGAATTTGATGATCCCGCTGTAACTTCAGATTCAGAGTGCATTTAGGGTAACAAATCCAATTTGCATGCTAGGTTTTTTTAAGAAATGTCAACTAAAGTAGAGTACATTCAGAAGTTTCAGAAAATGCTTTACTATAGTCAATAAACAAATATATAAAGAAAAAAATTTAAAAGGGAGTTTTTACAAGTATTTAAAATGGTTTGCTTTAGAATGACATATATTGGATATACGTCACACAATTCCAGAGGGAAACAATAGGTGCAAACAAAGAATATGTAGGCAGACTTCTCATATGAATGTAGACGAATTTTAAATATTCAGTACAATAATGGTGTGGGCCCTGTGTTAGTTGGGGTACCTTGGAAATCAGACATCAGGTAATAATTGGAATATAAGAGGTTTAATGAGGGAAATGCCTTTGAAAAATAATGAGAAGTGAAAACTAGAAGTGGGTTACGAGAGCTATTAACCCATGATGCAGGTCTGATACCTGTGAAAGGAGAGAGGAAAGGGAGGAAAATTGAAAAGGAAAAGACTTCTATTGCAGTGTAGGTCAGAGTCACATTTTGTGCCGGGCACGGTGGCTCACTCCTGTAATCCCAGCACTTTGGGAGGCCAAGGCAGACTGATCACAAGGTCGGGAGTTCGAGACCAACCTGGCCAATATGGTGAAACCCTGTCTCTACTAAAAATACAAAAATTAGCCGGGCATGGTGGTGGGAGACTGTAGTCCCACTTACTTGGGAGGCTAAGACAGGAGAACAGTTTGAACCCAGGAGGCGGAAGTTGCAGTGAGACGAGATCATGACACTGCACTCCAGCCTGGGCAACAGAGCAAGACTCCATCACACACACACACAGAAAAAAAGAAAGAAAAAGAAAAAAAGAAGAGTGGCATTTCAGAAGACAAGGTGTGGCTCTTGGATGTGTACCTCACTCAGCCATTGGTGAGGTGCAGTCCTCGGAGGCTGTACCTTCAAAACGAACACTGGAGTATTCCAGAGTGTGGTGGCTGAAGACTGCTAGAACTCTTATTACTATTTGATAGTTTACTTTGAGAATTGGATAATTTTTTATTCTGTGAAAGAAATCCCTTCTTATTCATGATATGCCCCATTTGAGATACTGTCATAGAAAACTTGCTAATCCATAAGTGTCAGTTAAATCTTCTAGAAAGCAGATGCTGAGATTAAGTTAGCAGTAAAGGTTAATTGGGGAGTAGCATCTGTGAAAGAAAAGGAATGTGGCAGAAAAGTTCAGGGGGAGCCAAGAGACCATGATGCAAATCTCACAAAGTCTCCACCATCTAAATCAAGAGCTCTCGACTAAAGATAGCTCACTAGAAGAGTCCTACATCAAGTGTAAATGACAAGAGTTTGTTAGTACAGCCTGGCTTAGTCATGGCCCGAAGCCATCTTGAGAAGTATAACCTCATCTTAATACAGAGGCAGAATTGAAGATATTAGTAGCCATGGACTGGCAGCTAACCACACTTGCCATCTGTCATTTCCTGAAGATATCTGGGTGCTACACAGTCTTGTATTTATTTCATGTAGTTCCACTTTTCCACCCACGTTTAGGCAGCAGCTCCTCCAGAGTTCCAGTGATTATCCTTTCCTACATGTAAACTTAGAAGAGGGAGGTTAGTGGAAACAAACTACAGCTCTCATTCCTATGACTGGTTTAGGGACTGCAACCCATTGTATTCTTTTTCCACTATCCATTCTAAATTCCACATATTCTCAGCTATCATCTCTGATGGTCTTGTGGCTGCTATGGGGCTGTGTAACATAAATCTTCATTTTAAGCATTAGAACTTATGACAGACACACCCTTCTACAGCAGGGGTTGCTGTACTTACCTATTCAGTCACGATGAGGATATATATTGCTAATGGACAGCCAAGAACATCACCTGGGTTTTGCATGTGTTCCCCCTGCCCTCATGATATATCACTAGCCCCATCTTTGCCTGTTAATCAAAGTAAGTTTTCCTGCAAATATCATGACTTCTCTTTTTGCCTACTGGTCTCCTATCAAAAGGGTATCTTCTTTGGAAACCAGGACTTGTATCCCAGCAGAGCCCAGAGTTCTGGAAATGAAAAAATCCATTAAATTAAAATAACATGAATTAACTGAATGGACCATTGAGGGTAATGGCTTTTCCCTGGATCCTGGAACTGTAAAATTTTCCTAGTTGGGATGAAGGAACAGAGAGAAATCTCTGATTCAGTGAGGATGGAGTTCCATCCTCAGTGTATTACCTCCAGACTGGCATTTTAGACACAGCTTTATCAAGCCATTCCAACTCTGTCAGTCCAGCTGTTTCTAAATAGTACAATTTAGCACCATTTCCACATTTCCTTCATTGTTAGTGAGTCCCTGTTCTGAAGCTCAGTTGTGTGGGATTTCATGCCTATGGGCAGGTGTTCCATAAGCTCCTAGATAATGGTGTTGGCTGAGGCTCAGCAAGCAGGAAAAGCAAATCCATGGTTGAAATACATATCTATTCCTGTGAGAACAAATCAATAGCCATTCCAAGACATTAAGAGCCAGTTGATCTCCTTGAGGCATAGTGTCATGCCAGGGACTCTGTGTTGCTCTCTGTTGTACATTTAGAGAAGGCAATAGCTAGATAAGCCTTGATGAAAAAGATTACATGCACATTCTTCATCCCTGTGAATATGCACGCATCATTTGTAAGTTCATTTGTCTATCCCTAAGTAGCTGCTGATGAATTCTGGCTAACATCCATCAGCTAAGCCATTTATATCTATTTTATTAGGTATTGTCTTCTCTATGGTGGATATTTTCTATTGCATATTAATATCTTATACACAGATCTTCACTTTGTCCCAATTCCTATATGCCCATGTGATTATGTCTACTCCAGGTCTTCTGTCACTAATCTATCAATATCTTTCCTGTGGTCTCCTGAATAATTATATGTGTAATTAACTACTACTCTTAGCCTCAGATAGTCCTCAAATCATATGAGTAATCAGGTTTACCATCCATAGCTTCACCTACTGGAGAGGTTTATCTCTTTTGACTGTAGTTCAAGACTCTCTGTGATGAAGCTACTCTCTTTATTATAGAACCAACATGTTTAGCTAACCCATGGCTAAACCATGTTTCCACTTCTTTATCCACATTCAGTTGTTCTTAATGGCCCTTATGACCATTGGTGCGACCCGAGGGAGGGGTGATGGTGCAAATGTTCTTTGTGACATGAGAGTCCAGGAAACTTGGCCACACAGTTTTGCTTATGCTCTCTTGTTCTACCTGTGCTCAGTCCTAAATTTATTATTTCTTTTTTTCAATAAATTTGCCAGTAGATCTACCTGACTTGAAAGCTCTGACAAGACTCAGCTCCTGATGTGTAATTCCAAACACAAGTTCACCTGTGTCTCAATGTAAATCATTCTGATTCTATCCAGAAACAGACGCATGCCAACAGCTGTTTTTTAAATGACATATCTTTGTGCTGCAAAGGGCGTGGTATTTCTAATCGGTTTATGTTAGGATCCTACCAATAGTTTGTCATTAACTCCACAGTGCACTATTTGCTACTTCTAGTATTTCCTACACTGTAGATACTGCTGAGAGCACTGCTTGCACCACAGCCTGGACCTACTGCAGAGTTCTACCTGCCCTAGGCCTCCTTAAAGCAAAGAGCCTTCCATATCACCTGCTATATATCCAGGTAATATTCTTTGGGGTGAACTGCATTGTCTCCAGAACCTTGAGATGTTTACTAGGTGGTACCCATGCTTCATCATGGGGAATGCAAGATGCAGCATTTTGCCTTTTTTTTGGGAGGGGATATCCCAGCATTCTCCTAACCATTCACAACCCTGAAGATTTTACTGAAATATTGGTTTCTCATTATCCATAAGGTTTATTTCTCATCCTCTGGAATTCACGAACTTTGTGAAAGTCTCCATCCCGCTAGCACTTGTTGATCATACTGCCAATTCTTCATGATGATGCAGGGATGAAAGAACCCCGTCTGTCACCTCTTGAGGTTTGATATTTGAGTCTGAGAAATAAACTGACAATAGATCGATGATCAGGGAAAAGTGCATAGAAATTTACTTACGTGCATAGGAGCATCCCGAGAAGGTGAGTGTTCAATATCCCAATGAGGTCTAGAAGTTTAGATACTTTTCTTCATAGGGTAATGGAAAATGGGGGGTGTAGGCAAATTTTTAGAAAGGTGGTAAATGGTTTTTAGGAGAGATAAAGAGGCCAGCAGAACAGAGAGCCTGGGACAAAGTTTGTCTGGGCTCTAGATACGGTGTTTGATTTTCAGTCTCTTCTTCTGTGATATGAGTTTCATCTTTCTTGGTTAATGAAATTTCAGTGGGAAGATCGAAGGCATTGTGCTCTTCTTTAGTGGATCCGGTCTTCAGGTAGATAAAGGAACTTCAGACAAAACCCTCTCCCTTTGCTTCAGGAGAGGCAGAGAGATGAGAGACAGCGGGGCAGGAGAAAGCGAGAGAGAGATTTTGGTTTTGAGGCTGCTGCTTTAATTCAAAGTATTCAGCGTGTCAAAGCACCATGCTTTGACGTAGTGTTTTCTGAACCCCATAACATCAGTGTAATGGAGCAACATGATGTTTCGCACAAGCATTATTCCATGTTCGACACACCAGATGCTCTTGTGGTAGCCCACAAAATTCGCCTGATTTCTGCTGATTAAGGCTAGTGAATCAAATGAAGTGATGACAGGGACCCTCTGCTCTGTATTCCTTAGATCTTTATATGTTGCACTAATCTCCACCATCCTGCTGCATCACAAAATATTGTTTTGTATTTATAATCTTGGCTGGGGGAAGTTTTAAAAACTTCCATTTTTTTAAATTATCTGCTATGATAGCTCTTATGCCACAAGCCAGGTTCACAATGTAGAGATTGCTCTAACCACAAAACATCCAATTCTAATTATATATTTAGAGACTGGTGAAATGACTCCCAGGTAAGTTTTCTAATGCAGTAAACCTTCTCTTTGCTGGACTTTGACAAGGATTCTACTTTTTAACCTGGATCAGAAGAACTCCAGTTTCATGGGGAGAGGAACATGCTAACACATCATGTATCGGATAATCAGTCTCATCTCAGACCCTGTGTTCCATAGTTCTTGAAATGACTTGCAATTTTCTTTGGGCTTTGTGCTGTCATCCAAGCAAATAGCCACGGGGCATCTGGAAAATAACTGATAAAATTATAACAGCATTTTTTTTTGCCACGTCTTTCTTCCTACAGACCTGGAAATCTCTTTAGTCAGTGTATTTCAGGGAGAAAGCTATGGGAACTGGACAAGGTATTATGTTTTTTATTATGACTACTGATCTTAGCCTCCCACTTACTCATTCTTGCTTTGTTTAATCATGTTTTACTTATGATTACATTACACAATACCCTGGTTGGCTGCCCACTTCTTTTGCTCCTGGAGTTGCTATGTCTATTGTTGATTTCTGTAACACTCTTCAGGTTAAACCATCTCAGCTGCCATGTAGATTTTGCCAGTCGTTACAAAAATCGCATCCTCTTGAAGATTCTGCTGGTTCTTAAATGACCTACATACTCCATTGCTATTAATAAGTTAAACTCTATAACCTTTCTTACCTTCTATTTTAGCCTGCTGAGTTGCCACTTAACTTCTTAATGATGGTGACCCTCTTAATCAATGTATCCCTTATAACCTTAGTAAATGGTGTGCTCTTCGGCCTTCTCATGAAACAAAATTATCTCATGGATTTTGTGGCCTCACATAATATATACACTCTAGCATGTCTATCTTCTTCATTTATTCTACTCCTCCTCCACCATCTGCTATGGCAATTAAAGCTTTTCAGCTTCACTCTTCCTGCGGTTTATTTTCTCCAGACTTCTAGGAGCCAACCTGGCATTGAGCCTGCACCGCCACCCACCCCCCACTCCCCCATCCCCTGCCCCAGAGTCCTGGCTAAGGTATTAAGCTCTTTATACTGAGAGTATCCCCTTGCAAATGAGTTGGGCAAGCTGCACAGAATGAGAGAATAGTCCCTACGAGACTTACTCTCACTTCAGATACCAGTCATAATTTCAGGAGCCTCCTGGGCCACTCTCACTTTAGCTGACTACAAATTTATAGATCCCTACAGATTCCAAGATCAGTAATTTACTAGAATGACTCACAGAACTTCTTGAGAGTGATTATACTCCCCATCATGTTTGTAACAGGCAGAGGATCCACGTTACAACCAGCTCAGTGAAGAAATGGATATTACAGAATCTGAGAGGGTTCTAAACTCGAAGCTTTCCTCATGCTCAGAGATATGTTGTCCTCTCAGCACTGATGTGCTACAATATTCAGAATATGACCAAGTAGGCAATCTCACCCAAAGCTGTAGTGTCTTACTGATCGCATACTGTTTCTGTAGGTAAACTTTAGTCTCCAGTTCCCACCCTCAACCAAGAGATAAGACTAATGCATTTTGTCTCTACTTCATCTGGAGCTCTGAACTTACAGGGCATGGCTCAAAGCTTCCATTGCATGTCACATTGTTATATTTCCTATGGACAAATTCTAGAATAAAGGTATTCCTCTCAGGAGGGACACTTAGAGCCTAGAGCTTACCAAACAGCAGCAAAGAACAAAGGCCAGACTTCTCTTTGGGCAAAGTTAATTATTCACTACACATCTCTAAATTCACCCTTCATCACCCTTATGTTTTGGCCTCTTTAACCACACATTCTCATAATCCAGGTTTACTGGATTTCCATGCAGGGAAAAGAGGCTAGGTCCTATACTGTAGTCTTCATGACTGTGAAGGGCCATACCAAGAACATGATCTTGGCTCAAAAGATGAGGAAAAATTAAAGGAGTTAACAGCTTGAAGTTGTCATAACCTCGCTTATCAAAGTACTTTCTTAAAAGTAATATCTGAGCCACTCATCTCCATGTCCATATCATATAACTTGTAGCATACAAATCTACACTAGGCTTACTTAGGACTCTTCTTTTTTGTGTATGTGCTTTTTTTCCTAAATATAAACAGTAAAAGTAGATAGAATAACCTATACCATTTATGAATTAAGAAATAATAAACATATGTTCTCACTCACAAGCGGGAGTTGAACAATGAGAACACGTGGACATAGTGAGGGGAACATCACACACCAAGGCCTGTCGCGGGGTGGAGGGCTAGGGGTGGATAGCATTAGGAGAAATAGATAATGTAGATGACAGGTTGATGGGCGCAGCAAACCACCACGGCATGTCTATACCTATTTAACAAACCTGAACGTTCTGCACATGTACCCCAGAACTTAAAGTATAAAAAAAAAAATAAACATAAAGGATATTACATAGTAAGCTTTAGAGTATACTGTTAGTCATATAAAACACTATCATGTGTGTGTGCACCAAGAAAAAAAGTACCATAAAATAGTGAATTATGTTTGTCTTTAAAAGGTAATATTTTGGAATATTGAAATAATCTTTTTTTTTTTTTTTTTTTTTTTTGAGACAGGGTCTCACTCTGTTGCCCAGGCTGCAGTGCAGCAGCACAACCAAGGTTCACTTCAGCCTCGACTTCCAGTGTTCAGCCTTGACCTCCATGATTCAAGAGCACAATCAAAGCTCACTCCAGCCTTGACTTACAGGCACTTGCCACCATGCCTGGCTAAATTTTGTTTTTTCCTTTTTTTTTTTTTTTTGTTTTTTGGTAGAAACAGGGTTTTGCCATATTTCCCAGGCTGGTCTCAAACTCCTGAGTTCAAGCTATACTTTCTCCTCAGCCTCCCAAATTGCAGGGCTTACAGGCTTGAGCCACTGTGCCTGGCCTTGAAATAATTATTTTAATGTATCTCATTCCCCACAAACATTTGAAGCTTTTGTAAATCTCTAAATATATCTTCTTTTCTCTGTTTCTGTGTATGTATGGATGGTCCTATGGCCATGTGTCACTAATCATGTCTATACATTTTGAGAAATACCTTGTTAGGTGGTTTTGTTATGATGTGAATTTTTGTTATATAGAGTGAACTTTCACAAACCTTGATGGTATGGCCTTCTACATATATAGGCTATATGGGATACGCTATTGCTTCTAAGCTACAAATTTGTACAGCATGTTACTATACAGAATACTGTAGGCATTTGTAACACAATGGCAGCCATTTGTATATCTAAACATAAAATGGGTGAAGTAAAATTATTTCGATAGTATAATCTTATGATTCCATTGGGCCACAATTGTATGTGTGACTTGTCATTGACAAAAACATCATTATGCAGCATGTGATGGTATATATATTACAATACAAACACTTCAATCCGATATTGCTTTCTAAGAAAGCACAGTCTCTAAAGCCAGACATACTGACTTCCAAATCTTCCCATACTAATGGTACCATCTTTGAAGAGCTACTTAACTACTTTGTGCTTTAGTGTTTTTATTTATATAAAGGGTATGATAATAATAACTAAGTCAAATTTATTTTGTATAAATTAGATGTGATACGGGCTTAGAAACAGTGTCTGGTTCATATTGATCATAGAATACTAGCACTATTGTAGCTTTTTTGTGGAGAAGAAAACACAGGCAAATGATAGAATTTTGGAGTCTGAGGCTACAGTTTAACTTTTTTCTTAGATATATAACTTGTAGGAAATGAGCTTATATGTATGAACACTTGTTCTATATCTCCAAATTAAGAATAATTATGGAGATGTTATAGGGTTGTGAAGAATACTGAATAATGATTGATTATACATACATTTTCTAATAAAATGGTATAATAAGCCTCTATGATGATGATGATATTTATTTGAAAAACTTGTAATAATTCTTATATCAAGAAAAACTCATGGAATCATTTATTCTCAGGGAACTGGAACTGAAATCATCACAATAATCACCATGATTGGTATTATTATTACTGTTATCTTTAATATTATTCACAGTGTCCGCAGGTCCAATTTTGTACTTTTAGTCTGAGTTAATCAGTAAACATAAGCAAAGTGTTTTCTGAATCCCTTTAATCAATCATTTGTACAAAGGCGGAAAAAAGTCATTTCAGTTCCCAGTTGATCCTGTTACCAATCTTGCTTTTCTATTTCCTATTTTTATTTCAAAAAGAACCCTCATATTTAGAATAATACATTCCAGCCTTAGATTATAGTTTCCTTTGCATGGGCTTAATTTTCTCATTTCAATTTTTCCACAGGGTCAAAGGGATACAAGAGATAAAGTATAGTCAATTAACTAGAAGCTGTGCACACATGTATTTAAATGATGTAAGTAATTATTATTTTAGAATGGTTCATTATGATTTTTAGCTTTGGAAATTAGTACTTTCAATTTTCTCAAATTAAGTGCATTACATAAAATATCTCTTTCTGTGGAATTAGATCTAACAAGTGACTCTTATGGTTTGTTTATTCCAGATTAATAACTTTGGGATTTATCTTGGATATCTCATGGGCTGAAAAAAAAAAAAAATAAGTCCCTATTCTTATAACAAGAAAAAAACCTTATTCAGGCTGTAAAGTAATGACTTTTCTAACCCATATGAAAACAGGTCAAAGGATAAACGACCATCCAAAATTCTGAGGAGACATAGGCACATCCAGGGAGACAGAGGAGACAAGCAGTTACTAACCTTGGACAGAGGCTCCTAGATACCGAGAAAGTCTGCCAGAATATCAAAGAAGAACCTCTGATGATTCCTTGGAGGTTGAATGTCAGTATGGGGCTATGGTAATGGGTGGAAAACCCATTTGAATGATTTTTTCTCTAGAAACACCATGAGGCTTTTACAGGGGGGGGGAATCTGAGAGAATCCATAGAATGTTTCTCTTGTCTTACTAGTTGGGGAGGGAAAGACCAGACACCGTTAAATCCATCCAGATCCCATTGCCATATGAAACAAAGGCTTAATCAGCAGTGGGAAGGGCCAGAAGAATGCAGACTAACAGTACTAGAGGATATTTTTTGCAGCTGGGAAAAGGAAGGTGGAGCAGAAGACACTGTGATAGGTAGCTTAATGTTACTCCATACATTTTATATAAACTCACTTTCACTTATTTATGTCATGAATACATTTACGTATTTATGTACAAACAAATGTACATTGAATAAAATGTTGGCTATATACAAATATGTGTGTGTGTGTATGTGTGCAATGTAACTCATTTCTTTTTATTTTCATTTAACTTAATGCTTTGTGAACACCCTTCCATAACATTAAAAATTAAAATTCTTGGACTTTAGTGGATGCATGAATGTGGCTATAGCTTGTAGAATATTTAAGTTCTTTGCAATTTTAACTCTTATAAATGCTCATTGTGTTCAGTTTGGGCTCTCAGAAATATAACTTTACTAAAAATTGTAAGTTAAAGATAATGTGTACTTATACAATTATATTTAGTCATTCCTTATCATAAGAGTAATTTTTAGAATTGGTATCACTTGATTTAGACCTTTTCTCCAGACCTTTGCACCCTATTTTCTAAATTGTTTACAAAAAGTTTGTATTAAATTACATTCACCTTAGGAGTGAATTAGAGTCCCCATTTCTCTATCTCCTTCTCCACCCAAGCATACCTTCTCTGTATTTTAATCCTGAAAACATGTTCCTCCTGACAAACAAAAGGTGATACTAGGTAAAATCAAGTCAATAATCTTGAAGTTTTGCATTTGAGTTAGTGGTCCTCAAAAAGCATGTGATATTATTGCTACAAATATATTTACAAACCTGAAAATAGTATATTTTTGTATCTGTTGGGAAATGTTTAATTTTAGAAACAGTGTTTTTTGAGACTTTTTAAAATTAATACTGGTACTATTTGAACAATGCCTTCTGTAGCTTCTGTCTCTTCCATTTCACTTTTTTAAAAGTGCCATAGACTATTTCTAACAGCAAGATGTAGTTCCTAATGGGCTATCGAATGTGAATCATACATTGATAGTCATATTATATATGAAAATATTTATGAAACTTGCTTTTTCGGCACTGATAGCTGTACACACTTTGGAAATGACTCCGAACAGATCCACTGTGAAGAATGTGTATGTGTTTTGACAATCACTTGCTACACAGTGGAAAACAGGTCTGCCTATAAGGAGCTGCCTATCAGGGAATTTTAATTCTCCTAGGATAAAAGTACATAAGGAGGAAAATTGCTACTGTGGTTTTCAAGGCAGCTATAGTAGATAGCGTGTCCTAAACTGCTCCAATACATTACTGCCTCATGCTTTATTTCTTCTCAATGTATGCAAACCTCCTGTTTGAAAGAATTATGTCATTTACAGCCATGGGAATTTTGCTTCTGACATAAATTGCCATCTTTTAAATTTTAAGACATCTGTTAGTTGCCAGTACTTCAAAAGGGTGCTCCCTCGTGATCACCACACACTGACCTCTCCTGGTCTTTATGGCACACAGACAGAGGGACAATTATGGGAAATTAAATATGTAAAGTTTCTTCTGACTTACTTATCCTTAACCAGGGCAAGAAGACTCATGACTTTTACTCCACAGGTATCTTTTATCTAATGCAGAAAAGAATAATCTCAGAAACATTCAACTGTTTTGAAGGAATGAGGGAAACTAGACATTGGAAGGACTTTAAAGATCATGTAATCTAACCCTTTTAGAATGAATGAGAAGGTGAGGGCCTGTGAGGTTGCATGCATGCCTGTAGTGGAAGACACGAGTGTATGACCACCGGGTGCAGTGGCTTATGCCTGTAATCCCAGCATTTTGGGAGGCCAAGATGGGCAGATCACATGAGGTCAGGAGTTCGAGACCAGCCTGGCCAACATGGCGAAACCTTGTCTCTACTAAAAATACAAAAATTAGCTGGGTGTGGTGGCAGGTGCCTGTAATCCCAGTTACTCGGGAAGCTGAGGTAGAAGAACTGCTTGAATCCTGGAGAAAAGTTTGCAGTGAGCCGAGATCATGCCACTACACTCCAGCCTGGGTGACAGAGTGAGATTCCATCTCAAAAAAAAAATTTTAAAAAAAGTGTATGAACAATTGTTTCCTTCTTTAGAAAATCATCATTCCCATTAGAAAGTTATTTTGTAAATATTTTAGCTGTTTTTCCTTCCTTTTGTGATTTCTTCAGCTTCTTTTTAAATGTGTTGATATGAAATCTTCCTTCAACTGATATGTCTGCTGCCTTGTAAGTTTGGTGCCCTTTCTCTAAAACTGTGTGAGGTAATGTACGGAATAAAAAAGGATTTTTCACAATTTCTGAACAACCAAGATAAGAGGTTAATATTTTCTACTTCATTTGTTTTTACCATTTGCCATTTATATATGAAAGGATGAAAATTGCATGGAAAATAGAAATTTTAAATAAATAAGTAAATAAATAAAATGCTTCTATTACCCTACAGAAAAATCTATGTAGGTAATTATACTCTAACACTCCTCATAGGAGAGTGAACTCACAATAAAATAATTTCTTTTAGCCATAGACTATAAAAAATAATTTCTAGGCATTTTGATTTTCATGAATAAGTAGCTGAATGCTCTATCAGAGGAGCATACAAATATTCAGCAAAAATGGTTGATTTATTTTTACTGATTGAATCATTGCCTGAATGAATCACTTTTACTGAATATTTGTATGCTCCTATGATAGAGTATTCAGCTACTTATTTGTGAAAATCCAAACACCTAGACATTACTCTTGATTGCATAGGGATAAAGGAGATTGAAAATATGGTTCCTATACACCATGGCATACTATGCAACCATAAACAAGAAGTAGATCATGTCCTTTGTAGGGACATGGATGGAACTGGAGAACATTGTCCTTAGCAAACTAACTCAGGAACAGAAAACCAAACATTGCATGTTTCTACTTGTAAATGGGAGCTAAATGATGAGAGCACATGGACAGATAAAGGGGAACAAAACACACTGGGCCTCTTCAGAGGGTGGAGACTGAGAGGAAGAAGAAGATCAAGAAAAGTAACTAACGGGTACTAGGCTTAATACTTGGGTGATGAAATAATCTGTACCACAAATCCTCATGACACAAGTTTGCCTGTGTAACAAACCTGCACTTGCACCCTTGCACTTAAAAAAATTTTAAAAAATGATTAATTCAAACTTGGACACATTTATTGAATAAACTTAAAATTGTAATTATGCTTGTGTGCACAGGTGTATATGTGAACAGAAGCATGCATATTCATTTGTAGTGTACATAAATAGATAAGGCTAATGCAAATTTGGGTTTTTAGTTGACATGGAGATATAAAATAATATATTTTTTATAAAATGATTAGTTTTGCCTCTTCAGTAAAATGTATTGTGTATTCTTATTTATTGTAATTTTACAATACCCTAAGAAGTTGCATATTTACATATGATTTTAATGAACCATTAAAAAGTAAAAATAGTTGATTTTTCTTTAATGAACCATTAAAAAACTAAGCAATAGTTCATTTTTCTTTTAACTCTTTCCAATGTAACCAATTCTTCATAATATTTAAAATACAATCTAACGTTCAAACAGTATTTTAGTATATTACAAATAAGAAATACTTGAGGATCATATAAATTTTAGCAAGAGCACAATTTCTATAAACTAATGCATTCAGGTAATAATCTTATCTCAATTTTATATCAAATAAAATATTTGTTTGAAACTATTAGGGAAACCGTACTGACAAAATCCAAAAATCCCAAAGAGGTGAGACTTCATTCCAAGAAATATGCTGAAAACTACCCGTATAGTTTTACAAATATTCCATCTGTGAAGGATAGTATATGATCTATTCTCCAGGTGTTTGTTGAACACATTTTCCTCATTGTAACTACAGAAAAATCATCAAGTTTTTTTCACACATCATGGAATATTAAAATAGAGACACTTTTACCTAATTTTCAGCTTAGGGTTTTCAGATTGCCTATTTCTTCTTCATTTCAAAGTATTCCAGTATTGAGAAACTAATTGAGTGGAGGTATTTCTCATCAACCCAGTCAGTGTAAAATGATCCCATTGCTTGACATTGGTATAAAGCCTATTAAAGTTAATGGAAGAATTACACCACTGAACTAGAGGTGATGGCAATGACTCAAATAGAGAAAAATGGGGAGAATGGGCAAGAACGGTTGCCCTTACCTAGGATTTCTTTTTATATGACATTTTATTTGGGGAAGAAGGGAGAACGGAGGCACTGTTATCTACCTGGAAGTGCATTTTGAATTGCTTGTGTGTATTGATAAACTATTTTAGTTTCTGAGTATTTTTTCCTTTGGCAAAGTTATTGAATAACTTTCACAATAAATGTTTGTGAACATTTTTTCTTCCTTTTCTATTATGAGATTCACTTCACAGTTGTTTCTGACTTTCACTCCTCCCATAAGGTCTGTTCAGTTATTAACAAAGATATAAAAATAGACGTCCTTGCCACAGTTTCAGACTAATGGTGACTAGATATAGACAATGCTGCAGCAGCTATTGTGTCTCTATCTCACCACCGCGGTTGAGTTATTTTCTTTATGTTCACTCAGGATAAAATACTCCAACTCTGGACACATCAGGATACTGTCTTAGTCCAATTATTTAGGTTCTTTTGATATTATGAGGGTTTTTGTTATTATTGTTTGTCTTATTTTTACTTGTTGAACCAATTCTTAAATTCTAACTGCCTGTATTTTTTGATATTTGGAAATTACCAACCTTATATTTTCTGTTTCTGAGCCTTCCTCGCTTGAACAAAGCATGTAAGAAAATCGAATAGATGGGCATATAGTATTCAGGATTCTCCTGGAAAACAGAACCAATAGGAGATAGATAGAAAGAGAGACTGACAGAGAAAGTGATACATAGATAGATATTATAAGGAATTGGGTCATGTGATTATGAAGAATGAGAAATCCCAAGGTCTGTATTTGGCAAGCTGGAAACCTAAACAAGCAACCGCAATCGGTTACAGGACCAGTCTGAATCTGAAGGCCCCAAAACCAAGACAGCTGATGGTGTAAGTTTCATTCTGAGTCCTAGTGCAAAGGCAGGAAAAGGGGGCTGTTCCACTTAGAAGACAGTCAGACAGAGATGCCAAATTCTTCTTTACTCAATATTTTTGTTCTTTTCAGGCTTTCAATTGATTGAATGAGGTGTGCCCACAAGCTACTTTGCTCAGTCTATCAACTCAAATGATAAACTCATCCAGAAACACAGTCACACACAAAACCAGAATAATGTATAACCAGTTATCTAGGCTGTCCAGGGCTCAGTCAAGTTGACACAGAATAGTAGCCATAAACATTGGGAACAAGCCAATGATGGCCATAATGATGATGTAAAGTTACTACATCATATGTTACATGTAGGAAAATAAGGGAGTGAAGAAAGCAAACCTATCTTGTATATATTTTCATTCACAAATATATTGCTAACAAAAGAAGGATGAAATACTCATGACAATTACACTCTTCATTTCTGTAACAGGTCATGTGGTCATAACCTGATATTTAGACACCTCTTCCACTATCCACTCTGTATTCTCTTTACCTCAGCTGCTTATGTTTCTTTACCTGGTGGGGTAACCCAAATTACCATTCTTGAAAAGTCTGGGCTATTAGCAATCCTTCTTCCTGGAATAGGTTCTTGGGACTTTTCATTGACTTAATCACAAGACATGAGCGGGACATAAAGAGCCATCCTCAAAGATTTCCTATGTTTCAGAATACTCTTCCTTGCTTCCCTTGTGGAATAGTAGTCTAATTTCCCCGCGGTGGTCAGGATCAATAACTCCAGCCAGCACTGTGACTCCCTGATATGTCTGTTGATTCAGATGCATGAGGAACCAAAGTGGCCGGGTGATGGTTGTAACTTTCAATTTAATGGAACCATTGTTGTGTGTTTTGATGGAAACATTCCTCCTTCCAGAACTAAGACACCTAGGACTGAAGAGCTTAAAGTTGTAGAAACAGGAAATAAAATTTTGCTAGTGGATCACTATAGGTAATAATGAGTGATACTATTCCCATTTTTACCTTTAGATTCCTTCACTCAGGAATCCTGGTTATAAGAGAAATAGTACTACATTTAGGATGATGATTTACAGCAATTACAGTTTGCCCTCCATATCTGTAAGTTCTGCAGCTTCAGATTTCAACCAGCCACCAATCAAAATTATTTTTTAAGTAAAAATACAATAACAAATAATATGAAGTAACAATGATACAGTATGTCAACTATTTATATAACATTCTCATTGTATTAGATTTTATAAGGAACCTGCAGATGATTCAGAGTATGTGAGAGGATGTTCTAGGTTATATGCAATTACTACACCATTTTACATAAGGGACTTGAACATCCTCTGATTCTGATATCCATAGGGAATCCTGGAAGTAATTCCCTGTGGATACAGAGCAAGGACTATACAGCCTTCAGGAGAACCTAGTTTCCTAAGTGATAAGAATTCTAGTAGTTTTCACTTGGCTTTTCGCACCATAACATCCCTCATCCAATAGGTCAAGGAACCAATGTGGCGACTGCTAACTACTGAGTCTGTGTATTCCAACTATGCATTTCCCACCTGGGGAAATAACCAAAGTTATTGAGTCCACTCTTAAATGGACCTAAGCTAAAATTCTATTAGTCATCTAGCAGCCAGAAAGTCCTACTCTGACTGGTGGAACACAATGATGTTTTGGTTCTCCTGGAATTAGTGTCAGTTCAGAGATGGCATCAGTAGTTTCTAAAAGTTCTGATTACTGCCTTTTTCCAAATTTGTGGTTATCCTGGTAAAAGGTTTTAGGTCTCTTTGAGAAAGGCTGAAAGAGCAAGTAACAATATACAATTTCAGTAGTATATCAGGTCCTTCCTCAAGAAAACTTGGCTGCTTCTTTCAAGGGGTTCTGGGTGTGTAAACTGACTCAAGTCTAGGATTTAATTGGGAGTCCATGATTCTCTCTCTCTCTCTCTTTTCTTTAGTCTTTTGTGGGTGCAGATATAGGCTAAGCTTTTGTTCACTTAACCTAAAACTTTTCTGCTTACAAAGATTAGGTAAGAATTTAGTAAGATTTCTGTCTATTTCACTTCTAGAAACGCCATCATCAAGTAGTCAATGCCATAGGTCTACCTAAATCAGACCATTCTGATTGCTACTTTGATCTCCTATTCAGTGTAGTCACCATGTACACATTGCCTGACGTGGCCCCTGCCTCCCAAGGATTCAATTACTCCCACTGTATTTAGGTTTCCCAATTCAGTAATCGAATTTTTCACTGTACGTTCTGCTCTACAGAGAAGAGCTATCACAGAGCTTTCAAGGATACTTTCAGCCTCACCTCACAAATACATTCCTCACAGTGGTGGTGAAAGGTCTTTTGGCCCTTCCCAATGTAGATAAGTAAAACTTAAGTGACAGTATCTCTAATTTTCAAATTCATTCCTGTACATCAAACCAAGGCAGATCCAGCATTTCTGATTTACTCACTGTGGGCCACATATAGTTTATCTTTCAAGTAACCAAATAAATTGTTAGAACTTTTCTGAAGCTCAAAATTGCAACATTAAATGCAGAGTCTCTGCTGTTGAGAATAGTGCTGTGATGATCATATCAATGCATGTATCCGTTTAATAGAATGATTGCTGTGTAAAATGCTAGTTCTGTTTTAAGCTCTTTGAGAAATCTCCAAACTACTTTCCACTGTGGCTGAACGATTTTACAATTCCACCAAGAGCGTATAAGCATTCTCTTTTCTCCACAATCTCTCAAACATCTGTTTTGTTTTGTTTTGTTTTTGTTTTTGTTTTTGTTTTACTTTTTAATAGTAGTCATTCTGACTGGTGTGTGATGGTATCTCATTGTGGTTTGGATACACCATGGAATACTATGAAACCATAAAAAAGAATGAAATCATGTTCTTTGAAGCAACATGGATGCATCTGGAGGTCATTATCCTAAGCAAATTAATGTAAGAACAGAAAACCAAATATAGTATATTCTCACTTATGAGTGGGAACTAACCATTGGGTACACATGGAAATAAAAATGGGAACGGTAGACACGGGGGACTTCCAGAGAGGGAAGGTCAGGAAGGGTCAAGGACTGAAAAACTACCTATTGGGTACTATGTTCACCATCTGGGTGATGGTATCTTTTGTACCCCAAACCTCAGAGTTACACAATTTACCCGTGTAGCAAATCTGCACATGTACCCTCTGAAACTAAAAATTTTTAAAAATAAAATAAATATAAATAAACAAACATAGAGTCTTTGCTTTGTAAGCACATATCAATAATTCAGCCTGATTCAACTTTATTTTCCTTCCACCATTTTCTCACACCCTCAATGTCTATTACCAGACATGTTGCTTAGATTTCTGAGGAGTATGGGGTGGGTCCTGAGGAGAACTAACATTTACTTACATGGAAACTGCCTCAGGAAGCATCATTATAGTTTCCTCAGGCAATGCAGGCTAATTCTTTCAGACACTGGTGAAGATGCTGTTGCCACAGGCCAGAAAGTTGTTTGCACTGGGGGTGAGGAGGCAACTTTGGTGGAGAAGCTTCTTCCGCTGTCAAATGAGTCATCAAAATTTAAGGGTTCGATATTCCAAAGTTCAGGGTCTTTCCACATATCCACATTCCAAATTTTAAAATCTCATACCTTCCCTATTAATGCCCTAACTTTAACAGCAGTCGTTGTGTAAGATGTCTACTCTAAAGGTAGGAGTTCAACTTGTTAATCCAGCCAGTCATGAGATGAGATTAAGTGTTCGATTTTCAACAATCTCAGTCCCTTTGCTACAGGATATTGGAAAGTCCTTCAGGGCACACAAAGATGCCTTCAGGTCATATATGTGGCACTTAAGCAGGAAATTTAAATCCCCCGGGTCCTCCCTTTTTTTTTTTTTAACCACTTAGGCAACATTAGGAGCAACCAACGAATCTTGTTAAATGTATTAGTTTTCCAAAAATATTCCACAATGTCATAAACACAGTCTCTTGGTTCCTTGTATCTTATAAATGCTGGTTAAGAATATCCAATGTACTAGTCCAGGCAACACGGCAAAATCTCATCTCTCTCAAAAACAGACAAGCAAAAATAGCCGAGTATGGTTGTGTGTGCTATTCAGGAAGCTGAGGTGGGAAAGTCTCTTGAACCCAGGAGATGGAGCTCGCAGTGAGCTGAGATCACACCACTGTACTCTATCCTGGGCAACAAAGTGAGATCCAGTCAAAAAAAAAAAAAAAGTATTCAGTGTAGATATTTTGTGTATCTGTAGTATCTCTATTGCCAGAACGCTTACTTTCTACAAAATAACTACAAATAGTTATTGACATCTTAAAAGCCAGTTATATTAGATAGCCAAATCCAGAAACTACAGAGACAATTTAAAAATCTGTACAACCACTCTCAGCACCAAAATCTGTTTTAATCAGGTTTCTGCAGAAAAATAAAACCAATATATAATTAACCATATGTGAAGTTTTCATGTATAATTTACCCATTTAGATAAACTTTTCTTAGCCCCTGAAGCTGAATTCAGTTTTTCTCAGTTCCACAGAAAGCATTTAGCCTTTCTGGACAGATGTAGTGACAAGTCTAAATTCTTCACTTCTACCTTAAAATTGTTAATAAATAGACATACCTCATTGACCCCTAAGATATGAAATGCATTTGTGCTTTTTCTATACTATTATTTTCTCAATGAAGTGTATATTCTATATTTATTAATAAAATACAAAGCTTTAGGCTTGTTTCATAAGAATGTGCTTTAAACTGGTTTTTGGTGCATCTACCTCTAAACTATATATCGTGTGTTATATGTGCATAATTCTATATATGTGTAATTGTATAGAGTTATCTTTATGTATGTGAGTGTGGTGGATGTTATGATTCACAGCTCGATTCCTCCTTCAGGCTGAAGGTCTATTTCCAATGGCTGATAAGAGTATTGCTGGCAGAGAGCCCTCAGCTGTCAGCACTCTTCCAAATTAACTTGGTTAAAAAAAGGTCACATATGCTCTCCTGGAAGCCTCCATCCTGGGACTGGCTATGAAGGACAATAAAAATATAATTTTTTGACCACACTTGGACACTTGGGAAGATCCATTGAAGCTTTAGAGCTCCCTGTGTGCAGCTAGTTTTTCACTGAACCTTCTTTTCACCCAAATGTCTTTCTCTAATCAGTCCTGCTTCTTTCCTTTTTCTTCCAATGATTTGATCGTAAAAGCATACAGTAATAAATACTCTGCCTGCTAATCTAAATCTGAGAATTAGCTTGCAGGGAACCCAACCTCCAGTAATGATAGATTTATAGATGATAGGTAGCTAGACGGATTAATAGATTTATAGGTAGACAGCTGGATCTTTAGGTAGCAAACACAAAGTAACTGGGTTCAGTTAATTCAGGATTCTATAAAAAATAAAAATTTTCTCTCAAATTAAAATATGTACACAATCATCTTATATTCTGTAGATATAAATTTGTATCTTGATTCTACCAATTACTAATTGTGCCAACCGGGAAAGTTATCCCCTGCAAATTTCAAAATTTTTATTTTACAATGGTATCAATAATAAATTGAATATCGTTGCTGTTAAAAAGCCAGTAAGAGAGGGGACTTCAGGATGATGACTGGCTAGAGGCATCTGACATTTGCGTCCTCCACAGAGAAGAACAAAAATAGCAAGTAGATAATCACAGTTTGAAAACAGCACCTATAAGAGAACAGTAGAATAGGAGAGAAGTGATAGGAAAAACCTGAGGAATAGAAGGAGAGGGAAGTGAGGCACCCTGCCTACCTGGGATCAACTGGGAATCTGAAGAGGCTTGCCTGTGTGGAGCAAAGGTAAGTGAGAGATCCCCAGCTGTCCACATTCCCACAATCCTAGGCACAGGAGAAGCTTTTGATGCCTGTGGGCCTGGAGACCAGTCTGGGAGCTTCCTGGAGTCCATAAAACAGCACTGCTTTAGAAGGAGACCATGATGGGTCCCACACATCTGCTGAGACCCAAGCAGTTGGAACATGGTACCATTTTGAGAACCAAGCCCCGACCAGACAACATCCTGCGCTGGGGCTCAACGGTTCCTGAAACTCCATATCCCTGGAGCCCCATAGGATATCCCTCTGCATCCACCCAAAGGGCTTCAGTGGTGGGATATCATTGAACCCAGAAGTCCTGCAGGGTTCCCAGTACTCTAAGCTGCACAGTGTCCTACGTCTTGGAAAATGGGCAGTGTAGTACATGTAATAGGCCACTCGTGGGACAACAGGAGCCAAAATGTGTACTGTTCAGAGCCTGAAAGCCACCTGGCCATTGCCACTGAGAGTAATGCCACCCACACCAGCAATGGAACTGCTGTGCAATTGCATGTACCCTGAGGACAAGCTCTCTTGGCTTGCCACCACCACTGCCACTGTTGACTCCACACTGGGGGCCAAAACATGCACAAAGCCTGAGAGCCCCTTGCCTGGGGCTACTGCCACTAACAGCATCCCCATCCTCGCAGGCAGCCGGGTAGCAGTGTACTTTCACATTCCCTGAGGACAGGCTCTTCCCACCTACTGCTGTCATTGCTACCTGCACCAAATCATGCAACCCAGGGGCCTACAGATAAATTACACCTTTTCCACTAAATCCTTGCCCAAGTGCACCATTAGAATACTGAAAATTGGCTTGCCTAGGCTAGTATCACCATCCCAGTGCACAAGCATGCTGTGTGGAGGCCTGAAACCTCCCTTCCCTATCCTCCACTTAGCATCTGTGGACTCCTCTTAAGGTTCTGAGGATGGGCCCACTCAACCTGCCACTACCACCAACACTAGCACTCACCTGCAAGTGCCACTTGGTCCACCCAGCCTATCACAGCCACTACTAACACCAGCACATGCTGCCTTGGAGACTGAATACTGTCCTGCTACTGCTCTGATCATTGCCCATGTCATGCAGGCTTCCCAGGGACCTGATGACCCACTCACATACCCAGTTCACCATTAATACTACTGGCACCTGAGCAAGCTGCTCTGAGGCCCAAGGATCAGACTACTTAGTCCTGCTAACATCAGTGCCAACATATGTACCCAGGGTCCAAGGGAAGATAAATTTGACCCACTGTTGTCACCACTAAAACCTGAAGACGGACCCACCTGACCTCCCCATTTCCAGCAAAGCCTCATTAGAGCATACAGTAACAACTACAGCTTCAGCCACTGTAAAATCACAGACAACACTGACACTGTTTTTAGCTGAAGAAGTCATACAGAAACTACACTACTTCAGGCATCCAGGATCAAAGCCAATATGTGCTACCCAACCAACACCATAGTTATAATTTTAGGACTTGCTCTATGAAAGCCATTCCAAAAAATTTGGAAGAAGTGATAATTACATCAAATGCACAGCTATCAATGTAAGGACACAAGAAGCATGAAAAAGTAAGGAAATATAACACCTTTAAAGAAATAGAATAATTCTCCAGCAACAGATGCCAACAAAAAACAAATTTATAAAATGTGTGAAAAATTCAATATAATGATATTAGAGAAGCTCATCGAGATATAAGAGAATACAGACAAACAATACAAAGAAACCAGCAAACAATTTAGGATATGAATGAGAAATTTACAAAAGAGCTAGATATTATATAAAAACCAAACAGAAGTCCTGGAAATGAAGAATTCAATAAATGAAATTAAGAGCTTCAACAATGGACTAGATCAATCAGATAAAGTAATTTCAAAATTTGAAGACAAGTCTTTCAAAATAACCTAGTCAAACAAAAAAAAAAAAAAAGAAGAAGAAAGAATAAAAAAGAATAAGCAAAACCTATATGATATATGGGATATCCTATTGCAAGTTGCAGAAGGTGAAGAGAAAGCCAAAGACATTAAGAAAAAATTAACTAAATAACTGAAAACTCTCCAAGTCTGATAAGAGATTTAGGAATTCAGAAAGCTTAGAAATTTCCAAATGGAAATAAGCCAGAAAAATCTTCTCCAGGGTACAGTATATTTAAAGCATCAAATATCAAAGACAAAGAGAGCATTCTATAACCAGCAAGAGAAAAGTATCTAGTTACATATAAGGGAATTCCCATCAGAATAACAGTGAATTTCTCAGCAGAAACCTTTACAGGTCAGGAGAGAATGGGATGATATATGCAAAGTGTTAAAAAAAAAAAAAAAGGAACAAAAAATCCTTTCAGCCAAGAATATTATGCCCAGCAATCTATCCTTCATAAATAAAAGAGAAATACAGTTTTTCCAGAGAAGAAAAAATTTTAAAAAATCCATCACCACTGAATCAGTCTTACAAGAAATGCTTAAGGGAGTCCTATATCTGGAAGCAAAAGAATAACATCTACCATCATGAAAAAATATAAAAATATGAATCTTAGTGATAGAATAAACACACAAATGAAGAAGAAAAATGACTTAAATGTTACTACTACAGACAACTATCATAGCACAATAATAAAAAATCAGAGAGAAACAAAGGATATATAAAACAACCAGAGAATACCAAACAAAAAGTCAGAAATAAGTCCTCACAGATCAACAGTGACCTTTAATGTAAATAAATTGCATTTCCACTCAGAAGTTTTACACTGGATGAATGGATAAAAATACATTACCCAACTGTATGTTGTTTACAAGAAACTAATTTCACCTGTAAAGACACATTTAGACTGAAAGTAAAGGAATGGAAAAAGATGTCCCATAGAAATGGAACCCATGTACAAGCAAGAGTAGCCATACTTACATCAGATAAACAGATTTTAAGTTAAAAACAGAAAAAAGGAACAAAGAAAGCCATTATATAATGATAAATCAATTCAGCATGAGGATATAGCAATTCTAAATATATATGCAACCAATACGAGAGCACCCATATATATAAAGCAAATTTTGCCAGATCTATCTACAGAGAGAGAGAGATAGATAGATTCAGTTATAATAATAGTTGAGTACTTCAACACCCCGCTTTCAGGATGACACAGATTTTATCCAAGAGCTACAGAATACACATTCTTCTCATCAGCATATGCAATATTATCCAGTATAAATCATATGTTGGGCCACAAAATAGGTCTTAAAATTTTTTTTCAAAGTAAAAATCATATCAAATATCTTCTCAGACAATAATAAAATAACACTAGAGATCAATAACAAGAGAAACTTTGGAAACTGTAAAAATATATGTAATTAAAAAACATGCTCCTGAGCAACTGTTAAGTCAACAAAGAAATTGAGAAGAATTTTTTTTTTAATCTTAAAACAGGACAGGTGTTGTGGCTCATGCCTGTAGTCTTAGCATTTTGGGAGGCTGAGGTGGTCAGATTGCTTGAGCTCAGGAATTTGAGACCAGCCTGGACAACATAGTGAAACCCCATCTCTACAAAAAATACAAAAATTTAGCTAGGCATAGTGATGGAATCCAGTAGTCCCAGCTACTGCGGCGGGGCAGGGGCCGGGGGGGGCGGTGAGAAGGTGGGGCAGGGACTGAGGTGGGAGGATTGCTTGAGCCTGGGAGGTCGAGGTTGCAGTGAGCAACGATTATGCCCCTGAACTCCAGCCTGGGAGACAAAGTGAGACCCAGTCTCAAAAAACAAACAAACAAACAAACAAAAAACCAAATGAAAATTGAAACACAACATACCAAAACCTATGAAATACAGAAAAATAGTGCTAAGGAGAAAGTTTATAACAATAAATGCCCACATCATTAAAAAGAGAAAAAATAAATAAGAATTTAGCAATGCATCTTGAAAATCTAGAAAAGAAAAAACCCAACCCCAAATTAGTAAAAAGAAATGTCAGAGATAAATAAAACAAAAAAGTCTAAATAAACAATACAAAGGATCAACACAATGAAAAGTTGCCTTTTTGAAAAGATAAACAAAATTGTAGACCTCTAGCTATACTAACCAAGGAAAAGAAAATGGTCCTAATAAAATCAGAAATGAAAAATGATAAATTACAACTGATACCACAGAAATTTGGAAGATTATCAAAGACTCTTATGAATAACTATACACAAACAAACTGGAAGACATAGAGAACATGGATGCATTTCTGGAACATAAAACTGACCAAGATTGTACCAGGAAGAAATAGAAAACATGAACTGGCCAATAATCATAATGAGATTGAATCAGTAATAAAAATAAAAAAGTTGCCCAAAAAAGTATAACTGGATGACTTCACTGCTAAACTGATCTAACCTGTAAAGAACTAACACCAACTCTCCTTAAACTATTCCAAAATCTTAAAGAATAGAGAATTCTCCCTAAATCATTCTAGGAAGCCAGCATTAACCTGAAGCCGAAACCAGAGAAAGAGACAACAACAACAAGAACTGCAGGCCAGTATCTCTGATGAACATAGAAGCCAAAATTCCAAAACAATATTAGCAAGTTGAATCCAACAGCACATCACAAAGATAATACACCATAATCAAGTGTGATTCATCCCAGGCATACAAAATTGGTTCGACATATGCAAATCAAATGTGATACATCACATCAAAAGAATGAAGGGCAAAATCCATATAGTCATCTCAATAGTTACAAAAAAGCATTTGATAAAATTCAACATCCCTTTATAGTAAAACTTCTTAACAAATTAGACATAGGAAAAACATAAAGGCTATGTATAAAAACCCACAGCTGACATTATACTGAATAGGGAAAAGCTGAAAGCCTTTTCTCTAGGAATTGGAACAGGGCAAGAATGACCACTTTCATCACTCTTATTCCACATAGTACAGGAAAACTTAGAGCAGTCAGGCAAGAGACAGAAAGAAAAGGCATGTAAACAGGAAGAGAAAGTCAAGCTGCTCCTTGATGATATGGTCTTATATTTAGAAAAATCTAAAGACTGCAAAAAAAAAATAAAATAAAAAAATAAATAAAAAACCCTCTTAAATCAAATAAACAAATTCAGTAAAGTTTCAGGATATAGAAATCACTAGCATGTCTAATAATGAACTAGCTGAAAAATAACTCAAGAAGGCAATTTCATTTACTATAGCTACAAAAAAAAAAAAAAAGAAAAGAATAGATTTAACCAAGAAGATGAAAAAGCTCTAGAAGAAAAACTACAAAATATTGATGAAAAAAACTGAAGATGACACAAACTAAAAAGACATCTCATGCTTATGAATTGGAAGACCATATTATCCAAAGCAATGTACAGATTCAATACAATCTTTATGAATATACCCATGAGGTTTTTACAGAAATAGGAAAAACAACCCTACAATTTGCATGGAACCAAAACAGAGCCTGAATAACCAAGGAAATCCTGAGCAAAAGTAACAAAATTGGAGTTACCACACTACCTGACTTCAAAATACGTTACAAGTCTATAGTAACAAAAACAACATGGTATTTACATAAAAGCAGACACATAGACAAAGGAACAGAATGGTGAACCCAGAAATAAATCCATGTATTTATAGCCAACTGATCTTTGATAAACGTACCAAGACAATGCATTGATAAAAGGGCACCCTCTTCAATAAACGGTGCTGAGAAAAATGGATATCCCTATGCAGAAGAATGAAACTAAAATCCCACCTCTCACCCTATATAACATCAACTCAAAATGGGTCAAAAACTTAAATATAAAACCCCAAATTATAAGACACTAGAGGAAAACATAGGGGAAACACTCCAGAACATTGGTTTAGGCTAAAATTTTATGGCTAAAACCCCAAAGGCACAGGCAATTAAAGCAAAAATAGTCAAATAAAACTATATTAAAGTAAAAGTCTTCTGCACAGCAATGGAAACAATTAACAAAGTGAAGAGACAACCTGTCAGTGGGAGAAAATATTTGCAAACTATTAATCTGGCGAGGGACTAATATATGGAATATACAAGGAAATCAACAACTCAATAGGAAAATAGATAAATTTTCCCATTAAAAAGTGGGCCAAGGATCTGAATAGGAATTTCTCCAAAGAAGACACACCAGCGGTCAAAAGGGATAGGAAAAAAAATGTTTAAGTACACTAATTATCAAGGAAATGAGAATCCAGACCACAATTAGATATTATCTTACACCAGTTAGAATGGTTAAAAGACAAAAAAATAACATATACTAGCAAGAATGGAGAAAAAGGGAAACTCATATGTTGTTGGTGGGAATGTAAGTATAGCCATTATGCAAAACAGCATGAGGACTGCTCAAAAAACTGAAAATAGAACTACAATATGACCCAGCAATTCCAATACTGGGTATTTATCCAAAGTAAAGGGGAAATCAGTATATCAAAGGAATACTTGCACCCCTGTGTTTCTCACAGCACTTTTCACAATAGCAAAGGCATAGAATCAATCTAAGTGTTCATCAGTGAATGAATGGATAAAGAAAATCTGGTATATATAAATATGTATATACACACAAATAGTGGAATACTCTCCAACTAAACAAAAGAATGAAATCCTGTCATTTGCAGCAACAGGGATGAAAGTGGAGGTCATTTATTAAGTGAAATAACGTAGAAATAACACAGAAAGACAAATACAGCATGTTCTCACTCACATGTGTGAGCTAAAAAGGTTGAGATCAGGGAGGTAGAGACTAGAATGTTAGTTACCAGAGGGTGGGAACAGTGTGTGTGTGGGGTGAGGTGAAGAAAGGTTGGCTAATGGGCACACACATAGAGGGAGATATAAAGAATAAGTTCTAATGTTCAGTAGCAGAATAGGGTGACCGTGGTTAATGATAATGTGTGATGTATTTCAAAATAGCCAGAAGAGAAAATTTTAAATATTCCTGACACATAGAAAGAAATGAAAAATTATTAAATACCCTGACTTGATCATTGGACATTCTATGCACGTAACAAAACATCACATGTACCCCATAAATATGTATGAATATTATGTATCAATTTAAAAAATTTAAGGTCATTGAGGCAAGCCATGTTAAGCACTAAATATACTTCCTGGAACATTTATCATTTATCTGCAATCACGTTTTCTAAAACTACATGAGTATGCATTTTTACATAGAATTAGAATATGATGGTTATTATGGAACTAGATAAAGTCATAACATGTGATATTTTCTAGTAGGTTTTTTCAAAGAAATATATGAATAAGAATACATTTATTAGGTTGGTGCAAAGTAGTTATAAACATATTCCTGTTTCTATTTTTCTCTGTACAGCATACTAAAGTGGGATGAAAAGATACTTATGACTTCAGATTGGGTCACGTGTAGATATCAGGCTTCTGGAAAATATATCCTGGGAGAACTTTCTTTTTACCATACCTTAAACACATGTAAGTTTGAATAAATTAAATGAAATATAGAAAAATTATTAAACATAATGTGAGTTGCTTCAAGAAAAATAAAAGAGAGTTTGGACAGGACTCAGAGTGTGCAGTAAAATATCAGTTTGGTAAGGTCATACACGTTTCTTTTTGATCAGAAAGAAAAGATGCTTGGATTCTTGGTTGACTGAGAATTTTGCATATCGTTAGAACAGGGCACTGTGTCATTTTAGGCTATAAAATGCGTTGGGTATCCTAAGGCTAGCTATTGTAAATCATAAAGAAAGCCAGGTTTATTGCATATCAGATTTCCATTAAATCACATTCATATACAAAGAGACAGTTCAAACTGTAATTGAAGTTGTCAGCTTTCATTCATCTTATAGGAGATTATTCAAGCTGCACATTACTCATTGTTTTGTACTTTGAGTCAATTTATCTAAGTACTCTTGCTGTAAGAAAATGAAAAAGGACAGGCTGAGTTTTTCCTGTGAAATCTAACAAAATAGTACCGATTTTTCATCACCAGCAGTTTTTTTCTCATTCAAAAATAAGTAAGGCATCATTTCTTTTTATGTTTCACTTGTAAACCATATAAAAAGACAATCGATACGTGATATAAAATAATTAATTAAAAGGTAGAAAATGTCAACTCTTCAGGAATAACCTGAAAATAAAATATATTTTAGCTGAAGAATTTCTAGCAAGGGACAATGAGAACTATCCAATTGATTGAAAGATTACTATTGATTAATACCAGTCAACTTTTATCTTGATAAAATGCAGGCTTCTTGTGAAGCAAATATAACAACTTTGAAATTGCTTAGATAAAAAAAAATGAAAGTTTTTAAAAAAAAATCATAAAAAAATCAGGTGGATAAATCTTATTTCTTAATTTTAGTAACTTCTAAATTATAGCATTTTTATAAACCTTATGGAAGTTACATTTACTGCTTTTACCAAAGTAAATGTTGTTGTGTGCCATTCAAAACTATATGTCTTTTGGGAATATAGTCCGAGCTATTTTATTTTATCTTCATTATTTAGTCCAACCAAATAATATGCAATGGAATGTAGATTTATAAACGTACCATGGAAGTCAAAGATACTGAGTATTTGTGCAGTTCAGAAATAAATATATTCAAGTACTACACTTGTTTTCTTTTTGTTTTGCTTTTCACTGTCTTTTATTATAATTTTCATTTGGTATTAATACACATATTTCCCATGAAAACAGACTTACATGTTTAACATTTTAGAGGTCATGGACTCTCAGAGGCTATTCAAGTCATGTTTCTGACCAATTTATGGAAATTGTCATCCCATAATGTGAAGATGAATATATACTGTCTGAAATAGCTAGCATTCGTGATGCTAGGGACTGCAGTCTTGATCTGTCTACTACAGATTATCAGTAATTCATTGATTTATTCATTTACATTGATTCTATTCATTTTTCATTCATTCTCCAAAATACATTGAATGTTCACTGTGCAGCAGGCACTCTACTAAGCCCTGGGATTTCTTTATTTACTTGTAGATAGTCCCTGTCCTTGTGGTTTACCACCAGCTGTGGAGAAAAACAGTAGTCAAATAACCACACAAATGCAAACTTACACATCATATTGAATATAAAGAAGCACCTACTATGAAAGAAACTCTATGTTGGGAAAGAATCATCCAGCAATTTTACTTAGTCTGTCAATATTGTTTCCAACATGATTTTTTAAATGAATTATTTATGATACTTTTATTTATTGCCTTGTTACATTTTCTTATCAATTCTCATGCTACTTTAGTTGATTCCCTTGAATGTTCTTAGTCCGTCAACACATAATTGTCAAAATTTATTACTTCTACCTTCTCTTATAAATAGGAAGAAAGCTAGAAATAGAGACGTGTTCTACCTCCTTCTTATTTAATTACATTTGTAGCTATTTTAATATAAGTTTTATCATTTGGATGACAAAAACTGGAAATTTTTGTATCTTTATTTTAATTGAAGATGTTTTAAGGGTGAGTTTGGTTAATTTTATTCAACAAACATTTGTTGAGTATTCCATGTTCTAGGCACTGGTGATTCAAGGAAATAGACCAAAAATCCCTGTCTCATGAGACTTGTATTTTAGTAAGGATTTGTGTGTGAGTGTGTTTATACAAAATCTGTTTTCCCATTTAATATTTTTATAGAGGCTTAGTTAGCTGAGAATAATAGGCACCAAATAGCAGTAAAGCTAAGAGATAAAATACAACTATTTTTACCCATAACTCATTGTTTGACTACTGTACATGAGTTATATACAGAAAAATAAACATTTTATTAATTAAAAAGACATAATTATTAAAACTGTTTATACAAAGCTATAATTGTAGTAAGGATTACTGGGCATGTACTGTCCTCCTAGGAGGAGAGTATCTCTTCCTCCAGCTAATCCAGGAAAGGAAGGATTTTTGAGAAGTAATGGAATGGCTTACTTACAATGTACCTCTTGAGAGAGTTTGTGGGGGCCACTGGGAAGGAGGGGGTTGGCATACTTTGAGACATTATTACTGTTCATTCAGGAATTTGTCACATTTCTGGAGAACTCTCAGGGTGTTTTTGAGGAGGGTGAATGTCTCACAAATTGGCACATCTCCTTTCTCCAATCTTAACCATCTGAGTAGACCTCCAGATCCTTTCTATTGGCATCATTTTGCCCATCCAGATGAGATGGGCTTCCTGAACGGAAGTACAAATAATCTAATGACAAGTTTATCTTCTGATTATGACCCAAACTTCATCCATGGGAAATTGTAACCCAATTTCTCATGTAAAATGTTCATGTAAAAAGTCTCATGCAAGAAGTCCAGAAACCTTTGCTATGATGTCAACCCAACTAGTAGCATATTTTTTGAATTATTAGATGTGAATCAGGCACTATCCACTGGACCCTTCAATCTCTAAGAGAAACAGAATTTGTTCTCTGAATGATCTGGTGGTACATGTTTTTCCTTTACACTCCTTCAACTCACAGCATCTTATATTTTCTCAGTGTTTCGTTGGCCTCCTCAATTCAATTACAGGCTGGAGCTGGACTGTCAGATAGAGGTGAAGCATGGAAAACCAAACATCGTATGTCCTCACTCACAAGTGCAAGCTAAGATATGAGGATGCAAAGGTGTAAGAATGATGCAATAAGCTTTGTGCACTTCAAGGAGAGATGAGGGGGGAGTGAGAAATAAAAGACTACAAATTGAGTACAGTGTATACTGCCCAGGTGATGGGTGCACCAAAATCTCACAAATCACCACTTAAGAACTTATTCATGCAACAAAAAAAGCACCTGTTCCCCCCAAAACCTGTAAAAAATAAAAATAAAAAAAGGAACAGACAAGAACACACAGATACTGTACCGTGATAATTTGATTAAGGATTGCAATAGAATTGGCCAACATCTCAACAGAGTTACAGGGGTGTCAAATTCTCTGAATTACCTCAACCGACAGCCAATAATCTGAGTCTGGGAATGCTAAATGAAATCCATGCCTCCTATGTTTTAAATCAAAAATTGAAAAAGACAGATTTTGTTTCAAAAATAAAAGTATTTTTCTAAAAAAAAAAAAGGAATCTATTTTAGTTACAAAGTTTGTATTCTGGCATAGAGGTTACATAGCTCACTTTAGGTTATAGCATAGAAACTAAGTAGAAGACTTCAATTCTGGAACAGAACTATACCTTGTGTTATGGTTTGTATTAAGTTTCAAATAACCTTCTGTGAACTTTATCATTGTAATAACCAAATAGAGAGTAATAGTATACCTGGTAGATGTGTGCTAATTATGTTGGGAGCTTCTTATTTCAAAAACAGTAAGGTCACAGATACATTCTAGCCAGTTGACATGTCTCTCTCTGCAATCCTCTCTCTTTGATGTTCTCAGGTCTGAGAGGTCATCCTTATCTTGTTATTGTAAAAACATTTATTCTAATATGCTAATTCTTTAGCATGGCACATAAGTGCTTTATATTATTATCAAAATCTGATAGTGTTCTTTTTTAAATTTTTTTTTAACAGGTGACTGTTAGCAGTGAACCTTCAATAATTTGTCTTCAGTGCTTAGCATAAAGCTTGACACACATAGGAAGCACTAAGTAGGTAATTTCTGATTAAAGAGATACATGATGAATGACTAAATTTTATAATTCATCATATGAATATGATATTTTAACATATTTTACTACTCCTTTGCACTTATGACTCTACACTTGCATCATTATTAGCAACACTTTGAGTATCCTCTTGGAATTATTTTGCCTATATCTATGGTTGAATATTCAAATTGGTTTCTAAAATTGATCATTAATTATTTATTTCATACTTATAAAGATTTTAAATATGTATTCTTCAGAAGCCTCAATAACATTGTGAGTTACCTTTTAATTGATTGTTTGAAAGATAAAAAATATCACCACAGTTTGCATTAATTTTATTTGACTACTAGTGGGGTAAATGTGCTTTTTATTTGTTTCATTGTATTTGTATATTACCATTTCAAAACTCTAGTGAACTGATTTTTTCATGGTATTTGTCCATTTTTCTCTTTGGATAGTTGTTTTCTTGCTGATTTATAAAATTATTTTACTCATTAGTAAGATATACGACTTGTACATATACGGCAAAGAATAATCTCACCAGTTGTTATAAATCTATTTTTTATGGTGACTTTAATTTTCAAAAATTTTAATTTTTAAGCAGTCAAGTCTTGCTGTTTTGGCTTTTAATATCTTAAAAAGGCTTTTCTTGCAACTTTTAAACATCACGTTTCTTTACTAAATACATGGTTTTTTTAAGCCTTATATATTTTGTCTAATGGGCATCTCTTTATTTCAATGTGTTTGGGTTGTTATGTTAATTTATAACTTGAAACAAAAAATACAAACACATATACACACAAGTGAACTCTTGGTGTACTCTTACAGTTTTACCCATTTCTATTAGGCTAACCTGTTAATCAGTCATTCCAATAAGACTTCAGAAGGTTATTTTGGGTATTCTGTACAGTAAACCCTATGTATTTTTGCACGTATTATTTTGAGGATATTTAATATGACACACTACTACTTCTACTTGCAGCACATTCTTGTGAGTATGTGATTAACTTTCTGCTATTTTGTTAATTTTAGATTATGTCCTAAATTAATACACATTTGAATTTAAGATTAGATGAGAATGTTTGATTTTTCCTGTCTGTGTTCTTAGTCAACCTGGTCAGTTTTCTCCATCATTGATTTTACCCCTTTAATAATAATACCAGGTACCATATGGGGATTATTTGTTGACTTTTCTGTTCCACAGTAGACTATGTGGTTGGGATGTTTTTTACTACTTTTCTAAGTTCTAGAGAAGATATTCAGATAGTTCCATTGATTTCCTCCCAATAATTTGAAAGTCATACAACCTCCATTCCTAAGAAGGGATTGGTCCATGTGGAATAAGTGGAATAAGAATACTTTAATATCTCAGGGAAAAAGGAAGTACAAATTATGCAGGAAAGTAAACATGTAATATCCTGGCAGGTTCAACAACTCAAGGAGGATTACCCAAACATTAAAAGGGAAGGTCTTTGGGTACTATACGGGCTAACTGATGGCTCCTAAGAAAGAGCTACACTGTCTTTGCTTAGAGATGCTAAAATGAAAGCAAAATTTCACTGCATACTCCTTTCAGGGCCTATATCCTTTCCCAAGATCTACCAAGTTAAGGATCTCTTCCTTCCCCTTTTGCATTCCTTCTCTGACCTTAGAAATAATTTCTCGTCTTGGTAATGTAGTTTAAAATTGTGTTGCTTTCTCAAATTTCACATGTTTCTACAACCATTTTATTGATATGTGAAGCTTTTGGCTTCTCTTATGGTTGGTGATGTTGAAACATGAAAGTTGAGAATCAATTCATATATTTTTAAATTTATTTACGCAATTATTTTCTGTACAATATCCTACTTGAGGTAATTCATACATACTGCCTCCGTGACTGAATGGAAAAATGGCTGCATAGTAGTAGTGAGAGGTTTTGAGAACAAACTCATATTGACTGATCTTTCTAAATACTGCCCAACCACAGCAATTAGTAAGTACCAATCAGTACTTGTGTGAGTGTGTCTGTGAGAAACATAGGTGCCAAAACACACACAAAATCTGTCCTTGTGTGGATCATATTCTGGCAGAATTTGGGCTATCATAGAACTTGATGTACTTATTCAACCTCCACTGTGCAAGCGTTTATTTACTAAATCATTAATGTGTGAGTGAATTAAAAGTATTTCCCTTATGAAGTTCAAAATGTAAAATGGAAAATACATTTTATTACCAGCAAACCAAGTAAGAACTATAAAATAAGTACATCAAGTTGTAAATACAGCAATTTTTAAGTCTGCTGAGGAAAATGTTCCAGAAAGCTTCCCCAGAAGAGATGACATTAAGATGTGCTTTGCAGAACGTATACTTTTTTTCTTTGTGGAATGAGGGATGAATAAAGCAATTCTACATGTGAGAAAAGACGTATTGCCATGAAACATTTTGTCCCATATAAGACACAGAGATCATTATGGCACAAAAGAGTAAAATGTTCACTTGCCTTTCCATGTAACTCCTCTGTTATCTCCTTTAATATATCTTTATACAGGCAAACCTACACTTTGAATTCCTCAAATTTTCAACAATTTATTCTTGTATGTCTATGATAGATTCAAAAAATAATTTTCATTGTAATAAGCAGATTTCTTGTTTAAAAATTACTTTCAGCCGGGCTCAGTGGTTCGTGCCTGTAATCCCAGCATTTTGGGAGGCCAAGCCTGGTGGATTACCTGAGGTCAGGAGTTCAAGACCAGCCTGCTCAACACGGTGAAAACTCATCTTTACTAAAAATACAAAAATTAGCCAGGCGTGTTGGTACATGTCTGTAATCCTAGCTACTCAGGAAGCTGAGGGAGGAGAATCACTTGAACGTGGGAAGTGGAGGCTGCAATGAGGTGAGATCATGCCACTGCACTCCAGCCTGGGCAGCAGAGCAAAAGTCCATCTCAAAATAATAATAATAATAATAATAATAATAATAATAATAAATACTTTCATTAAATAATTTTAAATATATTCTCAGAAAATAATCTCTGAGAATTTGAAAAGTTCTAAGATGGCATGTTTTTAGGGTTCTCTAATGCAGAAAATTTTGGGAGTATTTCTAAAAATTCACACTTTGGAGGGTGTTTTCCATATATTTGTATTTTCTCAATCTCAGGGAACTTGAATTTCATATGTAAGACAGACCCTTGAAAGCTACCCACCATAAAAGAGTTTTTCTCCAGTTGGAGAAAGTGGTGAAAATCCAAGAGAGAAGTAAAGTAGAATTTTAAAGTTTGAAATGGCTTAGCTATTTGAAGACTTGTCAGCTAATCTTGTGTCTTCGGAGTATGGGGTGGGTATGAGAAGTAGTTACACATCTGGAAAGAAAAATTGAGAGCAAATTGTAAAGGGAATTTTTAGCACATTATTACACTTATTCTGTAGCTACAATTTGAATAAATTAAAATTTTAAGAATTTGGTGTCCTGATCAGGAATACTGTCTGGAAATATGCATTTGAAGCAGATATAAAATAAATGATTGAGTTTATGTTTACTCAGTTTCCAAGGTAACTACCTTGGGTAGATGTTCTACAGAAATATGGGCATCTTTCTGATCAACAGCAGTAGAAGTATATAAAGCTCTCAATTCTGTTAAAAAAATGGGACTGCTGTGACTGACAGTCAGGTCCAATGGTTAATATTAAAGAATTATCACCAACACTCTTGGTCCAATGCACTCATTAAAAACATTATAACAATTTTACTATCCTGAAATGACATTTATACATAACATAACCTATTTCAATATATCATAGTTTAAATTTTTAAAATTTTTAAAATATCCTGAAACACAGTATATTTAAATAATTTTAAGTGTCAGAGCGGGAGTGGAGTCACTATGTATGTGAGACAGAAGTGAATGGGAGAGTAGCTGAGAAGCAGAATTTCATATTCAAAATTGAAGTAACACTATAAAAGATCTCATATAGTAAAGCAGCAGAATTAAAATGTAACTATGAACATAATACTAGAAAAATGTGTATGCACAGGTTGACAAAATTAGCTTATTAACTGATATTGAGATGAAGCCAAACAAAATTGAGAATAAGTTTTTTAAATAATTTAACTTGGATCTGGTTATATTTGTATTTGTACATGTAAAGAAAAATTGCTTCCATAGCTAGATCTACACAGTCAGAATAATAGTAAAATTTTTTGTTTCACGTTTTATAATAATCTGCAATTAGAAAAATTGAGACTCAGAATGCAATTTCTAAGTTAGAGTAAAAGCTGTTATACAAGTGATAGGAAAAAATCCTAATTTATGAAAAATAAAGAAATAGGAGACAAACAACTGCATTTATTTCTGAAGCTGATAATTCATTTTGAATTCCTTGACTTCAGTTGCAGATATTCAAAGCTTTTTAGATTTATGCAACTGACAAATATTAGATGAGAAAGAAGATTAATAATAGAAGTAAAGTTTAAAGAAAATGTTAGTAAAATAAATGACCCTGTGAACTTATAGAAGTTTTTATTTTTACGTATTTCATGAAATTAGGAGAGTTATATTTAGAAGTTGAAAATTGTAATCCCAATGAAGTGAATTCAAAGAAAACTTTAACATAAAACAGAGTAAATATAGATTTAGAGTATCATTCTATTTCTAGCTCAAATAAAAGGATTTTAAAAGTTTATACGGAAAATACAACACATGAAACTGTTCTACAGTGCTCACCAAGAAAGTGCAATTAGGAATAATGGGAAGAAATTTAGGGTAGTGCAATTAAGGTCACCTAGGAAGAAAACACTTTGTTGCTGAGAACTACTAGATTAGATTCTGGATTCTCACAGAAAAAGCAGACACTTCCTCCCACCAGGAATGACTAGACATTACACCAAAGGGTTCATTAGAAATAGTTTTTCTCTACTTGCAGGGAAATAGATTCAATGGTCTGATTCCCCCACTTATTTCCTTATATTCAATGAACCTAGGCCCATAAGGTCTGATTTCCCATTTGCCCAAATATTCAAAGAACTAAAAGAATTCTCAAATCTCTCATACTAAAGGATCATTACTTTCTTCTCTACGTCTACTCTTTCATATATCGCAATATTATTTAAATACTTATTTGAATATTCTTTCTAAATATGAAGAGAGTATACGTGATCTGAAATTTAAAAAGATAGCAAGACTAGTTGAAAACTTGACAGTTATATATTTTTTCAGTTATATATTTTGTTAAATATAAATTCATAAATTCTAGAATACTATTGATAAATTAAAACAACAAAAAAAGTTATTCCAGATAGGATGCTTTATTTTGTTGTGTGCTATTATTTCTACTTGTGGTTGTTAAAATGGAAGCCATCTTTACAGCGGGACGTGAGTAACCATGAGAATAAGTTAGCACGTGGTACGAAAGACCAGAGAAATGAAAAGAAATAAGACTGCTTTTTAAGTCAATTACTAACTTATGTACTTGAAAGTTTTCTGCTAGTTGAAATCTAAGACAATCTAACTAAATACATTGTTTCACTATTTTCAAGCAATGATATAAATGTAGAAAGCATTTTTTTCAGAATTTGAAATTAGAAACTTTCCAAAAATTTACTTAAATTTTAAAGGGAACATAGAAGGGTTATTACACAAAGAAAAATGTCTATTTCATTATGTTTATTCATAAAATATTATAGTTAAAATTATAAGTTATTTGAGAAATTATTGTGAGCTGATATTAGCTTATATTCTTTTTCAAACCATGGTTAGTAATACCCTTAAAAAATGTTAATGTTCTGAAATTTGTCTATTTGTATGTTATTTACAATCATACCTTAATGTCTTTGATAGTATAAAATTAACAATAGCATGTTCCTGAACACCTGATTAAATACCTTTTAATATAATGCTAGCATGCAATTTCAGTGATTTTCTTTTATTTTGTTGTTTCCTGTTTCTGTCTATGGTTAAGACTGAGGCTGAGTAATTTTATTTTAGTTATATCAAGCTAATTAGGATATAAGGATTGAGGTGAAAACATATTTAAAATTCTAGGCTTAAATTTTTATTGAGAAGAATTACAGAACTTTCTAAGAGGAGAAATTGAGTTCCATGATCATTAGATTTAAGTATGATAAGAATCAGGCTTAGTTGTAAAGATTTCAACTATGTTCAGAAGAGTAAATTAAAATAATAATCCCAGATAATTTTTGAATCTGCTTACCACATACTATAAGACAATTTTGTAAAGTATTGTAATTTTCATTTTATCAAAGAAGTTCCAAGTTAATGATAGTTTGAAGTCCTCTCTGGCCCAGAAATTGCAGAATTCCCAGGGAAAAAATACTATATTGATCTGCCTATGTACTTGACTATCTTAGACAACTAGACTATGATTTCTTTTATTAAATTATGCTTTTCCCTTATTCACTTTTGAATAGTTAATAAATAGATATATTAAGATATAAATTGCACCGGGCATTTTACAACTGAATCAATCTTTGCTAACATGGGTTAAATAAAATTTCAGAGTTTTAGTGACTTTTTATTGACTTCAATAATAGTTTTTTTATTTTGTATAATGTATTATTGTCATCATCAAAGACAAAGGAATCTACTTCTTAAATTTAGATAAACATTTGTCAGATCACCATTGTTAAAATCTCATAATGAAATATAAAATGAGAATTTAAAAAATCTTAATATTAATATAAAGCTTCTGTAGAGTTATCAATTATTTAATATCTATAAATGTTTATGGATACCGTCCAAAATTTTAAAATTAAAAATACTTTTATATATACAATGTATCAATAAAAACATAATTGCAAAACCCTAATTTTGCAATTTAAGTTGGGTCATGAGAAGCATCCTTGAAACTAGGGTGGAGATCATTTCTGTTGGCAAACCAGGCATGAAGGAATAGAAAGAGAAAATTTTCAAAGGAATAAGTAATGCTGACACTTTCTATAGGAAGAATGATAAAGAATTTTAAAAGATATTTTGGATTTCTCAACTTGAAGTTATAGGTGGCCTTCAGGAAACAGACTCAGTATAGGTGGCATATGAAAAATTCAGTATTATAGTTCATAAATATGGATGGAGATGAACAAATGGTGAAGCAAGTATATACATATGTTTCCAAAAACTAGCAATGAGTGAAAGGGGAAGAATCCATTCTCTTTATTCCTTTACATCTATTCTGTAAGAACTTTGACTTCGTTAATAGCTCCATTCTATCTTCTTTTCTTTCGGTCTCTCTTGCAGCTTCAGCATTTTTCTCTAAGCAAGTCAACTCTAAATGTGCTAGATTGAAATGACCCTCTTGAAATTATTCTCACTGCATTGTTTTGCATCCCATCCCTCACCTTTTGACACTTTATCTCTGATCAATCTAGCTATATGTCTTGTCTTCTTCATTCAGAGTGGTAAGCATCAATAAAGGAGAACATAACATGATAAGTAAGATTTATTTGGGCCCAGGAATTAGAAATTTCAGAAGAGCTAACTGCACCTCTTAGGAATAGATTTTGATCCTTATCAACTCCAGAAGTCCTACCTCTCATGAAACACTCTATCCCAGTTCTGCAGAATTTTCTATCAGTAAATGACTGAAATTCCTATTTCACAGCAGAAATTGGGTTTGTCAACAAGGCAATGTTCCACCTTCCCATCTTGCCGTAACTAGTGAGGGCCTACTTTTCTCCAGAGTCTTGGTACAGAAATGTAAAGACTCTAGACTAAAGTAATTTATGTGCAAATAGGAGAGATGGACAATGTAATTAGAATAGAGTGGTGTGTAAGTTATGTTGCTGTATGCCAAAGTGCTTCAGAGACCTTTTGCTTACCTGTATTCAGTAGAATAAACCTGACCTAGATCTTAAAGCCAAATTGGAGCAGCACAGGTTAATACCAAGTGAAAAGTTATTCTAAACGGGGTGGCGGGGCGGGGGGTGGCAGCCTGAGTAGGTGTCAGAGACAGCACTTATCATGGAATCATGGAGATGTTGAACATTTGTTTTTCTCTAATGAAACATTTGTTTTACTCCAGTGATGATGAGCTTTTTCTCATATGTTTGTTGGCTGCATAATGTCTTCTTTTGAAAAGTGTCTGTCCATATCCTCTGCCCTCTTTTTGATGGAGTTGTTTGTTTGTTTTTTTTCTGGTAAATTTGTTTAAGTTCTTTGTTAATTCTGGATATTAGCACTTTGTCAGATGGATAGATTGCAACAATTTTATCCCATTCTGTAGGTTGCCTGTTCACTCTGTGTGTGTTTCTTTTGCTGTGCAGAGCTATTTAGTTTAATTAGATCCCATTTGTCTATTTTGACATTTGTTGCCACTGCTTTTGGTGTCTTAATCATGAAGTCTTTGCCCATGCTTCTGTCCTGAATGGTATTACCTAGGTTTTCTTCTAGGGTTTTTATGGTTTTAGGTCTTACATTTAAGTCTTTGATCCATCTTGAGTTAATTTTTGTATAAGGTGTAAGGAAAGGGTCCAGTTTCAGTTTTCTGCATATGGCTAGCCAGTTTTCCCAACACCATTTATTAAATAGGGAATCTTTCTCCGTTGCTTGTTTTTGTCAGGTTTGTCAAAGATCAGTTGCTTGTAGTTGTGTGGTGTTATTTCTGAGGCCTCTATTCTGTTCCATTGGTCTGTATGTCTGTTTTGGTACCAGTACCATGCTGTTTTGGTTACTGTAGCTTTGTAGTGTGCTTTGAAGTTAGGTAGCATGATGTCTCCAGCTTTGTTCTTTTTGCTTAGGATTGTCTTGGCTATGCAGGCTCTTTTTGGGTTCCATATAAAATTTAAAGTAATTTTTTTTCTAATTCTGTGAAGAAAGCCAATGGTAGCTTGATGGAGATAGCATTGAATTTATAAATTACTTTGGGCAGTATGGCTATTTTCATGATATTGATTCTTCCTATCCATGAGCACAGAATGTTCTTCCATTTGTTTGGGTCCTCTCTTCTTTCCTTGAGCAGTGTTTGTAGTTCTCCTTGAAGAGATCCTTCACATCCCTTGTAAGTTGTATTCCTAGGAATTATATTCTCTTTGTAGCAGTTGTGAATGGGAGTTCACTCATGATTTGGCTCTCTGTCTATTACTGGTGTATAGGAATGCTTGTGATTGTTGCACTTTTATTTTGTATCCCAGGATTTTACTGAAGTTGCTTATCATCTTAAGGAGATTTTGGACTGAGACAATGGGGTTTTCTAAATATACAATCATGCCATCTGCAAACAGAGACAGTTTGACTTCCTCTCTTTTTATTTGAATACACTTTATTTTTTTCTTTTGCCTGATTGCCCTGGCCAGAACTTCCAATGCTATGTTGAATAGGAGTGGTGAGAGAGGGCCTCCTTGTCTTGTGTTGGTTTTCAAAGGGAATGCTTCCAGTTTTTGCTCATTTGTTTATTAAAAAAAGTTTGTTTTTAACCAGTGGCAAGGGCTGTAAGAACTGAGATGTGGTTGCAAAGGCATGCAGACAAATATGAGAAAGTATTATGGAAATAGTAAGACTTTTTTATTTAGGAGAATAAATAAAAGGTAGAAAAGTCAAATAGTAAACAATAAAATGTCCCTTTGGATTTATCAACCAGGGACCATTGATTGATTTAGCAATAAGATACCAATGTGGCCATCATAAAGTTACAGAGCAGATGACCTGGAATGAGAAAGAATAGGAGATAAGGAACCATCAAATCTTTCACAAAGCTTGGTTGACAAAATAAGAACCAGGTAAAGAATAGCAGCTAGATGGGAATTGGAATTGGATGTATTTGTCTACCTCTCTCTTTTCAGTTAAGGAGCCACATTTTCCTCCATCCCATGTGCTACAGGTATACTAGTCATGTGGGGACTCATGTAGCCCAAGCAAGTCAAGGGGTTTTTTAGGGAATTCTTCGGCTCTGTGGCAAATTAACATTTTTTTAATGTAATTAGATACTATAAGAACTGGATTTCTCTGACTCTTCCAAAATCTCTCTTTCCATTCTTGTGGGGGGAGACCACAGATATAAAGGAAACACATAGACAATGAGGATTAAGAGAAAACAAAGGACAGATTTTCAACATCAGAGTTACAGCACCTGACATCTAATAGAACCCAAACGCAAAACACTCTCTAAATTTCAGTTTGTGAGCCAACAAATTTACATTGTGATTCAGCTGGCTGAATTACATTTCTTTTATATGGAACTGAAGGATTCCTGATAAAAGTAGGTGTTTACATTCCAATGAAAAAAAGTTGTAAATGGTTAAAAAAAAATTCTCCTTCTGTTCAAAACCAAGTATTCCACTTCTGCTAAAACTCCTTTTATAGTCTACCTTCTGAGTGAGTCTGAACCACCAGTGTTTCTCTTCATTTGTTCCCATTTTAATTTTACTCTTGTAATAGTTCCATTGAAATACAGCACACATAAAGGGAACAAAACATAAAAGTACAACTCAATAACTTTCCACACTGTGAACAACCACATAACCTCCTTTTTTTACACAAAAGTAACCACCGTGCTGATTTTCTCACCATAAATTTTATTTTGCCCTTTTTTGAACTTTTTATAAATAGTATCATAAAGTGTGTATCCTTTATGTCTGAGCAGTTATTAGAGACCCAGGTATTTGGGGTAATCCACTTCCTAGTTTCAATGACTTTGGGATAATGCTGGCCAGTGAGTTGTGATCAGAATATCACTTTTGAGCAGAGCCTTTAAATTGACAACATAAGACATTCCAGGGCACCTTTTTTTTATTTTTTTTTTGTCATGTACCTGTGAGTTTCACTTAGTGAGCACACAAAATAAACCTTTGGTAAACTACTGAGTTTTGGAGTTATTTGTTATTGCAACATAATGATATTTTCTAACGGAAGCTTGTATACTTGTAATACTTGTAATCTGGCTACACCACTTGTGTTTAATTAATGATTGTATGGTATATCTCTTTCCATATTTTTATTTCAAACTTACTATATTCTGTTAACTTATGTTTCATCTATAAGACACATATTAATGGGTTCATTTTCAGAAAATGGGATCTGACAAATAGACCTTGTTTGAAAGTCAATTTCCATTTAAATAATTTAATGATATAATTGGTTTTGAAAATAATTTTTCTTTATGTTTTCCAATGCTTCTTTTAACAACGTGTTTTTATATTCTCACTTTGTTTTTTACTTTCAATTATATTTTAATAATTTATTTTGCGTCACTATTAGTTTTTAAATTTATAATTGCAAAACCTAACCTTTGGTGGTCCTACTTAGACAGTAGGACATGCACATTTGTTTTATTAAAGATTATGCTAAATTGATGAAATTTCATCTGAAGTCATTGTTTTTCAAATTGAAGAACATCATAAAGTCTGAGGCTGACAAAATAATTCCATTTTTTCCCAAAACCTCTTAATTTCTCATTCATTTTTAAGTTACATTTTCAAAGAATGTAGTAGTAGTTACTTTCTCTCAATATTTTAAAAATGTTATTCTATTGCCTCCTATTCCAGTATTTCTGTTGAGAGGTGAGCTGTTGGCTAAAGAAGCTCATGGCTTTTTCTGTGACTGCTTTTAATATTTTATTTTTTATGTGGCTTTTAGGAATTGAACTAAAATGAGATAGATGATAGATAGATGATAGATATAGATATATATAGAGATAGATAGATAGATAATAGATACATATATAGATAGATGATAGTGTAAGAAATTATTTAATTTTTTGAATCTATTGGTTGCTTTCTTTCATCAGCTATGGAAAATTCTCAGCAATTATCTCTTTAAATATAGCTTCTACTGTATTTTCCTTTTTGGCTTCTTTCTGCAGTGCACATAAACATATTTACACCTTCTGAGTGTATGCTCTGTGTTTTTTTGTACATGTTCTGGTATCGTGTGTCATATATTATCATCATGCTTTACATTTACTCTTTATTGGAACATGTTCCAGATTTCTAATTCTCTCTTTGGCTATTTGTTTGTTTGTTTTTTTATCAGCCTTTAAATCTATTCAGTGCATTCTTACTTTCAGTTTTTTCGTATTTCTGTACTAAAATTGTCTTGTCATTTATTATCATTTGTAGTTTCCATGAAAAACCTCTGCCTAGCATTTTATTTTATTCAACATAAGTAGCATTGCACTTTTAAGATCAACATTTTAAATTCCATGTTTTGGCCTGGCATAACAGCTCACACATGTAATCCCAGCACTTTGGGAGGCCAAGGTGGGCCGATGGCATGAGCCCAGAAGTTCGAGACCAGACCAGGCAACATAGAGAAACCTCGTCTCTATAAAAAATAAAAAATTAGTCAAGTGTCATGCTGCACCTGTAGTCCCAGCTACTCAGGAGGCTAAGGTGGGAAGATCGCCTGAGCCCTGGAGGCAGAGATTACGATGAGTCAGGATCACTCTACTGCACTCCAGTATGGGAAACAGAGTGAGACTATGTCTCAAAAAATAAATAAATACATAAATAAATTTCATGTTTTGACTCACTCACAGGTATACTTCTATTTCCTATTGTTTCTCTTGATTTTAAGGTAAAATTTATTAAGATACGACTTACATACTATCTTAATTTTTCAACTAAGTACACAATGATACTTTTTGACAAATGTATTTAATCATATAACTACCACCACACACACCAAAAATAACCCTTTTACCATACTGATGAAAAGATTTCACGGTACCCTTTTCTGTCAACTTTTCTCCCTCCTGTCAAAAACTTACCTGTTTATAATCATGAAATTTTGCATATTCTGTGATTTCATATAAATAGAATCCTAGAGTATCTAGCATTTTGTTTCTGGTTTCTCTCACTTACTACAGGGGGTTTGATATTCATCCATGTTGTTGGATTCACCCATAGTGTGCTTGTTTTTAATATTGAGTAGTCAATACTTGTATGTCTATCCCACAGTTTGTATGCTAATTCATCAGTTTATGAATAATTGTGTTGTTTCTAATTTGAGCTATATATTAGTTTACTATGACTGCCATGACACAATACCACAGACTGAATGGCTTAAACCAAAAATATTTATTTTCTCACAGTTCTGAAAGAAGGAAAGTCAAGATAATGTTCCTGGCAGAGTTTATTTCTGGTGATGTCTCTCTTCTTGGCTTACAGAGCATCCTTTTCTTGCTGTACTCACATGGCCTTTTGTCTGTGTAAATACTTCTGGCATCTCCTCCTCTTCTTATAAGGATACCTGTCCTGTTAAATTAGGGCGCCGCTTTAAATTTCATTTAACTCTAATTGCCCCTTTAAAAACATTGTCTCCAAATTTATTCACATTATGGGTTAGGGCTTTAACAAGTAAATTTTGGAATGACATAATTCTGTCCACAACAAGCTATTATGAATAAAACCGATATTAACTTTTCATGTAAGTATTTGTGAAAACATATCTTTTCATTGCTGTTGAATAAATATCTAGAAGTAGAATTTCTGTATCATAATATAAAGGTAGATTTAACCTTATAAGCAATGGTTTCAGTGATTTACAGAGTGGCTGTATCATTTCCACACAGTCATGAGAATGAATGAGAATTTTAGGTGACCCAAAATGCAAATACTTAGTATATCAGGTTTTCTAAATTAATCATTATAATGAGTATGTAGTGGTTTACTTTTGTTATTTTTCTTGGCATTTTTCTAATGATTTCTGAGCTTCTTGTCTATTTTCATTCCTTTTTCTGTGCGGTGTCCACATTTATTGTCATATTTTCAAGTTGTTTATCTCTTTGTTATTGAGTGGTATTACTTTTAATATTCTCAATACAAGTCATTTATAGACAAAATATATGTAAATATTTTCTCTCACTATATTGCCTGCCTTTTTAAACAGTGCATTGGAAATCAATAATTATTATTATTTTGATGAATTTTAATGTAACATTTTTACAATTTTATTCCTCCTACTTTTTGTGCCCAGTTTAAGATATCTTTGCTTACCTCAAGTTCTGAAACATTTTTTCTCATTTTATATTTTTCTTGAGAAGTTGTATAGTTTAAGATTTCATGTTTGTATGTATTATCTATTTCAATTAAATGTTTGTATATCACATAGAAGAACTTGAGTTTTTTTTAACATAGATATCCAATTTTTCCAGTACTATCTTTACAAACACTTTTACTTCTCTGTTGAAGTATCTTCACATTTATTGAAAGACAGTTGAACATACAGGTGTGTATCAATTTCTTGAAGTTTGGTTGTGTTCCACTTATCATTTACAAATTTCTTGCCAATATCACTCTGTCTGGATTATTGTAGTTTTAGAGTAAGAGTGAAATCGGGTAGAATGAATATTCTAACACAGTTGTTCTTTTTCAAATTTGTTTTGGCTATTCCACTTATTTTGCATTTTCATATACATTTTCAAATTAACTTATCAATTTCTGTAAATTAGCCAGCTAGGACTATACATGGGGCTGTGTCGAATCTGTAGTTCAATATGAAAAGATTTGAAATCTTGATGCAACTGATTAGTCTAATCCCAGAGCATCGGATATTGTTCCATTTATTTATGAGTTATAAAATTTATCTCAGTGATATGCTATGGTTTACACCCTACAAATATTGATTCAAACACTCATCATGGACAAGTTTTATCTATGATATAACATTTTTACGCCAAAGACCCTGATTTTAATTATAAATTTTTAGATACGGTATCCCATTGAGTGTAATGCATGAGCGACATTAATCAAAAATATATTGTAAAAACCTAAAAATTTTTAAAAATCCAATATAAAGTTCAGTGTATTTTAACATTTTTCTAACATAAATTTTGACCACCGAAAACTCGTTTCTTCCCCATCCTAACATCGTATGACCTCTTTCCTTAGCTGTGTAACCTTATGAAAGATGAATTACCATTCCCCTACCCAATTTCTCTGAAGAACCAAGGACAAACATCTTTTTATATTCTAATTTTATTGATTATCTCTTTTTATTTCGGACTCTTTCAGCGTCTTTATTTTCAACATACTGGATTGGTTCAAGAAACAATGATTTAGATGATTTTAGACATAAATCAACAGAATAAATTACTAATAAACAAAGTTAAGACAGCCAAAGTTAACTTTTATACTTGAAGGTAACAGTTTACAATTGCAAGTGGTTAGGTTTTAGCAATCATAAATACAATATAGAATTTTAAAATAATAATGTCCTAATGCTATGCAAATAATATTATAAATAAGATTTTCATAGATATACAGTTTCTTTAAGAACTTAGGTGGTAATAAAGATTACATGCTTTGGAGAAATAGTTCATAATGTAAAGTTAACTCTCATAATAAAAAAGACAGCACCAAAAATTAATGTAAAAGGTTTGTGTAAAATGTTTATATGAAATGTAAGAATAGATAAAATAATATTGCCAAATTATTTATAGTTTCATATACATAATATGTATAGATATATCTAAATTTTAAAAACTGTTATAGACATTTGTCCTATTAATCCATTTTCCAAAATTTGCATAATCTAATTGGGAAAATGGAAAATCAACTGTATTCTTCTATAGTCAATAGTCATCTTTTATTCCATAATACGTATTTAATATACTACTATGCTTAAATACAACATTTATTTAAGACATCTCATATTGCTCAATAATGTACAAAAAGTATACTGGAATTTTATCAATTAAATGCTTGTTTTTATATGGAGTAACAATTCTTACTATATCCAATTCGAATTTTTGTTTTCTCAATCAATGACTAAAATTAAGAAAGACAAGGGAAAGACAAAAACTATGGCTATCTAATTAGTAATACCTAAACAAACATTCATCAAGATATCTGACTGTCCTAGAAAAAAGTGTGATACGTTAACAATCTTCTTTCTGTAAATCACAGTGGACATGTAATGTATTGGTGTTTCACTCAGTATTTCATTTTTGATGTCAAAATTTCTATTTCTTTAGCTTACTTGGGAGATTCTTTATGGAGCAAAGCTCATTAATTCTGCGATTTTTAAACACCTGCTAAAATATAATATAAATGGATACTTTCCATAAGGAAAGCATTTTCAGAGCAAATATTCTCAAGGCTACAGCTATGTTTGTTCCATTTTGGGTCTCATTATGAAATTCATGACTTCTCTCTTCCGGAAGCCAAATGCCCTCTAACACATCAAAATTAATCAGATGTACATGTTTGATTAGTTCCACCGCCACAGCTACAGGACATCCACCTTGCCACTGCACAACCGTGAAAAGGCAAGCATCATACAGTTCGTCTTTTGATCCTTTCTGTGCTGTGACCTCACTTTTCCCTTTTGGGGAGTCTAAAATAGCAACACTCTTAACCGAGGCCTCTAAAAAAGCAAAACACTATTTCATTGTGGCTGTAGCATTATTCCACTACAAATTATTTTTAATCTGACTCATTTTATAATGTATAATAGCTCTGCTAGCTTTTCAAGATGTAAGTACACTTAATTGTATTCCTAAACAAAAAATTCCAAAAAGTTTTAAAAAATGTTTTTGTTCTTTTTTTGCAGTGCTGATTTAATGTGACAAAATATGACATCAATGTCTCTTATTTGTATATATTACGAATATTTCTATTTTGTTTAGATCATAATTACACTGCACATGAAACTGACACTGCATCTCCATTTCTTGATTACTGTAATTTTACTGTTCACTTTTTACAAGATTTTCTTTCTGTTTATTTGTGTGTTCCCTGTCCTTTGTTATAAACTGCTACTGCGTGATTTGTTCTGGATGTCAGCGCTCTCATTTTTTGTGATTTAATAGATGTCGTCCACTTAGTGTTTGAATCTTCATGGACTTTGTGTGTTGCTTTAATGCAAGATGATGAACAATCTCTGGGACAACATGAAAATCTAACCCTTTTTATGCCTGCATTCCCAGAGAGTTGTTTTAACTTTTTAAAAATCACAATTCTGTTATTAATCCATAACCAAAAATACGCAGAAGCATCATACTGATGTCTGACAATGACAGATGAATGGATTATTACTATTTTGACACCAATCACATATCTTGTGACTCTTTTTCTTTTTTGAGAGAGAGAGATTTGGCCAACGTTTAATATTTATGCAACAACATGGACATTTTTCACATATATATATATATATATATATAAAACATTTATATTTATACATGGTAATCACATATAACTATTCAGAAATGAATACAGTCACATTAAATAGAGCAACATAATTATTTTAAATCTGCATGATTATTAGCTATAGATAATATTACATTTGTGACAGCTTATAAATGCATGTCATATTTTACAGTTTCTTTATAAAAATTCCAACACTTCTTTCTCTTATTGTGTATCTTACAACTTGCAGAATATTAATACCATGTCTTAAGTATTGCCTTAAATGGTTTGTGGGGATATTACTTGATATTTCCCTTCTTGATAGATAAGATTCATCATTGGCAGCAAATAATTAAAGGACAAAAAAAATGCCTAAGAAAGACTAATGGATTTCTAAATTTAAAGAATAGAAAAAAGGCTGCGTGCGGTGGCCCACGCCTATAATTCCAGAACTTTGGGAGGCCCAGGAGGGTGGATCTCCTGAGCTCAGGAGTTCCAGACCACCCAGGGAAACATGGCAAAACCCTGTCTCTAATAAAAATACAAAAAATAAAAAATAAATTAAAAAAAAAATAGCCGGGCGTCCTGGCAGGTGTCTGTAGTCCCAGCTACACGGGAGAATGAGGCACAAGACTCGCTTGAGCTCTGGAGGTTGCAGTGAGCCAAGATTGTGCCACTGCACTCCAGCTTGGGCTACACAGTGAGACTCCGTCTCAACAAACAAACAACAAAATCAAAAACAAACCAGAAAGAATAGAAAATACATCTTCCCCAAATTCGCTTGAACTTTAATGAACGGTAAACATGGCCTTCCTGTGTGGAAGTGGCACAGTTGTCACCTTAGAAGAATCAGGAATTCCTCCCCGCATTCAGGGAGGAGCATGTTCTCTTGGTGTGTTTGTTCCACTATTTGACTCAAATATTACAACTACTACAGTAATTAGGACCAATTATCTCAAGCCCATTTATACAGACAGAATAAATTTTTACCTCATACAGCCCAGTTTCGATATTGAAAAAAAAATCAGGCTGGGTGTGGTGGCTCAGGCCTATAATCCCCGCACTTGGGGAGGCGACGTGGGTGGATCACGAGGTCAGGAGTTCGAGACCAGCCTGACCAACGTGATGAAAATCCGTCTCTACTAAAAGTACAAAACTAGCTGGGCATGGTGACACATGCCTGTAATCCCAGCTACTCGGTGGCTGAGGCAGGAGAATCACTCGAACCCCAGGAGGCAGAGGTTGCAGTGAGCTGAGATCACGCCATTGCAAATCCAGCCTGGGCAACAAGAACGAAACTCCGTCTCAAAAAAAAAAAAAAAAAAAAAAAAATCAAAGTATTAAAGGATTAATTCTAGTTGACTCCAAATTTATGCTGCAGTCATACTGGTAACTTCTTAGAAACAGTTAGCAATAATCTGTAAAATACTGACAGCATTGGAAAACAATTGGACAAAAAAGACAAAAATCAGCACCTTTGTTAAAAGGAATTTAAAAAAAAAGAAATATTGGACACCAAGGGGAATATTTAATCCACCATAAAATAATTTCATTTTCATTCTTTTCGAGCAAAGTTTTTTCAGTTTCATAATACCAAAAGCAAAATAAAAATAAAAATTAAAAAAAAAACTTTGTCCTTCATTACCAAAATTCATTCAAACATTACTCATTACATGACAATTTATAGTTTCTAAGGTGGGGGCATACCTTTCAAACACAAACTGCAATTTTCTTTCACATGTGATGATAAGAAAATTACAACTTTCCATAAATTTAATAATGTTTAGATTATGGCACCTTAAAAATATAGTCCTATAACCTTCTAGTCTAAGGAACCACAATGAACATTAACAATAGTAGCAACTAAATAAGAAAGAGAATTGAGCCTGTAATCCCAGTACTTTGAGAAGCAGAGGTGGGAGGACCACCTGAGGTCAAGAGTTCGAGACCAACCTGGCCAACATGCTGTAACCCCATCTCTACTAAAAATACAAAAATTAGCCAGGCATGGTGGTGGACACCTGTAATCCCAGCTACTCAGGAGGCTGGAGCAGGAGAATTGCTTTAACCCAGGAAGCAGAGGTTGCAGTGAGCTGAGACAGTGCCATTGCACTCCAGCCTGGGCAACAAGAGTGAGACTCTGTCTCAAAACAAACAAACAAACAAACAAAAAAACAAAAACAAAAACAAAAAACACAGAGAATTGAGATGTTGTTCTAAAAAAAAAAAAAACTGGCTAATATTATTTCCTTGGTTCAAAATTACTTAATGTTAGAAGCATGCAAAAGATAAATGCTACTTAATGTGGATACAGATTAATATTTCATGTTCATAAAATTCAATAAATTTTTAATGTTTTAATAGTCTAGTTTAGAAATTGTTCCAGAGGTGATTCTGTTTGTGGGTATAAAAAAATCACTGTATGTTAAAATTTCACTAAATGCAGTTTTTAATTTTTATCATATTACTGCCTCCCAGGCAGCCACAAAATTTTGTTATAATTGGATATTTTTCATTGTAGCAACCAAATTATCACGTTAAATACTACCTATAGAGAAATGCTATCTGTAGTATTTCAGTCTATTGTATTAACTAATATTATCAAATAAAGTCATGGTTTAGAAATGTTTAGCAATGTTAGAAAAGTATAGAAATGCTATGAAAAAAGTTCAAAAAATGCACCTAAATAATCTTTTCTCTCCTAAGAACAGAACATTCAGGGTATTTTTACCACAGAAAAGATAGAAAAATTATGCCTCATCATTCTTAACAGAAACACTCATGGAAGAAACTTCAATTTCTTATATGAAAAGAGAAGACATTTTATTCAAATTCAGTCTTAACTATACACATAGTCCATTTAGACTTGACTGTTCATATGTCATTGTTTAAGAAATGATAATCCAATTCAATTCTATTATTTATTCTGAAATATACATTATTTAACAAATGGAAGGTTCCCATAAATCATTCAGTCTAATAATATTGGTTTATCTATAAGAAAGTCCAAAATCTGAAGTCACTTTTATAGGCTGTCTTAGCCCATTAGGGCCCCTATAACAAACCATCATCGACTAGGTAGCTTACAAACAACAGAAATTTATTTCTTACAGTTCTGGAGGCTGGGAAGTCTAAGATCAGAGCATCCTCTTTTAGGCTGCAGTATGCTGACTTCTTACTGTGTCCTCATGTGGAACATTTCCCATAATCGTGTCTCAAAAGGCCCCACTTTCTAATATTATCAGCTTGGTGATTAATATTTTAACACAGAAATATGGAAGGGCAATATTTAGATCCCAGAAAAGACATAAAGTTAATTAGTGGTACGGGATTGGAAACAGATCTCTTAATTTCTGAGAAAATAAAATTAGATGTTTTGGAATATGAACATCAAATGTGTAAAAGATAATGAGTAGAAGACAGGTTACCAGATCATAAACTCAAGTGAAACACAAAAAGTCCCTATGACATTGTTACCTACTGATGGGAGATTGTAGTAGGCACTGGTACCACCTCCCAATAAACAAGATGTCCATGTCCTAATCCTTGTTATCTACGAATATGTCATGTTGTAACATGAAGAAGGCATTACGATTGCAAATAGAACTAAGGTTACTAATCAGTTTATCTTGAAACAGAGTGATTATCTTGGATTATCTGAGTGGGCAAATGTAATGGCAAAGTGTCCCTAAAAGAGGAAGAGAGAGACATAGGAAAGAGAACCAGGGAAATGCCAGTGTGAGAACGAGATTCGTATTGCTGGCTTTGAGGATGCTGCAAGGTTGCCACAGATCAATGAATGCAGGTGGCCTCCAGAAGCTGGAAAGGATGGTAAAAAGACATTCTCCTCTGGAAGGAGAAAAGCCCCACTGACATCCTGATTTTAGCCCAGTGAGATCCACTTTGGACTTCTGACCTCCAAACTATAAGACAAAAAATTTGTGCTGTGTTAAGCCACTATGTTAGAGGTGCTTTGTTAAACCATCAACAGAAAATTAAGACAGAGACGAAAGAAAAGTTGAATTAGAAGTAACTGAGAGGTTTTTAACTGAAGTAATTGGCAGAAAAATGAAAGAGACAGAAAATATAGAAGAGGTCTTGGGAGAGGAATGTCTCAGCATTTTCAGTTTGAGAAAAAGAAGGATGATTAAAATAGAAACCTTCAGTAGAAAATAAGTTTAAATAGGTGTTAAACTCAGACGTGGGCATTGGAAGTGGAATCCAGGTTTAGTCATTTAAATATTAATATGGAGGTGACAGCTGAAGTCTCAAGGTAGTACTTATTTAAAGGAAGGAGAAAAAAATAGGAGAATCAGGGCATCTGAACATAGGCCAAGAGCCAGAGATAGATATCTATATCATCAATGTCTGTCTGTCTGTATCTCCACCTTTCTCTCTCTCATAGATCTAGCTATTAGCTAGATATGAGATCATGTGCCATTTCCAACAACATAAAAGCATGATAATAAATTTTCTAATTTAAATTTTGGTCAGAATTTTAATTTCTAAAAAATTATTATTTGTTTGACCATATTCCTAAAATGAAGCCACGATGTTCACCCATGACATTCATCTTAAATTAGAAGACCCAAAAATAGCCCAAATTGAATGCTTCTGTGATTTTTATAACTGAAAGTGAATGTCTTATCAAGACTTGTCTAGACTTTTAGCATGAATGGTGCTAAATTGACCTTCATGTAATCAGCATGGTATGCTAACCTTAGCTTTGTGCATTTTCCTACTGTATCTGGATGTACTAGAATGTCCATGAATATAAGTCCTGAGCAGCCTCTTTTCTAGACACAGTTTGTATTGCTTCATATTGGTGCTCTATGTTCCTGAACAATCAGCTTTTTACTAATTAGACTTTGCCAAAGATTTTTTTTTCAGAAGAATCAGACAAAAACACAGTTTATTTATTATTTGGAGGAGACTGTATCAACATATAAATCTTGGAAATTTTTGTAAGTGAGCAATTAAGATCTGCTTAGAATAACAAAAATCAAAGCTGAATAGGCATGTAGTTTGACTAAGTTTATATTTATAAATGGCAATTAGAAGAAAATGTTGAAGTTAACATAACATTTTTGTTTAACACGTTTTGTGAAATAGCTTTTTAGCTAACAAACAAGACCTGTTTTATACACACAGTGAAACCAAACCACATTTTAATAGAATGATGCCTCCCTTAAAAACATTAATCTATAGAATTAGTAGGGATTATTGCACTAACATGCTTGTATTTTTCATATAGGAAACAGAACCTAGAGATGATTCAGAGTTTGTTCTTTTGAGAATTGAAACTTAAAATCAAAGTAATATCAAACAAAATGACTTTCAAATATATTAAGGCATGCTCTTTAATGTACTGAAATATAGAAATTTGAATTATATTTAAAATTTATTTTGAAGTGGGGAGATTTTTCAGTGAGTGGTCAGGGAAGCAATTGCTTCCACATTGAACACTAAGGAAAGATTATAATACAAAGGTCTTCAGCTATGTGACAATAACTTGGAATCAATGATGGTTGAAATGACATTTGGTTTTCCATCCTCATTAAAAAAGAAAGCATGAGAAGATTATATATTTTTAGATAGCAAAATGAAAAGCAGCATAGGTATAGAGATATACTAACGTGGGTTTGAAACACAGCAAGGGCATTTATTGTTTGTGTAATCTTCAAAATCATGGTCAACATGTATTTTATCATCTGTAAAAAAGGCTTATAAAACCTACTCCATCCATTTACTGTAAATTAAATAATGAAATAAATATAATTAACTAAATAAACCTGTCAGTGTCAAACATACAGTTAATGCTATTATTATCATTTATTATTATCATTACATAAAAGAGCACTTTCAAAATGTATTTGTATTTATTGTCATATATATACATGTGAAATGTATGCATGAGAATGCTGACATATAATGTTAACATTTAAAATATATTTAACTATATCAATATAATTAACTTATTAAATTATTGTAATGATATTCTGCAAAGTTTTACACATATTAAAAATGTGCCTGCCTTAAAATATGCTCCTTTTGTGAAAAGACTTTAGTTGTCAGAGATATTATTTGACGGCTTTTACTAAAGCAAACAGAGTATTAAACCATATCCACTCTGATCTGAGGCTTTAGGAAAGGACAGATTCTTCTTGTCACCTACAGTCTGATCACTATTTAGAGGAAAAAAAAAATAGTTTAAGCATTGGGTTAGCGGAAAGACTTTGACACTTCACCGGCTTTACTCAAATCTCAAATTGGCAAGATCAACTAGGGCAGTAAACAAACACTAATAGAGCAACAGGGAATGACTGAGTTCAGGTCTGAGGTGCCAAATTAAATCAATCCATGACCGCTGCCGAGAGGAGCAGCAGAAAATAATCAGAGGCATAAGAGAATCTGTGTTTTAACTGCTAGTTTGGTACCTTATTTAAGGTGATATCTAACGTACTGTAGCCTCCATCTTAAATGATTTTAAGTGTTACTGTCAATAATGGCTTTGGTTTCATAAGATTGAATTAGTTTGGGGGTAAAATGCTGTGTATTTCAAAGCATCGCCATCTTATGGTGATAACCTAGAACTACACCTGAGAGCCTTCCTGATCAACGTTATACCTAGTTACACTGAGCAGGGAGGAAGCACGGACACACAAGTATTAATTCAAGCAGGAGAGACAAAACTCTTTGATAAAATAATGTTTTCAGTTAATATTGTTGCATACACATAAAGAATTCATTTTTTCTTTTGAAATACATTTAAATAGATATAATTGCTTTCCTACCTGAAGGTACAGGTGTGCAATATATTGTGGATGAGTTATTAGATATAAAAAGCTGAGAGGGAGGAGTCAGCTAACCTAAAGAGTAGACTAAATCACATAAACACCCTTTACCCATATGTGGATTATGGAGGCCAATTTTTCCTTGTTGTTTTGTACTATGTATTTTTTAAACTAGTTTAACCACGTATGCCCAACTCCATAATTTTACAGAAGACAAGGTCTTTTTGTTTTTTTCTACACCGTAAAGTGTTTTGTACTTTCTAAGTATTCAAATATACCTATTAGAAAATTTCTATGTATTCTCTACTGATATTCACACTGTTGGACACAATTAAAGAAAAATCACTGCCAGGCTTTGGTATCAGGATGATGCTGGCCTCATAAAATGAGTTAGTGAGGGTTCCCTCTTCTTCTAGTGATTGGAATAGTTTCAGAGGAATGGTACCAGCTTCTTCTTGTACCTCTGGTAGAATTTGGTTGTGAATCCGTCTGGTCCTGGACTCTTTTTGCTTGGTAGGTTATTAATTATTGTCTCAATTTGAGAGTCTGTTATTGGTCTATTCAGGGATTCGACGTCTTCCTGGTTTAGTCTTGAGAGGGTGTATGTGTCCAGGAAGTTATCCATTTCTTCTAGATTGTCTAGTCTATTTGCATAGAGGTGTTTATAGTATTCTCTGATGGTAGTTTGTATTTCTGTGGGATCGGTGGTGATATCCCCTTTATCATTTTTTATTGCATTTATTTGATTCTTCTCTCTATTCTTTATTAGTCTTGCTAGCGGTCTGTCAATTTTGTTGATCTTTCGAAAAAAGAGCTCCTGGATTCATTGATTTTTTGGAGGGTTTTTTGTGTTTCTATCTCCTTCAGTTCTGCTCTGATCTTAGTTATTTCTAGTCTTCAGGTATCTTTTGAATGTGTTTGCTCTTGCTTGTCTACTTCTTTTAATTGTGATGTTAGGGTGTCAATTTTAGACCTTTCCTGCTTTCTCTTGTGGGCATTTAGTGCTATAAATTTCCCTTTACACACTGCTTTAAATGTGTCCCGGAGATTCTGGTATGTTGTGTCATTGTTATCATTGGTTTCAAAGAATGTATTTATTTCTGCTTTCATTTCGGTATGTACTCAGTAGTCATTCAGGAGCAGGTTGTTCAGTTTCCATGTAGTTGAGTGGTTTTGAGTGAGTTTCTTAGTCCTGAGCTCTAGTTTGATTGCACTGTGGTCTGAGAGACAGTTTGTTATAATTTCTGTTCTTTTATATTTTCTGAGGAGTGCTTTACTTCCAACTTGTGGTCAGTTTTAGAATAAGTGTGATGTGGTGCTGAGAAGAATGTATATTCTGTTGATTTGGGGTGGAGAGTTCTGTAGACATCTATTAGGTCTGCTTGGTGCAGAGGTCAGTTCAAGTCCTGGATATCCTTGTTAACTTTCTGTCTTCTTGATCGGTCTAATATTGACAGTGGCGTGTTAAAGTCTCCCATTATTACTGTGTGGGAGTCTAAGTCTCTTTGTAAGTCTCTCAGGACTTGCTCTATGAATCTGGGTGCTCCTGTATTGGGTGCATATATATTTAGGATAGTTCTCTCTTCTTGTTGAATTGATCCCTTTACCATTATGTAATGACCTTCTTTGTCTCTTTTGATCTCTGTTGGTTTAAAGTCTGTTTTATCAGAGACTAGGGTTACAACCCCTGCTTTTTTCTGTTTTCCATTTGCTTGGTAGATCTTCCTCCATCCCTTTATTTTGAGCCTATGCGTGTCTATGCACGTGAGATGGGTCTCCTGAATACAGCACATGGATTGGTCTTGACTCTTTATCCAATTTTCCAGCCTGTCTTTTAATTGCAGCATTTAGCCCATTTACATTTAAGGTTAATATTGTTATGTGTGAATTTGATCCTTTCAGTATGATATTAGCTGGTTATTCTGCTCGTTAGTTGATGCAGTTTCTTCCTAGCATCCATGATCTTTACAATTTGGCATGTTTTTGCAGTGACTGATAACGGTTGTTCCTTTCCATATTTAGTGCTTCCTTCAGGAGCTCTCGTAAGGCAGGCCAGGTGGTGACAAAATGTGTCAGCATTTGCTTGTCTGTAAAGGATTTATGAAACTTATGAAACTTAGTTTGGCTGGATATGAAATTTTAGGTTGAATATTCTTTTCTTTAAGAATGCTGAATATTGGTCCCCACTCTCTTCTGGCTTGTAGAGTTTCTGCTGAGAGATCCGCTGTTAGTCTGATAGGCTTCCCATTGTGGGTAACCCGACCTTTCTCTCTGGCTGCCCTTCACATTTTTTCCTTCATTTCAACTTTGGTGAATCTGACAATTATGTGTCTTGGAGTTGCTCTTCTCGAGGAGTATCTTTGTGGCTTCTCTGTATTTCCTGAATTTGAACATTGGCCCACCTTGCTAGATTGGGGAAGTTCTCCTGGATAATATCCTAGAGTCTTTTCCACCTTGGTTCCATTCTCCCTGTCACTTTCAGGTATACTAATCAGATGACGATTTGGCCTTTTCACATAGCCCCATATTTCTTGGAGATTTTGTTCGTTTCTTTTTACTCTTTTTTCTCTAAACCTCTCTTCTTGCTTCATTTCTTTCATTTGATCTTCAATCACTGATACCCTTTCTTCCAGTTGATCAAATCAGCTACTGAAACTTGTGCATTCGTCATGTAGTTCTTGTGCCATGTTTTTCATCTCCATAAGGTCATTTAAGGTCCTCCCTACACTGGTTATTCTAGTTAGCCATTCGTCTTTTTTCAAGGTTTTTAGCTTCTTAGCTTCTTTTACCTTCTTAGCGTCATCCTCCTTTAGCTCAGAGAAGTTTGATCGTCTGAAGCCTCCTCTCAACTTGTCAAAGTCAGAGACACAACAAAAAAAAGAGAATTTTAGACCATTATCCCTGATGAACATTGATGCAAAAATCCTCAATAAAATACTGGCAAACCGAATCCAGCAGCACATCAAAAAGCTTATCCACCATGATCCAGTGGGCTTCATCCTGGGATGCAAGGCTGGTTTAACATACGCAAATCAATAAACGTAATCCATCTTATAAACAGAACCAAAGACAAAAAACACATGATTACATCAATAGATGCATAAAAGGCCTTTGACAAAATTCAACAGCCCTTCATGCTAAAAAGTCTCAATAAATTCTGTATTGATGAGACGTATCTCAAAATAATAAGACCTATTTATGACAGACCCACAGCCAATATCATATTGAATGGGCAAAAACTGGAAGCATTCTCTTTGAAAACTGGCACAAGACAGGATACCCTCTCTCATCACTCCTATTCAATACAATGTTGAAAGTTCTGGCCAGGGCAATCAGGCAGGAGAAAGAAATAAAAAGTATTTGATTAGGAAAAGAAGTCAAATTGTCCCTGTTTGCAGATGACATGATTGTATATTTAGAAAACCCTGTCATCTCAGCCCAAAATCTCCTTAAGCTGATAAACAACTTCAGCAAAGTCTCAGAATACAAAATCAATTTGCAAAAATCACAAGCATTCCTATACACCAATAACAGACAAATAGAGAGCCAAATCATGAGTGAACTCCCATTCACAATTGCTTCAAAGAGAGTAAAATACCTAGGAATCCAACTTACAGGGGATGTGAAGGACTTCTTCAAGGAGAACTACAAACAACTGCTCAATGAAATAAAAGAGGACACAAACAAATGGAAGAACATTCCATGCTCATGGATAGGAAGAATCAATATTGTGAAAATGCCCATACTGCCCAAGGTAATTTACAGATTCAATGCCATCTCCATCAAGCTAGCAATGACATTCTTCACAGAATTGGTAAAAAACTGCTTTAAAGTTCATATGGAACCAAAAAAGAGCCCACATTGCCAAGATAATCGTAAGCCAAAAGAACAAAGTTGGAGGCATCATGCTAACTGACTTCAAACTATACTACAAGGCTACAGTAACCAAAACAGCATGGTATTGGTACGAAAACAGATATAGACCAATGGAACAGAACAGAGCCTTCAGAAAAAATATCACACATCTATAATCATAAGATCTTTGACAAACCTGACAAAAACAAGAAATGGGGAAAGGATTTCCTATTTAATAAATGGTGCTGGGAAAACTGGCTAGCCATAAGTAGAACGCTGAAACTGGATCCCTTCCTAACGCCTTATACAAAAATTAATTCAAGATGGATTAAAGACTTAAGTGTTAGACCTAAAGCCATAAAAACCCTAGAAGAAAACCTAGGCAATACCATTCAGGACATAGGCATGGGCAAGGACTTCATGATTAAAACACCAAAAGCAATTGCCACAAGCCAAAATTGACAAATGAGATATAATTAAACTAAAGAGCTTCTGCACAGCAAAAGAAACTACCATCAGAGTGAACAGATAACCTACAGAATGGGAAAAAAACATTTGCAATCTACCCGTCTGACAAAGGGCTGATATCCAGAATCTACAAAGAACTTAAACAAATTTATAAGAAAAAAATCAAATAACCCCATCAAAAAGTGAGCAAAGGATATGAGCAGACATTTCTCAAAAAAAGACTTTTATGCAGCCAACAGACACATGAAAAAATGCTCGTCATCACTGGCCATCAGAGAAATGAAAATCAAAACCACAATGAGATACTATCTCACGCCAGTTAGAATGGCAATCATTAAAAAGTCAGGAAACAACAGGTGCTGGAGAGGATGTGGATAAATAGGAACATTTTTACACTGTTGGTGGGACTGTAAACTAGTTCAACCATTGTGGAAGACAGTGTGGCGTTTCCTCAGGGATCTAGAACTAGAAATACCATTTGACCCAGCCATCGCATTGCTGGGTATATGCCCAAAGAATTATAAATCATGCTGCTATAAAGACACATGCACACGTGTGTTTACTGCAGCACTATTCACAATAGCAAAGACTTGGAACTAACCCAAATGTCCATCAATGATAGACCAGATAAAGAAAATGTGACACATATACACCATGGAATACTCTGCAGCCATAAAAAAGGATGAATTCATGTCCTTTGTAGGGACATGGATGCAGCTGGAAACCATCATTCTCAGCAAACTATCGCAGGGACAGAAAACCAAACACTATATGTTCTCACTCATAGGTGGAAATTGAACAATGAGAACACCTGGACACAGGATGGGAAACATTACAAACTGGGGCCTGTCATGGGGTAAGGGGAAGGGAAGGGATAGCATTAGGAGATATACCTAATGTAAATGATGAGTTAATGGGTGCAGCACACCAACATGGCACATGTGTTCTTATGTAACAAACCTTCACATTGCGCATATGTGCTCTAGGACTTAAAGTATAATAATTTTAAAAAGAAGAAGAAGAAAAATCACTAGAGAAACACATGGCCTTATAATTTGGCATTGTGATAAATACATGTTCTTTTCTTACAATGAGATCTTCAATGTTTTATCTCAATCCTCAATCCTTATAGATTGGTTTGGTCAGTTCTTTCTAACATTTTCTATTTCTTTTTTTTTTTTCTTCTTCTTAAAAAAAATGTGCAGAACATGCAGGTGTGTTACATAGGTATATGTGTGCCATGATTGTTTCTGCCCTTATTGACCCATCCTCTAAGTTCCCTCTCCTCACCTCCCAAACCCTAAATAGGCCCTGGTATGTGTTGTTCCCCTGTCTGTGTCCATGTGCTCTCAATGTTCAACTCCTACTTATGAGTGAGAACATGTGGTGTTTGGTTTTCTGTTTCTGCATTAGTTTGCTGAGGATAATGATGTCCAACTTCATCTATATCCCTTCAAAGGACAGGATCTCATTCTTTTTTATGGCTGCATAGTATTCCATGGTGTATATTACCACATTTTCTTTATCCAGTCTATAATTGATGAATGTTTGGGTTGGTTCCAAGTCTCTGCTATTGTAAATAGTGCTGCAATAAACATATGTGTGCGTGTGTCTTTATAGTACAATTATTTATATTCCCTTGGGTATATATCCAGTAATGGGATTGCTGGGTCAAATGGTATTTCTGGTTCTAAATCCATGGGGAATCACCATACTGTCTTCTACAATGGTTGAACTAATTTACATTCCCACCAACAGTATAAAAGCCTTCTTATTTCTCCACAGCCTCACCAGCATCTATTGTTTCCTGACTTTTTAATAATCACCATTCTGACTGGCAAGAGATGGTATCTCATTGTGGTTTTGACATGCATTTCTCTGATGACCAGTGATGTTTAGCTTTTCTTTCATATGTTTATTGGTGGTGTAAATGTCTTCTTTTGGGAAGTTTCTGTTCATAAAATTTGCCCACTTAGTGATGGGTTTTAAATATGTTTAAGTTTCTTCTAAATTCTGGATATTAGACTTTTGTCAGATAGGTAGATTGCAAACATTTTCTCATTCTGTAGGTTGCCTGTTCACTCTGATGATAGTTCCTTTTGCTGTGTAGAAACACTTTCATGTAATTAGAACCTATCTGTCAATTTTGGCTTTTGTTGCAATTGCTTTTGGGGTTTTTGTCACGAAGTCTTTGTCCATGCCTATGTCCTGAATGATATTGGCTAGGTTTTCCACTAGGGTTTATATGGTTTGGGGTTTTACATTTAAGTCTTTAGTCTATCTTGAGTTAAGGTTTGTATCAGGTGTATGGAAGGGGTCCAGTTACATTTTTCTGCATATGGCTAGCCAATTTTTCCAGTGTCTTTTACTGGATAGGAGATCCTTTCCCTATTGCTTGTTTTTGTCAGGTTTATCAAAGGTCAGATGGTTGTAGATGTGTGGTGTTATTTCTGAGGCCTCTATTTTGTTCCATCAGGCTATATGTCTGTTTTGGTACCAGAACCATGCTGTTTTGATTACCATAGCCTTGTAGTATAGTTTGAAGTCAGGTAGAGTGGTGCCTCCAGCTTTATTATTTTTGCTTGGGACTGTCTTGGCTGTGTGGGATCTTCTTTGATTCCATATGAAATTTAAAATAGTATTTTTCCAATTTTGTGAAAAATTTCAACGGTAGTTTGATGGGAGTAGCATTGAATCCATAAATTACTTTGGGCAGTATGGCCATTTTCAATATATTGCTTCTTCCTATTCATGACAGTGGAATGATTTTCCATTTGTTTGCATGTTCTCTTATTTCCTTGAGCAGTGGTTTGTAGTTCTCCTTTAAGAGGTCCTTCACATCCCTTGTTTGCTTTATTCCTAGGTATTTTAATCTCTTTGTAGCAATTGTGAGTGGAGTTCATTCATGATTTGGCTCTCTGCTTGCCTGTTGTTGGTGCAAAGGAATGCTTGTGATTTTTGCACATTGATTTTATATCCTGAGACTTTGCTGACATTGCATATCAGTTCAAGAAATTTTGGGGCTGAAATGATGGGGTTTTCTAAATATAAAATCATGTCATCTGCAAACAGAGACAATTTGACTTCCTCTCTTCTGATGTGAATACCTTTTATTTCTTTCTTTTGCCTGATTGCTCTGGCCAGGATTTCCAATACTATATTGAATAGGAGTGGTGAGAGAGGGCATGCTTGTCTTGTACCCATTTTCAAAGGAAATCTTTTCAGTTTTTTCCTATTCAATATGATATTGTCTGTGGGTTTGTCATAAATAGGTCTTGTTATTTTGAGATATGTTCCATCAATACCTAATTTATTGAGAGTTTTCAACATTAAGGGATGTTGAATTTTATTGAAGGCTTTTTATACATCTATTGAGATAATTAAGTGGTTTCTGTCTTTGCTTCTATTTATGGGATGGATTACATTTATTGATTTGCATATGTTGAACTGGCCTTGCACTGCTGGGATGAAACCATGGTGGATAAGTTTTTTGATGTGCTGCTAGATTTGGTTTGCCAGTATTTTATTTTATTGAGGATTTTTGCATCAATGTTCATCAAGGATATTGGTCTGAAATTTTCTTTTTTTGGTGTGTCTCTTTCTGGTTTTGGTATCAGGATGATGCTGGCTTCATAAAATGAGTTAGGGAGGAGTCCCTTCTTTTCAGTTGTTTGGAATAATTTCAAATGAATTGTACCAGCTCCTCTTTGTATTTCTGGTAGAATTCAGCTTTGAACCCACCAATCCTGGGCTTTTTTGTTTGTTTGTTTGTTTATAGGCTATTAATCACTGCCTCAATTTCAGAGCTTGTTATTGGTCTATTCAGGCATTCAATTTCTTTCTGCTTCAGTTTTGGCAGGGTGTGTGCCTCCAGGAATTCATCGATTTCTTCCAGATTTGTGTAGAGGTGTTTATAGTATTCTTTGATGGTAGTTTGTATTTCTGTGGGGTCAGTGGTGATATCCCCTTTATCATTTTTTTATTTTGTCTATTTGATTCTCTCTTTCTTCTTCTTTATTTATCTAGCTAGCAGTGTATCTACTTTGCTATTTTTTTGAAAAAAAAAAAAAAAACAGCTCCTGGATTCATTGATTTTTTTGGAGGGTTTTTAGTGTCTCTATCTCCTTCAATTCTTCTCTGATCTTGGTTATTTCTTGTTACACGACAAGAAGATGGAGATGTTATTCAACCCTGAAATGTTGAAATGTTAGGGTATTGATTAGGTATCTTTCTAGCTTTCCGACATGGACATTTAGTGCTATGAATTTTCCTCTTAACACTGCCTTAGCTGTGTCCCAGTACATTGTCTCTTTGTTCTCATTGGTTTCAAAGAACTTCTTGATTTCTACCTTAATTTCATGATTTATCCAGGTGTCATTCAGGAGCAGGTTGTTTAATTTCCATGAAATTCTGTGGTTTTGAGTGAATTTCTTAATCCTGAGTTCTAATTTTATTGCACTGGGGTCTGAGAGATTGTTTGTTATGACTTCAATTATTTTGCATTTGCTGAGGAGTGTTTTACTTCAAACCATGTGTTCGATGTGAGAATAAGTGCCATATGGCACTAAGAAGAACGTATATTCTGTTGATTTGGGGTAGAGAGTTCTGTAGACATCTACTAAGTCCACTTGATCCATAGCTGAGTTCAAGTCCTGAATATCCTTGCTAATTTTCTGTTTTGTTGATCTAATAATGATAGTGGGATGTTAAAGTCCCACTTTATTATTGTGTGGGAGTCTAAGTCTCTTTGTAGGTCTCTAAGAGCTTGTTTTATGAATCTGGGTGCTCCTGTATTGAACACGAATATATTTAGAATAGTTGGCTCTTCTTGTTGAATTGTTCTCTTTACCATTATGTAACACCCTTCTTTGTCTTTTTTGATCTTTGTTGGTTTAAAGTCTGTTTGTCAGAGACTAGGATTGAAACCCCTGCTTTTTTCTGCTTTCCATTTTCTTGGTAAATTTTCCACCATCCATTTATGTGTCTTTGCGTGTAAAATGGTTCTCCTGAATACAGCGCACTGATGGGTCTTAACTATCCAATTTGCCAGTCTGTGTCTTTTAATTAGGGCATTTAGCCGACTTACATTTAAGGTTAGTATTGTTGTGTGTGAATTTGATCCTGTCATCATGATGCATTTTGGTTATTTTGCACACCAATTGATGCAGTTTCTTCATAGGGTCATTGATCTTTATGTTTTGGTGTATTTTTGCAGTAACTGGTACCAGTTTTTTCTTTTCATATTTAGTGTGCCTTTCAGGAGCTCTTGCAGGACAGTCCTGGTGGTCACAAAATCCCTCAGCATTTGCTTGTCTGGAAAGGATTTATTTTTCTTTCACTTATGAAGCTTAGTTTGGCTCGATATAAAATTCTGGGTTGAAAATTCTTTTCTTCCTGCATGTTGTGCATATGTACCCTAGAACTTAAAGTATAATAATAATAATAATAAAATAAAATTATTTTCTTTAATAATGTTGAATATTGACCCCCAATATCTTCTGTCTTGTAGAGTTTCTGCTGAGAGGTCTGCTGTTAGTCTGATGACCTCCTGTTGTAGGTGACCTGGCCTTTCTCTCTCGCTGCCCTTAACACGTTTTCCTTCATTTCAGCCTTGAAGAATCTGATGATCATGTGTCTTGGGGTTATTATTCTCATGGAGTATCTTAGTGCTGTTCTCTGTATTTTCTGAATTTTCATGTTGGCCTGTCTTGCTAGGTGGGGAAAATTCTCCTGGATAAATCCTGAAGTGTGTTTTTCCATTCGCCCCATCTCCTTCTGGTACTCCAGTCAATTACAGGTTCAGTCTTTTTATGAAGTTCCATATTTCTTGGAGGCTCTGTTGGTTTTACTTCAATCCTTTTTCTTTATTCTTGTCTGCATGTCTTATTTGAGCAAGGTCGTCTTCCAACTCTGATATCCTTTCTTCTGCTTGGCCGATTCAGCTGTTGATACTTATGTATGCTTCCTGGAGTTCTCAAGCTCTTTTTCAGCTCCATCACTTCATTTATGTTACTCTCTAAACTGTTTACTCTGGTTAGCAATTCTTCTAACCTTTTATCAAGGTTCTTAGCTTCTTTGTGTGGGGTTAGAACATGCTCCTTTAGCGCATTGTAGTTTTTTGTTACCCATGTTCTGAAGCTTACTTCTGTCAGTTTGTCCATCTGATCCTCTGTCCAGTTTTGCGTCTTTGGAGAGAAGTTGCAATCATTTGGAGGAGAAGAGGTATTCTGGACATTTGAGTTTTCAGCATTTTTTCGTTGATTGTTTCTCATCTTCATGAGTTTGTCTGGTTTCGGTCTTTGAGTCTGTTGACCCTTGGATCAGGCTTTTGTGGGGGCCTTTTTGTTGTTGATGATGCTATTGTTGTTGCCTTCTGCTTGTTTGTTTTTCTTTCAATAGTCAGGTTCCTCTTTTGTAGGGCTCAGGTAGTTTGCAGGGGTTCACTTCAGACTCTATTCATCTGATCCACTCCCTTGCCTGGAGATCTTACTCAAAGAGGCTGGAGAGCAGCAAAGATGGGTGCCTGCTCCTTCTTCTGGGACCTCTGACCTCGAGGGGCACCAACATGATGCCAGTGGAATCGTTCGTGTACAAAGCATCTGACGACCCCTGTTGGAGAGTACATCCAATTGGGTGGCATGGGGAGTAGTACCCATTTAACAACGCTCTTTGTCCCTTGGTGGAGACAGTGTGCTTCGCTGGGGCGGGGGTGGAGATGGGGGGGTAACCCAGAGGCGGGGGTGGGTTGGGGAACCCATTCCTCTGGGCTGCCTGGATTCCTCAGCACTACCATGAGGAGAGGCTAAATCGGCTGGTCCACAGAGACTGTGGCCACTCCTTTCCATAGGGGCTCAGGCCAAGGGAGATCTGAATTCTGTCCCTGAGCCTCTGGCTGGAGTTATTGGAGATCCTGCAGGGACGCCCCACCCACTGAGGAAGGATGGAGCAGGGTTAGGCCTGAAGAGGAACTCTGGCCACTGGCTGCCACAGCTGGCATGTTGGGCTGTGGGGACGAGTCTTGGGACTGAGCCATCCAGTCTCCCTGGCTCCAGCAGGGGAAAAGTGCAGCCTGGAGCTATAGAAATGGGTGCCGCCCTTCCTCCGCCCAGGGAGCTTAGTGAGTTAGGCAGCTGGGAGTCCCAGGGCTGGCTGCTGCCCCGCCCGCAGGGAGCTCAAAGGGCTTAAACAGCACACAGCTTCAGTCAGTGCTGATCGCCCCTCCTCCCCGGAGTTTGGTAGGCTTAAGCAGATTCCAGCCGAGAGGCTTTAAGAATCTGCGTGTTCTGGGGTTGGCACGTTAGGCCCTGGTGGCGTGGGTTCGCTAGTGGGATCTGATCTGTGGGTTGCACAGTTCCATGGAAAAAGCAGTTTCCTCGGCTGGGTAGTAGCTGGGTCACCGCCTTCCACGTGTGGCTCTCAGAAAAAAAAAGAAAGAAGAAAAAATAAAAACAACTTTTTTTTCCACCATGAGACAATTGTTTGGTCCTAATTCAGAAATTTTAATGTTTCTACTAATATTTTGGAGCAAGTTCTTAAGAATCAGTCAGTAGAGTCTCTGCCATTTCTAGTCAGCATGAATGTGGGTGCAAGTTTAAGACTTTCGCAGCAGTCTTTGGCTTGTCATCCCCATGAGTACACTGATGGAATCAAATAAACTTTTCAATTTTTGAGTTTCTTTTAAACACTTGAAAGACCATAGATGTTTCTTACTATGGTGACATGTTTCTCTGTCAAGAATAAGAAAAAAAGAAGAAAGGAATTGGATTAAAAATAATAAAGAAAATCTTCACAGATAGAACACCTTTGATGCTAGAAGCTCCAAACATGACTTATTCATCCCACATCTAAGAGATCATCAACAATCCCCAAAGAAGTTTCATCTAATGTTATGAAAATCATCGTCTATAACAGAAAAATCACTTTTTAAAACAGGTTTTTAGAGAGTGGGTTTGAATTCATGCTCTCTACAATGGAGATGTGATTTTGAAGATGATGAGTCTTCTACTGTTTGATTGAACTAGGGGTAGAATTACTAACCATTTATTCTTTAAGTGAAGTTGTTTTTCAGTGAGAGAAATTTATAACTCAACTTCAGTCTAATTAAGCAAAACAGACATTTATTTATTGTTTGACTGACTTTGTAGGCAGTTGATGTGTTTTGGCCGAGTGTATAAGGTAATTTTTTGTTTAATTGAAGGCCCTGGACTCACTAATGTGGAATTTGGTTTAAAAGTAACAGTTTGCAACTAGCTACCAAACTACAATAGAAGAAGATATATGAATGAATATGTGAATCTCAGAGCTAGGAGAAGCATCCCTGCATCTTTGGGTTGACAACAATAAAGCTTTGCCTGTTTTCCACAAAAATAAATCTCTAATCACCTGGATAAAAAGCTGAGAAATTTTTTTCAGAGTTATTTCTTAGAAAAAATTAACAATATGAAAGCATATTCTTAATGTTTTCCATGCTGACGCAAATAGCATAGAAGCTGCAGCCCATCCTAAACATAGCCCGAATGAATTGAGGACAAAGAAAGAGATGCAACCTGAATTCTTAGAGAATCCTGACATTCCTGAATTACAATCTAGTCCACTAGATCACAGAGGGGTCACTTGCATTTTTCATATTTTTAGTGCCATCAAAACTTAAAATATCAATTGGTTGGTTTGAAAAATGCTACACATACTGCCACATCAATGGCCTCTCAGAAATATCAACTTCAAAATAAGGTTAAGTAACAGTAACCTTCATGTCACTTTTGAATCTGAGCAGAATTACATTTATTTTGATGTGTACTATTTAGATTTATTTCTATATCTTATTAACTGGCTTTTATTAGAAATAAAAATATGTATGTATATGGGTGTGTGTATATATTTATACATCATTTATATTATTTCTACATGTTATAAATATATTTTTATACACAAATATACCTATACACAATAGATTTTATAACATGTAGACATAATCTAAATGAATTTCTAATTTACTATGTATATTTAGGTCTTCCTGTAGTCATTTGCTTGTCATTTCTAATTTACTATGTTTGGTTATATCTTTGGCCTGCTATAACAAAAATACCATAGACTGGGTGACTTAAAAAAATGAACGTTTATTTCTCAAATTTCTGGATGCTGGAAGGTACGGATTAGGGCATCAACATGGTTAGATTCTGGAGAGGACCCTTCTCCTGATTTCCCTGTGTGGCAGAGAGAAAGACAGAGAGAAACAATTTTTCTTATTTGTCTTCTTTTAAGGGCACTAATCCCAGCCTGAGGGCCCCGTCCTTCTGATCCAATTACCCCTCAAAGTCCCCACCTTCTAATTCCATTCAACAGATAAATGTTAGGGATCACAAAGATTTGGTTCATAGCAATATAGTCATATACATTTTCTGCATAGGAGCATTTTAACCACCGTTTCATTTTAAAGCAATCATTGATTTAGCTATGTATAAATCCTGCTATTCTAAATATTGGAATTCTCCAAAGTTCTGTCCTCATATTTCTTATGTCCTCATTTCTTATGTTCCTTACATCAAGTCCCTTGGCTTCCATTACAAATCTAATTCCAGCCATTAGTTTCAAGAAGTCTTCTGAGAACAAGCTTCATCTTGACTGTGTGTTCCTCTTATGTGCTTCCATCATATCCTTGTGCTGTAGAACACTTACCACACCACACTCTAACTGCCTTTTTATTTGCCTGCATTATATCCCAGACTTTACGGCCTGTGAACTGAGGGAGAATCTCTCTAATGCACACATATTAAAGACAGCACATAACACAGCATGTGGCATGCAATAGTTGGTCAATAAATACTGTGGATTACTGCATTTGAGTCAAAGTCTCCTGGCACTTTCTAGTGTAACAAATAATTTTTATTCTTTGAATTCTGCCTCTCTATTGAAAACTTAAACCACCAATGATAATATAACTTAAGTGTTTGTTCCAGAAAATTCTTGTGCAGAAAGATAAGACTATAAATCAATAAATAACTACTCTTTCCTCCAGTAAAATTACTAAACTTCTTCTCTGGGAAAACTACCTGCTTATAAGGCAACTGTTTGCCTAGAAGGACTTCAGACCCTGGCCTTACTTTGTCTACTTATCACAAACTACTGTTCTGTAAATTTTGCTCTATTCCAGCTATTGACTCTCTCTGAAAAAATACACTTTAGAGCAGGGGTCCCCAAACCCTGCTACAGTTGGTGGTAAGCAGAGGGTGAGCGAAGCTTCACCTGTAACAGCCACTCCCCATCGCTTGCATTACCAACTGAACTCTGCCTCCTGTCAGATCAGCAGTGGCATTAGATTTTTGTAGGAATGCAAACCCTGTTGTGAACTGTGCATGCAAGGGATCTATGTTACCTGCTCCTTATAAGAATCTAATGCTGGATGATCTGTCACTGCCTCCACATGGGACTAGTTGGAAAACAAGGTCAGGGCTCCACTGATTCTGCATTATGGTGAGTTGTAGAATTATTTCATTATATATTAGAATGTAATAGTAATATAAATAAAGTGCACATTAACTGTAATGCTCTTGAATCATTCTGAAACCATCCCTCACCCTGGTTTGTGAAAAATTATCTTCCATGAAACCAGTCCCTGGTGACAAAAAGGTTGGGGACTGCTGCTTTAGACCATTGAAGTCCATACTTCCAAATCTGATAATTAACTATCTTCCTTCTTTTGAACAATTATCAAAATGATATTTTCTCTTATGAGTTAAGTTAAATCAACTCAGCTTTTCATTGACCAATGCATTGTTCTAGTTGTATTTATGGGATTCAAACAGTCAACTCTACCAATAATTTCACACTCCTGTGAGAAGGAACCTTATCTTACATTTTCTTTTATTCCACTCTTTGACTGGTGCATCTGTGATATACTCCAAATGACCATAGACAAAGTAACCATTTGCCTGAATTTTCCAAATGTTTCTAGCACAAAGTAGATAATGCACAAATTATTTAAATAGCTAATACTGTGTTTTTTAAAACAGTTACGATATTGTGCGTTTCTCAGAGATCAGTTTCTAGCACCACAGAGGTGCATTCTTGGATGTAAGTTGTGTTCCTGAATTTCCTTTAAGTGTTCTTTCCTTTCTACGTGGGAACATAAATAAACCAATACCAGATTTGGGTTTGCTTAATTTTATTGGGGGGTGGGAGGTCCCTAAATTTCAAACAGAAGGTATAAGTGTATTTTTAGGTGTCGAACACGGCAAAGGCACTGTAAAATGTGTTTTGTTGGTGCTCCAGTTCAACATAATTATATGTTATGTGTACTATGTTTAAATTGGCAGGTGCGAATGACTCTAGTTAAATTTTGCATTACAAAAGTACATTTTTTTACTTAAAAAAGACAATGTTTTGATAGCTAGTTAATCTTTTTTTTTAATTTAGAACTTTTTAAATGTAAAATTGTAGCAAGCAATAAAAGAAGATGCTAGCTTTTCGTTACAATATTTCCTTTCATTTCATCTTTTGGAAAAAATTGAAAAGACAGAGTTTTTGTTTTGGTTGTGATTTTTTGAGGAGGGTAGATAATAACTCACTGCAAAGGTTTATCACAGCAAAGGATACAAAGCAAAAGCATCAGAAAAATGATGAGTTCAAAAGGAATCCAGAGAGGTCTAGCACAGCCTTCCAGGAGATCCCTGGTCTGAAGCCACTCAAGAGTGCTCATTTTCTAGCAGTGAACAACAGAGACACGTGGAGTGTCTCTGTTCAGGAAAACCCCAGTGAGTTTCAGGACCCAAGACTTTCATGAAAGGCTGGTCTCAGTTTTAATGTTTAAATCTAATTTTTATACAAAAATTCTATTTTGTGCACAAATCTCTGTAAGGAAAAAAAAATGAGTCAATAACAAATTCAACTGTCTCTTTTTAAAATAACATAGATGATTTATTTAAAAAGTACCATTTAAAAAATTATAATCATTCACATTAATGATCTAATGACAGACCTCCAGCCTTGGTTGTGTTCTATCCCTTTGCTGCCAAAACTAGGACACATTTTACCATGACAGAAACCCTTGTTGACCTTCTGAGGATGCAAGTAATTATACAGATTACCCTCTCATGGAAGTTTCTGGAAGGAAAGAAGTAAGATTTCTTGAAAGGAAAGCAAAAGAAAAATCAGACAGAATCAATGCAGATGGAGGGAAGCAATGACTAAGACGCGGTGGAGTGGTAATTTCACTTCAAGAGAACCACAGGACTTGGAACTTGAAGGCTAATATTAATACATGTAGCTCATCCAAAACAGCCAAGCCAGAGAAAACTCTAAATACAGAGCCTCTTCTGTTGGACTCTTCATGCTTTTCCCCATAGCTACGAGTCCTGACTTCCTTGGTCGCTCCAGCCCTTTCTAGGTAGAGTCTAATTTTGACTTTCATAAGTAACAGTTAACTTTCATGATTAAGATATAGAGCCCATGCATTTTATGAGTTTCAAACTTGGCTAACAGCTTCTGATTCCGTTAGGAAACATTTTGTAGCTCATGATGAAAAACAAAACATGAAATTTTTGCAAATATATGTCATTTGTGACCCTGCAACTCCATAATGAAAGATAAAAATTAGCAGACATAAGGGCTTTCAATAACTTTAAAGTATGTATTTTTTCTGTTTCAGACACTGAACTGCAATAATATTTTGCTATTAAATGGCAGCATGTGCTAGAGTCTTCAATAGAAGACAGATGAAATTTGGGCTTTTTCCAAAAGCCCAAAAGTACTCTAAATCCTAAAATCAAAGACTAAAACTAATCCATTTATTTCTTTTTTTATTTATTTTTATATTTAGTATTATTATTTTTGAGACAGGATCTCACTCTGTCACACAGGCTGGAGTTCAGTGGCACAATCGTGATTCTCCACAGCCTCGACCTTCCAGGCTCAGGTGATCCTCCCACCTCAGCCTCCTGAGTAGCTAGGACTACAGGCACCTGCTAGCACATCTGGCTAATTTTTGTATTTTTTGTAGAGATGGGATTTTGCCATTTTGCCCAGGCTGGTCTGGAACTCCTGGGCTCAAGTGATCCATCTGCCTCAGCCTCCCAAAATGCTAGGATTACAGGCCTCCATTCGCTTCTTAAAAAGTAAATGGATAATTGTGTTATAAAACTCAGAAACATAGTATTTCAGATGTGATTTACTTTCTAGAATATTTTTGTTATTGCTATTATCTATTTTCTTTTTTTTTTTTTTAGATTAAGAAAAATAAAACAGTAAGACCAAGATTTTCAGGGAGTTGGCAGGAACTGTAAGGGATGAGATTATATTAGTATAATGTCTGGAAATACAGTCTGAATCTAAGAAATCTGGAAAAAGAGATTAAAACTCCATGTAAGAAGAATAAAATACACAGTAGTATATAATCCAGGCAACACTAACTCTGGAAACCCTGCATATCATCTGTATGAGAGGAGGTCAGGATCTGAGAAGACTGAAGTCTCTGGAGCAGAAATTCCCTTAAAATACACTAATTTCCACTGCTTCCCTCCTCCCTCTTAGAGTCACACTGGAAATGTGGGTTGAACACTAGAGTGCTTGATTAAGGAAGTAGACACTAAAGTGGTTATGAAACCAAACATTTGCAAAATGCATTTGTTTGACCTCATTCAGAATCAAAATTTGCTCATGTTTCAAAACCATGCCCAAAAGTAATCTAAAACCTCAAATTAGTCTACTTTAATAAAGTAATTTTTAAAAGGAAAACAAACAGTAAATTGGGTAACTACATTTATTAAATGAAGTAAAAATAATTATTTAAATGTTATGAAGTAGCTTTTACAAGGTTCATAATAGGAATTCTTTATTCATATTTTCTATTTAAATAAATATCTGTCCCAGAAAGGCAGGCAAGTGGAGGAAAATGATAATTAGATGCTATTTTTCTATTCAGGGAGAGACCTTTATTATTCATGTAGCCATTTACATTGATTTAGAAATATTTGTAGAGATGTACAGATTTCTATTGCAGAATTTTATTTTCTTAACATTACAAGTATCATCCATATTTGAGAACTGTGTAAATAATCAGATATGCTTTTTAGTTAAAAATATGTTTGCATATTTATAGAAAGATAATATTTTTCTTATATTTGAAAGTTTTAGGCTCTAACTTAGAAGTACATATATACAATATAGGCTTCTGTTAGGATTTCATAATTCTGACTTCGTAGAAATAATTTCACATTGAATAATAAAAAGGCAGTGAAGGGCAGAAGAGGCTGGGAGGGTGGGGGGAATAAATAATTTTAGGAATAAAAATTTCATAAAGCTCCAAATATATATATTGGCAGTTAATAAACATTTCTATATTACTTTTAGATTGACAGAAAAGTTTCAGTAATATTAAAGAAAGTTCCTGTGTAGCAAGTGATATAGTTTGTCTGTGTCCTCACCCAAATTTCATCTTGAATTGTAATGATCCCTATGCATCATGGGAGGAACCCGGTGGGAGGTAATTGAATCATGGAGGTGGTTACCTCTGTGCTATTCTCGTGATAGTGAGTGAGTTCTCAAGAGATCTGACGGTTTTATAAGGGGCTTCCCCCTTCACTTGGCTCTCATTCTCTCTCCTGCCACTATGTGAAGAAGGATGTGTTTGCTTCCCCTTCTGCCATGATTGTAAGTTTCCCGGGGCCTCCCCAGGCACGAGAAACTGTGAGTCAATTAAACCTCTTTTCTTTATAAATTACCCAGTCCCAGGTATGTCTTTATTAGCAGCATGAGAACAGACTTATACACCAAGTCCCCCAGTTTTTTTTTTAATTGTTAACATGTTACATAACTTTAGTACAATTATTATAATTAATGAACTAATATTGATTTAGTATTACTAAAATCCATATGTTATTAGAACTTCCTTTGTTTTTACCTAATGTCCTTTTCTTATTCTAAGATCCCTTCTCAAGTTATGACATCGCATTTAGTCATGTCTCCATCCCTCCAAAATGTATTTTCATAATTTTCAAATATAAAATATAACCAAATGCATTGCACACTGGGGTCGCTAGAATATTGAGACAAAGCAATTATGTTCCACAGGTGGAAAATGGATTAGCAAAGTGCTAATATATCAGGACACATAAATTATGCATGACCTATAATTTCAAGATTACATTGGAAATCTTATATATTGAATAATATTGAGACTCAAACTAAAAGGAATATAATATACCTTCAAAAAATCCAAAGGTAATCTATTTCATTAAATTTGGACAAAGTAGTTGCTACAAACATATAAAAAAATTTTCAATTTTGTCAGGGAAAATAAGGTAAAAAATCCTATGTTTTACCTTGAACTATGAGAAACACGATATTCTCTCATTTAAAAGAGAAGTATTTTCAAATGGAATTTTAAAATATTGTGGTGATATTTGATTCCAGATGATAGAACATACAAATTATCCTTAAATTTTCTCCTCAGTGGAAATATAGTAAGAACTAAATAATGCATACCTCTTAAAGTTAAATTATAATGTAGATTTTTATTTGGGGCTATTAAATTCTTTATCTCAGTTGCTAGTTCGAACATAATTAGGGACATTTAAGTATCTAATAATGGCAACATTTATCAGGTACTTACTATATGTCAAACTGTTCTTTATAGTTGACATGTGTTAACTCATTTTTTCCTTATAACAACCCTTTGAGAAAAATACAATTTTCTGCATTATAGAGATGGGACAACTGATAAATAGAGAATAGTAACTTGCATAAAGCATTTTGACTCTAGGTACCTTGATCATAATCACTACCTTCTATTGCCTCATATGTGGGGAAAACCAAAATATCATATTACTCACATCTCTAAATGGCTTCATTGAACTTAGGCACAAAATTGCTTTCCCTTTGTCTGTGGGTCTTCATTTCTGAAAGCTCTCATGTCACATCAAACTTTGATTAAATCCATTTGCTATGCTTTTCTCTTGTTGACCTGTTTTTTGTTACAGGAGTGTCAGTCCTGGCCCTTATGATGGGTGTGAAAAGGTATCACACCTTTGCACCCCTGCATAGTCCGTTTTACATACCTATGTGCCTTTGATGGCCCTTACAATGGGTGTGAAAAGGTATCACACCTTTGTACCCCTGAACAGTGGATGTTTTATGTACCTGAGTGCACGTAAACTCATGCTCCATTGTATGCTGCATAGATCCTGATAATACAGTATACTCTGTGACAGATTACAGCAGGGAAAAAGTTCCTGTGTTTGAAGACTATTACTTTGTTGAAAGTAAACTTTTCCATTTCAGTGGAGTCATTCATAACTGAGAATTACAAGACATTTTATCATCTCAAGCTCCCTTGTATGGAACTCCTACAAGCTGCATTTTATCATTTCTTAGGTTTGAGGTAAGATAATCATATATTTGAGCAGGGGTTATGACATGACTCCACACATTCTCTATAGCATATAGGGAATATCTTCTTACCAGAAGAAAGGAAGCATTAATGGGTTTTTAGAAAGTTCTTGTTAGCCAATATTAAATTCAGAAAACCTAATTGTATTAGTTAATTCTCTCATTGCTACAAAGAGCTACCTGAGACTAGCAATTTATAAAGGAGAGAGGTTTAATTGAGTCACAGTTCCTTAGGCTGTCCAGAAAGCATGGCTGGGCAGGCCCTAGGAAACTTACAATCGTGGTGGAAGGCAAAGGGGAAACAGGCATGTGTTACATGTCCAGAGAAGGAGAAAGAGAGAGCTAGGGGAGGTGCTACACACTTTTAAACAACCAGATCTCATGAGAACTCACTCATTATCATGAGAACAGCAAGGGGGAAATCTGTGCCCATGATCCAATCACCTCCCACCAGGCCCTTCCTACAACATTGGGGATTACAATTTGACATCAGATTTGGACAGGAAGACAAATCCAAACCATATCACTAATGTTCCATAAATTATATTTATTCTTCATGACATCACTGATTCTAGTGATCACAGGATGGCTATTCCTTCAAAATGATTTGTTGTAAATATCTAACGAACACAAGAACCTTTCCTTTGCCGTTCACCCCACTAATTGCTGGTGATGCAAAGGTGAAGAGTCATGCATTCAAGAAGTTCACAATCCTGTGGGGAAAATTGATACATTAGTGTTATTAATATGCATGAGTTGTAAAGTGTGTGACAATCATATGACCCCATATCAGTTTAAATGAATTACATCACAGACTTGACGCTCTGTGAGACCAGTGCTGTGTGATAGAATCATAACACAAGACAAATATTCATTTAAAAACTTAGCATTCACTCAAATACATAAAAAGAAACAGATATGAATTTTAAGAATATATTTCATGTAATCCAATATATCCAAAACATCATTTATTCAACATGTAACTATGATAAAACATTTTGTTGATATATTTTCTATTATTTGTTTACTAAGTTTCAAAATCTGCTGTCTCTTTTAGACTTACAGCACGTCTCTCTTTTGAGTAGTCACATTTCAAGTGTCCCAAAACTGCCTGTCACTAGTGACTAGGTTATTGGATGGTGTGGGTCCACATCCATGCTACTCAGAGAATAGTTCTTGGACCAGCAGCATTCGCATCAACTGTGAGCTTCTGAGGAATACAGACTCTCCTCTCTGACCTCAAACCCACTGAATATTCAAAAGATTCTCAGGTGACTCACGTGCTCATTAAAGGTGAGAAGTACTTTTCTAAAAGAAGTCACATAAGGAATGCCTCAGGACTTATTATCAAGGAAAGTTGGCAAACACTGCTGTAGTCAGTTGGGCACACAAAGCCTTAACTTTGTAATTCAAGGAGATGGATTCAAACAATGAATCCTAAGGAAGAAAGGAAGCCAGTTCAAGAAAATAGTCTCAAAGCGATCTTCAAAACAGAAATCTTTGAAAATTTTGTGAATCTGCCTTGACATCTATTCCACAATGAGTTATTCTGGGTGTATTTGTGTGTGTATGTGTTTGTGTTTACACATGTGTGTTTATTTTGTACTATTTTTAATCAAAAAAATTAGACTAATTTCTTTGATAATTGTGTGTCTTTTGTTTGGACAAGCATGTTTATAAACCTGATTATGCAAGAGATAAACTCACTGTGCTGATTTAACTGTTATCCACCTATTAGATTCAGCAAATAATTCATGACTTCAATGACAGTTCAGAGAACAGCTGGAACTTGAGCAATCAATTATAAATGCATCTCCCCCAGGCACCTAAAGAGAATGGGAGTTTATTCCATAGTGTTAAGGATTTTTATTCCCTCAGCTACTATGCCATGTCAAGTCTCATCTTTGAAATGGTGACCAAATTCCCAGAGTTACGACATGTTGCATGCATGCATAATCAGGCAGTCAAACTTTTATCTGGGTGATTCTCTTGTGGCTACTTATCTAGTTGAAATAAGTCGAAATATCTTCTAATAAAAAAGGAAGTATAAGTTCAAGAGATAAAAAAGGGTTTATTGCTGTGTCTTCTTTTCTAATATTTATTAAATGAGTGATCAAACAAAATATTGCCTTAAAAAATGAGCTTTTAAATCAGACAGGTCTAGGTTCAATTCCTGGCCCTTTCAAGCATTATCTGAATGAACTTGAACAGACTAAATAGCATCTCTGAGTCTTTTTGTTTTTCTTTTTTGCTTGTAGCTGCTGGGTGAGGTCTCAGAGTCCCGGCATCAGAAAGTGGTAAACTCGTGGGTTGGTAAGAAGAATTTACCATCAGCATAGATTTGAAAAAAGAAAGTTTCATTAGAAAGAAAGAATGCTGCAGAAGAGTGCAACAGGGAGTCTCAGCAAGACAGGACTGAGCACACCAGGGTGGATTTTTTCCTTAGAGGTATTTATGGACCTTAAAGCAGGAGCTTAAGGGTAATTTGGACCAACGTTGCCACTTAGGTCGTGATAAATGATTACATTTGTAGACAATTTGGTGCCTTAATGTTAGCAAGGGTTGCACAATCAGTTTTGATATGCATGCATTCTGGAGATGTATAGAAATTCTACTTATAAATTCTGGGGAAAGAAGCCTAGTACCTGACACCTGCTTTAGATAATAGGGAAGTCTAATTACTTCCGAATTCCTCACATACGGAGTTTTACCTCTGGATGATCTGCTTGATGGCTACCAGATGATCTTTGCTCTCTTCAATAGCTAAGGTAAAAATGATCAGTTTCACCAGTGTATTTAAGAATTCAAGAAAATAAATTTTTTCCATGTAATTAATGCTCATTTAATAGTTTCTAAAACACTTGAGGTTCTACCATATCAAATTATAGGAAAGACTCCTTTTTATTATCCTTTACTCTTCCCAAAAAAAAAAAAAAAAAAAAAACAGTTTTGGTCTCAAAAACTTCAGGTGTTACTTTCTCTTTGAAACTCAACTCTAAAATATGTAATTCTGAAGCCCTTGCATTGTCATCGTCATCATCATCATCATCATCATCATCACCCTCCTAGTTCACATTTACTGGGGCATGCTGTTAAAAGATTTGCATACACTTTCAGTTTTTTCTTTTTTCTTTTTCTTTTTTTTTTTTTTTTTTTTTTTTGAGATGAAGTTTTGCTCTTGTTTTCCAGGCTGGAGTGCAATAGCATGATCTCAGCTCACCACAACCTCTGCCTCCCAGGTTCAAGCCATTCTCCTGCCTCAGCTTCCCGAATAGCTGGGATTACAGGCATGTGTCATCATGCCTGGCTAATTTTATATTATTTTCTTTTATCTCACAAGAATTTCATGAAGTAGCTACTGGTAATGTCTTGAAAGAGGAGCTTTATAAAGGTAAGTAACTTCTCTAAATTCACACTGTGTGAAGGCAGGGATAAATCTTGGATTGGTAATAGCAGAGACAATTCACTAAATTAAAAACATGAAATAATTAGAAAGTTGACTATCTGTGTCACATCGACACTTTCCTAGGAAATATGAGACTGTAAAGCATGACTATTTGCTTCAGAAAATTCTAGCAAACCAATTTATGTAAAATAACAATCTCTTCACCTGAATTGATAGCTTACGTATCAATATTATGGGCTAACTTGTTCCCCTCTCCAAAATTCATATTGATGTCCTAACATATAGTACCTTAGAATGTGATTGTATTTGGAAATAGAATATTTAAAGAGGTCATTAAGGATAAGAAAGGCCATGAGAATGAGCCCTAATCTGATACACGTGGTATCTTGATAAGAAGAAAGATTAGGACACAGATATACAGAGTGAAATACTATGTGAAGGCACAGGGAGAAGACGGCTATCAGTAAGCCACGGAGAGAGACCTAAGAAGAAAATCAACCTTGCTGACAGCTTCATCTCAGACTCATAGACTCCAGAATTATACGAAATTAAATTTCTGTTGTTTAAGACACCTACTCTCTGGTACTTTGTTAAGACAATCCAAACTAGTATAGATGCTCCTCTAATTATGAGTTTATGTCCTGATAAACTTACTATAAATAAGAAATATCAGAAGTTGAAAATGTATTTATTACCCCAAAAAACTCATTGTAAAAATAAAAATTCATAATTTGAACCATCATAAGTCCAGATGCTCCTAAATTTATGATGGGGTTACATCCCAATAAATCCATGGTAGTGTTGAAAACTTATCAATGAAACCATAAATCAGAGACTGTACAATCGAGCACTACCGTTAACTGCCAATATTACTGATTGGTATAGTTTTAATGATGCTGTATTATTATAAATCTAAGTCTATTCTCTCTGTGCCAGACACCTACTAATTATGTGTATTTACTTTATAATTCTAGTTATTAGAAATATCATCTAAATGTTACAATTTTATCAATGATAATTTAAAATTACAATTGCCACTTTGAAGATCTTTTATTATGAACAAAATTATTCATTCAAGAGGTAGTTTAGAAATGAAAGAAAAATGATACAAGCATTTAATGGTCTGAATTGGGGGAAGTGGAATTAAAAGGAAGTTTACAAAATAAATTAAGATTATACAATTATTTTATTGACAAAGGTAAGTATAAATGCAAAAAACTTAAAACTGTCTTTATGTTAGATCCTCCAAGCACAATTTGAATCTAATGGCCATTACACTACTGTTTCTCTTCCCCCAACCTGCGCTTTAATAGTACCCCTAGCTGTTTCTCTCTTCCTGGCCTACTTTCCTTTTTTTATGGCTACCAAACACTTACACAGCTAATTTACCTCTTAAGGGTAAATTCCTTTCTCAATAGGGCAAGGTTGATATTAAGAGCTGGTATCCTTCTGTGCTGAGAACGATTATGAAGGACTTTCCAAAGCCTAGACAAGATAGACAAAAAAAGATTAACAGAGGGATTTAGAATACACTTAGCAGTATATAATCTATTATTCCTAAGTCTATATCAATTGGCTCATATGTTATCAGGACCCTTAAACACAGAATAGTTGGAAAGAAAAGGAAGAATTATGAGACGACGAGAATGATTTTTAAAAACTGGATTTGCCTAGGAAACAAGGGGGTTTGGAAAATATGTAGAACTTGAACAAAATCTTTTGAAGGCTATTTCCAATATCTTTCACGTGTGAGTAGAGTAGACCCTAATCTAATTCTGCAAGCAAAGAAAGAATAGTCTATTAGGCACTTCAGGGATACTCTTCTTATCATCTTTAGACAGCATCCATTAGTAAATCCTAATGTAGTTGAGACTGAACCTTTCTCTTCACTTTTTGAAAAATTGATGGTGGTTCACAATAGAGGAATCTTAAACATAATACGGGCCTCTAAAGAAAGTGAATGCTGTATTTTATGAGAAGAACACACTTAAATTTCTATATACTTTTTGAGATGTTTAATATTTCTAAGAAAACTGGGAAGCAAATAAAGAAAGCATTAAATTCAGTAACATGATTGACACCCCCTATTTTTTTTTTTTTTAATGAACTCTAAAGAATGGGATCTATTCTTTCCAAGCACTCTTTAGATTCTGGTTTAGAAGTGGACTATAGACTCTAAAAAACCTATTTCTTATGGTGTTAAAATATATGACTTTTGAAGTTTGAAATGTTGTTGTAAGCTGTTCTCTCATCAAATGATCCAACAAAAGATCATCCAACAAAAACAGGCAAATCTGAAGTATACAGCAGTTGAAATCGCCACCATCAGAAACATAATATGCGTTGTTACACTTCAAAGAACAGGACAGATCTGAAGTAGTAAAGTCCACAGATGACCATGCTGAATCCTTCAGAATGAGTGATGAATGGCCGTAAGGAGAAGCTAAGCACTGAGAGTACTTGAACCAATATTTCTCAGTTGTGAAACAGTTGTAGGTAAAGGTAAGACGATACAAAAAATTAATAACTTCACTGTTTGCTTCAGGAAATTCCTGGCGATCAAATTATCTTAGACAAGAGTCTGCTCCCCTGAGCAAACAGCAAACATATCCAACAATCATTTATCAAGATTCACTTCGAGATGCTCACCTCACTCGGCCCACCAATCTGACACATTTATGTAACGAATGTTGATTGCCAAATCTTAGTCACTTCAACACCTTGTTAGACATACATACTTTAAACCACTTGAGCCCAGACCTTAAAACCTTATAATTATCTTTCTTTTGTGTTTCCCTTTCTGAGAGACTGCTAAAATTTTGTTAAGATGATATTCTCTGTTACGACAATGAGTTCCAACAAATGTATTTTATTATATTAACAAACTATCTGGTGATATTTGGGAGAGTTAACCTGTCACAGTATTTTATAATGGAAAGGGCAACAAAATTGTAGTAAAAGACCTTGGTTGGATTCATTACTTCAGTTAACTGAGGCACATAAAACAAGTGCCTAATATTTTCATACAATATTTTTGTGGGTGAACTTAGAATAACAATACTTTTTCTCCCAGCATCATAATATTCCTAGGACAGTAATTGAACATGATGGCAAAATTAAAACAGCTTTGTAAAAGCTGAATGGTTACACAAATAAAAACTTTGCTTTGTTTCATATTTGTATAACCGTTCAGTTTTTACAAAGTGTGCATAAAACTGACCACCTAGGCCAGAGCACTTTCGAAAGTGAGGGTGCCACTATTTTTATAGTCCTAAGATCCATGTCATAAAGGAGAAATATCCCAGTCAAAGTCCTATAAATCATTGCTCAATTATTCTTATAAGTTCAAGTTACTTATTTTATTCAGGTATTTCTCTTCACCGCCACAGCTACTACCAGCACCAACTGCAAAAAAAACTCTTCTATCTTTCGGAAGATCCTCAGAGAAACCATATCCGACTTAAGTTTAGGGCCACAAAATTGACTCAAATAAAGCACTATGAAGACAAAAATGTGATTTTGGTAATTTATGCCTCCTGAAATCTCAGGGCTTTTTTTTTTCTTTTTTTTCTTAGTATCTGGGACAAGTGAACCAAGTAGGTATATAAATAAAAGTTAGCTAAAATTTTCCAGTTGTATTTAGTTGTGTTCTGCCTCTTCACTAATCCACACAGAGAAGTGAAGAAATAGCTAAATGTAGTAAAGTAGTCAAGTTAGTTTGGAAAAATGAGCAGTGAGAAAAAAGGACAAGTGCTGTAAATGATTTACGTACTAGATAGCAGGCTCCCGACAAATACAATTTCCGTTTTATTTTGTTTTCATTATTTCAAGGTGCATAATTTAAAAATTGAGTTCACTTTGTCACATACCAGGATACTTAATCTTCTCTAAAATGACATTGTTGAACGGTGTCATATTTCAGGTGGAAATTGAAACCAGGCAACCACAAAATAATACGCATCATGAAAATGTTAATCACAAAAATCTTCCGAACTCTGGAATTTAAAATGAATGCATATAAAACAAGAATTAAAACATTGTCATTCTTGTTTATATCTCTGTATTTTTAAATACCATGAGATAACTAAAACTAAAATTTTGCTTATTTTTTTAATTGTTAACTTTGAATTTAAGTTGGATGATAAACTAATTATACAGAATAAAAAGTCAAATGTCTGGATATTTTAGTATATTCCTTTTTATTTTTACACTGCTTTTTTTTAAAAAATTGATAAGTAGCAGTGAAGTGAACTGAATAATATAAAATATTTTGTTTTAATAATTTGTCCTTTAAGAAAAGGCAAAATACATTGGAATAAAAAACAGAAGATATTTTGGAAAGACAGAGTGTAAGTAATAACTCATTTCATAAACATGAAAATGTTTAGAATAAATACCTTATAAAATTTTATGGGTTAGTATCATCTAAAAAGGAATCATTTTAAGAAATACTGCACTAATCTTTTAAAAAGATGCAACAAAAACTTTCTGGATTATATCGTGTGTGTGTGTGTGTGTGTGTGTGTGTGTGTGTGTGTGTGTGTGTGTGTATGAGAGAGAGAAGAAAGAAGAGAAAGAGAGAGAACAAGAGAGAAGCAACCCAAGAGGTCAGAAGACATGGTCAAAATGTGATAAATTCCAGGTCAGGAATTGTGACTCACACCTGTAATCTTAGCACTTTTAAAACCTAAGATAGGAGAATTGCTTGAGGCCAGGAGCTCAAAATCAACCTGGGAAACACAATGAGACTCTAAGTCTACTGAAAGAAAAAAAAAAAAGAAAGAAATTAAAAATTAGCCTGGCGTGGTGGCACATGCATGTAGTCCCAGCTACTTTGGGGCTGAGACAGGAGGATTCCTTGAGTCCAGGGAGTCAAGCCTGCAGGAACTATGATCACATCACTGCACTCCAGCCTGGGTGACAGAATGACACCTTGTCTTTAAAAATTTTTTTTTAAAAAGATAAATTCTAAACTACATAATACAATAAAAAGTAAACTTGTGTACTATATTTGTAATAGTATTTTTTGCGATTGAGTTACTAAAAATTAAACATTTTTCTTAGACTGGATTATGTTTTAAAATTAATTTTTCTCAAAAATATTTTTAAATACATTTTATTGTTAAACTCTGCATTTCTCAATTATAATGGAGATAAATATAGGTTTTACATACTATTTGCAGTTTTGAGTATATATGTATCTGATTAATGAAAACAAATTGTATTGCTACTCTTGTTTCTCCCTTCAAGAAACCAACATACTAATTATTACTTACATTAATTTTTTTAATTTCAAAATCTAGATAAAATAATTATTCAGTAAAAATGATGGTTACCTAGATTGCAACATTGAATAATAAGGAATTGTATTCAGAAAGCTAACAAATTTTTTAAAAGTTTATTTAATCCCCAAGACATTATTGAAACACAAATTGTAGCTCTGATTAATTTAGTAAACAAACATTTCACATTCCCTGTGTTTGACTGACTGACATGATTCTTCTAGTGAAATTATAAATTTCATTGCCATATTTTACTTTAACAATGACTCTTGTATTATTTGCTATATGAAAACCAAATGCAAGATGAGAAAGAACTGATTTCATTTTTAACATATGACCAAAAATAAACAAAAGTGCAATTCCGCAGTACATTGACAAACGTGTTTTTATGAAAATGCTACTGAAGAATTTAAAGTTTGAAAACACATAGGTAAACAATTCACATTTCCTAATTTTTGGTATTAAAAAATTTATTCATAAAAAAGACTAGCAGTGAAGTGTGATGTTTTAAATTTGCTGTTTGCTCTGTAATTTGGATTTCAAAATGACCCTCCCTAAAGAATGCAATAGTTGTTTTCTTCTGTGAGTTATTTTAAAATCACAAAAAATCTTGCATTTAAAATTTTAATACTAATTGAAGTAAATTCAATTATTTCTTAAATAGTTTAGTAAGAATAAAAGTTTTTTTTTTCTTTTTTTTCTGAAATGCAAGAGGGATGCACCTCTCAAAGAAACTACTTCAAACAGAATACAGATAGAAAAAAGTATTTACAGGGTTTTGAGTAGATGGAGCTCTACTTTGAGGAGCAATCACAGAAAATTGAATAGAAACCCCAACAACGTTTCATGCTGGTGCTTTTTCAAAAGAGGATACATGTGGTGTGAGTCAGACAAATAGCTCCTGCAGTATTTTTGGGAGAGCTACTGGCTGTTATTTCCCTGTAACTAAGGTTTAACTCAGAGCTAAGTGGAAATTTTCACATGGGTGCAAGGAAAAATAATTATGAGAAAATGGAAATTCAGGAAAGTTCAAGAAAACATAGCCTTTCATATTTAATTATGTAAGAATTAATGACTGTCTTTGAATCAACTTGAAAATTGTCTTTCTTTTTACAGTACAAAAACTTATACCTTATTCAGACTTGAATCATTTTAAAATTTGTGGCATTGAGCTTGAACTCAAAAGTTTTATGTTGTAAATACTTGTTGAATCCAACACATTGTGATTGTGATTCCTGCTCTTATTTTCCTACAGAAATTATTAATTGATCTTAAGGACCTCACTCAAAAATAAAGTAATCCAATTTAATAATTCTATTATAAGACAATGTATAATAACTATTGACACATTCAGAAATGTGGTACAGAAAGAAAATGGTTACATATTTTCTCTCTGTGTGTATGCTTATAATGTGGCTTTCCATTTTGGCTCACTGTTCTCAAAATTCATTAAGTAGTAATGTTTCACAAATTTTTGAAGAATTCAATAAGCATGTTTTGTGTGTTAACTCAGTTTTCACTAATACCAGGAGCCCAACTGTGCAGACATCCTGGGTAGACAGCAAACAGTAGCGGCTTTCCAAACAATAATATCTATTAACATGATCATCTCTGCTACAACACATTTATTTAGTGCTCTTGAATTACACTTCAAGGTTTCCCTACTAGAGCTATGGCTGTTTTCTTCCATTTAGTGTTTGCTATACATACATCTGCCACCTGAATCATAGTGTAACTACTCTTTGGACTGACAAGAATTCATTTTATGGGAAAGATAAGACACTTCTCACTTATCGAAAACTGAGTGGCTATACATCTATACATTTAATTACTGAATCTATTAAATACACATTTTTAGCAATTATTCCGTGCTCACCACTGTGCTGCAAAAAATAAGTGTAGATTAAGATACAGGTCTCCATGTCATGGGCTCCAAGGGTTAGGGTTAAGACTTTACATAAAATAATTTGATAATTCTGATTACTTTCATCTGCTTTGGATGGGAAGAAGGGCTTCCTAGAAGAGGGGAGTCAGGAAAATTGTAACCTGTATCTTGCTAATAGACTCATTCCCTTACTCAGGAGTCCACAACCCCCAGGCCACAGCCCAGTCCATGGCCTGTAAGGAGCTGCCCACACGTCAGAAGCAGCAGTGCGTGAGAGCAAAGCTTCATTTGTTATTTACACCCACTCCCCATTGCTTGCATTACCGCCTGAGCTCTGCCTCCTGTCCGATCAGGGGTGGCATTAAATTCTCATAGGAGTGTGAACCCTATTGTGAACTGTGCATACAAGGAATCTAGGTAACGGCACTCCGTATGAGAGTCTAATGCCTGATGATCTGCCACTGTCTCCCATCATCCCCAGCTGGCTCCATCTAATTCCAGAAAAGCAAGCCAACGGCTCCCCCTGATTCTACATTATGGTGAGTTGCAGAATTATTTCATTATACATTACAGTGTAGTAATAGAAATTAAGGGTACAATAAATGTAATGTGCTTGGATCATCCTGAAACCACCTCCACCATTGGATCATCCTGAAACCACCCTCACCATTGGATCATCCTGAAACCATCCCCACCATTCTCTTCGTCTGTGAAAAACAATTGTCTTCCATGAAACTGGTCCCTGGTGCCATACTGGTGAGGGACCACTGCCCTTATTGGCTTTTCCAAAGCAATTAAGCAATTGCAATCCTTCAAAGGCACACTAAAGGGTAGCAAAATATACCACCCCAAAATCTGCTCCTTTGACATAAGGATTACTTTGAGCTAAAGTTAATTGAGAAGAAGCAGATGCAAGAAAGGCTCTCTATGCTCTCTATCTAGACCTAAAAGCAGGACATAATTTTACAAAAGTGTCCCTTCACTCCTAGGGTCTGTGGCAGGGAGTGGTGATGACAACAAAGTTTTATAATAGAAAACAGTTCCTTTACTCACTAACTTTACTAAGAAGACTCGCTCTTCATATACTTGTCTTCTCATGATTTGCACCCCTTTGAAACTCCCTTTTCTTTGTCTTGGCACTTCTCTATAAATGTATTGTGCTTTGTTGATGTTGCTATACTATATAAGCTAGAGTTCTAAGCCTCCTCTGAGAATTACTGGTTCCTTGGGTATCTCCCATGTACATATGAAATATATACGTTGGCCGGGCATGGTGGCTCACGCCTGTAATCCCAGCACTTTGGGTGGCCGAGGTGGGCGGATCATGAGATCAGAAGATCGAGACCACTCTGGCCAACATGGTGAAACTCTGTCTCTACTAAAAATACAAAAATCAGCAGGGCGTGGTGGCGCATGCCTGTAATCCCAGCTACCCAGGAGGCTGAGGCAGGAGAATCGCTTGAATCAGGGAGTCTGAGGTTGCAGTGAGCCAAGATCACACCACAACACTCCAGCCCGGTGACAGAGCGAGACTCTGTCTCAAAAATAAAAAATAGAAATACACATGTGAATAAACTTCTGTTTTTCTCTTGTTAATCTGTCTTCTGTCATTAGGGTCTGTGAGAAGAAAACAAACAAACAGTTTTTCCTCAGATATCACATGACAACAATCAATACAGAAAAGTTCTGTGACCAAAGGTGTAAGAGTTTTCCCCCTTACATCAAGTAAGCAACCAATTCTGCAGGGGACACAAGTTGGGTGTGCTCTAACTCGATTTCAGCACTGTGCACCTAGAAAGAGCATCATCCATCTCACACACTGAAGGCTTAGTTCCCAAGACTGTCCTCCTTTCACGTAACGATTGCATGTCTGGGTCTCCAGAATTTCTGACTGACTGACTTCAAGTTGGGGTTCTCATGACCCCTTTGTGATTTTGATTTATTTGATAGAGTGGCTCACAGAACTCAGAGAAACACTTATTTACATCTACTGGTTTATTTATTTATTTTAAAATAAATATGATCTTCCTCTGTCACCCAGGCTAGAGTGCAGTGGCACAGCTATAGCTAACTGCAGCCCCAAGTTCCTGGGCTCAAGTGATTCTCCCACCTCACCGTCCCGAGTAGCTGGGACTACAGGCACACACCGCTATGCCCAGCTAACTTATTTTTATTTTTACTTTTTTACAGTTGAGGGTCTTGTTATGCTGCCCAGGCTGGTCTCAAATTTCTGACCTCAAGTGATTCTCCCTCCTCCGCCTCTCAAAGCACTGGGATTGCAGGCATGGGCCACCACGCTTCACTAACTAGCTTATTATAAAAGATGCAAAAGATATTAGAAAGTATATGAGAAGGGGCACAGAGCTTCTAAGACCTCTCTGGGTATATCACCCTCCAGGAACCTCCACGTGATTGCCTATCTGGAAGCTCTCTGAACCTTATTCTTTTAGGTTTTATGAAGGCTTCATTACCTAGGCATGAATAATTAAACCATTGGGAACTGGTGGTCAGCTTAGCCTTCAATCCTCCTCCCCTCCTCTGAGGTTAGGGGGTGGCATTTGAATGTTCCAACCCTCTAATCATCCTTTGGACTTTCTGATGACCAATCCCCAACCTGAAGCTAACTAGGGGCTTCCAGCCCCCAGCCAACTCATAAGCATACAGAAATACATCATTTTGAAGAGTCTAAGGATTTTAGACGTTGTGTTCCAGAAAATGAAATAAAAGATCAAATACAGATTTTGCAATATCACAGACTCCCAGCTAAAAACTCAGAAAGGTAGAGGGGAAATTATTTTTCCTCCCTTATTCCATCTAGCATGAAGCTAAGAGTGGCCTCTGGCCAACACCAACAGCCAGCTAGACAACGAGTTCCTCAGTCCAACAACCAAAAGAAACTCAATTCTGTCAACAACCACGTGAACCTGAAAATTGATCTGTTCTCAGTTGAGCCTTGAGATAAATGCCGCCCAGCTGACATCCTGATTAGTCTTGTGAAAGAGGCTGAGACTAAAGACTTGCTTAAGCTGGGCCTTGAGAAACTGTGAGACAGTAAATGTACAGATGTGTTTTTAAGTTGCTAGATATTTGGTAATGTTGTTACACATCATTAGATAGCCAATTCAGATGTTTATGTAATGTCAATATTGATTGAGATATTGGATAAATGGTAGAATTAAATGCACCGTGAAGAGTAAACCTCCATGCAGAAGACAGTTAACAAGGCAAGGAGATGAGAAGCAACAACATTCTTATAGGGATATAAGTGTTTTGGGTTGCAGGAGCAGGTATTCCAAGAAAGTTTCAGGTGGAAAACCAGAAAGTAGCCAAAACCCAAAAGAGGTTATATATCACTTCAGGGCACTTGGGTTTTGAATCATTCTTGTCATGTCACAGTGTAGATGGAGCAGAAGAAAGAGAAGTTTGGGTGTGATTCAGCGAGATAATGCTTCTAAAGAGAAAAATGTAGGGCAAGCAAGATTAGTAATATATTAGTAATGGCTAGTATTTATTGGGCACTTATGTGACAGGAACTCTACTTCATTTAACATCTATAAGCCTCGCTTATGTGACAGAAACTTCTCCACCTCATTCAACATCTACAAGCTTCCTCCGTACATTTTATTTGGGATCATTCCTAATATGAGGAAATTGAGGTAAGGAGAAATTAAATAAAATTATGAAAAGTGGGGAGCTAATAAGTTGCACTGCAAAGATTTGAACGTAATCAGATATTCCCCAGAAACCGTGTGTTGCCCCATCTGCAGAGGTGCCTGAACTGCTATAGTGATACTGTCAATCACTGAAGAAATCTAGGAGAGAATGAATTAAAGAGAATGCTGATCAGAAAAGTATTCTGTCAACTTCCAAATTCCTGGCTTCCTACTCATCCATCCAGTCATCTCCCTCATCTTGACAATATGAGTCATGTATCATTTCTTATCTCTGCCTCTTTTCTCAGTTCTATCTTCTCTCACACTCTCAGTATTCTTTCCAACCAACATCTCTCTTGCCAGGAGCCCCATACTGTTTCTCTCTTCCTGCTTCTGCCCATTAGGATTTAAAGTTTAATTTTTAGTTCATGCAAAATTCTTTTGATTTGGGGTAGGGTGGAATGGGTAATAAATCTTTATCTTCTACTAGCAATTTTCTCCCCTTTCACTGGGGTGTACTCTCAGGTGATGAGCTCGAAGGGAGAAAAATATGAATTAAAGGTACAGGTGACATGGCTTTCTCGCTTGCCTGTTTATCCTTAATGTGTGCATTGCCATTCATGCCTGGCCCCACTGTCAGAAGATAAGAACAATAGGAAGTTCATTTGAATTTAGACATAAGCGGAATGGGCCAGAGGCAGCTTGCCCAGGTTTCATTTGTTATAGGTCACCTGGGCCAAAATAAAGCAACTTTACATGGGATTCAGCTTAGTCCAAACTGGATGAGGTGCAAACACATCATAAATATGGCATGCTGTTGTCTTGATTGTTTTTGTTGTTCCTAAGTTTTCCCCATGACAATAGTTTGGCAATCTGGATTTGAATACTAGATCTACTGCTAATAAGCAATGTGGCATAAGAAAATTCCTTCTCCTTTATTTCATTTTCCCAACTTCATGATAAAACCTACCTCATATAATTTTCCTTAAATTTAATTTAGTTATATTTTATTTTAAGGTCCAGGGTATATGTACAGGACATGTTACATAAATAAGAGTGTGCTATGGTGATTTGCTGCACCTATCAACCCATCACCTAAGTATTAAGCTCAGTATGCATTAGCCATTTTTCCTGATACTGTCCCTCCTCCTACTCCATGCGATGGGCTCCAGTGTGTGTTATTCTCCTTCCTGTGTCTATGTGTTCTCATTGTTTGTCTCCCACTTATTAGTGAGAACATGCAGTGTTTGGTTTTCTGTTCCTGCATTATTCTGCTGAGGATAATGGCTTCCAGCTCCATCCATGTATCTGCAAATGACATTATCTCATTCCTTTTTTATGGCTGCATAGTATTCCATGATGCCATGATGCATATGTACCACATTTTCTTTATCCAGTCTATCATTTGTGGGCATTTTGGTGGAACCAAGTCTTTGCTATTGTAAATAGTGCTGCACTGAACATACAAGTGTATATATCTTTATAATAGAATAATTTATATTCCTTTGGGTATATAATGGGATTGCAGGGTCAAACGGTATTTCTGGTTCTAGGTCTTTGAGGAATCACCACACTGTCTTCTACCATGGCTGAACTAATTTACATTCCCACCAACAGTGTAAAATTGTTCCTATTGCTCCTCAGCCTCCCCAACATCTATTATTGTTCTGACGTGGGCAGCATGGTATCTCAATGTGGTTTTGATTGCATTTCTCTAACAATCAATGATGTTGAGCTTTTGTTAATATCTTTCTTTGCCAATTCTCTTTTCAAGAAGGATCTGTTCATGTCCTTTGCCCACTTTTTGATGGGATTGTGTATTAGTTCTCACACTGCTATTAAGAAATAACCAAGACTGGGTAATTTCTAAAAGAAAGAAGTTTAATTGACTCATAGTTCTGCAGAGCTGGGGAGGCCTCAGAAAACTTACAATCATGGTGGAAGAAGAAGAAAACACATCCTTCTTCTGGCGGCAGCAAGAAGTGCCAATAAGAATGGGGAAAAGTCCCTTATCAAACCATCAGATTCCCTGAGAACTCCCTCATTATCATGAGAAAATCATGAAGGTAACAGCCCCAATGATTCAATTACTTCTCACCAGGTCCCTTTTATGACATGTGGGGAATATGGGAACTACAATTTAGGTTGACACTTGGGTGCAGACAAAGCCAAACCATATCAGGTTTTTTTTTTTTTTTTTCTTGTAAATTTGCTTAACTTCATTATAAACTCTAAATATTAGACCTTTGCCAGATGAATAGGTTGCAAAAGTTTTTTCCCCATTCTGTAGGTTGTCTGCTTGCTCTGATAATAGTTTATTTACCTGTACAGAAGATCTTTTGTTTAACTAGATTCTATTTGTCAATGTTTGCTTTTGTTGCAATTGCTTTTGATGTTTTTGTCATGAAGTCTTTGCTCATGCCTGTGTCCTGAATGGTATTGCCTAGGTTTTCTTTAGAGTTTTTATAGTTTTTGGTTTTATATTTAAGCCTTTAATCCATCTTGAGTTAATTTTTACATAAGGTATAAGGAAGGGGTCCAGTTTTAATTTTCTACCTATGGCTAGTCAGTTATCACAGCACCATTTATTAAATAGGGAATCTTTTTCCCATTGCTTGTTTTTGTCAGGTTTGTCAAAGATCAGATGGTTGTAAATGTGTGGTCTTATTTTTGAGTTCTCTGTTCTGTACCATTGGTCTATATTTCTGTTTTTGCACCAGTACCAAGCTGTTTTGGTTACTGTAGCTTTGTAGTATAGTTTGCAGTTAGGTAGCATGATGCCTCTAGCTCTGTTCTTTTTGATTAAGATTGTCTTGACTATATGGGCTCTTTTTGGTTCCATATAAATTTAAAAATAGTTTTTTTTTCCTAATTCTGTGAAGAATATTAATGGTAGTCTGATGGGAATAATATTGGAACTATAAATTACTTTGGGTTGTATGGCCATTTTCATGACACTGATTCTTCCTATCTATGAGGATGAAATGTTTTTCCATTTGGTTGTGTCCTCTCTGATTTCCTTGAGCAGTAGTTTGTAGTTCTCTTTGAAGAAGACCTTCACTTCCCTTGTTAGCTGTATTCCTAGGTATTTATTTTTCTCTTTGCAGCAATTGTGAATGAGAGTTCATTCATTATTTGGCTCTCACCTTGCCTATTATTGGTGTATAGGAATGCTTGTGACTTTTGCACATCAGTTTTGTATCCTGAGTCTTTCCTGAAGTTGCTTAGCAGCTTAAGAAGCTTTTGGGCTGAGACAATGGAGTTTTCTAGATGTATTATCATGTCAGCTACAAACATAGACAATTTGACTTCCTCTCTTCTGAATTGAATTCTTTTTATTTCTTTCTCTTTCCTGATTGCCCTGGCCAGAACTTCCAATACTATGTTGAACAGCAGTGGTGAGAGAGGGCATCCTTGCCTTGTGGCTATTTTCAAGGGGAATGCTTCTGGCTTTTGTCCATTCAGTATAATATTGGCTGCGGGTTTGTCATAAATGGTTCTTATTATTTTGATGTATGTTTCTTCAATACCTAGTTTATTGAGAGTTTTTAACATGAAGGGATGTTGAATTTTCTTGAAAGCCTTTTCTGTATCAATTGAGATAATCATGTGGGTTTTGCCTTTAGTTCTGTTTATGTGATGAATTATGTTTACTGATTTGCATATGTTGAACCAGGCTTGGATTCCAAGAATGAGGCAGATTTGATCATGGTGGATAAGCTTTTTGATGTGCTGCTGGATTTGCTTTGCCAGTATTTTTATTGATGATATTTGCATCAGGGATACTGGCCTGCAGTTTTCTTTTTCTTTTTCTTTTTTTTTTTTTTTTTTTTGTATCTCTACCAGGATTTGTTATCAGGATGATGCTGACCTCATAAAATGAGATAGGGAGGAGTCCCTCCTTTTTAATTGTTTAGAATAGTTTCAGAAGAAATGGTACCAACTCTTCTTTGTACCTGTGGTAGAATTCAGCTTTGAATCCATCTGGTCCTGGGCTTTTTTTCTTTTTTTTTTCTTTTTTTTTGGTTGGTAGGCTACTAATTACTGCCTCAACTTCAGGACTCATTATTGGTCTATTCAGGGATTCACCTTCATGGTTCAGTCTTGGGAGGGTATATATGTCCAGGAATTTGTTCGTTTCTTCTAAATTTTCTAGTTTATTTGCATAGATGTGTTTATAGTATTCTCTGATGATTGTTTGCATTTCTGTGGGGATGGTGCTAGTATCCCCTTTATCATTTTTTATTGTGTCCATTTGATTCTTCTCTCTTTTCTTCTCTACTAATCCAGCTAGCAGTCTACTTCTTTTACTAATTTTTTTCAAAAAACCAGCTCCTGGATTCATTGATTCTTCAAGGATTTTTTGTGTCTCTATCTCCTTCATCCCCACTCTGATCTTGGTTATTTCTTGTCTTCTGCTAGCTTTGGAGTTTGTTTGCTCTTGATTCTCTTGTTCTTTTAGTTGTGATGTTAGGATGTCGATTTGAGATATTTCTAGCTTTTTGATGTGGGAATTTAGTGCTATAAATTTTCCTGTTAGCACTGCTTTAGCTGCATCTCAGATATTCTGGTACATTGTCATTTTGCTCTCATTAGTTACCAAGAACTTCTTGATATTTGCCTTAATTTCATTATATACCCTGAGTTATTCAGGAGCAAGTTGCTGAATTTCCACGTAGTTGTGTGGTCTTGACTGAGTTTCTTAATCTTGAATTCTGATTTAATTGCACTGTGGTCTGAGAAAATGTTATTATTTCAGTTATTTTGCTTTTGCTGAGGGGTGTTTTACTTCCAATTATGTGATCAATTTTAGAGTAAGTGTCATGTGGTGCTGACAAGAATATATATTTTGCTGTTTTGGGATGGAGAGCTCTGTAGATATCTCTCAGGTCTATTTCATCCAGAGCTGAGTTCAAGTCCTGAACATCTTTTTTAACATTTTTTGTCTTGATGATCTTCTAATATTGACGTTGGTGTGTTAAAGTCTCCCACTATTGTTGTGTGAGAGTCTAAGTCTCTTTGTAGGTCTCTAAGTATTTATTTTATGAATTTTGGTGCTCTTGTATTGGGTACATATATATTTAGGATAGTTAGCTTTTCTTGTTGAATTGAACCCTTTACCATATGTAAGGCTCTTCTTTGTCTTTGTTTATCTTTGTTGGTTTAAAATCTGTTTTGTCAGAAACTAAAATTGCAACCCCTGCTTTATATTGTTTTCCATTTGCTTGGTAAATTTTCCTCCATTTCCTTATTTTGAGCCTATGTGTGTCTTTGCATCTGAGATGGGTCTCTTGAATATGCACACAGATGGGTCTTTATCTCGCTTGCCATTCTGTGTCTTTTAATTGGGGAATTAGGCCATTTACCTTTAAACATAATATTGTTTTGTGTGAATTTGATCCTGTCTTCATGATTCTGGTTGGTTACTTTGCAGATGTGTTAACATAGTTGCTTCATAGTGTCATTGGTCTGTGTACTTGTGTGTGTTTTTGTAGTGGTTGGTAATAGTGTTTCCTTTTCATATTCAGTGTTTCTTTCAGGAACTCTTGCAAGGAAGGTCTGGTGGTGATGAATTCCCTCAGTATTTGCTTGTCTGAAAATGATTTTATTTCTCCTTCACTTATGAAGCTTCGTTTGGCCAAATATGAAATTCTGGGTTGAATATTCTTTTTTTTAAGAATGTTGAATATTGGCACCCATTCTCTTCTGGCTTGTAGAGTTTCCCTTGAGAGGTCTGCTGTTAGTCTGATGGGCTTTCCTTTGTGAGTGAACTGGCTTTTCTCTCTAGCTGCCCTCAACATTTTTTCTTTTATTTCAAATGTGGAAAATCTGATGATTATGTGTCTTGGGGTAGATCTTCTCAGTGAGTATTTTACTGGGGTTGTCTGGATTTCTTGAATTTGAATATTGGCCTGTCTTTCTAGGTTTGGGAAATTCTTCTGGATGATATCCTGAAGTTTATTTTTCAATGTGGTTTCATATTCCTCATCTTTCAGGTGCCCCAATCATTCATAGGTTCAGTCTTTTTACATAATCTCATAGTTCTTGGAGGTTTTATTTCTTTTCATTTTTTTTTTTCTCTAATCTTGTCTGCCCATCTTATTTCTGCAAGATAGTCTTCAAGCTCTGAGATTCTCTCCTCCACTTTGTCTATTTGGCTATTGATACTTGTGGTTGCATTGTAAAGTTCTCATGTTGTGTTTTTTAGCTCTATCACGTTCTTAGCTTCTTTGCATTAAGTTAGAATGTACTCCTGTAGCTCAGCAAAGTTCATTATCACCCACTTTCTGAAGCCTATTTCTGTCAATTCATCCATCTCAGCCCCAGCCCAGTTCTGTGCCCTTACTGAAGAGGTACTGCAATCATTTGTAGGAGAAGAGACACTCTGGCTTTTGGAATTTTCAGCATTTTTACTTTTATATTGTCTCATCTTAATAGGTTTATCTACCTTCATTGTTTGAAGCTGTTGACCTCTGGATGGGGTTCTTGTAGGATCTTTTTGTTGCTGTTGTTTTTGCCTTCTGCTTGTTTGTTTTTCTTTTAACAGTCAGGCCCCTCTTCTGCAGGGTTGCTGTGGATTGTTGGGCGTCCACTCCAGACTCTATTCACCTGTGTCTCTCCTGCACCTGGAGGTATCACCAGTGGAGGCTACAGAATAGTAAAGATGGCTGCCTGCTCCTTTCTCTGGGAGCTCTTTCCCAGAGGGGCACCAATCTGATGCTGGTGGGAACTGTCCTGTATGAAGTGTCTGGTAACCTCTGTTGGGAGGTCTCACCCAGACAGGAGACACATGATCAGGGACCTGCTTAAAGTGGTGGAGCAGGTGGGTGTGCTGCACTGGAGGAAAATCTCACTCACCCAGACTGTCCTGATTCCTCAGAGCCTGCAGGGGAAAGACGAACTCCGCTGATCTGTAGAGACTTTGGTAACTTCTCCTCCCAGGAGTTCTGTCCCAGGGAAATCAGACTTCTGTTCCTAAACCCCTGGATGGAGCTGCTAAAACTCCCACAGGGTGGCTCTACCTGATAAGGGAGAATGCATCTGGGTCTCACCTAAATAAGCAGCCTAGCCACAACCTGCCACAGCATGAATCTGGGTCTCAGCTAAATAAGCAGTCTAGCCATGATCTGTCAAGGCGTTGTGCTGTGCTGTGGGGAATTCCACACAGTCCAAACTGCCTGGTCTCCCCAGTACTGACAGAGGAAACCTGCTGACTTGAGCTGCAGTGATGGTAGTCTCTCCTTTTCCCAGGAACTCAGTTGTCTTAGGCAGTCTTCAGCCTGCTGCTGCAACCTGAGCAGCCCGAAGAGTCTGCATAGCTCTGTGCTTGGGACCCAAGGTCCTGGTGGCGTGGGTTCATGAGGGGATTTCCAGATCTGCGAGTTGCACAGATTCATGGGAAAAGCATGGTTTCCCTGGCAGTGTAGCACAATCACTACCTCCCTCCCTTGGCTGCAGGTGGGAGTGCCCCTTTCCCAGTATAGCTCCTGGACAGGCTGTCGCTCCACTCTGCTTTCACTTGCTCTCCATGAGTCATGGCAACAGCCTAGTCATTCCCAGTGACAGAATCTGGACACCTCAGTTGAAGATGCAGGATTCATTCACCATATTTGTTCTTCTCAGAGGGATCTGCAGACCGGAGCTACTTCTAATCGGCCATCTTACCTCATAGAACTTAGATGACAACATTCATGGTAAGAGAGTCTGGCTCACCCCAAGCACTCACATATCAAAATCCACAAAAGCAGTGTCAACGTGCAAGTTGATTTAAAGCCAGATTGCTTTAATACAATTGAATAGGACCAATTATTATCTTTTGGTTTGAGCCTGACCAGTTGAGGTAAGCAGGTGAAGTAAACTTGAGAACATATTTCCTAAAAACAAAAGATACTAGTAACTTATAATGGATACAGGAAATCACTTGAAATAAGTGTTAAACAAATTACACTCTTTTGCAATAGCTGTTCTGAAAGTTGAATGTAAATTGAAATCACTATCAATACTGTCTAGTAGTATACAAAATCATTAGGGCGCATATTCGCCTATCAAGTTATTTTTCCTAGTATTATTTTCATGTTGCCATGGCACATATAGAATGTTTGGAGAGAATTAGACTCTTTAGTGAGTAGATTAACATTAAGATTATTTTAAATATTTGTCTAGATCATAAATATAAGGTATATTTCTATAATGATTGTATAATCCGTGCTGCATCCTTACTCTTGATTTGGCTATGATTTCTCCCACATTCAATACAGAAGCAAAATTAAAGAGGAAGAAAGTCATTATGCTCACAAAATACTATGTTTAGCATCCCTATTGTAATGATTGAACGTAACAGAATGTGTATTGCGAACGAAGACCTGGGCCTGTCCAGGATTTACAACTAACAAAGAACAAACCTCCTGGCCACTACTTCACTGTTTCCAACCGTACCTGCAAGTATCAAGTTGGGGGTTTATGCCTCTCTTTAAACTTTGTCTCATTCCCTCAACCTTATAATGTCTTAGTTTCCTTATCAGTAAAATGAAGATGATAATTGCACGATTTCACTAAGTTACTTATAAAATTCAATTACATACTATATGAAGTATCAGGCATAATGCTTAGCATAAAGCAAGAATTCAAATAACTATAATTTTATTCAGGGCACATATAGAAATTACTCAGCTGGAGCATCACCTCTAAGCCTGAAACATAGAAAGCAAACGTTTCTTCTGTGTTGAGCAACTTCTTTATTTCCAACTTTTAAGTTCAAAGGTTCATGCCCCGGATGATCCAGCTTTCCTTCCTTCCTTCCTTCCTTTCTTCCTTTCTTTCTTTCTTAGTCTCTGTCGTCCAGGCTGGAGTGCAGTGGCACAATCTTGGCTCACTGCATTCTCTGCCTCCCAGATTCCAGCGATTCTCCTGCCTCAGCCTCTCAGGTAGCTGAGATTACAGGCATGCACCACCATGCCTGGCTAATTTTTGTGTATATAACTTTTGCAGTAATAAGTAACTTTTATAAGTAATAAGTAACTTTTGCAGTAGAAACGGGGTTTTACCATGTTGGCCAGGCTGGTCTCGAACTACTGACCTCAGGTGATCCACTTGCCTTGGCTTCCCAAAGTGGTAGGACTACAGGTGTGATCCACCATGCCTGGCTGAGGATGATCAACTTCTTACTGTTACTAATGAATACAATCCAGATGCTGAAGGGAGGGAAAAAGCACAGAGAGTTTGGCTGAGAATGAGTACTGATGAAATATAACTTGGTTAGAAGTACAGACAAAAATAATAAACTCTATCTGTTAGAGACAGTATTAATAACTTTTCACAGTTTATGCTTAATTCTAACTCTTCTTGCCTTGACACTCTGTTGACATATTTTTTTTTTTATTTCATGGAACATCTTGCAATAAAAAAACAGAAATGTCAAGCACGCAGCTACAGCAGTGAGAACTACTTTGAAGTTTGAAAGCAACCTGTGTAGGTAAGTCTGATTTTTATTTAATCATTAAAATCTTTAAGAGCTTTCTGTTTTATTTTCTTTTTAAATTCCACACAATATATCATGTAAGGGGTTCCTAATCTTTCTGAGATATGTACTGTGAGGCGACAAGTCTTTTCAGCCAAAAATAAAGATAGAAATAAAATAAAACTGCCTGATGTTTAGAGATGACAAGCAAATAATTAGATAAAAAACATTAATTAAGATGGCCTGAAATGGTTTTATAGTTAGCACAGATGATAAAAATAAATCATGTTTTTGCGAGACTTATTCCTAGGCAAAAGTGTCAATGGAGTGATATAAATACGCTCAATATTTTGTTGATTTGTTGATACTACCCTTGGAGAAAATATAAATAATTATAAACATTTCATTAGTTTTTACATATCTTTACTAAAACTCCGTGTGTAAATTAAATATAGAAAAGACAAATAATGGATTCCCATGTTATTAGAGCAAAGGCATACTCTCTCAGTCAGCAAACTAAAAATTGGACTTTGTCATTTAGGCACAAACCAATAGAATTTGTATATTTTTACAAGACAAATTTTTTTTTTTTTTTAAGATGGAGTTTCACTTCTGTTGCCCAGACTGGAGTGCAATGGCACAATCTCAGCTCGCTGCAACCTCCACCTCCCAGGTTCAAGTGGTTCTTCTGCCTCAGCCTCCCAAGTAGCTGGGATTACAGGTGCCCGTCACTGCACCAAGCTAATTTTTGTATTTTTAGTGGAGATGGGATTTCACCACGCTGGTCAGGCTGGTCTTGAACTTCTGGCCATAGGTGATACACCCACCTTGGCCTCCCAAAGTACTGGGATTACAGGCATGAGCCACCGTGCCCAGATAGTAAATCTTATCGGTAATTGAATGTACTCTATTAATTTTAAATCAAATAACTGTCAAAAAAGATAAATATTTTCCAGTTTTTCACATTTAATGATTCACAATTCAACTTTAATTCTATTGTTGGTGAGAACGGTATTCTTTTCTATTATTTGTCTTTTAACTTCTAAGTTCATATGTATTTGTAACTTCAAGTTTAAAAGTACTGAGTTATAAAAGAAAATAAAACTCACATCTTTTCCCTACGTACATATACGTTTGGATAATCTCTGAATTATACCTAGTGAGTAGCATGTTGTCTGTTTTTTTTTTTCTTTGCGATCTTTTTTTTCTTTTTCTTTTTTTTTTTTTTTTTTTTTTTTTGAGACTTCTGTCATCCAGGCAGAGGGCAGTGGTACAATTTCTGCTCACTGCAACCTCTACATCCTGGGTGCAAGTGATTCTCTTGCCTCAGCCTCCCAAGTAGCTGGGGCTACAGGTGCACGCCACCACAATTGACTAATTTTTGTATTTTTAATAGAGTTGGGGTTCTGCTATGTTGACCAGGCTTGTCTCAAACTCCTGACCTCAACTGATCCACCTGTCTCGGCCTCCCAAAGTGCTGGGATTAGAGGCGTGAGCCACCACACCCAGGCTTCACCATCTTTCTGGTGCTGGGATCTACACATTCTGTAACTTCTAAAAGCACTACTGCTTCCAGGTTTTTATTTCCCTTGCCACTCAGAATTTAAATGAATTAATAAGATACAATAAATCTTGAAATTGCAATACAAATTTAATGGTACGTATTGACCTTCCATTTTGTTTTTTTCAGGACAAGCTCAGGAGGGCTATCTAACAGCAGGAGCAATGAGAACCATCAAATCTCCAAGAAGTCTACATCCCAACAGCACCTTATAAATAAATACCTCAAGAAGAACAAGCACTGCTATTCCCCACTGAAGACTTCCTTCTAGGCAACAATGCTCGTAGTGACAACAAGCAAGAGAAACAAGATTTTCAAATAATCAGTTCAATTTTTTCAATTAGATCTATGCCTGCAAGCTAATCAGCAAACCTGCAATAACCAGGAAAGTCCCTTTCTGGTCTGTTCAGAATCATTCCCTTTCAATCACAAACCAAGTCCTCCCAATCGCTCTCCTGTGTGTACTGTATGTATTTCTTTCAAACTCCTTCTGGAAACTTGGCCTTGACTTAGAACTAGTTAGACCACAGGTCACCCTACCATCACTCCAAGAATGCTGTATGGAAGAGAGCAGTGTGCAGAGGGGATCTCCCTAGCCTATGCTCTGCTTTGTTGAAACCCAGCTTGGTTCTGGGCACACCTCAGTTGTGAGATAGCAAGAATGTAATACCACGTCATCCACTTCTTGTTTTTGCTTGTCACAATAGCTTGCTGATGGGCACAGATTTTATTGGCAACTGTCAACTTGCTTTTTATGTCTATTTAATATACATTGAAGATAAAATTGTCTAGATTTTATTAACGTACTCTCTTATGTGCATTATATATTTTAAATTATATTCATAGTTTATGATTATTTCTGTTTAACAAACATGTAAAATAGAATAATTTATTATGTATTTCCCTCTAAAATTATTTCTAACTGCATATTACATACGTAATATTGGACTATATATCCTCCCAAATTCAAGAAGTAGATTTCTTACTTAAATAAAATTGCCCATAACTAAACAAAAAAGGTAGTGTTTCTTCTCATTGGTTTTAATTACAACTTTCCTCTTCCCTATAAAATCATTTTATGATTTGAGGATGGCATTAACTTTATTATGCTATATCATTATAAAGGTGATTCCTGCTGATGGTAAATTTAATTTCAATCATGGAATAGTACTTATAGTGTCATATCTGTCATCTTGATTGATAATTTCTGTTTCAAATGCTTTCTTATTTTTTTAACTTTCCATTTGTGATATTATCCACGTTATTTTTAATGTTACTATACACTCTGCAGACACCCATTGATTTGAAAAATGTAAAGTTATTTTACTTTTATATTTTTACCAGTACTTGCTTTTACAACTTTAGATAATCTTACTCCTTAATTTATTAATGTTAGAAATTTTAATATGAAGCACTATTAATGTGTCCTTATAAAATAAAATAACTTGATACTTATCCTTCCAGTTCTTGCTTCTAAGGCACACATTGGTTTGTATGACCTTGAATTTTTGTCATCAGTTCAAAAGGTAAAATGATAACAACAGTATTAATCAAATAATTATAATTACTATGTTATATCACCAAATACATTGATCTATTGGTAATATTGCATTTGTTATGTAATTTTATTTACTATATTTATTTTTGTATTTACAATATTTTCACACAATTTTCAAACCCATATTAATGCAGCTTTACCATGTGTAGATTCTTGTTTTGCTCCATTACTCAGCACTCAGGGCCAAGTAGATTTTGTTTTAAAGGTTAGTACTAGCATTTTCGATATTTTAGAGGATATTCTACATGGTCATCCCATAAAAATTTGTCTGGCTATGGGATTATTTGTCATACTCACTTTCAAAAATAGTACTGTAAATGTTCAGTCATTCACTTATTTATTTATTCAAGAAATATTTATGAAGTTAAATAACATATCGAGTACTATGCCAGGAGCTGGAAATATCACAGTCTAGGGTGAGAAAGAAGAAATTAAATAAAACTATCCCTCGAAATGAAATAACTATGAATTATATTGAGTGTTATATACAAAAAAAAGAAGAGAAGCTATTAATTGAAAACACGTAAGGTGATCAGGGAGGCAGGCTTCAAGCTACAGCTTAAAAATTGAAAAGGAGACAGCCATGGGATGAATTTTGAGAGTGGACTTTCAAGAAGAAGAAAGAGCAAATCCATTGCTCAAGGCCTCCCTGAAGATGAATTGAAGAAATTCACCATATCAGAAAATGAACTACTGTAATGATAGACAGCTATGGCCGAGTGTGTCAGAATCATGGGGGCTAATCTGAATTTTGTTTCTTGTGCCTAGAGAAGCTAGTGAAGGGTTATAAGCGAAGAGATACAACCTAATTTATGTTTTTGGGAGTGTGTGTGTGTGTGTGTGTACATTGTGTGTGTACCTGTGTGTTTGTTTGGTAAAGCTGACACAGAGTCTTATGGAGAATTGATTAGAGAAGATAAATTCATAAGTAGCAAGGCCAGATGGAAGGCCTTTACCCTGATAACTGCATCGACGGGAGATGGAGAGAGACTAATGGCTTTGAAGAAGAATCTATAGGACTTGCTCAGAAACAAGTTGTATAGAATGATCCAAAGGGAGGAATCTAAGTTAAAATCATGTTTTCTTATGTGAGCAATTAGAAAAATAGTAGACCCAATTACTAAGGTGAGAAAAACTGCAGAAATAGCAGATTTAAAGGCTAATCAATCTACCTTTGGAAGATGTAATTGGTTTATAACCATGAGTATGTCTTCAATTCATCTTCAGGGACCAGAGTTCTAAATAAAAGTGATCTGTTACTCAACTGGGAATGCCAGACCAAAAGATACTGGTTTGATATATAATCAGGCCCTCTTTTTCATCCTACTCTTTTGTAACTAGGAGACAAATTTTTCTAATTCACAATTGCTGCCACATTTGAAGAAATATTTGAAATACACAGGTTCCATTCCAAGATGACTGAATAGGAAAAGCTCTGGTCTGCAGCTCCCAGCGTGATCAATGCAGAAGACGGGTGATTTCTGCATTTCCAACTAAGGTACCTGGTTCATCTCACTGAAACTGGTTGGACAGTGGGTGCAGCCGATGAAGGGCGAGCCAAAGCAGGGCGGGATGTCTCCTCACCCAGGAAGCACAAGGAGTCTGGGGATTTCCCTTTCCTAACCAAGGGAAGCCGTGCAAGACCGTACTTGGAAAAACGGGACACTTCTGCCCAAATACTGCAACCAGCAGACCAGGAGATTCTCTCCTGTGCCTGGCTCGGTGGATTCCACGCCCATGGAGCCTTGCTCACTGCTAGCACAGCAGTCTGAGATCAAACTGCCAGGCTGCAGCTTGGTAGGGGGAGGGGCATCCGCCCTTGCTGAGGCTTAAGTAGATAAACAAAGCAGCCGGGAAGCTCAAACTGGGCAAAGCCCACCACAGCTCAGCAAGGCTTACTGCATCTATAGACTCCACCTCTGTGGGCAGTGCATAGCTGAACGAAAGGCAGCAGAAACTTCTGCAGACTTAAATGACCCTGTCTGACAGCTCTAAAGAGAGCAGTGGTTCTCCCAGAACTGCGTTTGAACTCTGAGAATGGACAGACTGCCTCCTCAAGTGGTCCCTGACCCCCATGTAGCCTAACTGGGATACACCTTCCAGTAGGGGCAGACAGATGGCTCATACAGGCAGGTGCTCCTCTGGGGCAAAGCTTCCAGAGAAAGGATAAGGCAGTAATATTTGCTGTTCTGCAATATTTGCTGTTCTGCAGCCTCTGCTGGTGATACCCAGGCAAGCAGTGTCTGGAGTGGACCTCCAGCAAAATCCTACAGACCTGCAGCTGAGGGACCTGATTGTTACAAGTAAAACTAACAAACAGAAATAAATAGCATCAACATCAACAAAAAGAAAATCTATACCAAAACCCCACCTGTAGGTCACCAACATCAAAGACAAAAGGTAGATAAAACCACAAAGATGGGGAGAAACTAGAGCAGAAAAGCCGAAAATTCTAAAAACCAGAGTACTTCTTTTCCTCCAAAGGATTGAAGCTCCTCCCCAGCAACGGAATAAAGCTGGACAGAGAATGACTTTGATGAGTTGACAGAAAAAGGCTTCAGAAGGTCAGTAATAACAAACATCTCCGAGCTAAAGGAGCATGTTCTAACCCTTTGCAAAGAAGGAAAAAAAAAACTTGAAAAAAGGTAAGACAAATGGCTAACTAGAATAACAGGTAGAGAAGACCTTAAATGACCTGATGGAGCTGAAAACCATGGCACAAGAACTTTGTGATACATGCACAAGCTTCAACAGCCAATTTGATCAATTGGAAGAAAGGATATCAGTGATTGAAAATCAAATTAATGAAATAAAGCAAGAAGACAAGTTTAGAGGAAAAAGAGCAAAAAGAAATGAAAAAAAGCCTCCAAGAACTATGAGACTATATGAAAAGACCAAATCTATGTTTGGTTCGTGTACCTGAAAGTGATGGGCAGAATGGAACCAGGTTGGAAAACACTCTTCAGGATATTATCCAGGAGAACTTCCCCAAGCTAGCAAGGCAGGCTGACATTCAAATTTAGGAAATACAGAGAACACCTCAAAGATACTCCTCAAGAAAAGCAACCCTAAGACACATAATTGTCAGATTCACCAAGGTCGAAATGAAGAAACAAGCCAGAGAGAAAGGTCAGGTTACCTACAAAGGGAAGCCCATCAGACTAACATGGGATCTCTCGGCAGAAACTCTACAAGCCAGAAGAGAGTGGGGGCCAATATTCAACATTCTTAAGGAAAATAATTTTCAACCAGAATTTCATATCCAGCCAAACTAAGCTTCACAAGTGAAGGAGAAATAAAATCCTTTACATACAAGCAAATGCTGAGAGATTTTGTCACCACCAGGCCTGCCTTACAAGAGCTCCTGAAGAAAGTAGTAAACATGGGAAGGAACAACCAGTACCAGCCACTGAAAAAAACATGCCAAATTATAAAGACCATGGATGCTAGGAAGAAACTGCATCAATTAATGAGCAAAATAACCAGCTAACATCATGACAGGATCAAATTCACACATAACAATATTAACCTTAAATGTAAATGGGCCAAATATCCCAGTGAAAAGACACAGACTGGAAAATTGGATAAAGCGTCAAGACCCATCCATGTGCTATATTCAGGAGACCCATCTCATGTGCAGAGACACACATAGGCTCAAAATAAAGGGATGGAGGAAGATCTACAAAGCAAATGGAAAGAAAAGAAAAAAGCAGGGGTTGCAATCCTAGTCTGTTTAAACCAACAAAGATCAAAAGAGACAAAGAAGGCTATTACATAATGGTAAAGGGATCAATCCAACAAGAAGAGCTAACTATCCTAAATATACATGTATCCAATACAGGAGCACCCAGATTCATAAAGCAACTACTTAGAGACCTAAAAAGAGACTTAGACTCCCACACAATAACAATGGGAGAATTTAACACCCCACTCTCAACATTAGACAGATCGACGAGACAGGTTAACAAAGATATCCAGGACCTGAACTCAGCTCTGCACCATGCAGACCTAATAGATATCTACAGAACTCTCTACCCTAAATCAACAGAATATACATTCTTCTCAGCATCACATCACAATTATTCTAAAATTGACCACATAATTGGAAGTAAAGCACTCCTCAGCAAATGTAAAAGAACAGAAATCACAACAAACTGTCTCTCAGAAAACAGGGAAATCAAATTAGAACTCAGGATTAAGAAACTCACTCAAAACCACACAACTACATTTAACCTGAACAACCTGCTCCTGAATGACTACTGGGTAAACAATGAAATGAAGGCAGAAGTAAAGATGTTCTTTGAAACCAATGAGAACAAAGACATAACGTACCAGAGTCTCTGGGACACATTTAAAGCAGGTGTAGAGGGAAATTTATAGCACTAAATGCCACAAGAGAAAGCAGGAAAGATCTAAAATTGACACTCTAACATCACAATTAAAAGAACTAGAGAAGCAAGAGCAAACAAATTCAAAAGCTAGCAGAAGGCAAGAAATAATTAAGATCAGAGCAGAACTGAAGGAGATAGAGACACAAAGAACCCTTCAAAAAATCAATGAATCCAGGAGTTGTTACTTTGAGAAGATCAACAAAACTGATAGAGTGCTAAAAAGACTAATAAAAAGGAAAACAGAGAAGGATCAAATTGATGCAATAAAAAGTGATAACGGGGATATCACCACCGATCCCACAGAAATACAAACTACTATCAGAGAATAATATAGACACATGTATGAAAATGAACTCGACAATCTAGAAGAAATGGATAAATTCCTGGATGCATACACTTTCCCAAGACTAAACCAAGCAGAAGTTGAATCTCTGAATAGATCAATAACAAGCTCTGAAATTGAGGCAATAATTAATAGCCTACCAACCAAAAAAGTCCGGAACCAGACAGATTCACAGTCAAGTTCTACGATAGGTACAAAGAGGAGCTGGTACCATTCCGTCTGAAACTATTTTGATCAATAGAAAAAGAGGGAATCCTCTCTAACTCATTTTATGAGGCCAGCATCATCCTTATACCAAAGCCTGGCAGAGACACAACAAAAAAAGAGAATTTAAGACCAATATCCCTGATGAACATTGATGCAAAAATCTGCAATAAAACAGTGGCAAACTGAATCCAGCATCACATCAAAAAGCTTATCCACTGTGATCAAGTTGGCCTCATCCCTGGGATGCAAGGCTGGCTCGACATACACAAATCAGTAAACGTAATACATCTCTTAAACAGAACCAATGACAATAACCACATGATTATCTCACTAGATGCAGAAAAGGCTTTTGATAAATTTCAGCAGCCTTTCATGCTAAAAACTCTCAATAAACTAGGTATTGATGGAATGTATCTCAAAGTAATAAGAGCTATTTATGACACACTCACAGCCAATATCATACTGAATGGGCAGAAACTGGAAGTATTCCCTTTGAATACTGGCACAAGTCAAGGATGCCCTCCCTCATCACTCCTATTCAATATAGTGTTCGAAGCTCTGGCCAGGGCAATCAGGCAAGAGAAAGAAATAAAGGGTATTCGAATAGAAAAAGAGGAAGTCAAATTGTCCCTGTTTGTAGAAGATATGATTGTACATTTAGAAAACCCTATTGTCTCAGCCCCAAATCTCCTTAAGCTGATAAGCAACTTCAACAAAGTTTCAGGATACAAAATCGATGTGCAAAAATCACAAGCATTCCTATACACCAATAATAGACAAACAGAGGGTCAAATCATGAGTGAACTCCCATTCACAATTGCTACAAAGAGAAAAAAATACTTCAGAATCCAACTTACAATGGATGTGAAGGACCTCTCAAGGAGAACTACAAACCACTGCTCAATTAAATAAAAGGGGACACAAACAAATGGAAGAACATTCCATGCTCATGCATAAGAAAGATCAATATCATGAAAATGGCCATACTGCCCAAGGTAATTTACAGATTCAATGCCATCCCCATCAAACTACCAATGACTTTCTTCAAAGAATTGGAAAAAACTACTTTAAAGTTCATATGGAACCAAAAAGAGTTCACGTTGCCAAGACAATCCTAAGCCAAAAGAACATTGAAGGCATCACGCTAACTGACTTCAAACTATACTACAAAGCTACAGTAAAAAAACAGCATGGTACTGGTACCAAAATAGAGATGATAAAGACCAGTGGTACAGAACAGAGGCTTCAGAAATAACACCACACATCTACAACCATCTGATCTTTGACAAACCTGACAAAAACAAGAAATGGGGAAATGATTTCCTATTTAATAAATGATGCTGGAAAAACTGTCTAGCCATATGTAAAAAGCTGAAGCTAGAATCCTTCCTTACACCTTATACAAAAATTAATTGAAGATGGATTAAAGAGTTAAATGTTAGACCTAAAACCATAAAAACCCTAGAAGAAAACCTAGGCAATACCATTCAGGACATAGGCATGGGCAAGGGCTTCATGATTAAAACACCAAAAGTAATGGCAACAAAAGTCAAAATTGACAAATGAGATATAATTAAACTAAAGAGCTTCTGCACAGCAAAAGAAACTACCATCAGAGTGAACAGGCAACCTACAGAATGGGAGAAAATTTTTGCAATCTACCCATCTGACAAAGGGCTAACGTCCAGAATCTACAAAGAACTTAAACAAATGTCCAAGAAAAAAACAACCCCATCAAAAGTGGGCAAAGGATATGAACAGACACTTCTCAAAAGAAGACAATTATGCAGCCAATAGACACAGGACAAAATTCTCATCATAACTGGCCATCAGAGAAATGCAAATCAAAACCACAATGAGATATCATCTCATGCTACTTACAATGGTGATCGTTAAAAAGTCAGGTAACAACAGATGCTGGACAGGATATGGAGAAATAGGAACATTTGTACACTGTTGGTGGGAGTATAAATTAGTTTAACCATTGTAGAAGGCAGTGTGGCGATTCCTCAAGGATCTAGAACTAGAAATACTGTTTGAGCTAGAGATCCCATTACTGGCTATATACCCAAAGGATTATAAATCATGCTACTATAAAGATACATGCACACGTATGTTTATTGTGGAACTATTCACAATAGCAAAGACTTGGAACCAACCCAAATGTCCATCAATGATAGACTGGATTAAGAAAATGTGGCACGTATACACCATGGAATACCGTACAGCCATAAAACAGGATGAGTTCATGTCCTTTGCAAGGACATGGATGGAGCTGGAAAACATCCTTCTCATCAAACTAATACAAAGACAGAAAACCAAGCACCGCATGTTCCCACTCATAGGTGGGAGCTGAACAATGAGAACACTTGGACACAGGGCGGGGAACATCATACACCAGGACCTGTCAGGGGGTGGGGGGCTAGAGGAGGGATAGCATCAGGAGAAATACCTAATGTAAATGACGAGCTGATGGGTGCAACACACCAACATGGCACAAGTATACATATGTAACAAACCTGCATGTTGTGCACATGTACCCTAGAACTTAAAGTATAATAATAACAATAATAAAAAGAAATACACATGTATTTTTTTTTCATGTACCTGATGACTTGATGACTATTTCTTGCAACAGTGCCCTATTTTCTTGTGACTGAGTACATGCATTGGCTCTGTGTATCTTTCTTCATTTTGATGTAAATTCTATGTAATACTGTGTAAATATTTTATAGTATGTGGTCCTTACTGTTACCTAGTTGCAACATGAATGGAGATACATTTTTTTTTTATTTTTGCTGACTTTTAAAATAGTTCAGGAATCTTTTGAAAAGGATAGAGAATTAGGAGCTAGTTCTTACCCTGTTGCCTTTTTCTGAAGTCCCAAATATCTGTTCATTAAATTCACCTGTGTATAGAACACTGCTGTTAACTTCCAGGGTATGCGTAAAAATAAACATTTAAGACTCAATAGATCATGTGACTACTGAATGCATTTGCCATGGTTATTCATGTCAAAATGCCTAATTTGAAAACAAAAATGGTTACTACAATGAATTATGAGTATCAGATCTGAAGTTAGGGGAAGCATAAGAAATCTTTCATTTAGAAAACCTGAATTTTAGATACAAAATGTATTCATTAGCAGGTGCCATGCAGCTCAGAACAATCATTTTAGAGTTTAATAAAATAAGCCCATGGTTACAATAGTCTTTATTAAAATATGTTTTATAAATAGGTTTCCTTTGCCTGATTTCAAATACAGTCTAAGAATTAAAATGAAATCACAAAAAAAATCCTTGAGAATATTTTTAGAATTTAGATCTTTGCTTTCATAAGACAAACCTTACATGACCAAATAAACAAATAGGTATTATTTTGATATTTTAGAGGCATCAGTGCATCCTGATCCATAAATGATGTATGTAATTTGCCTAAAAACTTTGTTTAGGGTAAAACCATGAAACAACAACAACAAAATACTTTTGTCTAAATGGAATAAGACATTTAACTTTTAACGTTTTATCCTTTCCAGTTAAAAATTACTATTACCAGAATCATTTGTTTTCGAGAAAGTAAACCTAGATCTAATGAGTGTCAAAGTTTGTGCTATGGGATTTACATATAAAATCTCATTTAATTCTCCTAAAATCCCCTTGTTCATCTTTATTATATAAGATATCTGCGATGTACAGTCAGATAAATTAATTTTTGCAGCTTAACAGAGTTTGGTTATGACAGAGCTCATTTTGTTTTGTAATATCAGAGTGGTTTAACTCTGCCTAAAAAGCAACACTAGAAGATAATGGTGTAACATTCTCATGCATATATTTTATAATGCAATTGGTCATAATACTGTTTTTTACACATGTTGCTACCCATGACAAACATGATTCTCCACATGTTAAAGTATATAACAATAAAACAGTATTATAATTACTAAAGCAATCAATCCATGTTTTAATAAATTGATTTTCTTATTAAAGTGGACATGATAAAGAATTCAGTGATAACTTCATGAACTAAACATACATTTCTTGATTTTTACAGTGACAGTTATAATACTTAATCATATGTTACTAACAAAATGCTTTTCATAAAGGTCAACCAGTAATTTAATCCACCTGGTGGAAAAATAAACAAATGAACATTTCTAAGCACATGATAATTAAGTTATTCAGTGCAATCACAAGATAGCCTATCTTGGATATTTCAAATGGCCCTAATGAAACAGAGCCTAGCTAGAGTTTTTACCTTTTCTTGCTTATATCAATCAGAGGCCTACTGAGAAAACAGAACACAGAGAAAGTATTGAAATAGTGTATATTTAATGCAGGTGATTTGTTACTCTTGTCATGTAAGATCTAAGCCACACAGAGGACAGTGAGGAAACACAAAGATCAGAAGCAACCACTCTGAAACTGGAGGACAGGAATGAAGAGGTGTTCCATGACACCTGCGCCATCTGACCAAACCAAGCAACAACCAGCTGTCAAGAGAGCACGGCAAAGTGCAATTGCAAAGTTCTCTTCTCTTGTGATAGAGAACAAAGTAAGGAGAAACGGAGGAACACATCTAAGAGCAAACAGACCAAGCACCAGCTAGGATAGTTTAGCTTGTTGGTGAAGAAATAATTTCCTTTTTTATATTATACCCATCAACACTCTAAAGTAAGTAGAAGTTACATTTTAAATTTTTTTAAAAATTTTTTCACAGTATTTTCAACAAGTCTTTTCATAAAATGTTGCCCAAATATTTGTGTATTATTATCTTTTGTCTATGTTTTAGTTGGTCTTGTCCTTACCAAATGCAATACCACATTCTGAATACAAATGCATTATAATTACATAAGTTTATTTAAAATTTCTTGAAAGGGACAATTTTATTCTCAGATAAATAATTTAAAAAACACTTTAAAAGATGGAAAAATGATAATGTCATTCAAGGACAATGCAACAAAGAAACCAGTATTTATTCTTCCGTATACTTTAAAATATATATTCTTTTCCTAAGAATTTGCAGACTGATGTGGGTACAAAGGTTGGCAACCTAAGGACTGTGGGCAAAAGTCTGCCACTACTTTTTGTAAATAAAATTTTATTTAAACGAAGTCACACCCCTTTGTTTAAGTATTGTCTGCAGACATTTTGGCTTACTATAGCAGAGGTGAGTAGTTGTGACAGAGACCATATGGCTGACCAAGCCTAAAATATTTACTAATTGACCCTTTAAACAAAAGATTGCAGACTGAGGAAGTGAGTATGTGTTTCATTTTTGTTTTTAACTGAAACCTCCATTAAAAGAGGAACCTAATTTTTACTTCTTATATTACCTGGGAATAACAGAAAACAACAATCACAAAACCAATTATATCTCCCTCATATGCCCTCAACACAAATATATACCTAGAATAGATTTAAACTTCATATAAAGCAAAATTATTTTACCAGTGGAAACATCTGAACTATCCAAATTAGGTTATCTTATAAATGCGTTAGTAACTTAATTACAAGGTGTTCTTTAGAAAAGTTTTTTTTTTAACCAGGTAGATTTAATGAACTTTTTATTAAATAGGAGTTCATATTGTAGCTAAGGTTGTATATATTTGCTTTCATAGTCATGGTAACATAATACTTCTTGATGCTCTTAAATGAAAATCCTTCTCAAAAGTCTCCATCTATGTACAACAAATATATATTACTTAAATACAAGTGTCACAAGCAAAGGTAATGATTCTTAATTCAGTATTTTGTTTACCTTACATTTATCATTACAAAATAATTTTAATTTTGAAATATGTTCTAGGAGTATGGTTATAATTATAATGGAATGATTAATAGGAATACCTAATAAGTAGTGATCATTTCATCTTGGGCATAGGTAAGCAAAGGAGGAACTCTCAGAAAGTTTTAGGTGAAATGCAGCCTCCTGATATTAAATTATTAGGAAGCATCCTTTAAAAACTAATAAAATAAATAGATAAAGTACAGGTTGTTAACCAACTTCTAATGATTGCAATAAAGCCTCTTGCTGAGACCAACTTTTAAATTTATTCCTCAAACATGGATGGACCATCTACTCTGCAGAAATCACTGAGTATACACAATAAAATAATCAGTTTAATTACCATTTGTTTAAGAAAGCTAAAGAAAAGAGAGAAAATACAGTATATTCTGTAAATATACTGTATTAAGGGGCTTGCATCCAACTCATTTCCAATATAAGGTGTCTTAATTCTTCACAAATTATATATAACACCATTGGTAACTTGTTCTAAAGTACAAGTTTTATTTACCATGATAAACAACTCAATATAGTCCCAACGCCTACATTGCAAGACTAGGAGCTTGCTTAATTTTATATGTGTTTATCTTTCACCATAAAATTAAAAATGGAACTCATATTTAGTAACGCATTTGTTGTTCTGTCTTGCTCTGGGCAGAAGCCAAAATTCCTTCCCTAGATTTTACCTCTTTCTCTGTAACTGCTCTGGTAGCCTGCAAAGAAGTACAAACATAGAGTGTGGAGCACAGATGATGTTCTCTGATGTTCAATGCCCCTTTCTAAAGTTCACCCTTTCTGAGACTGTATTTCAAGACTGTATTTCAAGCTACATTCTCCCATTCTACATTTCAAGTAGAAAAAAATTAACATCTAAACATGGTGGTCCACAACTTCTATTTTAGTTATGTCACGGGCACTATTGCTCTCACCTAAATGCACCTGGATGATATCAGATGGCCTTGGTATTGAATTTGGTGTTTTTTGTGGCCTTGACCAACAATGGTAAGTCAGCCTACTTCACTGGTACCAAAACAGTGCTCTCTGTTAATGGAGATGACCTTCTCCTATTAGACATCTGCTTTTCTTATGAGCCCTGGAGAGCCATATATGTATTGCTTCTGACATTATTGCTGGTCAGACTCTCATTTTTCCATAACTTCTACTGTTATGGAATGAATGTTTATGTCTCCTCCAAATTCATGTGTTGAAATCCTAATCTCCAATGTGATGGCATTAGAAGGTAAGGTCCTTGAGAGGTGACAAATTCATGATGATAGAGCCCCCATGAATGACATTAGCGCCCTCATTAAAGAGGCCCCAGAGAACCCTCTTGCCCTCTTTCAACCCTGTGAGGAGACAATGAGAAGTTGGCAATTGCGATCTGGAAAAGGGCCCTCCCCAGAACCTGACCATACCAGTATCCTGATCTTGGACTTTCAGCCTTCAGAACTGTGAGGAAAAAAAAAAATGTCGTTTATAGCCACCCAGTGTATGGTATTTTGTTATGGCATTCTGAACTAACTGAGATACCCATCTGTTACAATTTGGTAAAAGCTCTATTTAAGGCCAATTTGGAAATAACCCAACTGCCATATTAAAAATTTAGAACTTTCAAACAACATTCTTGGAGACATTAACACAAATCACTCGGTTTCTAATTTAAAGGGACACCTTTCTTTTACATTCACTTCATTGTAGGGAGTAATCAACATCTGTTGTGTCTTTTTCTACCAATTTTATGTTGCTGCTGGTGACAAACTCAGGATTGCCTTGCAGGACCATTCTCTCCTATACAATAGGGTTCTGAGTCCTAAGTGGGGCTCTATTTCTAGTTCAGGGGTAAAGCATCAATTTTATTGCAATCTCTCTCTCTCTCTCTCTCTCTCTCTCTCTCTCTCTCTCTCCACACACACACACACACACACACACACACACACTATAGTTATTGGTTCAGGAATGCAAGTTTGTGCTAGTCCATACAGAGGAACGCATGGGACTGTAATTCATCAGAAAGAGAAACTTTCTTTTTATGCTGGTTTTGAACCCAGGAGGCTATGAGTATTGACCTACTATTGGCCACCATAAAAAGTAAAAGAACGAATACACCATGAGAGGCAGAGCTTAGAGAATTATAGAAACGGTGCCCTGATGATATAGTATGAATCCTGAACATGATGGTGTCTGAAACTAGGACTAAAAACAGATGTTTTAGTTTTTGAACCAATCAATGTGTTCCTCTTTCTGTTTGAACCTGTTAGTACTGGTTTACATCACTTGAAATTGAGAGATTGTAAAGCAGATATTAAGGGATAACTTTTGTCTCCCTGTTTGATGGTCACTGGAAACTCCTCAAGTATTCCATTACATCAAGTGTGTGGGTGAGGGAAGGGGGATGATTTATAGGATAAGCCAGTTACTGTGAAGAGTAGATGCTTGTACATTAGCAGCGGTGAATCTGTAGGGATCTGCAGCAACCTCAATTCTTGTCTCCTCAGAAGGAAGAATTCAACCACAGGGCACAAGGCAGAGTGAGAGGCCAAGGCAAGTTTTAGAGAAATAGTGAAAGTTTATAAAAAGTTTTGGGACAGAAATGAAAGGGAGTAAAGTACACGTGGAAGAAGGCCAAGTGGTTGACGCTAGAGAGCCAAATGAGTGGTTTGACTTTTGGTTTGGGGTTTTATATGTTGGCATGATTCCAGGGGGGTGTATCTCTTCTCCTCTGATTCTTCCTTTAGGATGGGCTCTCCGCATGCTCAGTGGCCTACTGGCAGTTGGGAGGGGCTGCATGTGCAGTGTGTTTACTTATATACGCAAGTTCACTTGAGGCATTTTTCCCATATCTGTCTGGTGTTCCTAGAGGAAGGTCATCTGCCATTTTGCCGCTTAGTGCATATGTTTGATCCCACTCACCCAACTTCTGAGATCTTGCTGGGAAACTGCTAATCACCAGTTTCCTGTGTTTCCAACTGTTGAGAGACTGCCTTTCCCCGGTGCTGGCTGAAACTAAGTGTTATTTTAGAGAGACCGTTAACAACCAACAGGCCATCACTTGATGGTTGCCTGACATTCCTGATCGTGTGGGGCCCTCTCTTACCCTGCTCATGTCTGACTAGCTACCTACTCAAACAATCCCATAGTCAATTTCAACCTACCCACGTTACACCACTGAACTAGGAGTTGTGAAAGGATGGACGTGATCAATTCTTGCTCGTCAATGCAAGCCATTCTTGGCATATAATACCAATAGTATCTTCATTCCTCTATGACTTCCCAAGTTCTCTCAGTGGTTAGGCAGAATTTTTTAAATTTTGTAGGGCAATGCTGATTTCTAGTCTGGCATGTCAGTTACTTAGAAGTTGCCACTTCATTGTAACAACAAATAAAAAGATAACAAAATCATCAGTTCTTGTTACATCTGGTAGAGAAGTGAGGGTAGACCACTGTCTATCACTCCCAATGTTGGAGAAACAGACAGACAGATACAGAGAATCACAACTTATCTGAGCAGAAATCCTGGATCAAAAATCTCGGTAGGAACCAGTGGCAGGGTGAACCTGAACTGTAATTGATAAATTGTTGAAGCACAGTGTGGACAACTCTGAGACTTAAAAACTCCAGGAGACCCTGTTTTCTGGAGGCTGCCACATTTTTATAAATTTTATCCTCAGAAGTTCTACCAATTAATTCCTCATGGCAAATATTGGAAAAAACTTCCCTTTGTGATATTGGTATGGGGAGGTGAAAAGCAATCATTTTGAAAAATGCCATAGCACTTTGGGAGGCCGAGGCGGGCGGATCACGAGGTCAGGAGATCGAGACCATCCTGGCTGACACGGTGAAACCCTGTCTCTACTAAAAAATACAAAAAAAAAAAAAAAACTAGCCGGGCGAGGTGGCGGGCGCCTGTAGTCCCAGCTACTGGGGAGGCTGAGGCAGGAGAATGGCGTGAACCCGGGAGGCGGAGCTTGCAGTGAGCTGAGATCCGGCCACTGCACTCCAGCCTGGGCAGCAGAGCGAGACTCCATCTCAAAAAAAAAAAAAAAAAAAAAAAAAAAAAAAAGAAAAATGCCATAGCCTTCTGTTCTTCTTAATAAGGCCTGCCTTCAGGGGAAACTATTTAGCAGAGACTAATCTGCTGGGGGTTTGTGAAAGCCTAACTGTCCTGGGGAAAGGTAGGCTTCTACATGGCGGAAGGGAAATACACAGCACTTGGCCCCTTTCAGCCATCCTGCTCCACCTAAGTAGGACAGGACCAGGAGGCACTAGTGAAGTTCATGGTCCAAAGGGACAATCTTACCAAAAGACTGAGATCTAATTATAAGACAATCGAACACTTTTCTTGTCCCCACAATTTACTATTATATTGCTAAAGGCCTATTTACTGCAGTTTCTTCTATCCAGTAGGTTATATCCATTTTTCAACAAAGAATTATAAGGCATACTCAGGCAAAAACAAAGTCTGAGAGACTAAATAAGATTCAGAAACAGTTATAGAAAGAATGTCAGAATTATCAGATCAAGAATCAAAACAAAATCTCCCCAAAAATCTATAATTACTATGCTAAGAGCTTTAATGGAAAATGTAGACAATATGCCAAAACAGAAGAATAATATAAGCAGACAGATAGAAATGATATCAGAGTCAAAAATAATGCTAGAAATAAAAGACACTGTAATGGAAATGAAGAATTTATCTTATGAGTTCATTAGGCTGGACGTGGCTGAGTAAAGACTGTCTGAGTTTGAAGATATGACAATAGAATCTTCAAGAACTATAAACAAAAAAGAAAAAAATACTGAATAAAAAACCTACAAAAACAGCATAATATCCAAGAGCTATGCAACAATAAAATGTGTAACATAAGTATAACGAGAATACCAGAAAAAGAAGAAAGACTAAAATGAACTGAAGGGTTATTTGAGAAAATAATGACGGAGAGTTTTCCCAAATTACCGTCAGAAACTAAACCACAGACCCAGGAAACTCAGAAAACACAAAGCAGGATAAATGCCAGAAAACCTACATCTGGCCAGGCATGGTGGCTCACACCTGTAATCCTAGCACTTTGGGAGGCCAAGGCAGGCAGATCATGAGGTCAGGAGTTCAAGACCAGCCTGGCCAACATGGTGAAAACCCATCTCTACTAAAGATACAAAAAATTAGCCAGGCGTGGTGGCACATGCCTGTAATCCCAGCTATTTGGGAGGCTGAGGCAGGAAAATCATTTAAACCTGGGAGGAAGAGGTTGCAGTGAGTCGAGATTGCACTATTGTACTCCAGCCTTAGTGACAGGGTAAGACTCCTTCTCAGAAAAAAAACAAAAACCTTTCCTATACATGAGCAAAGACAAGAATTACACACAACTTCCCCTCAAACAACTTGCCTGAAAGAAGAGTGTAGAATAAAATATTTGAAGGGTTGAGAGAAAAAATAAAACAAACAAACATAAAAACACCAACTTAGAATTTGTTACCTCTCAAATGTGACGGTTTCGTAAAGACTTTCACAGAAAAACAAAAGTTGAGGGAATTTTTTGCCATCAGGTGTCTTGCAAGAAGAGTTAAAAACATGTTTTTCAGTACAAAGAAAAATTATATAGGTCAGAAATGCAGATCTAAATAAAGAAATGAAGAACGTTAGAGAATAAATAAGTTAAAAAGAATACTTTTTATTTTTCTTATTCTTAGTTTATCCAATGGATAATATTGTTCAAAATAACAATAGAAGCCATATTCAATTATTTATAACTATATATAGTTATATATGCTTATGTATAAGAAAAATGGATGACATCACTGATTATACAAAGAACAGGAGGAAAACAATAGGAATAATTTGTTGTTATAAGTTATACTTTCTGTTAAGTAGTATAATGTTATCTGAAAATGGGCTTGAATTAATTCTAAATATAGATTGTAAAATCTCAACCACTTAATTTTTTTAAAAAACTGCATAATTGTGATGATAAGAAAGGAGAATAAATGAAATTATATAAAATACCCAATTAAAATAACAAAAGGCAGAAAAGGTTTGGAAGATAAAAACAGAAACAAAGAACAATAGTGACAAATAAAAAACAATAACAAATATGGTAGATATTAATGCAACTATATCACTAATAACCTTAAACATTAATAGTCTAAATACACCAATTAAAAAACAGATTGTCAGAGTAAATTAAAAGAAAACTATTTTAAAATAAAGGGATGAAGAAAGATATACCATGCTAACACTAATCAAAAGAACTGGGAAGCCAGTGCGGTGGCTCACGCCTGTAATCCCAGCACTTTGGGAGGCCAAGGTAGTTGGATCATTTGAGGATGGGAGTTTGAGATCAGCCTGACCAACATGGAAAAACCCTGTCTCTACTAAAAATACAAAATTAGCTGAGCGTGGTGGCACAAGCCTGTAATCTCAGCTACTTGGGAGACTGATGGAGGAGAATCACTTGAACCTAGGAGGCAGAGGTTGCAGTGAGCAGAGATGGGCTTTCTCCATGTTGGTCAGACTGCTCTTGAACTCCCAACCTCAGGTGATCCGACCCCTTCAGCCTCCCAAAGTGCTGGGATTACAGGCGTGAGCCACTGCACCAAGCCACTACTGCTTTGTAACATCACCCTAGAAGTCCCAGTTGATGTGATAAGTCAATACGAGAAATTTAAAATTACACAGATTGAAAAGATGAAATGAAACAGTCTTTGTTCATAGATGATATTATCATTGACATGAAGAAATGGAAAAAATTAGAGGACCAAACAATTTAAAAAACCTTCTCAGAACTAATATGCAATTATAGCAAGGTTGCAGGATACAAGGTTAATATACAAAGGACAATTCTATATGTACCAGCTATGAATAAGTGGAATTTGAAATAAAAAATGTAGTAAACTTACATTAGGACCCCAAAATGAAATACTTTGAAAAAAATATGTTAACAAAATATGTACAAAATGTATGTGAAGAAAACTATGAAACTCTGATAAAAAGATATTGTATTAGAAAAAAAACTAAATATATGGAGAAATATTCTGCGTTATGCATATAGAGTCAATAATGTCAAGATATCAGTTCTTTGCAATTTGGTTATTAGATTCAATGCAATTACAATAAAAATTCCAGCAAGATATCTTGTAGATTCACAAACCTACACTTAAGGTTTATGTGAAGAGACAAAAAAACTCAGAATACCTAACTCAATATTGAAGGAGAAAAAAAAAGTCAGAAAATTGATACTACCCAGCTTTAGTCTTACAATAAAACTACATTAATCAAGGCAGTGTGGTTTGGGTCTAAGAGAATATTAGACAAATCAATAGAACAGAATAGAGAGCTCAGAAATAGATCCACATGAATGTGGTGTACTGATCCTTAAAAAAGCAGAAAAGTCAATACAATGAAGCAGAGATATTCTTTTCAAGAAATGGCACTAAAACAACTGAGAAAGTATACAAAAATTGAATTACACACAATCTTAAACCTTCCACAAAAAAAAACCCAAAATATAAATTATAGACCTAAATTAAAACACAAAACTATAGAACTAGAAGATAAAGTAGGAGAACACCTAGATAACTTTGGGTATAACAATGACTTTTTATATATGATACTAAAAACCCAATCTATGAAATAATTAATTAATAATTGCTGTCATGAAATTAAAAACTTCTGTTCTGCAAAAGACAATGACAAGAGAAAAAGAAGACAAGTCACAGACTGAGAAAACATATTTGCAAAATTCAAATCCAATAAAGCTCTGTTATCCAAAACAGACAAATAATTCTAAAACTCAACAATAAGAAAATGAAAAACTCTATTGAAAAATGGACAAAAGACTTGAACACACACGTTCCCAAAGAATGTATACAGATGGTAAGTAAGTCTATGAAAATTCATTCAATGTTATATGCCATTAGCGAATTGCAAATAAAAACAATGAGATATTACTCAACACTTGTTAGAATGGTCAATATACAAAACCTGACAACATTAAATGCTTGCAAGGATGTGGTCATTTTGCATTCCCACCAGTAAGGAATGACAGAAACTCTCATTCCTTACCGATGGGAATGCAAAATGGTAGAGCCACTTTGGAAGACAGTTCGGGAGTTTCTTACAAAGCTTAACCTACATTTTCCATATAATCCAGCAATTGTGCTCCTTAGTATTTACTCCTAGGAGCTGAAAACTTATGTCCACACACAAACCTGCACACAAATGTTTAAAGCATCTTCATTCATTACGTCCAAAACTTGGAAACAACCACATAGCCTTCAGTAGGTTACTGGATAAATAAACTCAGGTACATGGAGACAATGGAATATTATTCAGTGCTAAAAAATATTAGTTATCGAGCCATGAAAAGATATGAAGGACACTTAAATGCATATTACTAAGTAGAAAAGAGTATTTCAACAGGCTACATGCTGTATGCTTCCAACTCTATGACATTCAAGAGACAGTAAAGTTTCATGGTTGCCAGTGTTTAGGGGTAGGGAGGGATGAATAGAAAGAGGACAGAGGGATTTTAAGGCAATGAAACTATTCTGTGTGAAAACACAATAGTGGACATATGTCCTTATACATTTGTCAAAATTCATGGACTATACAACACCAAGGGGAACATTAAGGTAAACTGTGGTCTTTGGATAATGATGATACATCAATGTGCATATATCGATGATAACAAATGAACCAGATTGTGTGGGATTTTGATGGTGGGGGAGGTTATGAGTGCCTGGGGATATGTGGGAACGTCATACTTTCAATTCAACTTTTCTGTGAAACTAAAATGGTCTAAAAATTAAAGTTTATTAATCTAAAAAAGTAATAGTTTTAAATTTATTCTTTGTATATTTCCTTTTGAACTTTTTGTATAAAATATAGAATGATACAATTAAGCAGTCTCCTCAAGGAAACTATTAACATAGTTGATCCATACAAGATCTCTCATATTTAATTTTCTCTTTTTACCCCAATCATTATGATGCAATCTCCTTAGATAGCAATTATCATGTGTTGTGACATGTTCACAAAGACATATGTTTCCAAGAAAAATATGTTCTGGGATGTGTGTGTGTGTGTGTGTGTGTGTGTGTGTGTGTGTGTGTGTGTGAATTAACATAAAGCTGCCTCTCCCAATTCTGAGACAGCAAGACCAACCATTCCTCTTCCTCCTTTTCTTCAGGGTACTCAATTTGAAGACAAGGAAGATGAAGACCTTTATGATAATTCACTGCCACTTGATGAATAGTAAATATTCTCTTCTTTGTTTCACTCAATAACATTTCCTTTTCTCTAGCTTCCTTTATTGTAAGAATACAGCGCATATATATATATATATATATATATATACACACACACACACACACACACATAACATATAAAATATGTGTTAATCAAGTGTTTGTTACCAATAAGGCTTCTGATCAAAACTACGCTATTAGTAGTTAAGGTTTTGGAAAGTCAAAATTTATATGCAGATTTTCAAATGCATGGAGCATTGGCAACTCCAACCTCTATGTTGTTCAAGGGTCAATTATATTTATGCAGTGAAGAATGGACTAGGCAGTCTTTTAGCTCTGCCTCCCTCACTCTTAAACTGCAATCCTACTAATAATGTTCAAAACTTCTGATCTTACCAGAGCCTCATCTTGGTGCCAATTTAGGGAAACAGCATATTTTCCATCCTTTTCTATAATTATGCCATAAGAGTAGGTATATTGTATATAGAAGGTTGCAATACTTGCTTGAAATCATAAGGAAATTCTTTTCAGTTGACAAAGGCAGGAATTGTAAGAGAAAAATCAATTCCCTAGGTTTTAAAATTAGCAAACAAACAATAGTTTACATATTTGAAGATTTTTAATTTTGCTGTCTTAGATTTTAATATTAGTACTAATCAAAGTCATCTTCCATCTCTTCAATTGCCAACTTAAGTAATTTGTAATAGTGGGCTTATGTTGCAATTAGACTTCTTTCTTTGCTCTTCTGTTTTACAATTGGATACCATATGTGAAGGAGCGTATTCAATTTTGAAAAACCTGTTTGCTTACAATTCAAGCCAAGTGCAATTTTCACTAATTGCTTTAAACTATTCTACAATAAGGAGGTTTTAAAATGTTGGTCCCAATATGTGGTTAATGTGAAAAGTTAAAATGAAAGTTTAATATAAGATCTATCTATGATTTAACCCAAAAATAATTATCCCTTGATATTTGCAAAGAACAATACAAAATTAACCCTAAAACACAGTTTCAGGTTTGAAGAAAAGAGTAATAAAAAAATGGCATGTATTAGAAACAGTAAATCAAAGCTAATGAAGCAACATTAGCACTTTTATGTTGTAGGTTCTAATTAGAAAGTCTGTTAATGAAATTGGGGCATTTACTTAATTGCTGTGAACAATTATTTTCAAATTAAGCTGGCAATTAAATAGCATGATTAAGCTTAGAGTAGTGGATTTAGGTAGGGGTATTGTAACTATTTTGTATCCTCTATTATGTATGGCAGTTTAAGCTCTGGGTATCTGCTGATTAACAAATGTAAATGGCATGCAGTACTTCTTGGTCTTGGCTATTTTTGCGAAGATGTTTCCTATTGCCTTAAATACTTCCCTTGCACAGTAGCTTGTAACTACTGGAACCCAAACCAAAAACCTGCCCCACTTAACTTAAATAGATTTTTTTTCCTTCCCATAAATGTCAAACTTCCTGAAATAAGCTTGTACATTTATAGGCTCCATTCGCATCCCTTTCATTTAGCACTTTAACTCTTGCTCCTAGTCTTCAGTGCTATCACAAATAGTACTAATTGTCGCAACATAAATGTGTCAAATTGATTCATTATTAGTAAGTTATTTGATCCTTAATTATAACCTTTGGGAAAGTTATTAGCATTTTTATTTCCCAAGCAAAACTGAGGATCAGAAAGACTTTTTCTAAAACCTTTTCAAAGCAACCCAGTTGCTAAATGGCAGGATAGGAATTTGAATATAAATTCACTTATGGCAACCCCCATGTATCTTCTGTATAATGGGATTTCTTCTCTGCATGTCCACAAATGCAGTTCATTGCTTGGTATTTGATGCTGCTGACCACATTCTCACTGGGAAATTTCCTTGGCTTTCAAGTTACCATTATACCTCCTGTTTCCATTTTATTTCTTCCATGTCTCCTTTCTTTTGCAAGACTTCTTCGTCATTCTACCTCCTAAATGTAGCCAATGTTCACTTCTCAGGTTTTTTATGTTGCATTGAATGTAAGGTTTTAGTAAATATAATCAAGTATACAGGCAAACTTGTTATTTCCCTAAGCGCCACTCACATCCAACTAATCACATCAAAATGATCAGTATTTATTTATTGATAACTTTTCATTGTAACTATTCCCTCTGCCCTTTTAATTTTTTTTTAAATTCTTTTAGAAACAGAGTCTTCTCTGTCACCCAGGCCAGAGTGCAGTAGCATGATAATAGCTCATTAAAATCTCAAACTCCTGGGCTCAGGCAATCCTCCCACCTCAGGCTTACAAATAGCTAAGACTTCTGGCACATGCCACATGCCCTGATAATTTTTCAAAAAAAATTTTTTTTTCTTTGTAGAGAAAGGGTCTCACTGTGTTGCCCAGGCTGGTCAAAAACTTCTGTCCTCAGGCAACCCTCCCACCTCAAACTCCCAAAATGCTAGGATGACAGGTATGAGTCACCATGTCTGGCCAAAACCTCTACTCTTAACACACTGATTTCCCTGCTGCTCTTGAATAGGATTTGCTAATCTTTCAGAAGATTACAAATGTTGATTCTTATAAATTAATTCATAGATAAATTTCATGAATTAATTTTATGGCTTATTCCTGTTCTTTCATAAATGAGAGTAGCTTCCCGTCTTTTACACCTAACTTCTAAATTTCTGTTGGTGTGTTTAGGCTGCTATGACAAAATACCTCAGTTTGAGTAATTTATAAATAAAAGAAATTTATTTTTCACAGTTCTGGAGGCTGGGAAGTTCATGCCAGCAGACCAGCGTCTAGTGAGGGCCTGTTTTCTGGTTCATGTATGGTGCCTTCTTGCTGTGTCTTCACATGGTGGAATAGGCAAGGCAGTTCTCTTGGGCCTCTTTTAGAAAAATACTAATTCCATTCATGAGAGTGGATCTCTCATGTCCTAATCACTTCCTAAAGACTCTGATATGGTTAGGCTTTGTGTCTCCATTCAAATTTCATCTTGAATTACAATCTCCATAATCCCTACATGTCAAGAGAGAGACCAGGCAGAGGCAATTGAATCACGGGGACGGTTTCCCCCATGCTGTTCTCATGATAGTGGTGAGTTCTCATGAGGTCTGATGGTTTTATAAGGAGCTCTTCCCCCTTCACTCAGCACTTCTCCTTTGGGCCGTTTTGTGAAGAAGATGCATTGCTTCCCCTTCGCCTTCTGCCATGATTGTAAGTTTCCTGAGGCCTCCCCCATCACCGCTAAACTGTGAGTCAATTAAACCTGTTTCTTTTATAAATTAGGCAGTCTCGGGCAGTTCTTTATAGTAGTATGAAAACAAACGAATACAGACTCAACACATGATTTTTGGGGAAACAACAACACTAAGGCCATAGAAATTATCTTTCAGTCTCTAATATTTTTTGTGTGAATTTTGGTAACCAGAAAAGTGTGTGTGACACAGAAGATTTTGAAAGAGATCAGTAAGTTTTGTCAAATAAATTTTTTTAATTGTTTATGTGGCCTCTTTTTAATGAGAAAAATCCATAAAATAACTAAATAACATGCAATTTATCTATGAATTAATTTATAAGAATCAACATTTGTAATTTTCCACTTATTTATTTGAAATAAGATATTAAAACCTTGTAGCCCAATTTATGAATGTTGAAGCAAAAGTGTATGTCTATTGGGGTAATAGATGTGTGCTTTTCTTTTATAAATGTTGCCAAAATCTAAATTAAAATTAAGTAAAGTTGAACATCATACCATCAATTAAAAATCTGAAAGCGGGTAAATAGAATTTCACCACTTTTCTTTTCCTTAATGGCATGTTGAATATTATTTTTCAATGTATCAAGTATAAATTGAATTTAAGAGTTTTTTTTATTATTTTATAAAATTAAACATGCTTTTATATAATATTGATATGTTTTCCATTTGTATATATGCACAATTTTGAGGATTTTTTTTTCATTGTGTGGATGAATATACTGAATATAGACATTGAGTTTATATGAAAAGCAATGAAAAAATATTGAACAAACACAGTGATTTATCATTCTGGCTATTGCTTGGAGCATTCTAATCATATATACTCTTTGTAATTAGCCAATTGTAATTATCTAAATCAGGGATCAGAAATTATGGCCTGTGGACTAAATCTAGCCCACATCTGGTTTTTGTAAATAATATGTTTTTAAATTTTATTTTATATTATTATACATATTTGTTATTATTTTGTAAACAATTTGTTTGGAAGACAGCCTTACTTGTTTTCATTTATATTGTCTGTGGCTATTTTTGCCCCGTAATGGTCAAGTTAAATAGTTGCAACAGGGACCAGATCATCTGCAAAGCATCAAGTACTTACTATCTGGCCCTTTAATAAATTGTGTTTGTTTACTTATAGGCTAGAAGAGTAGAACAAATGTAAGTTTTCATACATGACAACAATTTTTTTTTCTTTTGGCAAGCTGTCAAAATGATTAATTTACCTTTAAATGTGTATTTTTGTGCCAAATTTTATGGTCAATTAGGGAAATAATTGGAGAACACCCATTCTTTGACAACTTCCAATTTCTTGCCTAACCTATTTTTTTCAGCTATAAGTTTCCTTCAGCGGATTACTTCCAATAAGTATCCCACTGTGTTATTTATCAAATTATTGACTCTCAACTGTACATGTATCCCTTACTTCCTCCTCTGAAAATGAAGCTGGGCCTTTTAAATGTCTGTACTTTGCTGGCTGGCAGGATTTAAAATTGACCAATAGAGGGTAGTAGAGGAACTGTGAAGGAAGAATGGGTATTTCATTCTCAGGGTGCTCTTCTCAGTAGGTTCCTGCAGTGCGCAGTTTCTCTGCAGTTCAACTTCTTCAGCAATGGGTTTTTCATCATCTGGTTCCTGCAGTGCAGGACAGACAACAGCTTAGCTCAGCAAAACCTCGGGCTGATTTCCTAAGCTCTGAGGTATGGCATCTTTCTGTGGATGGCTTGCCCCTGAAACACAGAGAGCCAATTTTCAGCAAATTCTGCTAGGACAGCACCTGAGATTTCGGTATGTTTCAGTGAGCTAAGGCAAGGTCAATTCCACTGAGATCTGGATTTCAAGTTTGGGGTGTTGTGTGTGAGGGGCTCTTCCATAGCTGCTCTCTACATCTAGATGTATGATTGCGTGTTACTCCTCTCTTCTCCTATCTGTATTCTTCAGAGTTTTCTTTCTTCTTAGCAAATTCCCTGTGAGCTTCAATCCTCTGCTCTAGTTAATAGTTGTTTATATTAAACATTTTCTCTTTAAAATACAATGTTGCTGTCTTCTGGTAAGACTCTGAAAAATACACAAGAAAGACCTAAAACTTCTTCACAAGTTTAAAATTAAACTCATAATACAGCCCCTAAAGTGTTGGAACTTCTCTCGTATTACGTGTATTGTTAGTCATCCAAGAAGGAAGCTTTGAGTGAATTTAATTTCTATTACTGCCTCTTAATTAAGCCATGTTTCCATATAATCTGTGGAGGTGTGCATAAATGCATACGTGTGCACACCCCCACACACGCTCATCTACTTAATCCTCATGTCCTGACAATTTTAGGATAATTTCAGGATGGCCTTCCATTTCTTGATTATTCTCAAGTCCAATCCATGTGAGAGAAACTAAAAATTTTAATGATTTCTTTCAACGATTATTGCCTTTTATCACCTCCACCACCATCACCATCATTTGAATGACCAATAACATGACTCTTTATTCTGTCATCAAATCATTTTAGCAAAACCTAATCCAGTTGACATTCAAGTATTCTGCCTATTCCAGAAATGCAACATGGCTTCTGGTGATACTTCAACACATCTCACAATTAAGCAGTATGACTTAAAAGTAAATTCTTGCTTGTGCAACCTCACCTGAGCCCGCAAGGATGCAATTCTATCTCATATTCACCATCGAGAATTTTTAAAATGCTCTCCACGGCCAGGTGCAGTGGCTCAAGCCTGTAATCTCAGCACTTTGGCAGGCCAAGACGGGCGGATCACCAGGTCAGGAGATCGAGACCATCCTGGCTAACACGGTGAAACCCTATCGCTACTAAAAAATACACACACACAAAAAAAAAACCTAGCGGGGCGAGGTGGCGGACGCCTTAGTCCCAGCTACTCGGGTGGCTGAGGCAGGAGAATGGCATAAACCCGGGAGGCGAAGCTTGCAGTGAGTGGAGATCCGGAGTGATCGTGCAGTGAGCCTAGGCGACAGAGCAAGACTCCGTCTCAAAAAATAATAAATAAATAAATAAATAAATAAATAAATAAATAAATAAAATGCTCTCCACACTCTCCACATCTCCAACCTATTCTCCTTTGTCTTCACCTCCTACCACACACATAAAACATAAGCTAGTTGGGGAGATAATCAATGAAGTATCAATGTGTCACTATCATCTCCATAATATTATCAGCTCCATATAGTTTTCTTATGTCTCCATCCTATTTTTTTGTTATCAAAATTGTAGATGAAATATCTCAGTTTCTTATTTTTACAATAACATTCATTTCCCTTTTCTATCACTTTAATGTCTCCATCTCTATCCACCTCTTCTATTAGAATTTACATATTCTTGTCTATTCCATTATTTAAAAAAGGAAGTCATTCTCATAGAAATAGCAAATAGAATAGTGGTTAGCAGAGACTGGGAAAGATAGGGGAAATAAGGGGAAGTGGAAAGATTGGTCAACAGCGACAAAACTATGGTTAGATAGGAGGAATAAGTTCTGGTGTTCCATTGCATAGTAGGATGACTACAGGTAACAATAATGCATTGTATATTTCAAAATAGCCTGAAGAGAGGTTTTAAAATATTCTTATTATAAAGAAATGATCAATATTTAAAGGAATGAATATGCTAATTACCCTGATTTGATCACTATATTATTTATTCATGTATCAAAACATCACCTATACCTCATAAATATGTACAATTATGTGTCATTGATAAATTTCAAAAACATTAAAAAATGAATAAAATAAGGGGAAAATAAAACAACTATAATAACCCCAAAAATAGTCATTTTTTTCATCTCTTTCCTTCTCATTCAATAACACCTTTCTCAAAAAACATTGCTAATATCCAACTTGTTGATCAACCATTCTCTCTCATATCTAAACAATTGTAGCACATTTTTTATTCTAATTTTTGACTATGCCTAATTCTCTCAATTCCCATAACAACATGAAAGTCCATCTTCCATCACATCTTACCTAAACTTTTGTAATTGCTTCTTCTATCCATTCCTAGCTACCAGATTCATTTTTGAATATTCATTTAGATTGTCTGAATGAAAATGCTAATAAGGCCATGTCAGTTTCAACTTAATAGCCTTATGTCATCTCCTGATGTTCACAAGGAAAAAAGAATTCTGAAAAATTTCAGTTGAAAGCTTTAAAATATTTACCTTTCAAATATGTCTCATACAACTTTCTCTGTGTCTCTGTCTTTCTCCCTGAGTGAGTGAGTGTGTGTGTGTGTGTGTGTGTGTGTGTGTGTGTGTGTGTGAGTCATTATCTACTGGCCTGTCTCATTGGATTGCATTCAATTCTGCACGTTACAATGTCTCTAAATCTCTAATTTCCCCCCACAATCAGGGACTTGCAAAGGTGTTTCAGTGGGTGCAAGTTTCTAATGGTGATAATTAAAATTATTTAATTTCTAGTTTTAATAATTAAACACTGTACATAGCTCCACTTAAAAATACAATGGTATGACATCTGTGATTTTTAAGTGGGCTCATATAAGGGGTTACTGACTTGAAATGAACTTGCTAATGACTCAGTCAACAATGTATCTGAATTGTTTCTTTACTTGTATCAGTTTTTACCATATTGGTTAGCTTTATTGCTTTCAATTAAATTTTGTTTAATTTATTTCCAGAATAAATACTAAATTGAAGATAGAAAGCATAAGCATTGATGATGAAGTTAATAATAATTCTGCAAATAAACAACAAGGTGACTTTCATTGTACTACATATTGCATTTATATTATTAAAATCATGCACAACATGTCAACATATCAAGTTGTCTTTGTCAACTTTGAAACCAGCTCCGGTGCTAAAAAAGAGAAAATATAAGACTGGTTACATATGAAATAGCCTTTCTATATTTCTTGAGAATAAAATATATTCAACCATAACGTGTTAATGTGCTTTTTTTTTTTTTGCTTTTACATAAACATTATTAAGATAAAATACTCATTTATTTTAAAAAAAATTCAAGAAACCTAAACAATAGCTTATGAAAGCAATATATTTATATTACATGGCATAAGATATAATTCTATTTCAACCTATATTTGGTATATACTCAGTCCTCCAAATCCCCAAATTCATCTATATACAATACATTGTTTATTACTATACTATTCTTACATTTTTCTGAGATAATTAAAGTCAACAATATGCTTTTTTTAAATGACTCAAATGCTCAAAGTTGCCTATCCAAAATACATGTAAATATATTGTGTTAATATTGCTGTGAAATATTTTCTTAAAACTAACAGTACAAACTTCATGTTAAAAAAAAAATCCCTATAACTTATAATATAGCATGTAAAAATGAAAAAAAATTCTTAAATTGCTTAGAGGATTTATATAATCATATGGTATTGTTAAAGAAGTCCCCCAACCCTGCCAGGTGTGGTGGCTCATGCCTGTAATCCCAACACTTTGGGAGGCCGAGGCGGGCAGATCATGAGGTCAGGAGATCGAGGCCATCCTGGTTAACACAGTGAAACCCCGTCTCTCCTAAAAATACATAAAAATTAGCCGGGCTGGTGGCGGGTGCCTGTAGTCCCAGCTACTCTGGAGGCTGAGGCTGGAGAATCGCTTGAACCTGGGAGGTGGAGCTTGCAGTCAGCTGAGATCACGCCGCTGCACTACAGCCTGGGCAACAGAGTGAGACTCCCCTCTCAAAAAAAAAAAAAAAAAAGAATCCCCCAACCCAAAATAAGAAACACTGAATTGCTCCAAGGAACCATATTCTGTTCTTTCATGTCTTAGAGCTTTCAGGGATGACGTTCCCTCAGCCTTGAACACTCTCCCCTTCCTCTTTTCAGACTTCACCCATGTGATACCTACTTATTTAATCTAACTGTGAACATTGTCACTTCGTTCAAGCTTTTCCCAATTCACCCTCCTGTCTGGGTTAAGCCAGAATATATTTGCCCCTACAGCATTTTGAACATCTCTTTTAAAATACACATGAAATTATTAGTTACTCATCTTATTTTCTGGAAGAACATAGGCACCGAAAGTTGAAAGTATTTGCCTGCTTTTTTCCTACTATGTGTACACATCACGTAGCCAAAGTTATAGTATGAATGAATAAATGGGCTTCTAATTTGTCTTCCTGCCTTTCAGTTTGCCCCCCTCCATTGTTTTTCTTTAGTGACCATTAAAGCCATCTACCAAAAATGCTAATCACACAGTTGGTGGCTGCAGCTCACCTAGAGCTCAAGTTCCCCTTTTGTTTGTTTACAAATCATTAGAGATTTAATTACAGGAGTAGATTCTTAATTCATACTCCCAAAAGTTCTAACTCTATGGGTAGGCATGGAGTCTAATTCTGATGACATTTTGAGAAACGCTAATCTACAGAATAAAAGCACAGTGCCTTTGTATGCTATTTAATGCCCACTGTTTTCTCACCTGTCCCTCTGTTCACTTTTTAATGTGCCTTTCTACACAACTGTTTGTAGTTCTCCATAAATACTATGCATTCTCAGGGTTCACTGTTCATGCTTCTCCCCTCTCTAAAAACAATTGACTTCAAACCTGAGAACAAATGTAAGCAAAGTGTGCCACATTTCCAAACCTATTTCCACATTTAGAAAGATTCCGCAGACAAGAAAAGCCAAGACTGAATTATCTGCAAACACTGTATTTTCACAAGAGCATTGTATCTGCCTATGATATCAGACCACATTACCACTTGTTCAAGTAGTATACTTATACTCATAACCTGAGTTTTAGAATAGATTCCACTCTACAGAATGAAGCTCCTGACATGCCAAGCTGTTTATTTTGGTACACCTCTGCACATACTCCATTGTGTAGGCAATATTTGCTTACACGTGGCTGTCCCAAGTGAAGTACGTGTCCTTCTCACTCAGGAACTGTGTTTTATTCATCTACACATTCCTAACATCAGCCACAGTACTCAACTTGTCATGAGATTCCAATAAATTAGAATTAAACTAAATTAATTATTTGCTACTGTTTATTATTTGCTCTTTAATAGGACTAGAATAAGTAATGTCCATAGAGTATTTAATTAATTTCTTCCAACAATCCAGATATTCTCATGTAACAGATGGAGAAATTCAGGTTCTGAGATACTTAAATTACCTCAGATTATTAGTTTGAGAATTCGAGTTCCAATCCAGGACTGTCTGGCCACAAAGTCTAAATGTAAGTGATAATAGAAAATTACTAATCCTGTACCTAATGTACCACTTAATTAATCAGTATGTCCTGTGTTGCATGGCCCCTTAAAATAGTTCGTATTTCTATCAAATAATCTAATTTTTATCAGAGATTTTCCTACTTTATGTTGAAGCGTTACATACTGTTAGTATGATGATTTACTCTATTGTCACCCTTTGTCCTCAGTATGAAAGCTAAGGGCTTCTTGTGTCGTACTTTCTACAGGCATTTGGGATACTATACGATTTCATGATAAAATAAAAGTCACCATAGCCATTATTATTTTGTATATCAGAAGAATCACACATGTGTTTAGTAGATATGATTAGAATACAGATTAACTTTTCAGAGTTGAAATTAATATTCAAAACAAAACAAATATGGTCCAATATGGGACTAAAGCACTAAACAATGTTTCTTATGGTGCTGAATGTTATATGCAAATGGATGTCTACATTTGATGTGTTTAAGAAACTGCATTAAATGATATTATTCTTTATGCATAAATATTGGGATAATTATAACTTCATATTTATATATTCTCTGATGTATATGTTTAACTTGCAGTACTTTTCACATCATTTTAAGAAACCAGATAATGTTTTGAAATGTCCAATAGAGACCTCTTTCTCAAAAAATATCATGGTGTTTTATGTGAACAAACAATTTTAGAACTGGTAAAAATTAGGTTTAAACCAAGCTTCCAATATTTGTTATTTGAGAATGCTTGGCCATGCAACTTATATTCTCTGAGTCTAAGTTTTTCCATTTTAAATATTAAGATAAGAGATAATAAGAAAACCTGATATGAATCATTATCCATTGAGAAACTGTCATGTATCCAACTCAGTACTAAGGAATTTATTTGTTCTTCGGTCTGTTGTAAAGCTATGTCCTGCTTGTAGCCCTAGCTTTTATCCTAAGAGCATGGACTATCAATTCAGAATTCCTAAGATTAATATTTTCCATGTCTTCTGGCACTAAGTGCTCTTAGCTGTGAACCTGGGCACTTTACAATCCATATCTTAGTATTTTCATCTTCAAAATGGGAGATAAAATAATAGCATCTACCTCATGATAATGTGGTGAAGATAAAATGAGCTAATATACACATATACGTAAATCAGTGCCAGCCCCCCAAATAGTAAATGTTAGCAGTTTTTATGATTTCAAAATATAGAGAATGTAAAAGTTGGTGCTTTTCTATCGGAAAAAAAAAAAGGAAGTGACTTTTTTCCTTTGTGTGTGTTTTTTTTTTTTTTTTTTTTTTTTTTGATATGGAGTTTTGCTCTTGTTGCCCAGGCTGGAGTGCAACAGAGAGGTCTCAGCTCACTGCAGCCTCCGCCTCCCAGGTTCAAGCAATTCTCCTGCCTCAGCCTCCCGCGTAACTGCGATTACAGGCATGTGCCACCTCACCCAGCTAATTTTGTATTTTTAGTAGAGACAGGGTTTCTTCATGTTGGTCAGACTGGTCTCGAACTTCCGGCCTCAGGTGATCCACCCGCCTCCCAAAGTGCTGGGATTACAGGCCTAAGCCACCGCGCCCAGCCGCAAGTGATTTTAAGAAAGTAAAGGTTGCAGACAATTCTCCATGAATCTTGCCTTTCTCCCTATTGTACAAGCAGAGTCTCTGGCTGAGTTTATTCCTAGCTGCCTTGTAAGGATTTTGTACAGCAAATAGTCTTACAAAAGAGATAGTCTCTCCCTCTGGGACAAAAATGCAGGTTACTGTTTAATAAAGGTCATGTTTTCCTACAGGTTGGGTAAGATCATGGACCACCATAAAAATTTTGGATTTCCTGTGCTTGGGGTTCCTCCCCTGGAATGCAACTCGCAGCTTTGGAGCTTAGGGAACTGGCACACATGTTAACTTTCTGGCTACTGCTATTTCTGTGTGTAATTAACTGTCCTTTGTCTCTGATCCAGGAGTCTCATGCTTTCTGCCAGCATCCATGGAGCTATAATAGGCTAACTTGTTAACTTACAAGTAGATAAAGTCTCAGATCCTTCACAGCTCTTGACAGTTTTGACAACGTAATTGATAGAAATATACATTTCTGGAAGAGGAACAATAAAGGTGTTGGGGCCAATTAACAGGATTTGAGAAAAGTCCAAGAGAATATATGTTAACCAAATTGTACAGTTAATTGCTGCACAATAGACGGTCTTTCATTCATGCCTGTTCAGGAGGAATAATCAAGGAGGTGATTGCAGGCTATAACCAAGAAGTGGGTTTCAAAGGCAGCTATTGGAATGGGCCCTGGTTATGGTTAATGCTTCTCAGGATGCAGAAATTTCCTAGTCAATGTTGTGGTCACTTTCAGGTACAAAGCACTACAAACATTATCACTAAGGTGTTTTGTTTTTTTTTTCCCTAACAGGCATAATTTTCTTTTCTCTTTCTCTTTCAGTTAACACTTCAGTATGTAAAGAGGAAACTGTGTGACTTCTATAGTCATAAATCAGAATAATTCATTACAAATTTGGTTGTTTCAATTAGGAGATGAGAGGTAGGACGTCTATTTTTGTTAAGAAAAAAGTAGCAATAGCTGAGTTCTCTGAAGGCGTAGCTCTTTCTGCAGTATATCATGACAACCTCAGATACATTTAAACATTGCAGTAAAGAGTCTCAGAGGTTTTTTCGTGCAGCAGGCCCTGATTATTGTAGGGGAGATTTGGTCTTTTGGGAGTGATTTCCCTGAGAAAAAGCACTCTTGTGTGAAATCATAGAAGAGAAATTGATATGCATTTAGGCCTTCACTGTCCCTTACTAGGTTTACAATGCTAATGCAGGTGAACCACTGGAAAATGAGAATCTAAACTGTCTTAGTCTGCTCAGGCTACCATAACAAAATGCTGCAGACTGGGAGGTTTAAACACAGAAATTTATTTTTTTACGTTTCTGGAGACTAGACATTCCATATCTACTGACCAACTTCCTGGTGAGGACCCTCTTCCTGAGTTGTAGACAGCCACCTTCTCACTGTATCTTCATGTGACCCTTCCTTGGTGCATAGGAGCAGAGAGAGAGAGAGAGAGAGAACACGCTTTCTGGGGTCTCTTCTTTTAAAAACACGAATTCTGTGGAATTGGACCCCTACCTTTATTAATTCATTTGTACTTAATTACTTCCTTAAGTGCTCTATCTCCAAATACAGTAGTTCTATGGGTTAGGCCTTCAACATATGAATTTTGGAGAGGCACAAGATTTCATTACATTACATTGACCCAAAGAATTCCAAGTAAATTTTAGTGGTGAGACCTACAGCCTTGAAAGAAATCTCCTTGCCATTATATTGAAACCATTCAAACATTTAAGAGATGTTACCATGAAAATGAGGCAGTAGATGCCCCAGATTATGATGGATTCCTTAATCTGCAGCGGAAAACCACTGCTGTACAAGTCAAGCCTAAGGCAGTCAAAAGTTTGTTTGAAGCCCAGCAGACGCCCTACCACTTGACAGAAAAAGTGAATGGTTTTTGCTTAAAGGTGAGGAGTCACTCTCTCCCTCCAACCACCATGATGCTTTTATCCCATTCTAATCTGAATGCAGTTACTATGAGAATAAATACGATTGGGGTGGGATTGAGGACCCCCTGTCCATAAGGTCAATAAAAGCAATACAATCTGTCTGAGAATTTGGGGGAATTTCAGGAAAGAGAGAAACACTAACTTTTATAGTTCTGTTGGATGCAGGCACCCAAGTCACCATCCTATCTGGCAGGATATACAGGTACCCAAATTCAACAGATGGAGTTTGGATAAAGTTTACAGTGGGGGAAGGAAACTCAGATAACCTTATCAGTGGGGATTTTTCTGACTAATTAATGTACTGTTGTTGTGGCTTTCATGGGTGAATGTATAATTGGTACTGTACATGTGTATACTGTGAATATTCATCTAGTCCAGACGGAGTTATCACAATCAGGAAGAAACTTATGGAGAAATGTTCTAATGGGAGAATATATATTTGAAGTATTCCCTGAACTCCTGAGTCATTTTCTAATAGTAAGTAAATTGAATTAAATGTTACTGCCCCAAAGCCGGGCGCGGTGGCTCACCCCTGTAATCCCAACACTTTGGGAGGCCGAGGCGGGCGGATCACAAGGTCAGGAGATCAAGACCATCCTGCCTACCACGGTGAAATCCCCTCTCTACTAAAAATACAAAAAATTAGCCAGGTGTAGTGGCGGGCACCTGTAGTCCCAGCTACTCAGGAGGTTGAGGCAGGAGAATGGTGTGAACCCAGGAGGTGGAGCTTGCAGTGAGCCAAGATTGCACCACTGCACGCTAGCCCGAGCGGCAGAGTGAGACTCCGTCTCAAAAAAAAAAAAAAAAAAAAAAAAAAGGGTTGCTGCCCCAAAGCACATGACTTTGCTTCTTTGCTTACTCATGACAACTTCCCAGAGGGATAACTGACTCATTATTTGTGTGCATGCTATGGGCAATTTTCCCTGTAAGGGAATTCTCTGATTAGGAATGATTATAAGAAATATATTCCTGACTCTAGGTAAAACATACTACATTGGCCCTGGATGGTACTGCCTTGACCCTGGAAAGTATTCAGTTCATTTGCAACTCAATGACCAGTGTTGCTATGGATGATAAAATCATCCTTGCTATGCAAGGTAGATTCTGTGAAATCATGAATTCACTCTGACTTACCTGGATTGATTTTCAGGTCAAGTGAAAATGTCAATATAAAAAATTAAGGAAGAAGCCACCTGATTTGTTAAGATAGAACCTCATGATTTGTGAAATTTGTTTAGTTGGTTTATTTGGAGTCTTGTTTGAGGTCCTAAATGGGACATGTTTGAGGTCAGTGCTGAAGACTGGCCTCATCTTGATCTTCACTGTGTTATTGGTTGCAAATTTAATTAAAGACCTTATAGGACAAATGGAATAGCTTTGATCCCAGACTCAGTCAGTAAGATTAATTCTAAAGGTCAATGTAATTATGGGAAAATGTACTAGAAACCCAGACTGTAGAAACAAAGGGTGGATATGATTGGACATTCTCAAGAGGTCTCATATTTTCACATACTTGCAAATAGAAGCATTGACTCTGTTCAGCACTAGCTTTTCAAGAATGGCTGTGTAGGAAACTGCCTTGGAAAATAAAGATAGTATCTCCCTACAGAGAAAATGAAAAGTTTGCTTGCAGTCCAGTACAATAAAGATAATATCTCTCCATAAGGCAAGCATCAGGTCAACTTAGTGTCTAGTAAAAGAGACATAGTTTGCTAAATAAAGTGCTTTCTTTTCCTCCAATAACGCAATCCAATGCATGTGCAGGTATCAGATGGTCTTTATTTCACCCTATAGAAACTGAGGGTCAAAAATCCAGCACAAATGTTGATACTCTGGCTACTGCTATTCCTGTAATAAAGTGTCCTTTGTCTTTCACGCAGGAGTATTGTGTCTCCTTCTAGCTCCCCTGAAACTAGGGAAGAATAACTTGTTAGTTTGCAAGTAGGGTAAAATCTCAGTCTTAACTTTTCTTGACACCAAATACAATATCTAAAAGATAATATCTAAAAGATGAAACTCCTCTTTCATTACATAATATAACATAGTGATTCTCCATATGGAATTTAAATGTAGACTGACTTTGTGATATGGAGCACACCTCACCTCCCTTCTTTGTCTTAGGTTTTGTGGTAGGCAGGACTTTTAAGAGGCCCCCAAGATTTCTGTCCTTAGTATACATGCCCTGTTTAATGTCTTCCAAGCTATGTGTGGAAGAGACTTGTGAATAGCATAGGATATTATTTCCACGATTAAGTCAGTAATTGGTTGCCTTTACGTTAATCAAAAAGGAAATCATCCTGGGTGAATCTAAGCTAATCAGGTGAGTCATTTTAAAGACAGTCTACAAGTTAAAAAAAAAAAAAAAAAAAAAAGTCTTTCAGCTTGATTTGAAGCATTAGCAGTTATTTTTCTTCGAGGTCATTAGATGATAAGCAAACAGCCACATTGCAAGCTGTCTATGGAGAGGGGCAGCTGCTAGAAGCTGAGGACCTCAGCCTTATAAAGAGAATTCTTACAAAGAAGAGAATTGCCAAAACCTACAGAAGTTTAGAAACAAACCCTGGGCTCCGAATGAGAATGATCACATGGCTGGCAGTTTGATTTTAGCTGTGTGGTTTCCTGAGCAGTGAATTGAGCCACGTCATGCCCCGACTCCTGGCCTTCAGAAACTATGAGGTAGTTTTTGTAATTTTAAGTTGCTTAATGTTTAGTTGTTTCTTGCACAGCGTAGAAAATAAACGTGATTTTTTTATATCCTAAAAATGTGGTTAAAAGCAGCATTTGCCTCATAGCTTCCCCGGGAGGATTAAACGAGTAAATATACATTAAAATGGTTTCAGAAGTGCCTGGTCCACAGTAAGAGCTATGTAAAGGCTCGGTCTTATGATTATATATGATTGCTTTAAGCTTGCTAACTTGTGCTTTTATCACCTAATAATTCTAAGTGGGGGTGCCAGGATACACCAGTTTTTCACTTACATAAGAAAATAATCATAGCTTCACTAAGTCATTTATAATACACTGTGAAGACGTTTGGCTACATGGAAAATGTTAAGTGGAAAAACTATTTTTGCTTCTTGCAAGCTTCCTGGAAGCCTCCAAAGCAAGCACATGCTGAACATGGCTCATTGCAAACTGTGAAGGAGGCAAAGCTGCTCCTTTAGTTTCCAGACCTCCGCATTTGCCTCACCACCTTTTGAAGCTTTTTATATAGATATATTCCCACGCATATGCATAATTTTAAATACATGCATAAATGTAATAAAAATATAGGTATTTTGTTTCAATCTAATTTCCCTCTTTTAGTTGTGGGATTGGCCTTTCTCTTCTTATCACTTTGCCACCTCTCCTAAGTGACTTCACCCTTCCCAACATCATACGTTTACCCAAAACCACAAAACACCTAATATGCCTCCTACTACACACACAGACACACACACACACACACAGACACACGCACACATATACACAGATAGGTTGTCCAGACATGGTTTGAAAATGTATTCACATTGTCCATATGATACATTTTATTAAATATGCAATTTTATTTATATGCATGTATAAATATATATGCATATACATAAACATATGTGTTTATTTCATACTTTACTTTTCTCATTAAACAATTACCTCATGAAAATACCTTCCTGCCAACTTTATGTCTTTGCTCTCTTCCCCATTTTTAATGTTCATCTCCCTTCCACAGAAAACAGATCCCACCCTACTTGTCAATGGTCTCTTATTTCACCAACAGAGTGGTGTGGGCTGCATCATGGTAGGTGGGAGGAAGTAGGGAGGTGAATGGGAGGTTTGCATGGAGCTGTGTGGGCTATGCTGACATGCTGAGGGATGTCACTGTTAGGCAAGTGGCCATCTTCAGAACCTCACCAGAGTGTTTTCAATTCAGGAACGCGTATGCTTTACAGGTCTTCTTTAGACAGCATTTGTGGAAGTGATGAAGTGCACGGTCCACACTGGCCATATGACAGCCCTGAATCTCTTGACCTGACCAGCCAGTGACTAATTTCTGGATTCTGTCAATTCTTGGACTTGAGACATGGTTTTCTTATTGAATCAGTTGTAATAAAAACCTAAGTCAGGCCTGGTGCGGTGGCCTACACATGTAATCCCAGCACTTTGGGAGGCCTATTTGGGCAGATCACGAAGTCGGGAGTTCGAGACCAACCTGGCCAACATGGTGAAACCCAACCCCATCTCTACTAAAACTACAAAAATTAGACAGGCGTGGTGGTGGGCACCTGTACTCCCAGCTACTTGGGAGGCTGAGGGAGGAGAATTGCTTGAGCATGAGAGGTGGAGGTTGCAGTGAGCCGAAATCACGCCACTGAACTCCAGCCTGGGTGACAGAGCAAGAGTTCATCTCAAAAAAAAAAAAAAAAAAAAGGAAGAGGAAAAAAAAGAAAAGAAAACCTAAGCCAGAGCTTTGTTTGAAACCAGGTAAAGGAGCTACAATAAAGCAGATGTCAGTGAGCCGCTGATGAAAGAGATCAACTTTCTACTCCTATTTCAAATTTTTAGCAAAAAATCATATACGTTTATAAGAAAATGACTAATAATTGTTTTCCACATGGCCTAAGAAAATAAGGTATTATTTAGGATTGAATATAGATTGTCATTTCAGAGTAAGAGTGGAAAACTGTTACGGATTGAATTGTGTTCCCCAGTGTATAGGCTAAAGTCTTTACACCAAGTATTTCAGACTGGGACCTTATTTGGATGCAGGGTTTTTATAAAGGTAATTATGTTAAGATAAGATCATTAGCCTAGGCCCTAATCCTCTATGACCTGTGTTCTTATAAAAAGGAGGACTTTGGAGACAGAAATGCACACAGGGAGAACACTATGCAAAAAGACACAGAGAGAAGAAAGCACCTACCAGCAAGGAAGAGAGGCCTGTACCAAATTCTTCCCTGACAGCCCTCAGAAGAAATCAGCCCTGCTGGCACCTTGACATAAGAAAATCGATGTTATAAATGTATGTAGGTTGTGGTACTTTGTTACAGCAGCCATAACAAACAAGTACAGCAACTTATGACCACAAACCAAAGGTGGTCTATCACTTTTATTTTTACATAAAGTTTTATTGGAACACAGCCACAGCCATTTGTGTACATATTGCCTACAGCTACTTTTGCACTAAATAGAATAACTGAATAGTTGCGAAGTGAGATCATGTGGCCCACAATGCCTAAAATATGTATAATCTGTCCCTTTACAAACAAAGTTTGCCAAGTCTGACACAGAAGTCTTATTGTACATCTTCTGTGTCCCAGAAGTCCCAGCCTCCCAGGTCAGTCACTCCCAGCTAGACTCATGCTCTCACACTTGCTTGGGTAAGATTCAGTTTCTCCACAGGTTCTTCTCTATAAACCTTCCAAGATACTTCCTGGATTCCAGTACTGACCATGTAGAATGCTTTTCTAGAATGTCAGACTTCTTTTCATGTAGAAATGGTGACTGTGTTTTTTGTTGTTGTTGTTTTGTTTTGTTTTAAAGCCACTGAGGATTTGTAGTGAGCATTCCTTTATCTCTTGCACAGATGACCAGCTGTCCATATCCTCTATCACTTTCTCAAATACTAATGAATGCATACGATGGGCCACACAATATTTTACACTTTACATTTATTAGAGAACTTATTTTTCACAATAAATTTATGAGATAGGTACTAGCATTAGCTCCATATTACATATAATAAATCTAAGGAACAGTGAATTTGCTTTTAGCTAACATAGACAATGCCACACTGTGTGAGGAAACTCAGCTACAATTGCAGGCATTATGCCCAATGATGCAATACTCTTACTTATTTTGCTATGCTTCTGTCTTATTTTTCCTCCTGCATTACACAAAATGCAGGGTCTGGAAGTCCAATAGTTATACTACTTACTCATTGTTACCAGGAGACTCTCTTCTTTTGTCTCTCAAAAATGACACCTGCTATGATTTACATACAATCAGATATACCACTGGTATTCCTTTTAGAGACAAGAAGGTTCTTGTCTGATTTCCTTGTCTCTACCCTGCATATATCTATACTCTATACTCATTTGTCCTTGTGTCCCTTTGCCATACTTCCCCGGTCAAAAATCTAAGCTGGTTAAGACCAACTCCAGGGCATTCTGTGCCTGCATTTGATTACTCCATCCTCACTTCTGGGTGGCCCAGAAAGAAAACGTTGAAAGAAAATACTCTTCAGTAATCAGAACATCAGGTGATACAAATAATTGTCCATTTGGTATACGAAGAGAATAGCCTCATATGTGGATCTATACTGATCCATTGCTCATTGCTAACTAGTTGGTCAACTGGTCAGATATTTAAAAGACTATCACTAGAAAACGGATGGCCAAGAGGTCTAAAGGAGATATAGGAATTATCCTGTAGATATCCTGCTGTTCTCTTCTCAATCAATGTGGTGATTGCTCAAAGGGCTCATGCTCCCAAAGTGGTTTTGTTATAGGAGTTATTGAGAAATTATTTTAGGCAGACAGAAAGGAAAAGGGGTCATTGGGAAGTTTTTGTTTCTTTTAAAGCAGCTACAGAAACGTTTATTGTCTAGCAGGATAGCCCTGGCTTTTAGAGCCTGGCCGGCAAGCTTTGATGTAGATATGCCCTCCATTATGAATTGGGTCCACCCAAACATGGCGATTCCCGCTGAGTTCTTCTTGCCCTTGCCCCAACGTGCCTGGCAATGTGGCCGCCTCCACACATCCCCACTTATGTAGAACATCAAGGTGCCCTGTATTTGCATATTAAAAGACTAGGGTGGGAGGGCCAGTTTTTTCACTGGTTACGTGAGTGACATGCCTGGTTAAACCAATTCCCTGAGCCCTATGCAAATCAGACACCACCTACTCCAGCCTCCTCATATAAGCAGCCACTTTTCCACTGCACACGGGTTTTATTCTTTGTTCTAATCCCCCCTCCCTCTGTCTCTGTGCAGGGGAGCTGTTTTCTTCTTCCTTCTTTCTTGCCTATTAGACTTTTCACTCCTTAAAACCACTCCACGTGTGTCCATGTCATTAATCCTATCAGCACAAGACCAGGAACGGTAGTGTTCCTCCAGTCATCAGAGCTATATCAGTTTGGTTTGCAGAGATAAGAGCTACAAATTCCCTTTTTTCTCATTTAAATGCATCTAACTATGTGCTGGGCAATCAACCTACCAACAGAAGAAATCATAGGGAAGCTTCAGATATGGATCTAGCATATAACTGCTAAGGCAGGAGTCTACGACCTTTCTCTGCAAATAGCTAGATAGTAAATATCTTAGACTTTGTGGGCCTTATGGTCTGTATTGCAGCGACTAAACTCTGACTGCCATTATAACCCAAAAGCAGCAATAGGGAATACATACATCAATAAGTGTAGTTGTAACTCAATTACATTTTGTTAAAAACAGAGACAAGACTTTACCAAGAGCTTTAGCTTGCAAACCCTGTCCTGAGGTTATCATTCAGTTACCTGGTGACAATATAGTTGATTACATTATGCTTTCCCACCATGAATGAAGCAGTTGTTTCTTTTAAAAGAGCAGACTACTGAGTCTGGTATGGATTTTTCTCTCCTCCATGCAGTGCTTCTGCCAGGCCTACCATTTGTGCATTTATGCTTCCATTTGTGGCATCACCATGGTATTTCACTCGGTATCACCTTTAACAATTGCCAACTTAGAGGGAAGACAGTGGGACAATGGCATAATGCCCACAGCATTTCCCAGTGATATCACATACCCCATCACCCAGAAGCAGCTGCCTTGATGGAATTGGAAAGGCAATTTCAGCTCTAAATCACCACAAGCCTTCAGTGGCTTAAAGACAATCATTATGTCTACATCAGCATCTGGCTGGCTAGCTGTGGATCTGCAGATCATTCCTGGGCTTGCTTGGGCTTTAGCTGAGGTCTAGTGTATGATTGTTCCTCACATATCTCATGTATAGGTGGAGGCTGAAGTCATAGCGGTTATTTTGTATCAGGAATGTAAGAGACTGAAAGGGCACACACAATGTCTCTTAAAGCCTTTGTTCATCACAGAATTGGCATAGTCACTTCTGTTTATAATCTATCCATTAAAGCAAGTCAGCAGGTTAAGCCTAAAGTCAGACTGGTGGAAAAACATATGAAGCTGGATAGGGAGAAAAGAAAATTGAACATTTGCTGAAATAATTTAATCTACCAGGGATGAGCTGAAAGCATAGTTACAGTACTCTCTGAGACCTATTGACCAGTACATTGAGTCCTAGTGTATATGAAATATGTGCTAACCCAGTATCCAGTAGACAGTGCCATCTTGCTGTAGCAAGAATGAATGTATCGTGGAACTAAGTGGTAGAGTCAGGAGTGCCTGCTTTCTTCATGTTACCAGAGAACACAGTTTAACAATTTTTAGCCTCAGAATTAATCAACTGAAACCTAGTGCCAAAACAAGGACTATTTTCACCAGGAATCCAGTCAGGGCTCCAATTAATTGGCAGCAGAGACTATCCCCTGGCTATTTTGGGCTCTTTGTAACCCTAAAGCAATGGACAAAAAAAGGAGCATCACTCTATGACCTAGTGAGCTTGATCCCAATTATCCAGGAGATACAGAGTTACTGATGTATGCTGAGGATAAAGAGAACAATCCGGAACAAGAGATTTACTGAGGTGCTCTTAGTACTCCAATTGCACAATAGTCCTGGTCAATTGAAATTGCAGCAACTCATTCCAGAGAAGACAATCAGATGGTAGGTAACTGCAGTAATGAAGGTTGGCACACTCCGGGCAGTCATGATACTGACCAAAGATAAGGGAATATGGAATGAATGGGTGGTAGAAGAGGCAGCTATGATGACCACCTCGTGCATTAGGAAATTGACTGTAGTAGCTATGTTTAAGCTGTTATTACTATACCTGTGATGGCTAGCATTTTAGGTTTCTCCTATTGTTTGGGAAGATGATGGGCTGTACCTATGCCCAAGCTTTGGTAATCAAATTGTTATAAAATATTATCCTATCAGCTAAAAAATCTTTATAAATGCATGTTTGCTTTTTGGATAAGTACATTTATTTCATGTTTAAAAAGTTAATACAGGTCAGTTCTCTGAGTAGCCCTGGAAAAATCCAGTTATCCCCATTCCAAGTTATTTGCTTGTTGTTCTCAGGAATAACTGTAGAATGTGTTGGGATGCAGTATGCTAAGATAGCAACGAACTGCCTGAAACGGCCTGGGTCTTATTCCTGTTGCACCTAAAAATGTAACATCTTGCGATACAGAGCAAATCCCCAGGACAGTCCCAGCTTTGTTCCTCTCTCCCGCTGCACCTAAAAAAATGTAACATCTTGGGATACAGAGGAAATGCCCAGGACAGCCCCAGCTTTGCTCCTTTCTCACCTGGAAACAGGATATCCTTTAAAGCTTTGCCCAGTCAGTCACCATGCCCCTGAGGTATATGACCCAAGGCTGCCTTTCAGTGTCCCTCAGCTGTGGTGCAAGTAAGGCACGTGCAGTCCATACTCCATCCATCCTGGTCAGTTTCTTGAGCCTTGAGGGACTGGCTCATGATAGATGCTAGGCTTCTTTTGTCTCTTGTCGCCTATCTCTAAATAAGAAACTCATTTCATGTAACTTGTAGTATGTGAGTATATTTCTGTATCACTGAACTCAAATACGTAGGTAAACAGTATATTAACTTGCCTGACAGTTCAAAATCTATCATTCAAAAAATAAAAATGCACATTTGAAAGATTTCTAGTTGTCCTACTTATTTTCAGTATTAGTCTATTTTGCATGTTAGCTAGTTATGAATGTCTGTACTCAAATATAGGGAAAAAGTGTAAATTTTTTTTCTTGATTTCAAGTAACTGAGATTTCAATAAAAGGCTTTTTTCGTGTCTTCTTTTTTTCCACATTTTGATTCTGTGACTCTATTCTTACGTAATAGAATAAGTGCTGAGCTAGCAGTTGGGGAATTTGGATTTTATTATTGTCTCCATCCTTTATTAATTTTGTGAATTTATGCATGACACTTAATTGCGCTAAAAATGTATTTTATAATCTGTTAAAGGAAAGAGAACTTATAAATTAACTCAATTGAAATCTTTAAATAATCTCTAATGTAAGAGTCCCCTAAATGATATATGTATTTATTTTAGCTATAAAATATTATTTGAATAAGGAATAACTATTCATTTAATTTACATGTATATCAAAATATTCCTCAAATAAAGATGTTTGACCAATGAAACTTGATTTTAGATGCCAATTTCAGAATCTGAAATAAAATACTTTATTTATTATAAAATAATTTTTCATAAACTAAAAATGTCTTTGAAATATACATGAACATATATTAAAACAAATATTTTCTATTGACATTTTAGTACATGTAATACATATTAAATACATATTTATTTTAAAATAGTTTGTAAAATTTACTTAAAATACTTGTTATTGTACCTGTGCACTTTTCATTTTAAAATAACATGTTTTTCATAAAACAAATAAAAACTATCTAAAGTATTTTTTTTCTTTACAGGTTTCTATAAAGAAAAAAAAAAAACACCTACTTTACAAGAAAGAGCAGCAAGGAGAATATGACCTGTCTCTTCAAGAATGAATTCTAAGAAGATTAATATAAAAACAAATCCTAAAGACCAATTTCTAAAATCAAGGGCAAATAAGAGGATAGGATTATCTTTAAAGTACTTTGGGCTGAAAAAAAGGGCAAGGAGCTGTTATTCACTAAGGAACACATTTATACCTTTCTAGAGCAGTTCTGAAAAAATGAAAGATAACTGCATAATAAGAACCACAAGCAAAATTTTTCCTATGTAATTCCCTCTATTCCCGGATGCTTTTCCCCAACCCATCTTATCAAATAAACCTCAATCCTCTGACTCTTTCATCTTTTGCCCGGGATCCTCCGTTCTGTTGACTTAACAGTCCATACTATTCTATCTTGGATTTTTTCATCCCTGTGCCTAATTTAGCCCTCGCTGGTCCTGTTTGTTGTAGACTAGTTATTATACACATACGTCGTCAACAAGGTAAAGCAATGGACACTAGTCTGTGTGTCAGCCACATCTCCCAATTGTCCTTAATCAATTTTCTTTTGCTCATTTCAGAAAGTCTTTTGAATTACTTCAATAAAAGACAAGCGATATATACATATATATGTAAATATTGTATGAGTATATATATGAGTATATTTATATAATATATATGATTGTGTGTATATATACATGTAAGGAATGTAGGAGACTGAAAGGGCACACACAATGTCTCTTAAAGCCTTTGTTCTTCACAGAATTGGCATTGTCACTTCTGTTCATATTGTACCCATTAAAACAAGTCAGCAGGTTAAGCCTAAAGTCAGACTGGTGGACTCATATATATGAGTATATATATATATAAGTAGATATACATGAGTGTATAGATACACTCATATATATTATATATAGTGTATATATATATTCATTCATTAGAGATGTGTGTGTATATATATACACATGTATGTCACTTGTCTTTTATATATAATTAAATTTATAAATCAATGATTGGCCTTATGTGATTGGATTCCCTTTTAGCTATTTTAGCTATTTTAATGTCTATTTAATAGCTATTTTAGCTATTTTAATGTCTATGTTCTTTATAGATAAATTAATAATACATATTAATATATAAATGAACATATATTATGTATATAATATATAAATAAATGTTGAAGAACATAGATATTAAAATAATTAAAAGGGAAACCAATTGCATAAGGCCAACCATTCAGAAATGAACATGCTCCATGTTAGGGTGAACGTACTCCTTTAGCTTCTATGGATATGTGATAGGACCTGGAGTGGGATCTTCCCAGTTGCCCTATGGCTTGTTGCCAAACGAAAATAAAAATAAGAACACAGGGTATGTGTGACAGACATTCTCAAGAGCATTGCTGACAATTCCTTTTACTTACCAGATAAGATATAAGTTAAGCAGCTAAAAAAGGTGTCCATTGGGAGGCCGAGACGGGCGGATCACGAGGTCAGGAGATCAAGACCATCCTGGTTAACACGGTGAAACCCCGTCTCTACTAAAAAATACAAAAAACTAGCCGGGCGTGGTGGCGGGCGCCTGTAGTCCCAGCTACTCGGGAGGCTGAGGCAGGAGAATGGCATAAACCCGGGAGGTGGAGCTTGCAGTGAGCTGAGATCCGGCCACTGCACTCTAGCCTGGGCGACAGAGCTAGACTCCGTCTCAAAAAAAAAAAAAAAAAAAAAAAAAAAAAAAAAAAGGTGTCCAAAGCTCTGGGTTCCTGGGGATAACTTGTATACATCCCTCACCCACAACACACACACACAGACACAGACACACACACACACGTCTGTGCCTAGAGAATATACACTCCATACCATGACCCATATAGGTAAATACACATTTAAAATAAAATCCTCCTGTCGAAAATAAGGAGACATTTTCTCCCTTTTCTTGGAGCATTTACTTATTTATTTATTTATCTGAGATGGAGTTTATTTATTTATCTGAGATGGAGTTTCGCTACAACTGGCTAGTATACCTGAATGTGGGGTCTCCTCTCTAGCCTTTGGAGCCTCCCTCCCTTTGTCTCTGTACAGGGGAGCTTCTTCCTTCTTTCTTCTTCCTTCTTTCTTCTTCCTTCTATCTTGCCTATTAAATTTTCCACTCCTTAAAACCACTCCACGTGTTTTTGTGTCATTTTATCTAATTCGACTCCAGATGAAGAAACTGATGTTCCTCCATTTATTGGAGTGGTATCAGAAGCAAGTTAAACAATTTTCAAAAGCCAGAGAAGCAGTTTATGACCTTAAAGTGTTTAGCAAACCTAATATTTGACATTAATTTAGACCATGTGTTTACATTTTGAAGACAATCCTATTTTACCAATAATCTTGAAAACTACCTTTATTTCCCAAAGATTGCTGGTCTTATGAACTGAAAGGCATTACGCTTTCTATGTTTCTGACAAAATATTTGAGTTAAGTTCTTCTTCTTATTAAACCAATCAATTTAAGACTTCACAGAGGAGATTAACCAGTTTGCACAGAGAGAAAGAAGCCAGAGACTGAACGGTAAGACATTTTTACCCTTTTGCCGGCATGCCAGGTTTCTGGGTTCTCTCGCCCTCTGTCCCGGTGACCCTGTTTGGCTGTATGCAAACAAACACATTGCCATGAGTTAAGAATATTCATAGATAGCTTACACATTTTGGAAAAATTAGGCAGAGAGAGAGAAATATGACCCAAATTCTACTTGTGAGAGTATACGCACCATACTTACAGCATCAGGAAGCCTAAAATCCAAAATGTTAGCTGGAATAGAAAGCTGGTGTGTTCCATTAATTCCTGCAGCCCCACAAACGTAGCTTAGGAATGCCAGATAAATGAAACAGATGATGACTCACTAGAATTGTATAGAAAACAAAATACCAGAACCAAATAAAAGCCTTCCACTAGAAACTAAAAATTGTCATGGTTTTATATATATATGGATACACAAGCAAAGCCAGAGGAGAATAAACAGCAAACAAATGAAAACTAGAAGCAAAAACAAATAAGCAGGAAACCAACCTTAAATTTTCCTACTCAATTTACCCTAGAGGCGAGTGTTACTCAGGGCCCCCAAAAAAACCACATAATGAATATTTTATTCCTGATACACAATTCAACATCCTTAAGTTCACCAATATCATTGTACATTCAGTGCCATTAAGAAATTCACTTTAGGCTTATGGCCAAAATAAGTACTCCAGCACTATCCATGCCAAACGGCAAATGTGGTGTGAAGCAATGAAAGCATGGATGTGAAATTTGGCTTTAGGCTAAATTCAGCTTCATGCTTAACTATATTAAAAAAAGAATTGCCAAACTGCTGATGCATTTCTTTACAATACATCTTATTTTACTTTAATTAAGACTAAGAGCTTTAACTATGAAAATGTTTCTTAGCCAAATATATTCATTTATCTATCTGTATTTAAAGAATATTTTATTATTTAAACTTTTCCACATCTTCCTTCCCTACTTAATGATTTCTTACTATGTTGTTTCATAAATAACCTTTTCAAATCTGTAACTTGAACTAACTTTTAGATAACGTCTGCATTAGACAAAATTATTCTTTTTCTTTTTTTCCACTAACAGCATAACCCTTTCTGGCGCATTTTGTATACAGAATTACATGTTAAAGAGAATTAGATATGAGTATTTATAGACAGAACAATTCCAGAATTTTCCCCTTATCAACCCTTTCTTAATTGGAAATGATCCAGATAGTAAATGAGCATCAAAAATAACCTTAAGATTTTAATTTACATAAAAAAACTTGCCTAAAACATTTATCTCATTTACTGTACTTAATTTTTACTTTTAACAAGGGAAACATGAGACATCAATCAACATATGTTTGATTCAGAAAGGAGGAAAGGAGGGACCACTGGAGGTGAGGAGTGGGACTTGGGAGTTTTCAGATCACAGGTGGGAGACAAAGGTTGCATTCCTCTGAGTTTCCAATTAGCCTTTCCAAAGGAAGCAATCAAATATGCATTTATCTCAGTGAGACTGTGAATAAAATGGGAGGCAGGCTCTCTCTTAGCATCTCCCAGCTTAAATTAACACACTGACATTTTAAAATATCCATCAAAGACAAACATAAAATTCAGACAAAATGTACACTGACAATCACGAAGGCATTTCTATTTTTATTCCACCAACAGTTTTAAAGCCAGCTTATTTAGTAAAGTTATACTTAGGTCACGTGAGCTTGAAAATTGCTTAGACTTATTTACTTAATTTGTGAGCGCTCTTTTATTTATAAGCCAGTTTGGTAGACACAACATATAATAACACGTGTACATAAAATAAACACATCTAGACATCCATACACACATATAAATGAAGATCTAATAGCTTGGAACTTTAGCCATGAGATAGCAATACAAGCTTGACAGTTTTACTTTGCCCCAATAGATAATCCAAGGAAGGTTGTGAACCAGAATTTCGGGTATAATAGTCTCCATGACAGTTTAATTTTTAAGGCTAAACCTCCCCAGACTCCAAGGAGCACTGGGGCCAAACAGTACCAAAGGAAGGCGTCATTTGTTAACCAGTCCCCTGTTTTAGAACAGTAGCACAACAGCCTGGACACAGGCAACACCATTCCACTTTGTCATTAAATAGTAAACTTCATATTCTAAACAATTTTGGGGCCAAGCAGCATTGCAACTAGGAAAGAAAATTCTAAGAAGGGCTTAATACTCGACCTCAGAACCTCTGCCAAGGTCGTCCCTTTTGGGCAGGTTGAGGTCTGCAAGGCCCACAGAGTGTCATCCTGTGGGGTCCAATCTGAGAGTTCCAGACATCTCTGGCCTTAGGTGGGCACTGGTGCTACTTTGCATGCATTCCCTCCAGAGCCTGCTATGACCTTTCCTTGGTACCCGGGTGTAATCCCCGACTTTTAGCATCCTTATCATTTGGTAAGGCCACGCTTACCCAAGCTTCCGGTTCCATGAACTTTAATCACAGAAACTGGAGCTGGGTGCATTTCCTTTGCCCCTACCCAGTTGAATAGGGGAAGGGAAGAATTTAGTATAAGAAACGAAGGTTTAAGTTGCCTAAAACTTGTGCGAGTTTTGAGCTGTGCCACACACAGGAATCAGGGACCACATGAGGAAAAGATTCAAAAAGTCCTCTTACCTTAGGGACAGGGTAATTATTCCCATTCATTTCTAGGCCTTCAGGCAGTACGGGGAGTAATCCCAGTCAATTGCCCTCAATTTCCAAGGATCTACTAAGAAACAGCAGCTGAAAGACTGAAAAAGAAAAAGAGGAGAAAAAAATAAACAAGACCCAAGTTCCTTAAGCCAGCTGAGTGGTGGTGGCCAGGCTTCTCCACATGGAAACCCTTTTGTTTCACTGACCACAGTCAGAAACCTACAGTTGCTTCCATGTTTAGGGACTACCCACCAAGGGTCCCAAGTTGGAAAGGAAAAGAGAGAGAAAGAGATTCCCCTGTATGGAGCATAAAGGAAAAAAAGAAAGGAGAATAAATCACAAACTTTGGGTTTACCTCTTCCTCTGGTCTGGCTCGCCAAAATATGGTAATTGTGGAGTGTGTCCAAATTCTTGGCATTTTGAACAAATAATTGGACAAAACGGGAGTGGTGGCTTTTTTTGGACGTGTGTGGTGGCTCAAGTCTGTAATCCCAGCACTTTGGGAGGCCTAGGTGGACGTATCACCTGAGGTTGCGAGTCCGAGACCAGCCTGACCAACATGGAGAAACCCTGTTTCTACTAAAATTAGCCGGGCGTGGTGGCACATGCCTGTAATCCCAGCTACTCAGGAGGCTGAGGCAGGAGAATCACTTGAACCCAGGAGGAGGAGGTTGCGGTGAGCTGGGATCACACCATTGCACTCCAGCCTGGGCAACAAGAGCGAAACTCCATCTCAGATAAATAAATAAATAAATAAATAAATAAATAAATAAATAAAAGAAAATGAAAGTATACTTTACAGCATGGGAATGGGCCTGAAATATAGCAGCTCAAAGGCCCTGTTACAGAGGTGTTTTGGAGGTTACGTACTCTCTGCTTGGGGAGCGCTTTATGTAAATGAGGAGGATTAAGTACAGTTACAAAGTCATTTACTGTGTATGCTCTATGGGGAGGATATTTCCTGTTGTAGCTGAAGTGTGAATTTGCCTTATGTTCCCTGTCCCCAGACCCTATTTTCCTGCCCCACCCCTATCTCCAAGTTTCTGTAGGAGTGTAAGAGCCAAACTTCTGTGGAAACCTTGCTCCAAGTGGCAAAACTCCTTCCTGTCATAAAGATATGAGAAGTTTATTTTTTCTTTGGAAAACGCCAATTAGGTAACACAGAAGGTCAATTCAACCGCCAAGTGATTTTAGGATGAACTGCCTGTGACAAGTGGTGTTGTCAAGTCCTCATACTTGAGGACTACTTATTGTTGATCTTGTATGCAATGGATTGTATCTGCTTGACTACACAAAAAGGTAAGATTTCTTTCTATCTTTGCAATCTCTTAGAGAATGGCATGGGATTTGCATTCCATTCTGGTTTAATGCTTATTAAAGATTTAAACTGTTATTCTTTCTTTTTTTTTTTTTTTTTTGAGACGGAGTCTTGCTTTGTCGCCCAGGCTGGAGTGCAGTGGCGCATCTCGGCACCCTGCAAGCTCCGCCTCCTGGGTTCATGCCATTCTCCTGCCTCAGCCTCCCAGTAGCTGGGACTACAGGTGCGCACCACCACGCCTGGCTAATTTTTTGTATTTTTATTAGAGATGAGGTTTCGCCATGTTAGCCAGGATGGCCTCGATCTCCTGACCTCGTGATCCGCCTGCCTCGGCCTCCCAAGGTGCTGGGATTACAGGCGTGAGCCACCGCACCCGGCCAAACTGTTATTCTTTCTCTTCACCCTTATGGAAAGATTTTCTAGGTTGGAAGAGTATTTTGTTTTAAATTATGTTTCTCTGACACTCAGTATGTCACTTCTTGACCACGTTTCAAGCGACTAGAACTACGTAATTTTCTGCACAAATATCAACCCTGTATTACAACATAAACAGGTATTTTCTCAGGATCTAGTTTCCCAAGGGCAGATCACAGCCACTGTGCACAATTCTAAGCATGTTTGGTGCCCAAGGATTATCTGCTTGGGAGTCCTTATGAAGATGCACATAAGCCCACAAAAGTTTTCCAGGTACCAGAAGCAGCCCGGGTTGAAAAAACAAAAATGAAAAAAACGACCAAAGATAGCCATTGATTGGCGCGAGGGTAGCTCTGTTTTCTCTGCCATGTGCCAACTCTTAGAAGCAGGATAATTTTAATTTCAAATTCAGCCTTTTAGTCCCAGATTGTTTTAAAACACAAAGATGGAAGCGAGATGATTTCCATTGAGCACTTCGTGGTCAAATACTGCCTGGCTCTTAATTTGGAATGTGGAAAAAATTATTATTTCTGCCCTCGGGCCCTTTTAGAGGTCCCTGCATGGTAGGGGTAGAAGAGGGATAATGGGTGACAAAACAGGCAGACATCCGGAAGAAATGGGAATAGCTCTCCATAGAGTGAGAGAGAATAGAATGGAAGTTTGTTTCACAAATTTCCCAAGTGGTTAGAAAGGGAGACTGAGTATGTGATACAGTCTATCACTTTACACATGATGATTTATTTTGACTTTATGTAGGAATATTTATCACAGTAGTAAGAAAGATCATAACATATTTTATAGCTATTTTTTCTTAAAATATTTTCAATACCTATTTATAAGGGATTTCATATGTACTACGGCATATTAAACAATAAGAGCAGAGCCATTGAAAAGAATCAATGGCAGACATGAGCAGCCATCCCTCAGTGAAACAGCATTTGGCATGTTGCTCCTACGTCCAAGCTTACGAGGGCTGCAGAACCCATAGGCCCTCTTCAGGGAGGCCCACTGAGGGAGGGGAAATGGTAGTGAGAGAGTTCTAGAGTTCTAGAGATTGACATGTGTTTCCTGGAGTCGTGGGTATATATGAAAGATAATGGTGCCGAATTACTAGTCTGGAGGTTTAGTAAGGAGAGACTTATGTTACCACAGTGTAGAAGAACCCAGGAAGAAAAGAAATGCAATTAAACCCATGTACATAAACCTCCATGCCATTCTTTGTGATCCATTAAAGACATAAAAGAGGCTCTGATTTTCCAGTGTTTACAGTGAAGAAGCCAGGAAGCTAAAGGAGGAGGCAGAACTCTGGCAAAAATACACAAAGCTTCATAAGCAAAGGTGAGCTATGGTTTAAATGTGTCTCCCAAAATTCACCTGTTGAAAACTTAATCCCCAATACAATTGTACTGGGAGATATAACCTAATGAGAGGTGTCTGGATCATGAGAAATCTGTCCTCATGGCTAGATTTATGCTGTTTATTAAAAGGGCTTTGAGGAATGGGCTCTCTCTCATGTTCTCCTGTCTTCTGCTATAAGGTGACACGGCAAAAAGGCACTTGCCAGATGCCAGTTCCTTGAACTTAGGGCTTCACAGCCTCCAGAACTGTGAGAAAATAAATGTCTGCTTATTGTAAATGACCCAGTCTCAGATATTCTGTTGTAGCAGCACAACCAGAATAAGTCACTGTCTTTAGGGGGACATGGGTGTACTGTATTGAGTGTTGTGAGTGACAGAAGGGCTGGAGCAAGCTGAACGTGGCCTAGAGAACACCACAGACCTCCACACTATCTGGAGAATACAGCCTGAGCCACTGGCAGCAGACAGAATAAATCCCTATTAGGCCAAGAACTCATCATAGAGCAGAGCAGGGAGAAAGAGGAGGGAAAGATACACTCTCATTTGAGTGCCAAGGTCCTGGAGTGTGAGAAGTCGGAAAGCAGACCACAATCATCTCTCCCTTTTGGAAATGTCTTGTCGACAAATCCAGTCTGTGCTGTGATTGCTTTTCATAAGTGGAAGTGACTAGAATGCTGTGCAACCTGCCAGGGTAGTAAGTGGCCACAAACACACACACACGCAGACACACTCACACAAAGGACAGAGAAATTCTACAAAGCAGAGTTAAAATCAGTGACCGCCCAAAATAAAACCAATATAATTTCATGTAAGTTGTCTCAGTGAAACAGAAATGGATGTACATATATGTGTAAATAGTATCAAACAAAAGCATTGTGTTGGTGTGTTGTTTCATGTCAATAAATGTTACATTTCTGTTTCCAACTCTAAAAATATATTTATATTCTAAGATTTTCCTAGAAAATGGTTTATTTCAAAGTGATTGCCATATTACTGCACTAGAATTATACACACACCTTATATTTTAGTATCCTTACACATCTGTTTCTCTCTTTCTTTCCTACAATAAAAGAGAAATATATTTCTACCCACCTTTATGACATCTTCTTTTAAAGATCCTGCCGTAACTGCTAACTCAACACAATCAAAATTCAAATTCTAACCTTCTCATTGCTCCCACCTCCTGACTTCCTGGAATCGCTTTTAAACCTAATATCTCATTTCTATGAGTAGTTCTAAAGCCATAAAGTCACTATGACACTTCGATTTCTTTCAATCTCAATAAATAATGTATCTCCGACAGCTTTTTATTTCAGTCTCAGATTTCTACTATAGTTATATGCCTTCAAACTAATCATAGCCATAGCCACAAAAAATTAAAATAAAAGATTTTCTTTTCTATTTATAGAATTTTTTTCTGTTGGTTGGACCAACTTATAATAGCAATATGATTTCCCTTAAAGGTTTTTTATTAGTTTTCAAGGCCTTTCATATCTTTGTTATATATGCCACTTTGTTTATTCTTTCTATTATAAGGCCATTTACATCCCATAGTAAAAGTTATCAACACACTTTCCAATTGTTGTGCCTGTCTGATTTAGTTTCCAGCACAAACCTTCTGTCCTAATTATTCTAGTCTTCACTTTTCTTCTCTGCTATAAGTGCCCTATTCATTGTTACTTCTGTTTCTTGGCGCATGTTATCCCTTCTCTTCTCTGATACCCACATTGTAATCATCTTTCAAAGACACAGACATTTTAATGTCTTTATTAAATCTCATTTGACTGCTTAAATCCCTACTAACTTCCTTGAAAAGAGACAACACAAATTACTTAGAGAGGATTTTTTTTAATTTTAAAATTTTAAATTTTTGTGGGTTTATAGTAGGTGTATATATTTATGAGGTACACGAAATGTTCTGTCACAGTTATGCAATTTGAAATAATCATGCCATGGAGAATGGGGCATCCATCCCCTGAAACATTTATCCTTTGGGTTACAAACAATTCAATTATATGTTTCTAGCTATTTTAAAATGTACAATTAAGTTTTTATTGCCTATAGTCACCTTGTTGTGCTATCAAATAGTAGTAAGTAAAGAGGACTTTTCTATAAAGAACGGTTTAACCATGTATATAAGGAATGAAAAGATTAAAACAAGGACGGGGGAACCCAGAGTTACCACAGAAAGCAGCTGAGATTCCTATGGCTGCAGGCGATAAAGAGAAGAGGCTGGCATTACTAAAAGATCAGGAGAACTCCGGTGGCTCAAGCCTGTAATCCCAGCACTTTGGGAGGCCGAGACGGGTGGATCACGAGGTCAGGAGATCGAGACCATCCTGGCTAACACGGTGAAACCCCATCTCTACTAAAAAATACAAAAAAACTAGCCGGGCGAGGTGGCAGGCGCCTGTAGTCCCAGCTACTCGGGAGGCTGAGGCAGGAGAATGGCGTAAACCCGGGAGGCGGAGCTTGCAGTGAGCTGAGATCCGGCCACTGCACTCCAGCCTGGGTGACAGAGCGAGACTCCGTCTCAAAAAAAAAAAAAAAAAAAAAAAAAAAAAAAAAGATCAGGAGAACTCAGACAGATTTCTTATGACCTCCCCCACTAGTCCCCAGGTCAACTGGTTCTAGTGTGTGTGAAAACAGGATAATGAAATGCGGAAATGCCATGGCAGATTTGGAACAAAAACAGGAAATTGGACCTAACTATAAGTGGAACAATTGCTATCCTCAGGGTAAACATCAATAATTTGGGTAACACAGAAAGAAACAGGAAACCAAGTGCCCTCCCATTTCCTAGGATCAGTTACTATAGGAAGAACCTTTCATTGAGTCAGCTGGTATAGGAAAAATGTGATATGAAGATTCAAAGACTTAGCATCACAACACAGTATGGAAAGGTGATTTTGTAGCTAAGAAAAAGTAGCTATACACCCAGCACATTTGTCAAGCTTTAAATACACTAGGAAAATTCACACTGAATTATATTGCCTATATATTTGAAAATTTATTCTTGCTTAGAAACTCAGCACACAATGCCTTATATAGTATTTTGATTAAACCTCTGCATTTATAAAAGCTTATAAAACTAAAAAAGTATAAAAATAAATAAATGTTCTATATTAATTTGTTGATTAACAAATTGACACAGTTGTGTTAGGCTGTGTATCTTCCATGTTATTTGGTGAATGTTCAAGCTCAATCACTACTTAAATTAACTCTCGGTGTTATCTAGATTTAAGTATACCTTAATTATCTTGATTCCAGTGAAACTAGGCCGCATAAAACTTAGAAACTAGGCCTCATAAAAAAAGAACTTAAAAAAAATTAACACCAGGTGGCTCTGGATAGGGTCCCACCCTGCCTCGATAGGGTCCCACCCTGATACGGTCCCACCCTGCCAATTCCGGGAAACAACCTCATGGGGTCCCACCCTGCCGATTCCAGGGGTCCCACCCTGCCTCGAAGTTCCCGGAATCAACAACTCCAGGAAAAAAACCTCATAAGGTCCTGCCCTAACCAATTAGAACAAGACACCTTGCTCAGGCCATAGACAGACCCAATTACCACGCGCCTAAAGCTTTGTTTAAATTTCGCGCCCTAAGCTGTGTTTGAACTTGTGTTTGCCTATATAAACAGCCTGCAACAAGCAGTCGGGGTCCCAGGGCCAACTTAGAGCTTGGGACCCTAGCGCGCTAGTAATAAATAACTCTCTGCTGTGAATCTCGTGTCGGTGATCCTTCGCGGCGACCCCTGCCCAGGAGGGAATCGACAGTTCGGTTCCAACACCAGCAGTTTGAATGGTCATGAAGCTTTATTACGTTTACAATTGTTATCAAGTTTCAAAAGACAGCAATGATATATATAGCACCAATTAATCCTCTGCCATTATTGGAGAAGTCTGAATTTACCACCTAAGCTACTCTCAGTAAATTTTACATTTTATATTACTGCTTGTTCAGCATTTTTAAGCCTATCAGTAGTATATTCCCATAATAAATATATATTTTAAGATTCAGTATTAGATGATTTCAGGCAATAAAATTATATTAATATTTTAATGAGGGCATTAAATGGCTTCATTTGGTATTCCTACTGTCACAAGGACATTTAATCATTCTCCAGCAAACTAGAAGTAATGCCATCACTTTATTCTGTCTCTGATGAATAATCCAAAATAAACACTTCCAAATTTAGGGTTTCTCCCGAAGTCAAAATGGATAAACCAAGATAAGAATAATACATAATTTTGTATATAAGTATACATAAAATAAATAGAGTTGAAAAAGTACTGAAAACAAAAGCTAGTGGATTCTATCGAGATAATGCTCTTGGGCAGAGTCCAATGAGCTGAAAACATGAGATTGTTTGAAGGTTTTAAAGGAAGAATTTAGAAGTATATATGCTCTTTCCTACCTCCACAGCAATGCCCTCCCACAAAAAAAAAAAAAAAAAAAAAAAAAAAACTAAAAGTTATGAATTCTATTAGCTATAGACACAATCAAAATTCACATCCTATTGAGTTGTTAATTCTGGACTCACCTAAAACAGACACACTAAATATGGAGGTGTAGTGCCATCTTGAAAACTGGGTCTACATATTGAAGTTGAAAGTTCTGCAACTTCTTTCAGCCTGGTTTCCACAATGTATGAAGCTAGACTGTTGCCCTAACTGCAACTTTCAAGGAAAAAGCTAGGAGGATTTCTTTCTGTGAACATTTATTTGTCAAGGAGATGAAACGCCAGAAAATAAAATTTGAGAATCTGTATTTTAAAAGTTTTTCTTGTCAATTAGTCCCACTCAGACTTTTAAAGCATTTTGGTGCCTCATTATTAATTATAAAGCCACAACTATGCATCATTTAATCATTTTCCTAAATTGTTTATTTTTTCTCTTCTTGCCATATGTCAGAGTTGTAGTTTTCAGCATGTTGAATTTAAGCTTAGCTTCAGGATTTGTTTTGGTCAACAGAATGTGAGTAAAAGTGTGTTTTTTGTTTGTTTGTTTTTGTTGTTGTTGTTGTTGTTGTTTTTTCATTGTTCAGCATGTTGAATTTAGGCTTAGCCACAGGATTTGTCTTGGTCAACAGAAGGTGAGTAAAAGTGGATTTTTTCATTCTTGGATAGAAATTTTAAGAGCTTCTTTCTGACATAGTCATTGGATACAATCTCCATTCCCATACTGCTTTAAAGAACTATCTGAGTCAGGGTAATTTATGAAGAAAAGAGGTTTAAGTGACTCATATTTCCACAGGCTATACAGGAAGCATGGTTGGGGAGGCCTCGGGAAACTTACAATCATGGCGGAAGGGTGAAGGGAAAGCAAGCACCTTCTTCATATGTCAGAGCAGGAGGAATGGAGAGTGAAGGGGGAACTGCTACACACCTTTAAACAAACAGATATTTTGAGAACACATTAACTATCATGAGAACAGCAAGGGGGAAGTCGACCCTTATGATTCAATCACCACCCACCAGGGCCATCCCCCAACATGGGGGATTACAATTCAACATGAGATTTGGGTGGGGATAAAGAGTCAAACTATATATCATGATCCATCACTTATTCCATCAGCCTGGGTCAAAGAAAGAACATGATGATGACACACAGCAGAATCCCCAACACACACTTTTATGAATGGTTAGCAACAGACAGAAATTAAGCACTGCTTTAGTCCTAAGATTGTAAAGATTTTAAAATTTCAGCATAAGATTGTTATGCTTACTGATAGCATAATGAAAATCATCAAGCCATTTGAGGAAAATATATAATGAAAGACATATTTCAAAGCTAAGAAAAGGAAAAATGGGCCGGGCGCGGTGGCTCAAGCCTGTAATCCCAGCACTTTGGGAGGCCGAGACGGGCGGATCACGAGGTCAGGCATCCTGGCTAACACGGGGAAACCCCGTCTCTACTAGAAAATACAAAAAACTAGCCGGGCGAGGTGGTGGGCGCCTGAAGTCCCAGCTACTCAGGAGGCTGAGGCAGGAGAATGGCGTAAATCCCGGAGGCGGAGCTTGCAGTGAGCTGAGACGGCGCCACTGCACTCCAGCCCGGGCGACAGAGCGAGACTCCGTCTCAAAAAAAAAAGAAAAGGAAAAGGAAAAATGATTTAAATAAAAAATATACATGCATATACTTTGAGACAAACCTTTAAAATTGAGAAATCTCAGAATTGAAAGAGGAAACACTGCATTTGTAAAAAAATAAAAAATAAAAAAAGAATAGTGGGCAATAAAATAAATAATACATAACAAAATAGTGTATTTTTTTTTTTTTTTTTTTCTTGAGATGGAGTTTCACTCTTGTTGCCCAGGCTGGAATGCAATGGCATGCCATCATGGCTCCCTGCAAGTTCCGTCTCCCAGGTTCAAGCGATTCTCCTGCCTCTGCCTCCTGAGTAGCTGGGATTACAGGCATGTGTCACCACAGCCGGCTAATGTTGTATTTTTGTAACACACACGGGGTTTCTCTCTGTTGGTCAGGCTGGTCTTGAACTCATGACCTCAGTTGAGCCGCCTGCCCCGGGCTCCCAAAGTGCAGGGATTACAGGCGTGAGCCAAAATAAGAGATGAGTCATCCAAAATATTATAAGATAAAAGTTGAGAAAATTCCTCATAGATTAAAAAAATACATATAGATTTTTAAAAAAACACTAAAGATACAAATGTTAGCATTCTGCAACATCCTCATAATGTGAACTGCAGAATACAATAAATAAAGAAAATATAAGGAAATAAAAATAAGTTAAATAAGAAAATATACTAAATAAAAGATAAAAATTATTATTTTGAAGTGAAATGAATATTCCAAAAGACCAATAAAAGGAAAAGAATAAATTTATAACCTCATACCAAAACCTATCATTGTAAAATTTGAGAGGAAGGGGAAATTGTTTACTCTAAAATGTTTAGACATCTAAGTGGCTTTTACAACTGGAATATAGAATATCAAGAAAAAAAAAATCTCCGTATTTTGAGAGAACATCCTTTAAAATCTAAAATTATTTATGGGAAGCCACGACTTATAGGAAAGTATCAAAAAATGTTTTATCAATAGAGTTTCTCTAAACAGATACTTCACCAACTCCGTGAACTTCTCAAAAAGTTACTGAAGAATGTGTTCCATCCAATTGTAGGAGTAAACAAAGACAGAGGAATCTAAGAAATACTGTAATTGGAAATAAGTGATCCTGCTTAAGAATAAGGTAAACACATTTTCAGAATAATGGAGAATAAAAATATTCAGGGGAAAAATATGCGAGAATAACAAAGAAGGACACTAGGAGAGCTATCTTCAAGGAGGAAATAAAAAGGGAATGAAGAAAGGAAAAGACAGAGGAAAGAAAAAGAAGGAAGAATGAAGAGAAACTTTAGAAATAAAAACTAATGTCTCTGAGCATAATGACAGAAGGTTTCTTGTATTTGTTAGTGTGATTGTTTGTACTGAATATCCACTTGATTGAAAGATACACAGTATTGATCCTGGGCATATCTGTGAGCGTGTTTCCAAAGGAGATAAACATTTCCGTCAGTGGGCTGGGAAAGACAGACCCACCCTTAATGTGGATGGGCACCGTCTAATCAGCTGCCAGCACGACCAGAATAAAAGCAGGCAGAAGACTATAGGGAAATCAGCAAGCTTAGTCTCCTGGCCTCCATTTTCCCCCCATGCTAGATGCTTCCCGCCCTCAAATCTTGGACTCCAAGTTCAGCTTTGGGACCAGGACTGGCTTCCTTGCTCCTCAGCTTGAAGATGGCCTATTGCGAGACCTTGTGATCATGTGAGTTAATACTCCTTAATAAACTCTCCTTTTTGTGTACATCTATCCTATTAGTTCTGTCCTTCTTGAAGAACCCTGACTAATACAGTTAGTATTTGAAAATTAATTAATAAGTACATGATACCGTTTGGCTCTGCGTCCCCACCCAAATCTCATCTTGAATTGTAATCCTCATAATCCTCACATGTCAAGGGTGGGACCAGGTGGAGGTAATGAAATCGTGGGGGTGGTTCCCCCATGTTGTTCTCATGATAGTGAGTGAGTTCTCAGGAGAACTGATTTTTTTTTGTTTTTTTTTTGTTTGTTTGTTTGTTTTGTTTTTTTGAGACGGAGTTTCACTCTTGTTGCTCAGGCTTTAGTGCAGTGGCATGATCTCGGCTCACCCCAACCTCTGCCTCCCGGGTTCAAACGATTCTCCTGCATCAGCCTCCCGAGTATCTGTGATTACAGGCAGGTGCCAGTGTGCCACCACGCCCGGCTAATTTCGTGTTTTCAGTAGAGACGTGGTTTCTCCGTGTTGGGCAGGCTGGTCTCAAACTCCCGAACTCCGTTGATCTGCCACCTCAGCCTCTCAAACTGCTGGGATTACAGGCGGGAGCCACCATGAACGGCTGATCGTTTTATAGGTGTCTGACCCTTCCCCTGCTTCCACTTCTCCTTCCTGCCGCACTGTGAAGAAGCTGCCTTGCTTCCTCTTAGATTTCTGCCATGATCGTAAATTTCCTGAGGCTTCCCCAGCCATGCTGAACTGTGAGTTTAACTTTCTTTTATAAATTCACCAGTCTTGTGTATGTCTTTATTAGCAATGTTAGAATGGACTAATACAGTACACAAAGTTAGAAAACGAAATAAATTAGACAATTAGATATTTAATAAAGACACTGAAAATCAATAAAGGCAATGTAATCATAACGTATTATGTCTTAGATCTGAATCTTTACGCAGTCACATAATGCAAAAATTGACTGTTCATAGCACCAAAAAGGTGGTTAAATTTTATTGAGAGATTTAGGAAAACGAAAATAAAGTTATGTGTACAGGCAGTTGCAAATTGAAGATATCATAGACTTCATTCCACATTAACGTCAATATATAATATGAAGCATGTAAAAAAAAGCAAGAAATGGTAATGAGTTAGAAATATGAAAGCAAATAACAGACAACGTTAATGACTTAAAAGTGATTGTAAGGAAAATAAATTTAGAATGAGGAGTGATAAAAGAGAATGTCTGTAACTTGTAACTTCAGGACAAATATTACTTTTTAATTTTTATATTCTAAGTGTACAATAAGTAAATGTTAGCGTTTAAGTTGTATTTTATTACTGTTTTTATTCACTTTTGTAAAGATTGCAAAATAATTTGAATAAAATAAATAGAGCGGTGCTATAACATCAATGAACATGATATTTTTCTGTTCATTAATACTATGAGAATGCAGAGTTATCCAATAAGTTATTTAAAAAAAGAGAAATCAAAACCCAACAAGGAAATGTATTTATTTCTAGACTAAGATTTTAAAATGTTATGCAATTGTTCCAGCAATGGATTAACATTGGAAAAAAAAAAAAAAAAAAACTAGATGAAGAAAAAAAATGTATTGAACAAAAGTGAGAAAAATATGAAATGTTTACATATATAATAGCCATAATTTCATCTATTATTTCAAAGGCAAAAGACTTGAAAATATAGCCACCAATTTTCTATTTTAATTTTAATTTGTAAGTAAAAATTATATTTATGCAGAAAATGATTTTTTAAAAATCATGCAAAAATTATTTTTAAAAATATGTATACTTTGTGGAATAGCTGAATTAACCTACTTAACATATGCATTACCTTGCATACTTACTGTTTTATGTGTATGTGGTGAGAACACTTAAAATCTATTATTAGCAATTTTCAAATAAAAAGCATATTGTTATTAGCTGTAGTCACCATGATATAAAGTTGGTATCTTGAACTTATTCCTCCTGCCTTACGGGAATTGTGTATCCTTTGATGAACATGTCCCCAGTTCCCTCAACCGCAGCCTTTGGTAAACACCATTTTACTCTCCATCTCTGTAAGTTTCACTTTTTTTCCACTAAATACATAAACGAGATCATATGGTATTTATCTCTCTGTATCTGGCTTATTTCAACTTACCAAAATAAAATTCAGGTTTATACATGATATTTCAAATGACGGAAATTTATTCTTTCTTAAGGCTGAATAGTATTCCATTGTGTACATATATCACACTTCCTTTATCCATTTATCCCTTGATAGACACTTATTTGATTTCATATTATGGCTACTGGAGATAATGCTGAAATGAACATGGAAGAGCAGATATCTCTGTGGCATAGTGATTTTAGATCCTTTAAATATATACCCAGCAATGGGATTGCTGGATCATACGGTAGTTCTATTTTCAGTTTTTTGAGAAGCCTTTATACTGTACTTGATAATGGCTTTATTAATTTACATTCATACCAACAGTGTGTGAGGGTTTCCTTTTCTCCACAAATCACCAACACTTGTTATCTTTTGTCTTTTTGATAACAGTTATTCTAACAGGTGTGAAGTAGTATCTCATTTTGGTTTTAATTTGCATTTTCCTGATGATTAGTGATGTTGAGCATTTTTTTCATATACCTGTTAGCCATTTGTATGTCTTCTTTTGAGAAATGTCTATTCAGGTCCTTTCCCAATTTTTAAAGTTTTCTTAGAAAACTGAGTTATCTGAATTTCTTGTTTATTTTGGATATTAGTCCTTTATCAGATATATGTATTGAAAATATATTTTCTCAGGTGGCGGGCGCCTGTAGTCCCAGCTACTCGAGAGGCTGAGGCAGGAGAATGGCGTAAGCCCGGGAGGCGGAGCTTGCAGTGAGCTGAGATCCGGCCACTGCACTCCAGCCTGGGCGACAGAGCGAGACTCCTGTCTCAAAAATAAAAAAGAAAAAAAAGAAAATATATTTTCTACAGAGCTCTTTGTTTGATGTAATCCCGTTTGCCTATTTTTGCTTTTGTTTCCTGTGCTTTGATGTCATATCAAAAATGAATTGCCCAGATCAATATCCTGGAACTTTTTCTCTAAGTTTTCTTCTAGTAGTTTTATAGTTTCAGGCATTACATTTAAGTCTTTAATTCATTTTTAGTTGATTGTTGTACATTCAGTTATATAATGGTCCAATATAATTCTTTTGTATGTAGATATTCTGTTTTCCCAGCACCATTAATTGACAAGTTTGTTCTTTCCGCGTGGTGCATTCTTGGCATCTTTGTCGAAAATGAATTTACTATAAAGGTAGGGATTGATTTCTGGGTTCTCCTTTCTGTTCCATTGGCCTATATTTTTTTCTAGTGCCAACTATTAGTGGTATTTACCAGGGTTTGGGATTGAAGCTAACATTTTTTATTGTATGTAGTACCTAATGTTATATATATTTTTAAAAGGGTGATTTACCTCTCAAGAATAATTAAAAAGTGTTCTAAGAACCAAAAAGAAAACCACAAGCAAATAAAAAATAACACATCAAGTCACAGAGATTCTTATAACTGTAAAAAACCCCCCTCAAAATTCAGACAGAAAGAATAGACTTAAAAGGAGCAATAAACAATCCAGTAATTATAGATGACCTCCAACTAAAGATGCAGAAGTAGCCTTAGACCCTTTCCCTGAATTTTCTGAAGTCTGGTGATAATTCTAGAGGTTGGATACAACAATAAGGAAAATATATTTAACCAAGAATAGATAGAATTATGTTTCTGTCCAAAATAAATTAAATTGTCATTTAAAAATTAAACCAAAACAAATTATTTTCTTACCCACCTCTTTTCCTAACCTAGGGTCATTCAGAGTAAGTATTATTCGATTTGATCTATTGTTATTAATTCAAGTGTATTAATAGTGAATGTATTCAATGTATTCAATAATGAATACATTCAGATTTTACATAAATAAAGCTATAAATGGTTGCAATAAAATATTCTGGATATAAACTCAGGCAGGGTCTGTGTCGTGTTAAAATTTCCCTGAATTTGTATACTTATAAAACAAATATAATTTATCATTTATGTGCTAGCAATTAAATTATACAATGTATATCAGTATTGTATATGAAAGACTGTTCTATGAACTATCCCAGGATCACCTGGTTTCATCATTACATATGCTAAATGTGATGCTACAATTAGCAAACTTGGTAATTCAGGTAATATTATTATTCTTTGAACACAAAGATCCTTTACTATTCCTGAAGACAGTCAGATAGGAGAAGTTCCCTCTTACTCAGACTTTTGTTCTATTCAACGTTCAACTGATGGAATAAGGCACACCCACATTAGGGAGGACAAAAGCCTTCACTGTGATTCAAATATTAGTCTTATCCAGAAACACACTAACAGACACAGACACACTCAGAATAATGTTTGGACGAATGTCCTAGTACCCCATGGCCCAGTCAGGCTGACACACCATATCAATCATTATAATACCACATCTTAATTTTTCTTTACACTTAGTCTGGCTTCTTGTCCTAGGCCCGTAGGTGCTAATACAGAGCACTGCTCAGACGCCCCCTGTATGCTCATACTTGTCTCAGAGTCTGCTCTCAGGGAAGCCAATTTGCAACAGCCGACAAAGCCCACTGGGACAAATACTGCAAAATGGAAGAGAACCCATTAGTCTGTCTTATTATCTGAATATACATTTGTCTTAGAAATATATAACATATATACATTGATACAGTGTATACATAAGTTAGAAATAATATGTGTATACAGTATATGATAGAAACAGAAAACTGCTAAAATAGTAGAATGTGATGATAGCAGGCAAGCCTAGGCTCCTGCTGTTTATCTTTGTCTCTATTTTAATTTTTTGTCTCCTCTTCTCTTCTTCAAAAAGGGAGGTGGTTTGCACAATGGGAGCCGTGCAACCTCTGTGGGAAGAGTTATTTTAACGCTGACATTGACTAGAATTACCATTGCATAGGTAGAAACATAAAGAAATAGCTTTGTATACTGTTTGTTATCCTTGTTGTTTTGTTTTGTGTACTTACTGCAAATAATCATTTTTGTCGTCCATGGGCCAGTTGTTCTTAAAGTGTGGGTAGCATAAGCATCATGTAGTAACTTGTTGGAAATGTGAATTCCTAGGTACCACTCTAGACATACTGAATCAGAAACTCTAAGCATGAGGACAAACAAGCCCTCTGGGTGATTCTGATGAATGCTAAACTTTGAGACCACTGATATGAATAATACACTCATTTCCTCATTATTTAATTATTATTATTTTATAACTGCACTAACCTGTTTTTCCTTACCAAGATAGAATCACATTAGCACAATGATTAAATTATCATTTTTACTCATCTATGAAAATTTGCAAGTCTAGGCAGAATACTATTATATATTAATTTACGTCCAACATGAAATTTTATTTTTCTGAACAAAAATAATAGAGATTATTATATTTTAATGTAATTGGTGACATTAGTTGAATTTCCTCCAACACATTGCAAATAATTGTATAATACCTGTTTTTTCTATTATTTTCCAATTAGTGAATTCTAGCAATAAGGTTTTTAAAAATGGTTCATTATAATACATGTAATTATATTCGGGTAAAGAAACACTACTTTCACTAACTATTAATATCACTTTGACTTACAAAAAAGCAGCAATGCTAATTAAAGGAGAGCAATTAAAATTTTTAGTTTAGTAGTTTAAGTATCTTTGGCACAAAATGGAAACAAGTATAACTTACAGAGAATTTGGGACTGAAATAATAAAAGTATGCTTTAGTTCCACAGTTCTGATCATGGGTTAATACTGTATATAACCACTAACAACAAGGCAGAAAAAAAATCAACTTTATTATCCACTGGGAAAAAAATTCATGCTGTGTTACATCATGACAAGCCACTACTATTGCTTATTAATTGGCAGCCAATGGTGGGATCCCACTGTGACTAATCCGTGTTATTTCAGAGGTATTTTTCTGAGCCCCCAAATTAATAAAAATTTTTAAAAAGTCTTAACACATCATGTTAAATGGTCTTATTGAATCATTACACTGTTTGGGTTCTACTTATTTTTATAAATGTCACAGAGTAAATCTTAATTCTTTTGATTTTTCCTTTCACACCATGCACTGATGCTTGTATTTCCTCAGGACTCACTCAGTAACTTTTAATTCTAATCCAACATATGTACACTTTCTCAAACCTTAGCAGGAGGGTTATTTTTCCATCCATGTTTTTACCTTTACCATTTATTGTTTCATATGTTAAAATATCTTTTCAGGTTTATTCATCTTTTAACACAATTAAAAGGTGAACTACTTTTAATGTAGAGCCTGTGCCTTTGATTTTATTTTTCATTCCTTGTGTTCTTGGTTATTGCTAAATATCCTTGTTTGCATTAAAAAAAATGTTAAAAAGTAGATTTGTTTTCATTCTCTCCAAAAGCATTTAATTATTGCGATATAGACATTCTTATTTGTGGGAAGGTGACAGGATTCAGCATTCTAAAACTGTAATCCAGAAACCAATTGATCTAACCTAAGAGAAGCAAGAATAGTGAGAAGAGCCATCATCATCATAGTTACAGAGGGGTTCCAGAAAGGCTGTAGTGCAAATAAATAGTGTTTTCTGATGCACAGGAGCAGAAAGGATGTCAAATGCTGTGTTTCACTTCTGATGAATCCGCATGGAGCCCTAGGATCTCTTTGCTGTGCTAAATAAGACTTCCAAGGTTTGTACATAGATTTATGACAAAGATTGAAAAGTCATAAATAGTGCTGACATAATTATATATATATAAAAATATGTAATATAATATATATGTAAATATTGGTAAACCACAAGGCAAATAATACATAATTCATATAACCCTTTTTGAGCCTCAAAAAATATTTTAAAAATTAAAAAAAAATTTAGCTGTTCCTTATACTGACTTTCTTTCATAGTAACAACCACCACTCATGTTAGGACCATGGAATAAAATTCCATATATAAAAAAGTAGACACATTATAAAGGAAATAAACATCTTAGTAAGAAAACATTATATTGCAAGTTTCAATTATTGGATCAGATCTGTAAAATACCTTTTACCATTGATGAAAACTTTTTCGAAAACCCAAAATATTCTGGGGGGATTGGGTTTTATCCTGATTTAAAGCTGAAACCACTTTAAGGCATGTTGTAGCAATATAGTGATGGCAGGGTGGTAATGGAAACTGTTAAATCTACAGTGTTTAGGTAATAAAAAGAATATTTTACTTTTTAAAAACAAGCAGGCAAGAAATGGCAAAGATGACTACTTAAATATGGTACTAATGCTATTGCTACTTTCTTGAAGGTATTCTTGATGAGTGTAGAGACAATCTGACTTGATATATTTTTTGGATCTTATTTATGATTTAGAAGAAAACAAACATTTACCCATAAATTTACAATCAGAAAGGACTTTACTGGTTGCCATTTTTAAAGGTAGGCCAGTAGTTGCAGACTGCAGGTATTTTTTCTGGTTTCTTTGCCACATTCTTCTGTCATCTCAGCCTTTGGAAAACTACCGTCTGGGTCTTCAAGCTGTGTACTTATCAGTGGTAACCACTGTGGATAGCAGACGCCTTTGAGGCTTTTTGCTGAGGTTTACGGCTTTGTTGATGGAGTTCATTTCTCCTAAACACTTGTTCCCTTCCTGAACTAACATATATATTCTGACCATCCAGTGTTGTGATCAACTGGGATTTGAAGGGTTATCTTGTTGTCAAAGATCTAGTGACTGCATCCACTATCTTGAAAGGACCTGGAGTTTATTGTCATCAGTTTCACCAAAATCCACTATTTCCTTGGATAGTTTTTGCATAGACTATGGATTCCTTATCACAGTAATCTTATGCTAGTCTCCTACACAATTTAACTTCTGTAGCAAATTCATGTGCTTATCATTCTAAATCTGCATCATTTTAAATGAAGTAATTATAATTATTTTCACAGTCAGTAAATCACATATATTCTGTCACCTAGAGTTGCAGTAAGATGGGCTACCTGAAAGTTCCCAAAAGCTTGGAGTCCCGAAAAGGCAAAATCTCATTATAATGATTGTAGTCGTGAATAACTCTGATGTACTTACAAAATGTTTAATCCTGAAAGCAACATTGATATTCTGTGCAGGTCTATATGCTTGCTTTCTGTAGCACAGCAGAAACAATAATAAACTATTACCTGGAAATTGTTGTGGAGAGGATAAAATACATATATACTGTCAAAGTAAGCATATTACGGTGTCCAAAATTTTTTTGAAAGGATTTTCTTTTGGTAAACTGGCAGTCTTTCTTTTTACACTGAATTGCTTTTTCCTATGCACATACATTTCACCTAACTTTTAAGCAACATTCTATTTTCTAATGTATTAGTTATGGAAATGGGATCAGATATATTGTAATTACACATTATTTTAGTATTGTAATACAAAATGAGTTTTTTGATACCAGTAATTCCTGAAAACAGTTTGTATTTTTCTCTTCTTGTAAATATTTTTTCAATATTCAGTAGTAGTATATTCCAGGCATGGTGACTCAAGCCTATAATCCCAACACTGAGGGAGGCAGAGGCAGGAGAATAGCTTGAGCCTAGGGGTTTGAGATCAACCAGGGCAACATAGTGAGACCCCATTCTCTACAAAATGGAAAAAAAGTTTGAACCAAATAGTAGTATATAATGCAAATATATAACATAGCTACTTTCATTAGGTAATTGAGAGTTTTGAATGTAAACATCGTTTTATTTATTTATTTATTTATTTATTTATTTATTTTAGCTTACTTCTGTGTTTTCATGTCTGGAAAAGCGAGAGAATTTGGAAATTTGTTTTAGGGAAAAGGTAAAGCAATGTATCACTTAATGCATTCAATTCAGATATCAACCAAATTCATAGTTTAAGTTTAACCACCTTCTCTTGAACATTGGACTTATTCAATAGATAAAGGGGAGAAATGGTGACAATATGTATTTTTAAAAACTTAATGAGTTTCAAGAATAAAATAAAAATATTTTTCACAACGTGTCTGATGCTATTTGTAGATTAAAGAACCCATAAGATATACTTTATTGTATGGAGTGCTAATAAAGTGAAGATATCTTTAGTATGAGGAACATTTGGACTCTGAAGCAGTTTATTAGAAATTCCAGATCAGTCACCATTGCAACACAAGGACGAATGATGCATTAAAGGTCTTCCCTTCCAGAAAGAATTTTGAGCATTTACAAATGCTAGTAAACAAGATTGGCTGCAATGTTCTCACCAAGAAAAACAACATTAATACATGAACCTGTGAAGATACATAAATGGCATCCTTTTTCTATAATAATGTATAATTTCATTATACAATGTGTTGTTGAATAAACACTAGGTCAGAGAAAAAATATTTAGCGATGACTTTGTATTATTTACTACGATGAATAACTGTATCCAATGTAATTTGATTTTAAGACTAGTCATTTTAATACAGTATTGGTTTAAATTGAAATCTCAGTTTTAGTAGGCTTATTATTAATTATCAAATCTGCCTTGATATGTAGGAACTAAAGCCATTCATTAAAAAAAAAATTATACATACTTAGAGACTTAGAGGCAAATAATTTTAAACCAAAGTCTAATACTCAAATTATTTATTATAGTTGTATAGGCAATTCCTTGGGTTATTGCATTTTTTAATACAGTCATACCTGATGGAAGCTTTTCTATATCTTATAAAAAACATTGTTATACTAGAATTACAGAGGTAAAATTATTGTCTGCATTAAGCCTTTATTATGATGGATGACAATGAAACTGGGTCAAAGGCAAATTAGTTTGCCAAATAACATGCTATTTGTAATCATGTTGAAAGATGGTCCCAGGACTCCTGAATCACAGCGAGTACCATTTGTGCTCACAATTGTAAATGCTATTACTTGAAATGTCTGAAGAAGAAGACTAGGAACAGAATGATAGAATTCCTGTGTGGGGGCCAATATTTACATTAACATAATAATGTTGACAGGTTTCTCAGCAATCTCTTACCTAAGCGCAAAACATTTATAACAAAGTGTTGATAGACCCAGAAATGGAAATCCCTTTGGAAAGCTCAGTGAGTGTCAAATTCCAGAGAGAGCTAATAGATTACAGTGAGATCTGAGTCCACCATTTAAATCTCCAATTTTGAAAACTCCATATTCATCATTTTTAGAGTTTAACAGTTTCATCACTGTCAAATACGTCATACTAAAAAATGGAAAATCAGAATCTTCAAAACACATAGAATTCATTCAATTCAAAAATGGAGCAGTGTTTATTTCAATGCAACCTGGTGGAGCAAACCTTGCTGAACTTCAAGAAAGAAGTAGGTAAAGCACCTGCCAAATGGCAGTTCTATTACTTAGAAAATAAAAATTCGAAGGGCATTCTCAGAAATGCAGACCCCTGTGATCTAACCACAAAGATTCGGTTTAGAAGTGGGGATTAGGAAACTGCATGTTTAATAATACATTTCAGTCAATTCTGATGCAGGTGGACAGGGATCTCTCCTTGAGGAATGCTTTGTGATCTCAGTCTATTGAAGTCAAAACAATGAACCCCTAGATGCTACCTATTCCTCCATTTATCAGTTTTCTTTGCCCATAGTTACCTATCTTACTCAAGATTTCTGAAACTGTACATATTTTTAGGATTTCTGAAAGTGTACATATTTTGTAAAGCTGCCTGATAATTGATATGGTCAGTAATTGATAAAAGTGTATGATAGAAAGGGAAATTTTTATCTCACATGGAACATAGCAGAGAGAGGTCTAGAAAGAGAGATAGGGACAAAATACAGCCTGAACACATAATATAGAGGAAAATAAATTCATAAAGTATTACAGACATTGAGCAAAGACCCCCTCATATCTACTTTGAAACAGGGAAACAAAAACCAGAGATCCTCTCAACTTATCTACTGCAATGGGTCTAACAGTATGTGTTAGGAAAAGCAAGTTAAAAGGAGGAGGGAAAAAGATCATAAATTTGTTTTCTACCTTCTCTATTTGATCTCATTAACTTAAATATATGTACATATATTCATTATTTTAAAAACTAGTGATGGAAAATATATAATATATATAATAAATATACTCCATATAGCTAGGTCTGAGAATGTTTTAAACCTCCATATATTATGTATAGTTCATTGCCTTTCTAATAATTAGTAACACTCAATTTCAAGTGAGTTAAAATGCCTTAATATTATATATCACTTTTAACTTACAAAGTCTTAATATGTGTGTAAAGCGCAGTGATACACACATACACACTATATATAACATATATATGTCAACTCATGGTTTAAGGCATTTCTAATTAAGCTAACAAACTGTTGAAAGACTGTTAAACAATAACAATGCAATGAAATAAACAGGATATATATTTAAAATCTGTAATAACCAGTGGATATTGGCCAATCAGAATAAATGCCATCAACACTTCAAATTCTAGTGTTAATTTGATGCATATTACTTCACAGTTATAAAGATAATATTTTTTAAATTAGAGAAAACAATTGTATGATTTGGAAAAAAATTAAGAAAATTGTAAGAAAAAGAAAAAGACAGTATCAAAATGAAGCAATGGCAAAATAGTATGAACAAAAACATAAAATCATCAAAGGGCAATGTATGTTTTAAAAACACATTTTGTGTGGATTTCTGTCATACTGTGTGTGAGTGGCTACAAATGGCCATAAAACCATTCTAAATTTTTGTTGGATGTTCATATCGGGCTCAGGGATAGAGAGGGCAAATCCTGTATGAGGAAGACTGTTTATGGCTCATGTTTTATATATCCATGGAAGCAAAGTAAAAGAAAAGATAAATACAATGAATTATGAGAGTTACACTTCCCGCTTCTGCACACCCCTTCATTGACCTCCCTAGAAGAGAAAAGATAACTGACTTGATGTGGAAGACTGATTGGGAGAAAGACTCTTTCTCTCTGCAGGTTCTTTTCAGTTTCTCTCTTTCATTCCTCCCAACCTGCTGACAGGCTATGCTCTACTCTTTTATCCATGACATAAACTTATTGAATCAGGCTTTGTTCAAGGAAGACTTGCAGGTAATAATTGAGTTGACTTTAAATAATGATAAATTGCTTGCATATCCTCTTGGAGGAGTTTCTAAAGTTATTTTAACCAATTAGCATTGTCATTATTATAAGTTACATTTTAATAAACATTTATCTCCTTTCATATTCTTTATTGAATCTGAACTAGAGAAGAATGAAGTAATGTTACATATTGATCCCTGAAAACTGCAACAAAAGTGAAGGAATAAACTACCCAAGGGCATACATCCTGTAATTCAGAAGGACTGAAGTTGAGCCCAAGTCTCCTGCTTTTGCTTGGTAGGCAAAGAGATGAAATGTTTGTAAAGCAATAAATCTATATAAATTACTCACCAAAGATGAACTCTGTATCATGCAAAGGCTTCATTCAGGAAAATAAATCAGATTTACAAGTATCATCTCAAATAAAAAAAGTAGTTTTAATATATGTTCAAAGTCAGAAGTAATATCTGTCTCTCAATATATAGTATTTTGATTTAATTAACAAATGTAATGGCAAATAGCCACAACAATGTCTTTAATAGTTAAACAAGACCTTAAAACTTTAGAAAATATTTAAAGAGAATCAGATTTTAGGGACTAATACTAACACATTTCTCAGAATATTCCTAAGGGAAAATGAAAACTTCTGTTTCTAGCCTTTTTTTCATGATTTCACTGTAACTGTCTGTGTTTGTGACAAAAATACATGTATATACACATATATACATACACATATACATATATACTTATGTGTATACAGGTATACATACACACACATAGATAAATGTATATGTATCTGTTTACTATTGATAGAAGAAAAACTTCAGCTGAACTAAATTTGAAGTTTAATTGAGCAATGAATGGTTCATGAGTTGGGCAGCCTTCCAAGGCCGAGTAAGCTCAGAGACTCCAGCGCAGCCATGTGGTGGAAGATTTATGGACAGAAAGTGGAAGTGAGGTACAGAAACAGCTGGATGGGTTACAACTCGGTGTTTGCCTTATTTGAACATGGTTTGAATGGTTGGCTACATTTGATTGGCCAAAACTCTGTGATTGGCACAAGTGTAGGCTATGGTATGTTTACACCTTCACTTGTTACAGTTCACGATATACAGAAAAGTCTTTAGGCCAAGCCTAAAATATGTAAGGAGACAGATTTAGGTTAAACTTGATTTAACATTATATTTTAAATTAAGAATATTAACACAATGAATACACTGAATAATGCTAAAATATATAATAGCTCATTACTTTATAACTTAAATTGTTATAAAAATAGTCATGGGTATTTGAAAACATGTAGAAAACACAATTAAAGAGAAAAAAAAATGCATCTATAGTCCTCACTGGCTTGAGATCCCACAACACTAGTATCATTTGTTTATATTGCCGTCTAGCAATTTATATACAAAATCTGGATAATATTATACTACTCATACTCTAGTATGCAGAAAGACAAAATATATTTATGTTCTATATCTAGTTTTGGTGTAACATTCTACAGTTAATATTTTTACATGTTGTTAAATATTACTCAAAATATTTAAAGACTATATTCTATTCTATTCTGCATTAGATTGAATAATAGCTCCCCCAAAATATACATCCTTCGAACGTGAACTTCTTAACCATGGATTAATCCATAATGGCATGTGTCCTATAGGAAAGAAAAGAAGACAAAACAATACCCTAAGTCAGGGTCCTTGTGAGGACAGGCTGAGATTGGAGTGATGCATCTACTAGCCAAGGAACATCATGGATTGCAGCTTATACCAGAAGCTCAGAGAGAGACATGGAACAGGTTCTCCCTCAGAGCCTCTGGAAGAAACTAACACTGCCAATGCCTTGATTTTGGAATTCTGGCCATCAGAAATGTGATAGAATGAAATTCTGTGATCAAAGCTATCTGGTATTTGGTAATGTATTACAGTAACACTAAAAAACCAACACTGTTATCTCCTCTTATCTGTAAGGACTACGTTCCAAGACTCCCAGTAGATGCTCAAAGCCTAAAATGGTACTGAGCCCTACACAGTAATGCTCTCTTAGCAGCTGACTGCATATACAATGGTGGATCCATAAGATTATAATGGAGCTGCCCTATCCAGGTGTATTTGTTTTTATATTTTATACCACATTTTTACTGTACCTTTTATATGTTCAGATATGTTTAAATACATAAATATCATCATGTTACAATTGCCTACAGCATTTAGTAGAGTAACATGCTGTAATGGTTTGCAGCCTAGGAGCAACAGGCCATACCATATAACAGAGGTAGTAGCAGGCTATACCCTCTAGGTTTAAGTTCCATCTACGATGTTCACACGATGACAAAGATCACCTAACAACACATTTCTCTGAAGGTATCTCCATCTTTAAATGATGCATGACTATATATACTATACACAAATTTCTTTTTGCTTCTTCACAGTTTTATGGATACAAGATTTGTTCATGCCATAGACGTTAGCACTGTCAGCATATGATTTTTTTTTCATAATTAGATAAAATCTACATTTTTAACTTAGATGAGGCACTTTATAGCTTTTGTTGGACATATTTGAATTACCAACATCACTACTCTTGTGCTCTGAGATGATTATTAAGTAATATGAGTTACTTTAATACCAGCATTTGGACACTACAGCAATCAGTCTGATCACTAAGAACATTACTAAGTGTCTGAGGAGCTGGTTACATTTACAGCTGGGATACACTGTGTAAAAAGATGATTCATGTCCAGGGCAAGACAAAGTGGAATGGTACAACATTTCATCAGTCTACTTGGAATGGCATGCAATTTATTATTTATGAATTTTTAAATTCTGGAAGCTTTCATTTAATATTTTTAGACTGTAGTTAACCCTTGTTTGCAAACCTGCAAGTGAGTAAAGATTACTATACAAATCCTACAGTTATACCAATATTTATTGTATTTCATCACATTAAGGTGCTATTTATTATCCCTATGCAAAAATCTTCATAAGCATTTTTGATTAAAACTATATTTGAATTATCTAAACATTGAATTTTAATACTTTTAAACAATAATAGAGATTTCCAAATTTCTCCTCATAAAAGTTATAAAACTGATATTCCCAGCCGGGTGTGGTGGCTCAAGCCTGTAATCCCAGCACTTTGAGAGACTGAGGCGGGTGGATCACAAGGCCAGGAATTCAAGACCAGCCTGACCAACATAGTGAAACCCTGTCTCTTCCAAAAAATACAAAAATTAGCTGGGCGTGGTGGCACACGCCTGTAATCCCAGCTACTCAGGAGGCTGAGACAGGAGAATTGCTTGAACCAGCAGGCAGCAGAAGTTGCAGTGAGCCGAGATCGCACCACTGCACTCCAGCCTGGGCAACAGAGCAAGACTCTGTCTCAACAACAACAACAAAAAACTAAAAGTATTTTTCATACTTATAGTTTGTACAGATTCTAAATATAAAAGGGGTGCTTTTGGAAACAAAAAGAAACATTTTATAATTTAATATTCCTACTTCTTTTATGATTCTGATGTTGTTTGTTTCAGTTCCTAAAGCTCAGAATGTCAACTGAGAATCAGGGAACGCTTTCCCCTCAATAGGTTTTATTCCCACTAATGTTTTCCTTCATTAGGGTAGATAGGCAGAAATTGACTGCAAAAATGTATCTATCTTAGATTAGTCTCATACGTATGTAGAGATAATAACATTTAAATGTGTTTTTCATAACCTATGGGATTTCAGTAGGAAAAAGATTACATAGCTAGGCACAACGTAATTATATTTTCATCAAACCTATTTGACTAATTTGCAATAATTATCAATTTTTTTAATTCAAATATTTAGTTCAAATATTAGTTGGTAAGAGTAAAAAGACAATTTATGAAAAGTTATTTCTAATCAAATATTATCTGTATTTAATTATTTCATATTAGTTTTTAAAAGCAAGACAAAATAATGAGTCCAGGCAGTTAAAAGATAAAATTTGTTAATTTTATCAACTGAGAATGATACATACGGTTGGGTTTACCCAATAGGGAATAGGGTATAAACGTTTTGTTTATTTTTTGACTTTTTAATTCTTTTTAATAACACGTAATGAGTTTATATAAAACATCCAGTTTCCAAATTATTTTAAGAGTATAGTGTGTATCTGAGAATTTGCTTCTTAAGGGCAAACCAGTCATTAAAGACAATAGCTAGGGTTGCAATTTCATAACAGATTGGAATGTTGTCTAAAGTAACAGAAAGCAATGCAATAACAATCTCAGAATCTTCCTATTTCTATCACTTTTGTTAAGAAATATGAGGAACACTTTGGGAGGCCGAGACGGGCAGATCACAAGGTCAGGAGATCGAGACCATCCTGGCTAACATGGTGAAACCCCGTCTCTACTAAAAAATACAAAAAATTAGCCGGGCGAGGTGGCGAGCGCCTGTAGTCCCAGCTGCTCGGGAGGCTGAGGCAGGAGAATGGCGTGAACCCGGGAGGCAGAGCCGAGATTGTGCCACTGCACTCCAGCCTGGGCGACAGAGCGAGACTCCATTTCAAAAAAAAAAAAAGAAATTTGAGGAAAATAGGAAAATATAGTCAATTACAGAAGCCTATTTGGGATGGGCTACTATTTATGAAGCCCACGTCACTATTTTCTCAATGTTTCAAGCTGTGTCGAAAATAAGGTCAAGTTCAGTAAGCTTATTTTTATGTAAAAGAATAAAAAAAAGATTGTTAGTATATTAATAGTTTCTGATACTTTTGTTTTTTTGTTTTGAGATGGAGTCTCGCTCTGTCACCCATGCCGGAGTGCAGTGGTGAGATCTTGGTTCACTGCAAGTTCCAGCTCCTGAGTTCAAGTGATTCTCCTGCCTCAGCCTCCCGAGTAGCTGGGATTACAGGCACACGCCACCATGCCTGGTTAATTTTTATATTTTTAGTAGAGATAGGGTTTCACAATGTTGGCCAAGCTGGTCTCGAACCCCTGACCTCAAATGATCTTCTCGCCTTGCCCTCCCAAAGTGCTGGGATTACAGACATGAGCCACTATGCCCAGTCAATTTGTGGTACTTTCTAAGAAATTTGATCTCAATTGAAATTTTTTTTAAATAAAATAATGGAAAAGAGTCACTAAAAAGGAAAGTGGCATACAAGTTTAGATATTAGTGTCAAAACAGCAGGATGTGTAACATCAGATATCTTTATGGAATGTGTTATTTAAATTTACATTTGTCACAATAGTGCAATGGGTGTTAATATTAGGCAGGGCACTTTTCAGAAAAAGATTATATAGTTTATTTGATAAATATCATACAGATTTATCACTTCTATAGTTCCATAGTTTTAAAAAGTTTATATTTAGCTAATATGTAACTCATAGTTATCTTTTTAATAATACCTTAAATGGTCTAGTTAAAAAAATTGATTAGTGTGGAGTATGAATTACCTGGTCTCACAAAACAGAGAATAGATGAAGGTGTTTCTATGAATCAAATAAACAATAAACTTACAAACAAGTTATATTTGAGACAAAGTTTAATTTGTAGCAGGCAACCTACGTATACAATTACTAACTGCTTGCAATTATTGTGTTCTTTCTATGTGTCAGGCATTGTTCAAACCACTGTTCCTGTGTTATGTTACTTAATTCTTGTTCAAGCCCCATCAAGTTTTATTATTCCCATTTTACAAATGAAGAACCTGATGCAATGGGAGGTTTATTCATTTGCTCCAGGTAATAGAGCTGGAAAAATTTAAAGCTAGGATTTGAACCCAAGGAGTATGACTAAAGAGCTTACATCTTTATTACTACACTATACTTGTTCATACTTCTAGAGAGAATTACTCAGTTAAGCAGGTATTTATAAAGTATTATAAGTTAACGTGAGCATGTAGTCGGGGTAAGTAATCGGACAGTTTCTGAGGAAAGATAGACTGTACATCTGCTTTTAGTAAGTTTATTCATTTACATTAATTGAAAACATGTATTTATTTAAAATTATGTATATGCACACACATATATACATACGCACAATCATACACACACACATATATACATTGTTTTTCTTTATACTATAAAATATTAGGTCTTAATAGACCACTCATACATTCAAGAACGTCTAGAAAATCTGCATAAAAAATATAAAATATGTCGCTAAACTCATCAAAGAACTTGTAAGGTTGAAAGCTTCAGGGAGTAAGATTTGCAAAAGAAGAAAAATGACAGGTAAATTCAATTTCTTTCTTTCTTTTTTTTTGAGACAGAGTCTTGCTCTGTTGCCCAGGCTGGAGTGCACTGGTGCAATCTTGGCTCACTGCAAGCTCTGCTTCCCGGGTTCACGCCATTCTCCTGCTTCAGCCTCCCTAGTAGCTGGGACTACAGGCTCCCGTCACCACGCCTGGCTAATTTTTTATATTTTTGGTATTGATGGGGTTTCACTGTGTTAGCCAGGATGGTCTCAATCTCTTGACCTTGTGATCTGCCCTCCTCGGCCTTCCAAAGTGCTGGGATTACAGGCATGAGCCACTGCGCCTGGCCGGTAAATTCAATTTCTAATTTTGCCATTCTAAGAAGTGCACAGGATGAATGGATGAGAAGAGAAACGGAGTTTCAGGAGCACATAGGTCAAGGAAACAAAAACTTGAAGTTTATAATTTACCAGGAAAAATGTGCAATTTGAAGATATGCAAACTAGTCAAATTAGAAATAAGCAAACTCACATAAAGAATAAAACCCAGATCCAAATTATATCAGTTGTTGATGTGACATACTCGGTCTGCTTTTAGCCTGAGTTTCTGGTTTTTGTCCTGAAGTTCCTGGCAGAATCAAGGACAAACACAAAAATTCTGTGGAGGAATACATCATCACCAGAGGCTCAAAACTACTTTACCTGTTTTTTTTTTTTTTTTTTTCCAAACACAACCCCACAATTTGATTAAAAATCAATAGAATCTCATCATTCACATTGCTCCCATTTTCTCAAATGCTACACATGTTCCATGGATCAGTGCATTTCCATCTGTTGTGAATCACAACCCAATTTACTGTGTGCGAGTCTTAACATGCGAGTGTTTTAGTATTGTAATGCTGTATTTGCCACCTCACTGACTGTCAGCAACACGGTCCTTTGTTGCCATGTGGCTGGCAAGATATTCAATTTCAAATTTCCGTCATGACATTTTGTTTTCTAGGATCCTTTTCTGCACCAATAGCCATAATTCAGATTCTTCCCAGAAGCAGACACTTTGACAAAAAGATTGAAGTAGTTTACTGCAAAGATGTTTCTAGGAGTCCCTAACAGTTGAATGGGAAGTAAGATATGTAAGGGAAAGAGGGAAAGATAGGTACAAGCAACACTATGGAGAAAGTTACAACTGGAGCTTAATTCCACTGGGGAAACCTAAGAGATGGTTTGCAACTTGCTCCGTAGAGTTATTCCTCCCAAGAAGGAAGAAAGATGGAATATTTGTGCAAAAACCACCATTGCATGTGGGCCACTCTCAGAGACTGTTAATTCCTGCATCTCTGGCCTGACTTACATAGGGACTGAATGGGTTCCAGGCCAGTGAAGGTCCTCAAGCAAGGTGGAAGTAACTGAAAGATGGGCTAGTATGCATTTAGGTAACAATGGCAAGCGGCATATGGGTAGAACATTGATAGACTCTGTACCATAGTCCCAAGTAGATTCAGCCAGCTACACAGTCAGTCATCTTTTTCTTTCTCTCTTTTGGGATTCTCTGGGAATACCACAACCTTAGTTTTTTTTTCCATGAGCCATTTTGCTAATTGATAGTATTTACTACAAATGATTGTTCCACATAGAAATTTGATCAATGGGCAAGATGTCTAAGATTTTTGGATCCTGTCATAAGGACTAGTGATAAGGTCAAAAGGCATTTATAGGTTTTTTTGGTTTTTTTTTAAATGAATTGGAATAAGAATTGGTCTTCATTTACAATCTTGCATATCTAGGCTCTCCGTACTTCCTTCCTATCATGTCTGTTTGCAGACTGGTTATTTTTTTCTTAGATTTCTCCACGTCTTGTTGTATTTTACTGTATAAACTGATTGAAGTTACCAATGGTACTGAAATTATTTCTTCCATACTTTACCTCCAAAGTTACAAATTATTTTTACTTAAAACCTTTAAAAATTTATTATTTGCCTGCCTTCCTATTTAAACCAGGCAAAAATACAACCAAATATTTCATTATGATATAAAATTGATTGCCATTATTCTGTCCTCAAATATTATTATTATTCTTGTCTGACATTTGTTTATAGAGCCAATTAAACATGATTTTTTCACACTATGTCACTGTATACAAAAAAAGTGAAACAGATACAACAATAATTATACACTGAAATAGTACACATTGAATACAATGAAGCTTTGGACTAAAGGAAGGAACAGGAGAAATAATAAGGCAGTTACGTGGAAAATTTCCCACAACATTTGTTGATTAATTGAATTGTAGAAAAAAGGAAAGATATTAAGAGTGACTTCTAAGTTTCTCATTGAAATCTCACAAGAGGATAGTACTATAATGGGGAAGACTAGAAGAACAGTGAAAGTTGAAGGTGTATGATATAGTTTGAAAATTTGTTTCTGACCAAATCTCATGTATAAATTTAACCCCTAATATTTGGGGTGGGGCCTGGGGGAAGTGATTGGATCATGGGGGGCAGAATTTTCATGAATAAAGTGAGTTCTCCTGAGATCTGGTCATTTAAAAGTATGGCACCTCCCTGGTCATTTCTCTCGCACTCTTTCTCATCATGTGACATGCCTGCTTGCTTTTGCCTTCTGTCACGATTATAAGCTTCCTGAAGCCTCCCCAGAAGTCAAGTAGACATTATCACCATGCTTGCTGTAGAAACGTGAGCCAATTAAAACTCTTTTCTTTATAAATACTCAGGTTTCAAATATTTCTTTATAGAAATGCAAGAACAGCTAACACAGAAAAATTAGTATTAAGGAGTGGGACATTGCTATCAAGACTGAAAATGTGAAAGCACCTTTAGAGCTGGTTAATGGGCAGAGATTGGAAGGCTTTGGAGGGCTCAGTAAAAGACAAAAAGATACAGGAAAGTTTGGAATTTCTTAAGACTGTTTAAATGGTTGTGACCAAAATGTTTAAAGTAATACAAACAGTGAAGGCCAGGCTGCTGAGGGCTCAGATAGAAGTAATAACTTATTGGGAACTGGAGGAAGGTCACACATGTTATGTCTTAGCAAAAAACTTGGCTGCATTCTATTTATGCTCTAGGGGTCTGTGGAAGTTTCAACTGGAGAATCATGATTTGGGGTATCTGGCAAAAGAAATTTCTAAGCATCAAAGAATTCAAAATGTAATCTGGCTGCTTCTGACAGTCTATACTGAGACACATGAGCAAATACATGACTTACAGTTGAATTTATATTTAAATAGGAAGCAGAGCATATAAGTTTCGAAAGTTTGCAGCCTGGCCATGTGGGAGAAAACAAAAGCTTAATTTCAGGTGAGGAATTTAAGCAGGCTGTGGAGCAACCACTCACTAAAGATATTTGCATAATTAAAAAAGAACCAAATGCTAATATGCAAGCCAATGGGAAAAAGACCTCAAAGGCATTTTAGAGAACTTCATGGAAGCCTAGGAGGACTGACTCCTTTTGTGTGCAAGGTCCAGAGTCCCATGGCCCTGCACAGCCTTAGGATTCTGCTTGCCATATCCCTGCTACTCTGGCTGCAATCACGGCTCAAAGAGGCCCAAGTACAGCACAGGCTGCCACTTCAGAGAATGCAAGCCATAAGCCTTGGTGGCTTTTATGTGGTGTTAAGCCTACAGGTGCACAGAGTGCAAGACTGGTACATTCTTGGCAGCTTCCACCAATTTTGGAGAATACATGGAAGATCCTCGATGTCTAGGCAAAAGCCTGCTCCCAGGGCAAAACCCTCACTGAGAACTTCTATTAGGGCAGTGTGGAGGGAAAATGTGGTGTTGGTGGCTCTACACAGAGTCCCAACTAGGACATTTCCTAGTGGAGCTGTGAGAAGACAGCCAGCATCCTCCAGACCCAAGAATGTTAAATCTACCAGCAGCTTGCACCCTACACCTGAAAATGCCACAGTCACTCAACTCCAGCCCATGAGAACAGCCTTGGAGTTTGCACCCTGCAAATCCTCAGAAGCAGATCTGCTCAAGGACTTGGGAACCTACCTCTTGTACCAGTGTGCCCTGGATGTGGGACATGAAGTCAAAGTAGAATATTCTGGAACTTTAAGATTTAATGACTACCCTACTGGTGTTCAAACTTGCATGGAGCCTGTAGCTCCTTTCTTTTGGTAGATTACTCACTTTTAGGATGGGAAAGTCTATCCAATACCTATATCCCCATTGTATCTTGGAAGTAAATAGCTTGTTTTTTTTATTTTACAGGCTAATAGGAGGAAGAGACTCACCTTGTCTCAGATGAGAATTGGGACTTTGGATTTTTGAATTAATGATGGAATAAGTTAAGACTTAGGGGAGTATGGGAAGGCATGATTGTATTTTGAATGTGAGAAGGACATGAGATTTGGGGAGGGGGACAGGAGTGGAATGATACACTTTGGATATTTGTACCATCAAAATCTCATGTTGAAATTGGACCTGGTGGGAAGTGACTGGATCATGGAGGTGGAGTTATCATAAGTGGAGTAAGTTCTCACAAGATTTGGTCATTTAAAAGTGTGTGGCACCTCCCTGCCATTACTCTCTTGTTCCCATTCTTGCCATTTGATGTGACTGCTTCATCTTCATCTTCCGCCATGATGATAAGTTTCCTGTTCCCTCCCAAGAAGCCAAGCAGATGACAGCAGCATGCTCCCTGTAAAGACTGCAGAACCATGAGTCAAATATATTTTCTTTATAACTTACCCAGCCTCAGGTATGTATGTATGTATGTATGTATTTATTTACTTATTTATTTTTATTTCTTTTCCAGACAGACTCTCACTCTGTCACATAGGCTGGAGTGCAATGATGCAATCTCAGCTCTCTGCAACCTCTGCTTCGTGGATTCAAGCGATCCTCCTACCTCAGCCTCCTGAGTAGCTGGGGCTACAGGCACACAACACAGCACCAGCTAATTTTTGTATTATTTGTAGAGATGGGGTTTTGACATGTTGCCAAGGTTGGTCTCAAACCTCTGAGCTCAAGTGATATCACCACCTTGGCCTCCCAAAGTGCTGGGATTATAGGTGTAACACCATCCCCAGCCCAGTATTTCTTTATAGCAATGCAAGAACATCCTAATACAGTACAGAAAATGTAGAGGTATTTCTGGGGTGCTCAATTTTGGCTTCTAAGTAGATATTTCACATAGGCAGAAAGTGAAGTTTATAGCCCAAGCGAGAAAAGTCAAGAGTAGACACGCACATACATTTTGGAGATATGATCTACAGAGATCTCTTTAAAGCTATTTACCTTTATGTTACCTTGTAGAATGAAAGTATAGATGATAAAGGATGGTTAAAACCAAGCCAAACATACAGTCTTTCAATATAAGTTTTACCTGGTAAGGAAAAAATAGACTTTACCACTATGCAACACATCCATGTAACAAAACTACACTTGTACACCTTAAATTTATAAAGATTTAAAAAAAAAAGAGCAGAGTGATAATAAATAGTAATTGGCATAGAAGAAAAATATGATGTGACAAAATATTTTGGTTTCTCAGAGTGACTATACTGAAATGTACTAAGAAGAAAAAAATGCCATTTACATTCAGAAAAAAATGTGATATTTTCTATTAAATGTAAAATTTTAAAGTTTGTCATAATACTCCTTAAGTAAAAGTTTAACCCTCTAAAAGATTAATTGCTATCCATTCTTGTTTGTACCTTCATATGCTTATTTTATCATTCATTTCTCAGTCATGTTCTATTCAAAGAGAATGGATAGTAACCAAACAATAGTTTTCATTAAAATAAATTTTATAAAGGCAAACGTATGTAATTGCTTTCCAATGTAGTAGGAAAACTATTATTTAATTTTTTAGATTGCAATATAATGTAAAATTTTCAAATAGTTGAAAATTGTACTTAATTTATAAGTACTCAGAAACTGCAATGTGTTAGATAAGTATCAATATCATATATATGTTTGTAATATATTGATAGAATTAAATTTTATTACACTTTATACACTACGAAATATAATAAAATAAATGTTTATAAATGTATATGTGTATCTATGTTTATACAATATGAAATGCTATAATAAAATAAATATGTGTATACACATGCAAATGCTAGCAGAGTGTCTTCACATGGGCTTTCTGGCCACAATCCAAACATTCAGATAAAAATATGTTGCTTCTTTGTTCACTGACTTTCCTGTCTTTTCCTGTTGCTGATGATCTGCATTTTTCTACTTTCCTATTCCCTTCAGGATCTATCTAATGTATGAATAGGGATAGTGGTGGTAAATTCCACCAGTTATTCTCTTTTGATTCATTAGCCAGATAATGTGTTACCTCTCCAAGGGAATGTAATGCCTAACTCTCTGTATACATTTCCTATAAAGTGTCTGCAGGGAAAAAGGTTAATGCTGGGAATTTTAAAAGTTTCAACTGGGAGTTAATTTATTTAAAGGGGATTTTCTTAGAATCCTTCAAATCACATTAATAGAGCAGCTGCCTGCCCTAATTGTGCATAAATCAATGCCACATGGTACAAGTTACTCGAGGAATACGCACATTTTCCGTATGTTGACTTCTAAAAAGGACAGCGAACAAAATACTTTTTGTCATTATTAGTGATGATATTTATTATCACCAAAGTTTTAATAAAACTGGATTTAAATTTAATTGTTGTAGAAGATTTGTAAATATAATCTCTTTTTATAATCCTGCATAATGATCTATGCATAATGTTTTATGTGGCAAATACGAAATGTAAAATGAAATAATCCCTAATTGATTTTTGATAAATAGATAATCTATTACCAACCTCAAGCTCATAAGACTTGTCTGTAGTAATTACTACTTGTGAAGAATGAATGAACACAAGGAGGATGATTAAGTTAATATTCTTGCTTTACTGTATGTATTGTCTAATTTCAGAGTTTCTTCCGGTCTCAAAACTTTAATAATCATCTATCTCTATGCAAATTATCTTTCATCTGAGCTTGGGGCATTATTTTTTCAAATTGTGACTGGGCAATCTGTTAATACTGCTAATAAGAAATTTGTACACAATATGGATACAACTTATAACATTATGTTCATTAACTTAAAAAGATTTTTTTTCTCTTTGTTAATCTTAAAGTTTATTACTGCATTTATTGTTCTTGTCCTATATGCAACAAGTTCATAAATCAGTTTGGCATTATGGTTTCTGTACATATCATCAATTTTTCCTCTCTATCCCATTCCAATCACCATTATGCTGTGTATTTGTTGGGTTATCTTCCCTGCTAGTGTGACTTCTCAATCATAGCCACCCTCCAGACTATACATTGCGACAAAGTTAAATGTGAGTTCTTAAATCAATACTTCTCAAATCTAAAAACAGGAGTATATATGGAAGTCTTGATTAAAGGTAAATGTAGTAGTTCAGTACTATGAGGAAACGAGAGTGTTTTCTATAAACAGTGCTGAGACAATTGCAAATCTATGTGGAAAAAATATTTACCTTGGCCACTACTTCACACTATGTACAAAAAAGAAATTCTAGAGTTGCAGATCTAGATGTAAAATAGGAAAATAGAATATTTTTGTGATGTAAGCAAAGTGCTCTTAAACTGAAAACAGAAGTGCTAATTTCAAGAGAAAAATAATTTATAAATTAGACTGAATTAACGCTAAACTCTTATTTTCAAAAGACATAACTAAAAGGTAAAAGGCAAGGAACATCGTAAGAGACAACTACACAGTACTTAACTACAACCACGTATATCCAGAATATATAAACAATTTCAACAGATGATTGGAAAAGAAGACAGAAAATCAAATATGGATATGGGCAAAAGTCGAAAGAATTAATGGAGTTATAAGGAGAAGGCAAATTCAAAATACAATGATATATTACTACATACTCATCATAACGGTAAAAATGCAAAACAAAGAAAATGCCAAGTTTGATGAGGACATAGAATTCTCACAGTGGTGATAACAAATATTGATATAATTACATTGGGAAGCTCTTTGGCTTTATCTACCAAAACAGGATATATGAATCAGAAATTTTGCACCAAAGTATATATCCAACAGAAAAACGTAAGTTTACCATAGGACATATACTAGAATCTTCATAGCAGTATTATTCATAATAGCTAAACAATTGCGAAATGCCCAAATGCCTAACAGTAAAATAGACATGCATATTTTTCACAATGGAATACTATATGTTAATCAAAATAAATAATTTATTACTGCACGTGCAATATGAATAAATATCCATGTATCAAATTAACCACAGTAAACCAGACACAAAAGAGAAAATCAGCATGATTTCACCTATGTAAAAAATAAAATCTATAATACATACAATGAAATATTATTCAGCCGTAAAAGCAAATAAATTTCCGATGCACGTTACAACATGAAAAATCTTGAAAGCATCATGCAAAGGGAAATAATCCAGACACCAAAAAATAAATACTGTACAAGTCTAACTATAGGCAATATCTATAATATGTAAATTTGTAGTCAGACAGTAGATTAAAGGTTATCACAATTTAGGAGAAGGCAGAGTTATAGCTTAATAGGTACAGAATTTCTATTTGGGATAATGAAATTTTGAAAATAGATATGCACAACATTATGAATGTAATTAATGCTATTAAATTATACGCATACAATAATTAAAATGGAAAATGTCATCTTACAGATATTTTACCATAATAAAAATTTAAAAATAAATCAAGCAAGTGTACCAAGATTTAACTATCAAACCGTTCATAACAAATAGCAGAGAAAAAAATTGTTTCCCAGTCTAAACTGTCAGCAATCAGAGGTAGGTTAAATATGTTTCAGCACAAACACTCAATGAAAGTTTACAAGACCATTCAAAATCATATAGGAAAGAATATTTAATGGCAAGAAATGTATTTACGTATACTATAAAACTAAATATATGTTATGCAATCACTGTTTTGTTTTCAAAATCATATGTGTATGATTAGAAAAGAAGGATCTATACCAAAATATGTCTCTGGGAAGTGACATTTTATCTTCTTCTTTTTTAATGTTTATTCTTTCAATTTTCTATGTCACAAATATGTATTACAAATAGACAAATAATACAAGTTTTGGTTTCATATAAGCAAAGAAACAAAACATAAATTCAGAACTTGATAGTGATCGCATGAAAGCATCAGAAGTCTTCCGGAATATCACAGAAGTACTCTGTGGTGTTTCACTTCTTGATGTGGGTACTGGTCACAAAGGAGTGTTTAGATTTTGAATTATATGCTTTATAATATTTATACTGTCCAATATGCATATTAGGCTTTAATAATTTTTAAATACATTTTGAGAGCATTCTTTGCTAATTTAATTGGGGATAATCATATACCTTATATGGTTTCAATTGCATTTTAGGTTTATTCATTAGATTTTTTATACTCAGTCTCATCATCTTTCAAATGCAATGTTCTCTCAAGAAAGCTTTGTTCATCTTCCAAATGGAAAGTTCTTTACAATACTGTGGGGAACTCATTCTGCTTCATTTTCCTAATTTACATATTTAATGTAAATAGTGCTGACATATAATGGACAGCAACTATGTCAAGCATGGGACGCAAAAGTTGAACAATTTGCTTCAACATAGTCTTTAATGGACCCTCTTAGAAAAAAAAAAAAGTGGAGCTTATAGTTCAAAAGCCAAAAGAGATGAAAATTTAGATTAGTGTAAAGAAAGCAAATCATGGTATGTTGATAGAGACTACTGAGGTAAAGGGTGTTGGTGCATTAGCAAGGAAGATTTTTTTTAAATCACTTAAGCTATGTTTTGAATATTCATAATTTTTTGTCATGAAAAGAATGTCATGAGAGCGGGGACGTGAAGGTAAAGATATTTCATATGGTCAAGCGTGACAAAAATGGAAATGAACTGGAGATGGTTATGGCAGGCGGTTCAAGGCAGAGGCAGAAAAACATTTGTAGATCTCATTAAGGAGTTTAAATTGTATGGGAAGACCGTGAGGTTTTAAAAAAACTAACTATATATGTGGTAAAATACTTAAAATATGTCTCAGAATGCTGCATGGAGAATAGCTTTAATTGTAGAATCATAGAGAATCATTCAGAAAACATGACAGTTGTGTAGCCAACAGCAATTGCTGTTATTGACTTTGGCAGTCTGGATTGAGAGAAATATTTATATTCTCAACGTGTTCTCCAATATATGTTTATTGAGATATGTTTGAGGAGACAGAATGAATGGAAAAGAGTGACAAAATCAGGGTTGAATGAATTCATGGCCTGAAAAAATATGGCTGATAAGAGAAGACTAAGAAAGGAATGAATGTGGCAATCAATTTAATTATCAAACAGTTATAGTCATACCCATTATAGGCCTACCTCAATTATTTCAGACTTTTTGTCAGACATCTAACAGGAGATTTTAAATATAAAGTTAAATATATACATAGGGTATAAAGAAAAAAAAGATTGGGGTAAGATATGCATGTTTGAACATACACAAAATATTAAAGGACTTGGCCTAGATGAGATAATACACAAAAAGATATTGGAGAAGAAAAAGCAAAGAGTTTAGAACTGGAGCCAAAAATCAACAATTTTTTTTTACTCAAAACAAAAATTAAAAACAAAACAAGTAGAAAAAAAAAAACATTCAGGGGTCAAGTACAGATAGAAGAACAGGAGAGAAGATAAGTGGCTAGAGAGGTAAGAAGCAGTGAAAAGGATGAAACTGAAAAAACATGGTGGCCCGAGAAAAAGCTAAAGGTCTTCTACTCAGAATTATTTTGAGAGAAGATTAAGTCAAAAAGGGCTACGTACAAGTAAAACAGGAAAATTCCTCTGCTGCCTTTATGGATGATAAGAGTACATGTAAGATCCCAGAGTCAGGAAACCCAAATTTGCCTTCTAAGCAAACAAAATACATGGCTACACTGTTTAATTATAGTTTCTTAATCAATGCAACTTGGAGACTTCCATCTTTGTTAGATTTCACAGACCAATTGTACTCTGACTTGCAATGTTGATGTCTAAAGGTCTATAACCACCATGAGATATGATAATCATGTACATTTTTTTTTTCATCATGATCAGTTTCCTTGTAAACCTGGTTAATTCTGGTGGTCTTGTGATTATCATTTTAAATAATTTTTTTTTTTTAATTTGGTTGGGACCATCTTACTCCCTTTTCAATCTTTCTTCGGAAGTAAATCTTTCTCTAAAGCTATCTCAACAATAATTTTTCCTCTTAACCGATTCTGCAGATTCTTCCAAAATGCATCAGGGCTGATTAACTCTGTTTTTAAACATGGCCCGTCAAGAGTTGATTGCCCCAGGGCTATGTTCTTCAGATAATGAGATCCATCTTGTATAATAATGAAACTTTTACACTCATGGACTGGATTGTGCACTATTTTAATATGACCCCTGAAACTAACCACTCTATTCTAGTGTTATTACTTATACTCAAGAGGCATTGAGCTAGTATTTGCACTGGTTGCAAAGCTATTTCTTAGTGATTTAAATTACACAATATAATTTTGCAGAAATTCCTTTGGCTGACTTTAAGATATTTCAAAATGTAATTATTTGCAACATTGAAAGATCTCATATTTATTGATACAAACAATTTTATTTGCATTAAGTAAACATTTCATTAAATATGCTGAAAAATATATATAAGGGCAGTCTGCTTTATATGTTTTTATTTTAGTGATGATGCTTTCTTCTGTTTACTTAAAAATATTACAGTATTTTCTTTTATAAAAATTACTACTTGTTCTATTTCTTATTTAACAGATTGAGATTTAATATTAATATTCAAAGACATATAGAATACTGAGGTAATATTTTTCATTCTTCCTTACAAAAATATATTTTTTTTTGTTTTAAAGGTGTAAATAATAAAAAATAGTCTAAAATTTCTATGGAAAGAAGTGAATATATTGAAAATAATAGTCTTAAAATTAAGTACCTATTTTCTCACTACCCTGCATACATTGTTTTTGAGATTGGAAGTCTTTTATTCACTTCCAATCATAAAAATATAATGTTTTCGGTTTTCATTTATTCCCATTTCCTTTCACGTTTCAAAGCATTTTCTGAAAGTAGCCTTTTTCCACCTCTCTTTTTTGCTAAATAGGAGATTAAGTCTCCCTAAATAGAAAGACTGCCAATTACCCACCATTATCAGTACTCTAAAACCTTAGGCCTCTTAAATAAAATGTATTTGGCTATGATTGTGCTGGTCATAGTGATTAAATCTGGGCTCTTTAGAAATAAGTAAATAAATAAAACTTAATCGTTAATCTTCAGAGTCTTATAGGAGAAGAAAAGCAATAGAATGGAGTGAAAACTCTTAAAAACAGTTTGAAGAGAATATAGTGTATGATATGAACTGAAAAATGTCCTTAATTTTGAGGTATGATTTACATAGGAATCTAATCATGCTTACTGAAATTTGGTAATATTAGATTATGAGATATAGTAGGTAATTTTCCTCTTTGTAATTAACATAAAATGAAATGACACAATTTCTATCATTAAAACATCTCGGTTTCACTGGTAATAAAACTTTAATTGTATAATAATAATATTATTAATGTTAAAGTAATCAAATGGAGGAAGGGCCCTGTGGGAGAGAAAGATAAAGCATAGAACATTATTTTCTTTTTTTAAAATAGCCTCTCAATGTAGAAAATTTATTTTCTCATTTATTTATAGATCCGTGCACCTATTTTCAGAAAGTGCAGTTTGTTACTGTGTGAATGTTAGCACAGACAATGCCAAGTTTATATTAAGTCCTCCAAAAGAGTAGAAACACAAATATGAAGTATAATTTTTTATCTAAGATCACCTGTACTACAAAATTAATTTGGCTTCCAGTTAATTAACTTCTCAAATCTCTCCCTACATGCAGTTAGCACTTTATGGCTACATATATTTCTACATACAAGTGCAAAATGGTGAAAAACACTGAGACCATGAAAATACAAAAAGCAGCCACAAAAGCCTCAGCTCCTTCTACTTTCTGGTAGATGGATTATGAGCTATAATATGTCATTTGAAATATCCTCTGGTGATTTGTTAGGACCATCATGACTCGTAACTACCAGAAAGTTTAATGTTTCAATTTCCTGTGGTTTAACACCACCTTAAAGTTGTCAGATATCAAATGGTTCACCTGATGCAATGAGTTACTGGTATATAGAACCTACATTGTGAGTTCAACTGCCAGTCATTTACTTAAAGCTGGGGCCTTCTTTTTCCTTTTGAGCTTTGAACACCATAGAAGCAATTACTCTGAATATTTAATAGTTAATGTATTTCTCCCTGTTTTACCTGAAATATGTATCTAACTGTTGCAGTATAACTATGCATATATTAAAAATCCCACAAATTATAAATGACTGTCAGTGGTTGATGGTGACAAGCATGTGATAGTATTGTCCAATCAACAAAATTAGGAAAACAAGAATTCCTATGTGAACTCTGTGTATATTTATTAGAGAATCAAATTTCACCGCCTGATGGATCTGGCTACAGAATCCTGTTTCTGTCCAAAACTATATTGTGTTAATGTGTGGAATATGAAATAAGTGATGGATGTGAAGGTGCATTTGTTAGATTCTAGCTCCCATTTAAAAATTGTTGAAAAACTTTGTTTACTGATTAGAGCAACTTATGGTACTAGTGAGTTAACCAACACTAGGGATAAATATTAATTTAAATATATTTAAATGTGATTTAATTAACAATTATAAATTAAATATCCAATTAAATAACTAACTTAACCATAATAATTATTATGCCTTTCCTATGTATCAGGCATTAAGAATTACTTCATTTAATTCTTTCTGCAATTCTGCAGTATAATTTTATTATTGTTACCCTTTTATAGATGAGGAAAATGAGCCTTGAAGAAATTACATAGTATATCATTGGTTTCATATATAGCAAATTTCAGTTTCAGAATTCTGGTTACACTATATTACCTCTAGAACAGATAGACTCTAATGTCAATGTTTCTAAGAATACTAAAGACAGAAGGATATTCATCTATTTATTAATTACAAGACAAATTTTGATGTGACATATATTTAAAAAAACTTTATGTGATATAATTGTAAATAGCTTATATTTAAATATTAAATAGTCTGAATTATAAAAATAATTTAAATATTAAATTAAATATTTAATTTGCTACAGAAATTTAACATACCCTTAATATCCACCAGACAGTACGTAACTTAGAAACCTTTATCTTATTTAGATATATTATAATATTTGAATAAAACTCAGTAATAGGTTATCACATACAAAAGTTTTGTTTTAAAAAGAATGAAGTTGCAAAGTACATTTTTCCATTTTCTTCTGCTAAAACAAATACTACAGGCTGGGTAATTTATAAACAATAAAAGTTTATTTGACTTGCAGCTCTAGAGGCTGGGAAGCAAAATATCAAGGTGCCAGCATCTGGTGAAGACATTTGTGTTGCACTATTCCATGGTGGAAGGCAGTAGGTCAAGGAAAGGCATGCAACTGAGAGAGAAATTTAGCCCAACTCTTTCTTTTTAAATCAGGAGCACACCCTCACAATAACTAGTCCACTGCTATAATAACTTCACTAATCTATTTATATATAAGTCCTCTGCCATCATAATCTATTAAAAGCACCACATCCCAATAGCATCAAAATGTCAATTAAATTTAATTATAAGGGTACAATGAAACCCTGGCATAGAGACAGTATACCTGAATATGCGTAGAAGAACATAAAGTAAGGGCTATAAAGAAATACATCAAATCTAGCCTGGTTTTGAAGGATGAAAGTACTTTCATGGCTATTTATAGTTTCCCCCATAATGATCAGACCTCTAACTTATTACACGTATATTTTGTGAAGATATTTGATATGCTGTATTCATAAACATTGTAAATAATAAAATGTTATATTACTTAAGAACTGTTGGAATCTATACTAAGAATTTTTGATGTATTATCTTGTTTAGTTTATTCGTACACCTCTTCAAAAAAAATAAACATTAGTTTCAGTTACTAATAATATTTTTTATCTCAGATGGTTTGTCACCTGGCCAATATTCCACAGCAATTATGTGAAAAACACACGACTGTAACTGAATCTGATTACAGAGCCAACATTTTAAAATGCTGGGTATTCCAGGATGTTACTTGAAGGCATAATAACTGTAACTCGTATTATGGAAAAGAAAAGCAGAAAAATGCATGCAAACTCAGAGAACTAATCAACCACATGGAATATAAACAATTGTAATTCTTTGAGTCATTATGTGCCAAACACCCTTCTAAACATTTTATGTCTGTAGATTCATTTAATCTACCCAACATTCTTATAAAAAAGATATTGTTGTTATTATTATTGTTGTTGACATTTTAATGATCATGAGAAACAAGCATGGGGTAGTTTTGACCTTGACAAAGATCACAACCCTAGCACTTGCTTAAGTTTGAATTTGCGATTTGTAAAGGTAGCAACGGTGCTTGTGTCTTGGACACTATACCTTATTGCATTCCTCTGCTTGCCAATCAAACAACTATTTCCTCATCTTTTGGTAATAGTTCTCTAAATAGGTCTCTAAAGACCTACACGTCTTTAGAGAGATTAGTCTTAATGCCATTTAATTTTATCCTAATTGACTATCTTAAAACAGCTCTCTGCCTTAATAAAGAGTTGGGTACATAATTATGTATATTCAGATATAATAGCTCCAAAATAACCTATTATTAAGTTTTATTACTATATATATAAAATAGCCATATATTATTTACAATGCAATCACATGACTCAAGTTGATTTAACCTGTCTCTCTATCCTAGAAATCCTGAGTTGAACTGAATATCTGTGGGAGACAGTTGAAGATGGGTCACTCTGACCTCTGTACTTAAAAGTGTGGACATTAAGCCCTTACTCATGCACAATATCCTTCCTGAAATCTGATATAATGAAATTCATCTTTATTTTGTGAAAAGTTTCTACTCTATGACATTCCAATATTTTATTTTCTTCTCAGGAAAATGCATTTTCTGTTACTTGAATTCAAATCATTCCAACTGACACGACATACTATAGGCACGATCTTATTATTTTCACTTAAATTTTCCTCAAACTTCTTTAATTGGTACTTATCAAGTACTTATTACAAGCAAAGCTATGAAATAGGAACTAAATTAGAATTAACAAATTGAGAGTAAGACATGAGATTAACACAAGAGTAGTTTCTAATGGAAGAGCCTGCGTTTAGCTAACAACAACAAATTAATTATGTCAAACAATTACTAAGCCCTTATTTTGTGCCAGTTCCATATTAGCATATACTTTTGTGATGAAGCAATTTATTTCTAGAACAGATGTTTTGTGTTAAGGGATAATGTGGAAATAAATGACTGTAAATTTAACTTGTTCAAATATGTATCTAACATGCTTTCAGTTCAAAGTTATGTTATTTCAATAGGTATTCCTTGTATATCTATTGCATATTCCATAATTTTAAATGTAGTTTAGATTAAAACCACACAAGTCCCTGCAGTGTATTATGAGCTTAATTCACATTGGAAAAAACATATCTCTTCTATAGTACTATACAATGCACATCTCACCAAAATGTAGAAATCACTTGTCTGTTAATATCTTTACGCTATAATTTATAGAGTTTAAATTTGTTATTTAACATAGTAAAGCTAAAGGGAAGAGAGTTCAACTTGTAGCAATGGGACAGAACTTGACTGGTAAAAACTAAAAATAGGATCCAATTTTCTAGTTTTGTTTTATTTTATGTATTTATTTATATTTCAATTGATTTTGGCAGAACAGGTGGTGTTTGGTTACATGAATAAATTCTTTAGTGGTGATTTCTGAGGTTTTGGTGCACCCATCACTCTGTACCCAATGTGTAGTCTTTTATTCCTCGCCACCCACCACCCTTTCCTCCAAATCCCCCATGTCTAATCTATTATTCTCATGCCTTTGCGTCTTCATAGCTTAGCCCCCACATGTGAGTGAGAACATAAGAAGTTTGATTTCCCATTTCTGCATTACTTCACTTAGAATAATAGTCTCCAATTCCATCCAGATGTCTGGGAATGCCATTATTTGGTTCATTTTTTTATGGATGAGTAATATTCCATGGTATATATATACCACATTTTCTTTGTTCACCCATTGATTGATGGGAATTTGGGCCGGTTCCATATTTTTGCAATTGCAAATTGTGCTGCTATAAACATGCATATGCAAGTATCTTCTTTGTATAATAGCTTCTTTACCTCTGGGTAGATACCTGGTAGTGAGATTGCTGGATCAAATGGTAGATCTATTTTTAGTACTTTAAGGCACCTCCACACTGTTTTCCATAGTGGTTGTACTAGTTTACATTTCCACCAACAGTTTAAAAGTGTTCCCATTTCACTGCATCCACACCAACATCTATTATTTTCTCGATTTTTTGATTATGGCCATTCTTGCAGGAGTGGGGTAATAAAGCATTGTGGTTTTGATTTGCATATCCCTGATAACTACTGACGTTGAGCATTTTTCCATGTGTTTATTGGCAATTTATGTATCTTCTTTTGAGAACTGTCTATTCATGTCCTTAGCCTACTTTTTGATGGGATTGTTTATTTTTTTCTTGCTGATTTATTTGACTTCTTTGTAGATTCTAGATATTAGTCCTTTGTTGGATGTATAGCTTATAAATATTTTTCTCCCACTCTATGGGTTGTCTGTTAATTCTGCTGCTTATTTTTATTTGCTGTGCAGAAGTTTTTTAGTTTAATTAAGTCTCATCTATTTATCTTTGCTTTTGTTGCATTTGCTTTTGGGTTCTTGGTCATGAAGTCTTTACCTATGCCGATTTCTAGAAGGTTTCCGCCCCCCCCCCCAATGTTATCTTCTAGAATCTTTACGGTTTCAGATCTTAATGTTTTTGTTTGCTTTGTTGAAGATGAGTTGGTTTTAAGTATTTGGCTTTGTTTTTGCGTTCTCTATTCCATTCCATTGGTCTATGTGCCTATTTTTATACCATGCTGTTTTGGTGACTATGACCTTATAATATAGTTTGAAATCAGGTAATGTGATGTCACCAGATTTGCTCTTTTTCTTAGTCTTGTTTTGGCTGTGTGGGCCCTTTTTTGGTTCCTTATAAATTTTAAGATTTTTTTTTCTAGTTTTATGAAGAATGATGGTGGTATTTTGATGGGAATTGAATTGAATTTGTAGATAGCTTTTGGCAGTATGGTCATTTTTACGATATTGATTTGACTCATTCATGAACCTGATAAGTGTTTCCATACGTTTGTGTCATCTATGATTTCTTTGAGGAGGTTTTGTAGTTTTGCTTGTAGAGGTCTTTCACCTCCTTGGTTAGGTATATTTCTCTTTTATTTTTGTGATGAAGTTTTACTCTTGTTGCCCAGGCTGGAATCAATGGTGAGATTTCGGCCCACTGCAACCTCCATCTCCCGGGTTCAAGTGATTCTCCTGGCTCAGCCTCATGAATAGGTGGGATTATGGGCATGCACCACCACGCCCAGCTAATTTTGTATTTTTAGTAGAGACGAGGTTTCTCCATGTTGGTCAGTCGGATCTCGAACCTTAAGTGATCTGCCCAACTTGGCCTTCCAAAGTGCTGGGATTACAGGCGTGAGCCACTGCACCCGGCCTGGTTAGGTATATTTCTAAGTTTTTTTCTTTTTTTTTTTTTTTTTTGCAGCTATTGTGAAAGGGGTTGAGTTCTTCATTTCTTTCTCAGCTAGGTCACTGTTGGTATATAGCAGAGTTACAGATTTGTGTACATTAATTTTGTATCCTGAAACTTTGCTGAATTCATTTGCCAGTTCTAGGAATTTTCTGAATGAGTCTTTTTGAATGAACTTTTTGAATGAGTTTCTATGTATGCAAACATCATCAGCAAACAGCAACAATTTGATCAGTTTGATTTCCTTGTTACTAATTTGGATGCCATTTATTTCTTTCTCTTGTTTGATTGTCCAGTGCTATGTTGAATAGAAGTGGTAAACATAGGCATCCCTGTCTTGTTCCAGTTCTGAGAGGGAATGCTTTCAACTTTTCCCCATTCAGTATTATGTTGACTGTGAGTTTGTCATAGATGGCTTTCATTACATTGAGATACATTGCTCGTATGCCTGTTTTGCTGAGAGTTTTAATCATAAAGGGTTGCTGTACTTTGTCAATCGCTTTTTCTGTGTCAATTGAGATGATCATGTGATTTTTGTTTTTAATTCTGTTTATGAGATGTATCACATTTATTGACTTACATAGGTAAAACCGCATCTTTGGTATGAAACCCACTTGATCATGGTGGATTATCTTTTTGATGTGCTGTTGGATTCAGTTCACTAGTATTTTGTTGAGGATTTTTCATCCATGTTCATTAGGAATATTGGTCTGTAGTTTTCTTTTTTTGCTATGTCCTTTCCTGATTTTGATATGAGGGCTGTACTGGCTTCACAGGATGATTTAGGAAGGTTTTTTTTTACCTTTCTGTCTATCTTTTGGAATAGTGTCAATAGGAGTGTACCAATTCTTCTTTGAATGTCCAATAAAATTTTGGTGTAAATCCATCCTGTCCTGGACTCTTTTCTTTGGCATTTTAAAAAATTACTATTTCAATCTCACTGCTTGTTTTTGTTCTGTTCAGAGATTCTGTATCTTCCTGGTTTAATCTAAGAGGGTTGTATATTTCCAGGAATTTATCTAACTCCTCCAGGTTTTCTAGTTTATGTGTGTAAAGATGTTCATAGTAGCCTTGAACAATCTTTTATATTTCTGTGGTATTGGTTGTAATATCCCTTTTTATTTTTAATTGATCTTAGATGAATTATCTCTCTACTTTTCTTGGTTAATCTCACTAATGGTCTGTCAATTTTATATATCTTTTCAAAAAATCAGCTGCTTGTTTCATTTATCTTTTGAATTTTTGGCCTATTTGTTTCAATTTTGTTTAGTCTGCTCTGATCTTTGTTATTTCTTTTCTTCTACTGGGTTTGGGTTTGGATTGTTCTATTTTACTCCAGTTCCGTGAAATGTAACCTTAGATTATCTATTTGTGCTCTTTCAGACTTTTTGATGGGGCATTTGATGCAATGAACTTTCCTCTTGCACCACTTTTCCTGTATCACAGAGGTTTTGATAGGTTGTGTCACTATTATCATTCAGTTCAAAGAATTTTTAAATTTCCGTCTTGATTTCATTGTTGACCCAACAATCCTTCAGGACCAGGGTATTTTATTTCATGTATTTGCATGGTTTTGAGGGTTCTTTTTAGATTTGATTTCCAGTTTTATTCCACTGTGAGAGAGTACTTGATACAGTTTCAATTTCTTAAATTTACTGAGACTTGTTTTGTGGCCAATCATATGATCTACCTTGGAGAATATTCCATGTACTGATGAATAAAGAGTATATTCTGCAGTTGTGCAGAATGTTTTGTGAGTATCTGTTAAGTCAATTTGTTTTAAGGTTTAGTTTCAGTCCATGGTTTCTTTGTTAACTTTCTATCTTGATGACCTGTCTAGTGCTGTCAGTGGAGGATTAAAGTCCCCCATCTATTTCATTTCTTAGGTCCAATACTAATTATTTTATAAATTTTTGAGCTCTTGTGTTAGGTGCATATATATTTAGAATTCTAATATTTTCCTGTTGGACAAGTCCTAGTCCTTTTATCATTATATAATGTCTCTATTTGTCTTTTGCAATTACTGTTGCTTTAAAGTTTGTTTTGCCTGATATAAGAATAGTTACGTCTGCTTGGTTTTGCGATGCATTTGAATGGAATATCTTTTTCCACTTCTTTACCTTAAGTTTAGATAAGTCCTTATGTGTTAGGTGAGTCTCCTGAAAATAGCAGATACTTGATTGATGAATTCTTATCCATCCTGAAATTCTGTATCTTTTAAGTTGAGCATTTAGCCTATTTACATTCAATGTTAGTATTGAGATGTGAGGTGTCATCCTATTCATCTTGCTCTTCGTTGCTTGAATACTCTCAGCATTGGTTTTCTGGAAAAGACTCTATCTTTCCTTTATTTATGAGCCTTAGTTTCACTGGATACAAAATTCTTGGCTGATAATTGTTTTGTTGAGGAGGTTAAAAATAGGAGCCCAACCCTTTCTACTTTGTAGGGTTTCTGCTGAGAAATCTGCTGTTAATTTGACAGGTTATCCTTTATAGGTTACCGAATGCTTTCATCTCACAGCTCTTAAGAGCCTTTCCTTTGTCTCGACTTTAGATAACCTGAGGAGTACATGCCTAAGTGATAATCTTTTTGCTATGAATTTTCCAAGTGTTCTCTGAGTTTTTCGTATTTGGATGTCTAGATCGTTAGCAAAGTAGGGGGAGTTTTTCTTGATTATTCCCTCAAATATGTTTTCCAAACTTTTAGATTTCTATTCTTCCTCAGGAACACCAATTATTCTTGCTTTGGACATTAACATAGTCCCAAACTTCTTGGAGACGTCTTTTATTTTTAAAAATTATTTTTTCTTTGTCTTTGATGGATTAATTCAAAAGCCTTGTTTGTGAGCGCTGAAGTTCTTTCTTCTGCTTTTTTGATTCTATTGCCAAGACTTTCCAGTGTGTTTTGCATTTCTCTAAGTGTGTCCTTGAATCCTAGAAGTTGTGATTGTTTTTTATTTATTTCATTGAAAATTTTTCCTTTCATATCCTGTATCATGTTTTTGATTTCTTTAAGTTGGGCTTCCCCTTTCTTTGGTGTCTCCTTGACTAGCTTAATAACTGACTTTCCGAATTCTTTTTCTGGCAATTCAGAGATTATTTTCTTGGTTTGGATACATTGCTGGTGAGCTGGGGGTGTTAAAGAACCTTGTTTTGTCATATTACCAGAATTGTTTTTCTAGTTCCTTCTCATTTGGGCAGAATATGTCAGACGGAAGATCTGGGATTCAAGGGCTGCCATTCAGATTCTTTTGTCCCACAGGGTGCTCCCTTGAAGTGGTGTTCTCCCTGTTCCCATAGAAATGGGGCTTCCTGAGAGCTGAACTGGGTAGTGATTGTTTTTGCTCTTCCGGGTCTAGCCACTCAGGGGAGCTACTGGGCTCTGGGCTGGTAGTGGGGAGTGTCTGCAAAGAGTCTTGTGATGTTATCCGTCTTCAGGTCTTGCAGCCGTGAATACCAACACGTGCTTCGGTGGAGGTAGCAGGGGAGTGAAGTGGACTCTATGATGGTCCTTTGTTGTGTTTTTGTTTAGTGTGCTGGCTTTGTGTTACTTGGCCTCAAGTCAGAAGGTGGCACTTTCAAGAGTACATCAGCTATGATCCTATGGGGAGGATGCAAACTTGCCCTGGGGACTCCGAATTAAGTATTCGGGAATAACAGATGGTGATCAGGGCTATAGGGCTCTCAAGAGATTATGACTTTTGTCTTTGGCTACCAGGGCAGGTAGAGAAAGACCCACCAGGCTGGAGCAGGGATAGGCATATCTGAGCTCAGCCTCTCCTTGGGCAGGGCTTGCTGTGGCTATTGTGGGAGATGGGGTATGGTTACCAGTTCAATGGAGTTATATTCCCAGGGGGATTATGGCTGCCTCTGCTGATTTATACAGGTCACTAGGGAGGTGGGGGAAAAGCCAGGAGTCATTGGTTTCACTCTGCTACTCTGCAGCCGGCAGTCCTAAAGGTCAATTTCACTCCCACTGTGGTCCCCTAACAGCACCGAGTCTATTTCCAGGCAGCTGCTGACTAGGACTGAGAATTTGCCTCAGAACACAAGCCTTGCCATTGAGAAAGCAAGCAGACTCTCAGTTTTTTGGCATCTCAGGTAGCTTGCATGGGTGACCCGGTTCCTTCAAAGGGTCTGTGGATTCCCTCCACCTTTCCAAGTATGTTCCTGTGGTAGTTCTTGGAGCAAAAGATTACAATGCGAGTCTTCACATGCTGCTCTGTCTGACTAAGTGGGAGGTGCAGACTTTAGCCCCATCCTCTATCCACCATCTTAATCTTCAGTATCCAATTTGAGATGCTCCTTATGTTGTAGTTATCAGAGTGCTTCTACAGCATGGAAGCCTTACAAATTCACTCTCCTGGACAGCAGAGAAGCTTAGAGATGTGAGGCAGACATTTGGAACCACTTTTTCACCAAGAATTTGCTCTGAGGAGGGTGGGGATCTGAGAAGCTGAACAGTCATCTGTGGTTGAGAGGCTGAGAAACTTACCAGAGTTTTGGACAATTGCACAGAGTTGATGAGAGAACATCAATTGGAATTTGAGGCTAACCTGGGAGAAGGATCCTGGATTCCACCCCTGCCAAAATTGCAGCTGGGACCCTGAGAGGATATGCCTTAGGTTAGGTGAAGAGAAAATACGCCAGCAATCACAGTAACTGAAGCCAGCTCCAAAGCAAGTCAATGTCCATTTGTATTAAGGTTACCTGCACACTGTTTAATTGATTCTTGAAGCAAACATTTTTGGATGAAAAAGCAATTTGAGTTTTAAGTTATCTTGCACTGTTTTATACATAATTTCTTGGTCTCATGCAAAAATAATCAGGCATGCAGCAACACAATAACAGCAACAACAACAATAACACACACACACACACACACACACACTCTGAAAGTAAACCAAAGAAACAAAGAAAAAAAACAGAAACAGAAATATTGCAGTAAAACTGCCAAAAACAAAGACAAAGAGGAGAATTATAAAGGCAGCAAGAAAATAAAATTAGAGAAGCCAGAAAAAAGCATGTTGCCTTCAAAAAACTTCCCCAAAGAAACAATAGAAGCCACCAGACAATGGACTGAAATAATTGAAGTGCCACCCTAGAACCCTAGAATTCAATACCTTGTGAAAATGTCATTCATAAATGAAGATAATTGTTAATTGTTAAAAAACAAAAACTGGAAGAAATCAGCTGTGCAAGTCCCTGATTAAAGAAAATGCTACAGGAAGAATTTTTTGGCATTGGAAAACACTCACAGGTAGAACCATAGGGATAAAGAAAGCAGAAGGAAGAATGTGACAGGCAAATTTGAAGGTGGATTAAATGAAATTGACTAAGGAAAAATTATGTGTTGTAGAACTTTATATATAATACTTATGCACAATTAAGTACATATTATATATATGCATGCACACTAATTAAAGCACATATCTACAATGAAACTAAAGGCATGGGGAAATAACTGGAGACAGGTGTTCTAAGAATTCTAAGACCCCTATATTGCCTGAAATCTGGAAATATTCTAGGACACACACTGTGTCCTATATTAGTCCTGTATTTTATTTTACCATTAATCAGCTAAGTGTATCTTATACATTCTAGATGAGTTATCAACTAAAACTAAAATAATAACTAGCAATTTTTCAAAAAGGAAAATGGAAGTTGATTAAAAAACATATAGCACATCCCCAAAATGGACGAAACAGTGAAAAAATTATAAAATATAAAAGAGTCTACTTAAACACACATGTCAGTGATTAGGGTAATTATAAATGAATTAAACAACACACTTTTTAAAAGTTTGTCACACTGGTTTTAAATATATGTATACTGCATATTACTATCAAAACTCCGTGTAGTAAATATAAGATAGGTATAGTAGTATGAAAAAAATAAGCACAATGAAAACGTTTATGAAAAGAGAACTCGCTTACCAACATATAGAGAAACTTTAACCTATGCTGGTATGTGATTTGCTTTAAAAAAATAGCAATTATTTTTATTACATCTCGAGTTTGACCTGGAGATGTTATTGTCTGGATTTATTTTTCATTCTCTACCCTTCACAATGTTTAATTTTTCTTCCACATTGCTTATTTCAGAATTTTCTCATTCCAGAATTATCTGATATTGATACTACCATTGATGTTTTTATTAGAATTCTGCAATAAATTCTTCATAACAAACTCAAAATCTCAATGGCTTACACAAAGATTTTTTTTTTTTTTTTAACTTACAGAAACATGGGCTTAGATATTCCCCATGAGTTCCTCATTCTGGAATTAGTACTAGCCTTGGTTATGCTCTTTTCAAGGTAGAGGGTAGAAGAAATGTAAAAGCTAAGCTAAACTACAAACTACACAAGCACATTTTAAGCAGAAACTCATGGTATCTCCTAATATTCTATTATTAGCCACAAGAGTCATTTGGTGCAGCCTTCGTCAATGTGATATGCTGGATGATCTGTGTTCGCTCCTGGAGGCACTGCAGTCACATGGCAAATGTTGGTATATCATTTTATTACAAGAAGGGAGTGAAGAGATGGAACAATAACTTTATGTGTTACATTTGGCAAATTTACCTTTACTTTTTTTCAATTGTAAATTCCATAAGAAATCACGTACATAAGCCCACAATGTAGGCACAATACGGTAATATATTCCAGCAGTGTACCATTTCATCCTTGCAGTTTTATTGTGTTTCTTGCCCATACATACACATTTGTTCAGAATAAGCTCTGTGTATATGTATATGTATGTGCAATTGACATATGTTTATATAAATTACATATTTTTAAAATTAGTTCAATATGGTTATAACACGTGTTCACTAAATACTTGAAGAGGCTTGTCCAGAGGCAACGTGTTATCTCAACTAATTGTTCACAGTCACAGATGGAACTTCTGTTCTACTCTTTTCCTCCTCACTATTGCACTTGACTCGTCTTAAAAAAATAAAAATAAAAAAATAAATACTTGCTAAAGAAATAAAATTTTTGAGATGGAGTCTCACTCTGTCGCCCAGGCTGGAGTACAGTGGCATGATCTTAGCTCATTGCAACATCTGCCTCCTGGGTTCAAGTGATTCTCCTGCCTCAGCCTCCCAGGTAGCTGGGATTACAGGCATCCACCACTATGCTTGGCTAATTTTTTTAAATATATAATAAAATGGTTTTATTCTTAATTTTTATTTCCAATACAGTTTACAAATACACTTTTACTCTGATAATACAGCTTTGCAACTAGCAAAGCAGTTGTGCTAACACCCATAAATACAGGTGGGGAGACAATTAACATCCACTAATGTTTCTCTACATAAACTATTATTTTAATGTCATTTTTTTAAACGAACAGTTGCAAATAGACTACATAATATATGTGGGCAAAAAGGCAATTAAGTGACTCTCTTGAAACACTAAATGTGTAATAAACAGCATATTATCAACATTTACATGATTCACATCAACATGATGACATCCTAAAATGTATCCCTTTTAAAGGATAGACTTATAAATAAATATTACATACCTTTTAATACTCTGATACAATACTTCATATACTGCAGGAAAATTAATTGTGGAGCTAGTCATCAGCTTAATCAGGAATCCTTTTCCCATCAGCTTTTATTAATAAAAGAATCACAATTAGGTCACAAATAAACAGGCAAATTATTAATTACATGATTTGAGGCTTAGGATGAAAACTTGTCAAAATTAGTTTGATAAAAAACAAAGTTATATGACACACTAAAACCAACTGTTCAATAGTTTTTGCCTTGTGTGGACTGCCCATAGTGAAAAAGGAACACATTTTTAGTGAAGAAAGATACAATAAACTATATTTTGGAACTTTTCAAGAGGAAGAAGGAAAAAAGATTTCAACAAAATTAAGGGCAAATACAGATCCTAACAAAGGCATCCTGACATCAGGGAGGCCATGTGCTTGCTATGTGCAAAACTTGATTCCCCCAACAGCATACAGAGAACAAAAACTGCACTGGCTTTGTAGTTATGTCTATAGTCTAAGTTTCTCTTATGGATACTAGGCTACAACAAAACACTTCACAATTGCCAGCCTTTCCACAGCCCCCTCAATTAAAAATAACTCAAGATGTTATTAGTTCTTAAAATCCCCAATAAAATAACCTCTAAAAACAATCTTGACCATTTTCTTCGCCGTTTACCCTAAGCAACTGGGCTTTTTAAATAATGCACATACATACTAAGAAAGTCCTACCCATGTTTTCTCAACCCCATTTAGCCACATTTGAAAAGACCTTGATTTCAGTGAGAGAGATGACCATAAGTTTCAGAAGGGCCACACACTAGACATGAAGCACCTTTTAGCTTTTTTTCTTTTTAAAAAGTTACTAAGACTGTGAAATTTGACTTTTTTAAAAAACCCCAATACTATGTGCCAGATAACTCTTTCACCCCAAAATATAATATTCTATGCTTATAATTTTAAAATCCTCAGTGAGCTATGGAATATTGTGCATATTGAATACCTACCAGCAACCTAGAAGTGAATGGCATCCATGTGTCTGTCACACTGACTTTCCAAATAACTAATTCACCCATTACTGACTGCTCTGGCCCTGAGTTCTCTGACTTCCTTAGAAATCACCTCTTTGGAACTTTCATTTCCACAACTTTTTTTTAAACCTGCACCTCTACCTTTCTCCATCATCCTAGCCTCTTTGCCTGATTCCATCCCACATAAAGTAAACTCATCTGAGAACCTGCAATCACCTTTTACCAAACACATAATAAGCCTTAGCAACCTAGGGATTATGATAACTCTGGCCTTGGCCTAAGTTCACATAAGAACATGATAGTTTGTTGACCTCGTGGAGGGAAATCTAAGTGAAATCAATATCTTATAACAAACAAAGCTAGCCAAGATCAGGTATTTCCATTCTGAGTATAAAAGCAACTGATCTTAGGCAACAGGCAGAGATGTTAATGCAGGAGATACATTTGTACAATCAAACTCTTGTGTGCTGGTGAAAGATTTTACCCCCGAAGTCAAGTCAAGACAAAACCAAAGCAAAGTGGAGAATAAGTCAATGTAGCAATGCAATAAAAAGAACAGGATTCAAGCTTCTTGCTGCAAATACTGAACTGAAATCTTTTTCTTTACAAATTTGACTAGAAGACAGCAGTCACATTTCCCTAATAGGGAAATACCTCAGGCCACAGCTGTGTTCTGAAGCAACTCAAAGTTCAATGAATACTGGGGGGTAGGGGTGGGACTGATATACATTTTGTCAGTGAGAATGGCAGCCAAACTACCTGAGAGTCTCAAGGGACTGAGAAACCTCAGAAAGGAACTACTCCCAGGGCTGGATCTACGCCTTCCTTTCAGGAGCCAAAGTCAGAAGAATCCAAAGAGACCATAACTTCACGGCAAAGATGCCATAGCATTTTATTACCGTCACAAAAGTCAACCAACGATATTTTCATTGAAATATCTGCACTGAATCATGATTAAATGTATGAGACAAAGAGGGATGTCTTTGGCGAAGGCACTTAGGGTAGAACATTAGCCAATCTCACCAGTTGGCTAAAACAAAAATGAATTCGTTCAACCTGGCTGGAGGCCTGTTAGGGCTGTTCTTTCTCACTGTGGCCTGACTGAAAACCAGTGGCATTAAGAAAGAGTCACATTTCCCCAGTCTGGGGGTGGCCCAGTGGGGTGGTGCTGCTCTCAAAAGCCTTGTGCCCCTAAACACATCCATCCTCACAAGATCAGTTTCCCTAAGTGCTGGTTCCAAAAATAGGCTCAAAGTTGGCAGAAATCATCCAGGAAGCTTCTTGAAGGCCCTCTCTTTATTTCTCAGTCTGACTTTCAGCTTGTCCCAGCTACTGCAAGCAACTTCGGCTTCCCAAGGTCACTAGCAACTTCTAGTTTTGCTAATATCCTTGGTTTTCCATGGCATTGGTTGTGACCATCTGTTAGACTAGTGGCTCCCCAATTAACTGTACCTGCACTTCACACTCTTTTCTTGAATCTGGGCTGGGCTTGTGACTTGTTTAGTAAGTAAAGGGCATAATCCAGCTCTCTTTTGATTAGAAAAAATCATCATCATCATCATCATCATCAATAGAGGGCAGTAGAAGGGATACAGTGACAATTCTGGATTTAAGTCTTCAGAAAGTCTGACCACTTCTGCTTTTGAGCTCTTGGGAGCTCTGAGCTGCATGTGACAGGTCTAGCTACCCTGCCAGCCAGGCCACTGAAAGAGACTACATGGAGAAGGAGAAACTCAGGACTGCAGGCAGAGAGAGAAGCCCAGCCATCCCAGTCTCTCTGCTGACCTGCTGACCACATGAGTGACCATCTGCAGGCTGGCAGAAGAACAGTCCAGCTGAGCCCAGCTCAGACTGAAGAACAGTTGGGGGTGGGGTTTCTTTAAGCAATTAAAGTTTTGGGGTAAGTTTGTCAGCAACATTTGACAACCAAAAACACTGGTCATTCATAGATGCCTTTTTTCTAAGTACAAAACAATTACTCAAATGCAAAGAAAATGTGGCAAACATTTTCCCACCACAACCGTCTCAGTCAACAACTGAACTATAATTGGTCATCAGCTGGAAAAAAAAAAAAAAAAGCCACACCTCTTATCTTAATTCATAAATATCCATGATTCTTTTTCTAGGACTCTTTAATGCCAACACAAAGGTAGACCAATCAGCTTCTGACAGTCTCAGGGACTGGCTTAATTCTCATTTGGCCAAAAATAGAAGCCATCAAAATGAATTATCCACTACTGGATACACGATGGTAAATGAGATTGTTCTCACTTTTCTAGGATGTTGTTACTTAATTTTCCCAAATCATTTCTTCTTATCATCCCCCATAATGAGGAAATAAAAAAATAAACTGGTTAAGGTTGTAAAAAGAAGAAAAAAAAAAGCCTATTACTAGAATTTGAATCTCCACCATCTGCAAAATACAGTGCACAATTTAACTGCTTCCTCAAGATAAAACAAATTCTATAAAATATAATGTTGTCTACATTGTAGAGATGATTCTTCTTATCTGGGGAAATGAGTAATTGGGAAGCAGGTATTGTTGAGTTAAAATACAGTGGTCTTTAAATGGTTTCAAATTTTCCATATCAGAGGTAGTCAACCACAATGCAAGCCTTCCAAATTCAAATTCTGTCTTCACATAAACTTCCTCGCATCTGTTCTTGATCTTTTTAGGGAGAGGGTGAAAGTCCACATCTATTTCTGTGCTGAAGTTCTGGCAGGTTTTCTCATCTGAAACTTTTCTGCTGTTGCATCACGTTTTCAGACTCTAGCACTGTCTTCTCTCATTTCTGCACAGGGTGGTGTTGGAGTACACGGCGGGATGGGGCTCTGATCTCCACTTGTCTGGTCTGCTAGAGAACACTTAATATTTGTATATTTGTGCCCTTTACTCTTGATTTTCTGCTCTTCAATCCTGCGCTGTAGTGTTTCAATATAATGCTGGACTGCCATATAGATAAATTGGTACTGTGCTTCTGTCTGAACCATCCCTGACCTCTGAGACCACACCATCTGGATGGTTTTGGGAACGTCAATGTCACAGTCAACACCTTTCTCTCTGATTATGTCAATAAGAATATCAATCACAATCAACGTCCCTGTCCGGCCAATTCCAGCACTGCAGTGCACCACAAATGGCCCTGCATCTGTGATGCTCTCCTGTTTATGGTGCACCTCCTCCAGGAAGTCCAGCATACCCCCAGGGTCACTGGGCACTCCATGGTCCAGCCAGGTCTGAAAGTGGTATTGCCAGACCATTCTCTCCATGTTCCCTTGTCCAATCTTTGAAAGTTTAAGTTCTTTTAGCGTATAGTCATGGAGGGTGCTTTCTTTGACCTTCCTAACATTCGTGACACCATAATCTTTCAGAGCATACTCATCAGGCCAGTATTTGACACATTTACTCTTTCCTCTCTCCACTTCTTTTGTTGTCATGACAATCACTTGGGAGTTTTCCTGGAACACCATCTGCAAAAGTTACTCACCACGTTTTGCAGGCAGCCTTGTGTGGCAATGTAACTCTTTCTGGACTTTGAATTGTTGCACTTGGTTTCAAATTCAGACATGATGATATTTGCATTGATGTAATCTGAAACAGACTCATTGGGATCACTGTCTTGTAAGACAACCCTGGTATGATCAAAGGGCAGGATGTTTTTATATCTTTTTTTGTTTTTGTTTTCTTGTCTTTGACCCTCTTTTCAGCTGTAGAGAGGTTTGCCCTCTTGTTGTTGTAGTGTCTCAAATTCTTCCCAAACGCCTTGTTTGACTTTGTCTGTGGTCTCAGCTAATTTGCTTAGTTCTCAAACTCTGCAACATTTATACAAGCATTTATACAAGTCGTGTTAAGGGGCTGCTTGAGTTGTAGCAGTGTACCCAATGTTTCCATCATAGGATTCTTCTTGTAATGTTCCTCAAGATCTGTCAAAGAATCAAACTGTTCTCCACCAAGGTCGTATTTCAGTTCCTTTCAGAGGTAGGAGGTAGGATCTGCACAGTTCAGAGGATATTTAAGCTCAACAACATCTCCATTCTTCCCTTTTAATTGTCCATGATGTTCCATGTAATACTGGACCAACTCAGCCAAAGTGGCAAATTTCTCCCCTCCATTCAGGTCATAGTAATCACCAGTGTTCTGAATCTTGATGTGGGTGACAGCTCCATTTCTTCCAATGGAAAGTGTGAAGTCTCCAGGGTTACTTTTACTAGGCCTTGCCAAAAAGCTGCCATCAACTCCTCTTGTCATCAGGTTTTCTGCCTCCACACCAGTGATACTTGGGTGAAACCATCTCCGCGATGTCACGTTCCTCCCGCCCTCCGGCTCCACGAGGGACCCGCTCCTTGCTCAGGTTCCTCTGGGCTCTGTCACATCGGGCTGGCCCAAGGGAGGCCGGCTTGGGACCGGACTCAGGGCAAAGCCAGCTGGCCATTCACAGACCCCTCCTCCAGGCCTTGGGATCCCGGAGACTATGCAGCCGCCTCCCGTTCCAGCTTGCTCCTCCTCTGGCGAATTTTTGTACTTTTAGTGGAGATGGGGTTTCACACTTTTGGTCAGGCTGGTCTTGAACTCCTGACCTAAAGTGATCCACCCTCCTTGGCCTTCCAAAGTGCTGGGATTATAGGCTTGAGCCACCATGCCTGGTTGGGCCTCTATTTCAATATGATTTTTATTTGGATGGACATCTGGAGAAGCCTATGCTATATTATATCACTTTGCTTTCCATAACTTATTATAGAAATATCTATATTGCAAGCTATATATAATTTCATGAATTTCAAATAAAATGCTGAAGGTCTGAGCATGGGATTCAATCATACAAAATAGTAATTGTAGTATCCAAAATCAGAAAGATATGGGTTTTCTGTTATTGGACTGTCTCACTATATTTTTCTTAGCTTATAGGATAGACATGATTTTCCTGAATTTCCAATAAAATTCTAGAGGCTCTCATAAGCAGACCAACAATGCAAAGTAGTAAAACTGAGATATTCACTATTAGAAAGATGCAAACTTCAAAATTATATTCTTGCCATTTGATAGAATTGCTTTTGTACATCTATACATTCAGAGTTTTGTTTTGTTTTCTGAACTGGTTATGAGAAGAAACAGAATTTTTAGGAAATGAAACTTTGTTTTCCACTGTATTTTAGTTTTGCACATTAAACTTCTGTTATTTAAAATATTTTGCATTTATTTTCTAGCATTTTTTCTTCTTCTCATACTTATGTGTTGACTCAGGGGTACCTGATAAAATAGATACAATTGATCATTCCTATAAAGATTTATATGTCCCCAAAAGTGGAAATTGTCTTACTTTTTCATAATTTGTTTCTTTATATTTGAATAACACTTAAATGTAAAGGTTACATGGTGAATACAGACAAGATAGATTTTAAATAGTCTATTGTTTTACAGACTTTTTAATATATGCTTCTGAGACTAAAAAGTAATACCTAACACTTATGCTATCTATTAGACTCATTGCTTCATGAGGATCCTCCTAGTTTCATGAGGATGCATAAGTATATTTTAGGCATCACCGTATTTTTAATGCCTAGTATTGAGACAACAGTATGGGAGGGGCTCAATAAATAGTTTTCAAATGTTTAAGTCTGGGGACTAATTTCAGCAGGAAATTAATGTATAAATATTTATCAAAACACTATTGAGCCCTTAAAGTTGTTATGATTTTTTATGTGTTGATAACAAAAACAGATGTTATTTTGGCCTGCTTTGTACTTACAATCCAGAGATAGAGAAGCACATTAATCAAACGCAACAGACGCTATAAATGTGTGTCCATCATTACTGCTATAAAGGAACTAACTCTTTGAGGGCTTATGGAAGTAAGATTTGACATAATCATGATTAGTGAAAGTGGAAATCAAAAAATGGAATATAATGCATTAATGGTTGAATAATCAAAAAACCAGATAAAAAGTGGGGCAGCATAGAGAAGCCAAGACACAGGAAATAGCACATAAAGTGTAATGCGATATGTAGGGGCACTCCTAATGAGTACAGAGACCCCAAAAAGTAAAAGGTCAGAGATGACAGAGCAAAGAATACAATGAGGATGCATGATATGAAAAAAAAGCTGAAGAGACACTTAGGGAGAGGGTGTTAGGTTTCTATTGATCAGGATAACAGTTGTCTTTTTTTTTTTTTTTTTTGAGACAGAGTCTCGGTCTGTTGCCAGGTTGTAGTGCAGTGGTGCGACCTCAGCTCACTGCAGCCTCCATCTCTCAGATTAAAGTGATTCTCCTGCCTCACCCTCCCGAGTAGCTGGGACTACAGGCACGCACCACCACATTAGCGCCGGGCTAATTTTTGTATTTTTAGTAGAGACGGGGTTTCACTGTGTTGGCCAGGATGGTCTCGATCTCTTGACCTCGTGATCCGCCTGCCTTGGCCTCCCAAAGCTCTGGGATTATAGGCGTGAGCCATCGTGCCCAGCCTAACAGTTGTCTTTGTCTAAAAAAGAGTGAAAACAATTAAAATATTTTATGTGTTTGTTGGCATTTTCAGATTTTTAAAATATTATTCTGACTGCTATGGGGAAAATGGAGCAGAGATAATCTATGGCTAGTGTGGGAAAAACAAAAAGTTAACTGCTGATTTCCAGGTAAGCGATATAATTGCATGAGCAGGTATTGTGGTGTAGATGGAGGGAAGGTTAAAAAATACCATATTTTTTACTAGGTAAAATAAATAAGAATGTATGTAATTCTATAGATGATAATGTCATTCACCTACATAGGGAACATTAGAAGAGGCACATGTTTGGGGGAACTGTATTTTGTTGGTAGCACATAAACCTGGAATGCCTTAGATATATTTAAGACATGATATTAAATATACATATTGTATTATCCATTACAAAATATCTGCCTTTCAATAAAATTATTATAAGTCATGCCCATGAAGAAAAGAAGCAATAAAGAAAGCAAACAAACTAGACTCAGATATGATACAGATAAGAAGTTAGTTATCTGCAATAGAAAAAGTAGACAACTTAAAAGACGGACAATTTAAGTAAAGGAAATTATAAGAAAAAAATCAAAAGGTAATGCTAGAAATGAAAACCACTAACAGAAATGAAGAATGTTGTTTGATAATCAGTAGACTGAACATGGCCTAGGAAAGAAATTAGTGAGCTTAAAATTAGACCAGTTGAATCATCTTAAACTTAATGCAAAGGATAAAACTAATAACGACAACAACAAAAAATAGAACTGAATGTCCCAAAGCCAGGATCAATTTGAAAATCTTCAACAAATACATAATAGTAATACTAAAAGAGGAATAAAGAGATAGTGTAGCAGAAGTAATACTTCAAGGAACAATGGCTAAGAACTTTACAAAATTAAGAATAGACACCAAAACAAAGACTCAGGAAGCTCAGAGACAACAGGCATGATAAATATACACACACACACACACACTCACTCACAAAATGACACATATTATTGTCAAATTGCAGACAGTCAAAGGTCAAAAAAATCTCTTAAGGAAATGAAAGAGGAAAAATACCTAGAGAAGAATAAGATTAGGAATTACAGCAAACTTCTTATCATAAGTCCATAAGCAAGAAAAGATTAGGCTTAAATATTTAACGTATTAAAAAAACCGCTTAGAATTAGATATCAGGAAAAATTATCTTTCAAAATGAAGGAAAAATAAGATATCCTCTGAAAATTAAACACTGAGGAAATTAATAATCATTAAATCTGCCTTATAATAAATGATAAAAGTCCTTCAAGAGGAATAAAAATAATGCAGGCCCGAAACTTAGAAATAAAGAGCAAGAGAAAAGAAATAGATTACGATAAACAATATTTTTTCTTATTTTATGAATAAAATATAAAATTTGTGTTTAATTAAATAATTATAACAATTTGTTGCTACATATGTTTATATAATATATGGATAAGTGAAAAACAGCAATGACAAAAGTGATGGAACAGGACTATTCTAAGAAACTTACAGTAAACATGAATAGATACACTGTAGTTTGAAGGTAAGCTTTGATTAGTTAAGTGAATGTATTAGAACCTTAAGGGAAGCCACTTAAAATTTTCAAAAATTACTATGAATAATATATTAACAACAAACACAATGAGTAGAAAACAGTTACACACATGGTAGACAGTAAATCACCTATATCAATAATGGCTTTAAAATGACTAGTTTAGATGCATCATTAAAAGACAGAGATGCAACTCTTTGTTGTCAAAAAGAATCTCATTTGAAGTGTATAAACTAAGGTTAAAATTTTAAAAAGGGTGAAAAAGATATCATGCTAACACTAATCCAAAGAAGGCAGAAGTAACTAATTTTGGTGAAAGGAGACATCAGAAGAAGAAAATTTATTACGGATAAAGAGCCACACGACATAATGAGAAAGGAAACAATTATCCAAAAATGTATAATATATAACAACCCTAAATCTAATAATACAAAAATCAAAGTACTCTATTTCTTCTGAGGAAGAAATAAAGAAATACACTATTAGTGTGCTATAAAATTTCAACATTTCTTTTCACAAGTGATATATCAGTAAGCAGCAAATCAGTAAGGATATTGTTGACCTGAACAATACTAAAAATCAACTTGATATAATTGATACTTATATACAACTTCATTCAATAACAGCAGCACATATATTCTTCTCAAGTTTGCATGGAACATTCAACAAAGGAAACCACATTCTTTCCTGGGATGTAAAATGCCTATCAATGTGTTAGAAACATATTAATAATTTAAAACACATATTAATAACTTAAAAGTATAGAAATCATGCAAATCATGTATTCAGAAAACAATACAATTAAACTAGAAATGCATAAAATGTAGTCGGGAAATCCTAAAACATTAGAAGATTTAACAGTACACTTTTAAATGATAAATGTATCAAACAGTAGTTTCAAACAAATATTGTAAAGATTGTGAAGTAAATAAAAATAAAATATTTACCTTTGTGCAATGAAGGAAAAGAAGTGTTGAGAGGGAAATTTATAGCATAATATGCATCTACAATGAATCTACAGCTGGTGAGAAACTAAATGTTTTTCTATAAGGTTGGTGTCTTAGAGTTCTCTAGAGAACAGAATCAATAGAGAAAAATATACACATTATTATTTTTAAAATAATTTTATTTATAATAAGAACTTGTCTTGTGTGATTATGGAAACTAAGAAGGCCCAGGATCTGCCCTTTGCAAGGTAAAGACCCAAGACAGCCATATATTTCAGTCCAAGTCTGAAGGCCTAACAACCAGGAGGACTGATGGCATAAGTCCCAGTCCAAGAGTAAGAGAAGACTGTTGTCTCAAAGTTCAAGCAGTCAGACAGAGAGCAAGAATTCAATCTTCCCCCATATTTTAGCTCTAACTGGGTCTTAAATAGGTTGGCTGGTATTCACCCACATTAGGCCAGGCAACCTTCTTTCTTCAGTCTACCAGTCTAAACACAAATGACTTACCTGGGCATCTCAAGGCCCAGTCAATTTGACATAAAATTAAACATCACAACTGGGAACAAGTCAATAATGTCCTATCTCATAGCTTCTATTCAACACCGTATTGGAATTCCTGGCCAGGGCAATAAGAAAAAAAGCAAGACATGGGTGGTAAGGTGTAAAGATTGAAAAAGAAGAAATAGAAACTTCCTCATTTGTAATGGAATAATAGCTCATGTAGAAAATTCAAAGGAATAAACAGAAACATTTAAAATTAATGAGTCCAAGAAGATTGTGAAATGTAAATTTAACATACAAAGGCAATTGATTATTCAAAAAATATTACAGTAGAACTACTTTTATACATTTACAGTAAAATTCTTCCCTTTAAATCTAAGAAAATATATGCATGACCTATTTAAGGAAAACTGCAAAATATTATGAGAAAAATACAAGCTCTAATTAAATTGATAAATTGATACTTTTTTCTCTGTTTATTTATTAGAAGTCTCAATATTGTTAAGATGTCAATTCTCCGCAACTTAATCTATAACCAACACAATCTCAATCAAAGTCTGTGCAACCTAGTTTATATATATTGGTGAATTGATTGTAGCATTTAAATGGAAAGGCAAACAGCCTAGAAAAACCAACATAATACCGAAGAAGAAGAAAAAATGTTGGATGACAAACCTTATCTAATTTTATAAGACTATAATAATCAGGAACATGTGGAACTGGTGAAAGAATAGACACATCAATCCACGAAACAGACTAGAAAGCATAGAAATCGACCTACACACATCTCGTCCACTATGTTAGTCTGTTTCATGATGTTGATAAAGACATACCTGAGACCGGATAATTTATAAAGAAACACGGGTTTAACGGACTCACAGTTCCACATGACTGGGGAGGCCTCACAATCATGGCAGAAGGCAAAAAGCACCTCTTACATGGTAGCAGGCAAGACAGAATGAAAGCCAAGTGAAAGGGGAAACCCCATATAAAACCATCAGATCTCATGAGACTTATTCACTGCCATGAGAACAGTATGGTGGAACCCGCTGCAAAATGCAATTATCTCCACCGGGTCCCCCCAACAACACATGGGAATCATGGGAACTGCAATTCAAGATGAGATTTTGGTAGAGACACAGCCAAACCATATCATCTGCTAATATTTGACAAAGGAATAAAGGCAATTTAGTGAGAAAAAGATAGTATTTTCAGCAATTTATGATGGAAAACAATTGGACTTCCATATGCAAAAGAAAAAAGTGTAGACAGACACATTATATTATACTCCAAAATTAACTTGAAATGGATCATTGTATGAAAGGTAAAATGTAAAGTCCAAGGTAAATATGTAAATATACATTTTCATCCTAAACGTAAAATGTGAAACTATGAAACCTCTTGGAAAAAAAAAAATATGGAGTTAGTTATAGTGATGTGTTAAATTCGTAACAGTGGCATAATTCACCAACCAAAAAATTCATAAGTTGGATTTTATTAAAACCAACAATTGTCTGCCCTGCAAAAGACACTATTAAGAAAATGAAAATGTAAGCTACATACTGTGAATGAATATTTGATAAACACAAATGATGAAGGACTTGCACTCAAGATATACAAATAGCTTGTAAGCTCAAAAACGTAAAAACAAGCAGTTACAACAAAGGGCAAAACACATGAACAGACACCTCACCAGAGAAGATATACAGATGGGCACATAGCATATGAAAAGTTGCTAAACATCATTTTTAATTAGTGAATTGCATATTAAAACAACATCTAATAGAATGAATTCAATGTGAAACAAAAAAGTGGCAATGCTCCCTGCTGCTGAGGATGTGGAGCAACAGGAAAATAAGTTGGTGGTAGGATTGCTGGTAGGATTATAAATTAATAATTTTGGAAGACAGTTTGGCATTTTTCCCCAAAAAGTGAAACATATGTTTAACATACAATCCATGAATTGTGCTCTCAGGTATTTAAAAAACTCAGTTAAAAACTTACGTCCACAGAAAACCCAACACATTAATGTTTACTGCAGTTTTACTTAAAATCATCAAAAACTAGAAGATAGCTATTAATAGGTAGATAGAACAAAAAACTCATACATTAAGATAGTAGAATATGAGTCAGTGATTAAAAAAGGATGTGAACTATCAAGCTATCAAAAAATTATGGCCAAACCTTAAATCTGCCCATTGGTATATTTAAAAAGTTATTCAGAAAAAAATCATATATTGTACAATTCCAATTATGTGAAGTTTTAGAAAATGCTTAACTATTGAGAAAGTAAACAGATCACTGGTTGCCAGAAGTTCAGACAGGGGGAACTTTAGTAGGTGAATCAGAGGGAATATTTTATTGTGGCAAAACTATTCTGTAATGATGAATAGAAGAAATTTAACATTTGATATGTTGTGCATTTAAATTCACACCTCGTGCCATAAACTTCTGTGTTGCATATGTGATGCCAATAGAATGGAATGTAGAATGTGAGAAAGTAATCCAAATATATTACAAATTTGTAAAACAACCTCACTGACTAAAGTTATGGAATGAGGCACCAATAAGAGTAACTTTGGAATTAGTGGAGTTTTTTAAAATAAGGGCAAAAAGAAGTGTATATAAGCACCATACTCTACTTGATAAAATGATTTTCCATGGAGATACAAATTAATAGTTTTGAAATCACTGAACACTGAAATTGAATAGTTAGGTAAATAAATGGTGAATGGTGGGGCAATATTTCTAAATGTTGGAGTGAGAGATTATAGGCAAGTAAGGAAAAGAGGACAGAATAATTCATGTGGTCATGGATTAGAGTTGGAGACATCAATACAACATACCGTTTAGCTTAATATAGACAAAGGCAGTTAAATACATGTGTGTGTATGTGCATGTGTGTGTACATGGGTTGATCTATCCACATATGTTTATTTGCTTTACCAGAACTTATAAGCACATTTAACTTTCATAGCTTGGCTTCTAATTTAATGTCATTCTCAAAAAATGCAACCAAACCATCTTGGAGAAAAAAAGGTGATTCTAGAACTGGAGTAAGAAATACATAAAATTAGCATGGATTTCACGTAGTACCAGAAAATGTTGAAAACAGCAACAGCAACAAACAGACAAACAACAACAGAAAATAATAATGATGGGGGTATACCAAAAGAATACCAGAGTCAAATTTAAGCAACAAATAATGTTGTATGAGATAATAATTTAAATTATCAAATAAATATCCATTGGTACATACTGATATAAATACATTATTAGGTATAAAAACAAATGGGAAAATATAGACAATACCCCAAATAGAAATTTTCCAAATAATTTATAGAGATACTTCACCCTTAATTAGGGGATGCATATCTCCCCATTCCTTAAGTGCTGGCTGTGCGTAATGACTTCCTTCCAAATAATGCATTATTAAAATAAGGGAGGAATAATAATTTTACAATGGAGATTCCTGAGTGACACTACCTCAGTTTACAGAATAGCACAGACTGGGTAATTTATTTTTCTAAAAAAGAAGTTTATTTGGCTCACAGTTCTGAAGGCTGGGAAGTCAAAGAGCATGGTACCAGCATCTGGTGAGGGCCTTTGTGCTGTGTCATTTCATGGCAGAAAGGAGAAAAGCAAAAGCAGATTATGGAAAGAGTGAGAGCAAGACAGGGCTGAACCCACTTTCATAACAACCCAGTCCCACAAGAACAATATAAATCCATTCATGAGAGAAGAGCCCTTGTGGCCCAGTTACTTATTAATGGTCCAACCCTTAATACCTTCACTATGGCAATTAAATTCAACTTGAATTCTGGAGGGGACATTCAAACCATAGTAGCGCTGTTGAGTAGTATTTCTGCTGATATTTTATTATCATAATGGCACTTTACCTTTGTGGTCTTCATCTTAAGAAAATAATATCCACTCACATAATTAGAAAAACATCAGGAAAATCCCAGTAGAAGAATATCTTACCAGGACTTTTCAGAATTGAAAACATCATGAACAACAGAGCAAATTAGAGAAACTGTCGGCCAACCATAACTGTAAGGAGACATGACTACTAAATGTAATGGAGAATCCTAGATGAGATCTTGAAACAACAGAAAAAGGAAATATGATGAAATCTGAACTTTACTTAATTATGATGTATGAATATTGGTTCATTAATTTCAACAAATATGCTATACTGATACAAAGTGTTAAAAATTGGGAAACTAAGTTATGTGGAAAACTCTCTGTACTATCTTCACTATAAATGTGTAAGTCAAAACTGGTCAAAAATAAAAAGTATACTTTAAAAACACTATAGAAAGTAAGAAGAAATATTTGGTAACCTCCGGAGGCATCAACTCATATGAATTGTTTTAGATCATATTCCAAATGCACCATCTAAAGTTTATCCTCTCACCCAGTCCTTATAAAACTGTCAGAGTTCAAACCAGAGCAACCCCATCTTGAGTAAGGGCTGGGTAAAATGAAGCTGAGATATACTGGGCTACATTCCCAGGAGGTTAGGCATTCCTAGTCACAGGATGCTTATGACTAAGGGAACAGGTTAATAATGTTGACTAAACAGACCCAGGAATTAACAGATTCAGGAAATGTCCTAATGCCCCAATACCTTTTTTTTTTTTTTCTTTTTTTGAGACAGAGTCCCACTCTATTGCCCAGACTGGAATGCAATGGCACGATCTCGGCTCACCACAATCTCTCCCTCCTAAGTTCAAATGATTCTCCTGCCTCAGCCTCCTGAGTAGCTGGGATTACGGCATACGCTACCGCACCTGGCTAATTTTTGTATATTTAGTAGAGACGGAGTTTTACCATGTTGGCCAGGCTAGTCTTGAACTCCTGACCTCAGATGATCCACCTACCTAGGCCTCCCAAAGTTCAGGGATTACAGGCATGAGCCACCGTGCCCGGTCAGCCCAATATCTTAAGAAGAAAATGATTCGTAGTTTAAGTTCTGCTTTAAAAGCAATAATATAGATTCTTGCCGAAGATAGTAGGTACACAAAGATTAACAATCTTTTGTTAGGAGCCATGTATAATAGTAGAGCACATCTCTCCCACGATTTCTTGCTATATATCTTGTATATAAACAGGCATTGTTCCTAAGGTGGTGTGTTTCTCCCCTTGCTTTCGAGAACACCCTGCTCTGTCTACGGAGTAGCCCTTCTTTTATTCCTTTACTTTCGTAACAAACTTGCTTTCGCTTTACTCTGTGGGCTCTTCCCAAATTCTTTCTTGCATAATATCCAAGGACTCTCTCTTGGGGTCTGGATCACAACCCTTTCTGGTAACAAAACCATTTTTTCCCTTTGATTTTTCAGACCTCTTGGTTGTAACTACTTCTTATTGTTGCTTGACTAACTCCCTCAATATTACTTGTTATATTCCTTAACTTTGTCCATACATGTTGAAATTGTCACTTCCAGTGGTAGATATAGGTTTTATGGGGCCTGAAATGTGTGCAATTTGGAATTCCTTTTTTTAAGAAAAGGCGTACAAAATTATAGACACCAAATCTGAGAGCAAAACTATTTTACTGGAGACTTAGAAGGGTGGATCCCTTTCTCCTGAAATTCCTTTAGGAAATTTATCTGAAATGCTTACTGTAATGATTCCTAATTGAAAGCTTGTTGTCCCTCCCCATCCAGAATATTGAATTGCACAGCAGCTCTCAGACTTCACAGAAGCTCATGCAAATGAGGGCCCTGCAGCTTAAACCTCATTAGCTTCACATTAAATCTGTCTCTAGTCCCTTCCTTTAATTCTCTTCAAAATCCCAATTGAATGTGGCTGCTATTCTATGTCAACAACTCTTACCAGTACAGGCTAGGGAGGAGGAAATGGAAAAAGTAGTCTAATTAGAGATCTCTTTAGTCTGTAGAATCAATGCTCTTGGGGGATTTGTGGCAAACAGGAAATGAGGGAGAGGTACATAGCAGTGATGATAGCCAGGCTTTAGCTTCAAAATTAGTGCGGTTGTCAGTGTCATTCATGTTCATCGGAACAGGGAAAAGGCATGAGTTTAAGGAAAATCAAATGTCAGTTTGGAGTTTGTGAAGTTTGATGTGTCTGTGTACCACATCCATAGATATATCTAGGAGGCAGGTGTTCTGATCTGCAGTTGTGAGGATAGATTTGAGCTAGGGATATAGGCATGAGAATCATCAACGTACAGTAAATTTCTCTCTGTGAGTGGTCACTTGAGTCAAAAGACTTAGGAGTAAAGAAGGGCTAATGTGAATCTCAGAAGAGCAATGTTTGAAAGGGCAGCTCATAGAAGCAAATGCAAATTGACTCAGTTGTTAGGAGGAGACCACGACATTCTATTTAAACCAAAGCAAGAGAAACAAATATATAAAGATGGACAGCATAAGTGACAATTCTGATAAGATGGCGAGGCCATGCAAATTTAAAAGTTTCTGTCTTGTTTGTGGCAATACTGAGAATTTTATAAGGTAAGAATTACCCCACTTTAAGATGAGTAACCTGAGTTTCAGAAAGATAAATAATGCTCCTTAATTCATAGCTCAAATAACAAAAAGATTTCAAATTTGAGTATAAATCAAACTCTGTATTACAAACTACACATGGATTAGGAGGAGAAGCAATCTCCCATTAAAAATGAGAAGTATAAAAAGCATGACCAGTAGCACTGGAAGTATGCTGGTGGGAATGTAAAATGGTACACCCACTGTGGGGAAAAGTTTAATAGTTTCTCAACGAGTTAAACATAGAATTACCCTGTAACCTAGTGATGCTGCTCCCAGGTATGTACCCAAAAGAACTGAAAGCAGATATTCAAACAAAATGTGTATAGAGATGTTCCAAGTGGCACTATTTGCAATGACCAAAACATAGATACATCTTAAATACCCATCAACGAATGGATGGGTAAACAAAATGTGATGTATTTATAAAATTAAATATTATTCAGCCATGAAAAGGAATAAAGTACTGATATGTGCTACAGCATGGATGCACCTTGAAAAAATTATGCTATGTGAAAGAAGCCAGACACAAAAAACACATATTGTATGATTCAACTTATATAAAATATCCAGAATAAGCAAGTCCAGAGACAGAGAAAGAAAGCAGATAAATAACTATTAGGAAATGGAAGAGGAGTTATTGAGGAGTGACTGATTACTGGGTATGAACTTTCCCAGAAATCTAAATACATTCTGGGTGATGAATACATTCTGAAACTAGCTAGTGGTGATGATTACACTACATTGTGAACGTATTTAACGCCAGTGAATTTTTTTTTTTTTTTTTTTTTTTTTTTTTTTTTTTTTGAGATGGAGTTTCGCTTTTGTTGCCCAGGTTAGAGTGCAATGGCACAATCTTGGCTCACTGCAACCTCTGCCTCCAAGGTTCAAGCAATTCTCCTGCCTCAGCCTCCTGAATAGCTGGGATTACAAGCATGTGCCACCCATGCCCAGCTAATTTTGTATTTTTAGTAGAGACAGGGTTTCACCATGTTGGTCTTGAACTCCCTACCTCAGGTGGTTCGCCAGCCTCAGCCTCCCAAAGTGCTGGGATTATAGGTGTGAATCACCATGCCCGGCCAGTGAATTGTACTTTTAAAAAGTGTTTAAATGGTAAATGTTATGTTTATCATAATCAAAAGTTTTTAAAAATTATCACTGGAAGCTATAAGCCCTCAGAATCTTTAAAACTTTTAAAACAAAACAAAACTCCAAACAATCTCTATCAAAACCGTGAATGAAAGTTATCTCCTTAGCATATTTTTGTGGTTTTATAATTATGCGGTTATGGCATAAAAAGGCCAGTCTTCCTGTTATTAGATCTGTATTATCCATTATATATGTTGAGCAATAAAAAAGAAATGTATCTGTCTACTCTGCTGCCTCCTATTTGTCACCCCTACAACCTGGCTTTGTCCTACAACTCCCATCTTTTCTCCTTTAGTAATGGTAGAGTTTTGCATTTACACAATAATTTTTGTTATAATCGTGGCTTCATGGCTAACAAAGAAGATTTCTATGTGTATGTGATTGGTGCTAATACCAACATGCTATCCATTCCATCCTTCCAAATTTAATACTTTAGGTAGATATTGTGTGAAGTTTATGTTTCTGGGAGATGCCTTTATAGAATATACCTTATGTCTAATACAATGTAGTATATTTCATATACATATTAAAGAGTAAGATTTTCATATTTATGGCCCATAATGCAGTGGTTATGAAACAAAACTTTAAAAAACATAAACTCTCCAAATTTTGGAACAGTTATATAATTACAGAAAAATTACAAAGGTGGTACAGATAATTGACATAAACTCCATGCTCAGTTCCCCCTGTTTTTAATGTTTTATATTAGTATGGAACATTTGTTAAAATTAATGAACAAATACTCATAAATTATTAAGTCTTTTTTCAGATTTTCTTTTAATACCCTTTCTTTTCTAAAATCCCATCCAGGATACCACATTCCATTTACTTGACATGTCTCTGTAGGCCACTTTTAGCAGTCAGTCTCTCAGACTTCTGTTGTTTTAGATGACACGGACAGTTTTGAGGGGTATTAACCAGGTATTCTGTAGGATTTCCCCGATGTTTTATTTCATGATTAATATAGTATATGCTAGCAACATGGTTTATGATCATGTCGATGTTGGCCATAAGCTCATGTTTGAGATAGTGTTGGTCAGGGTTTTCCGTTGTAATGTTGCCTTCCTCTTCTAGGAATGAGGAAGTACGCCCTCCACTCCTTGAGAGTAGATATCTATAGAAATTATTTGAAACTCTACAAACTTCCGCAATGTTCCATTTTTTTTCACATGGAACAGCACAGGATGAGGGTGACATGGATCAGCATAAATGGGAAGAATCATGAGAAAAAACTGCTGAGGAAGCCATGAACAAAAGCCTTCTGCCATTTTGTGGACCCAGCAAGTCAGATGAAGATTTAAAATTACTGATATGGAAAATTACTGAGCCAGCTTGAAGAAATATCTCAAGGCCACCAATAAGGAGGTCTCAGTAGAGGTTCTGAAAAGCCTGTCAGTGTAGCCTCCCCAGCCTGCCATAAGAGGCCTCTGAATGGGGATCTCTAAGATAGGAATGCATATATGCCTAAAAGTGTGGCCTGCCATTGTGGGAATAGGGGTGAACCTTTGACTACAACTATCTCCAAAGGTTGCAATGCGTTGGCTGTGCACCGAGTGTTGAGTGGGGAGAACCACCTTCCCCCTTGAAACCTGCCAGTAAAAGCTTTGTAATTGACTATAACTGGGCCTGAAAGATCAGTTCATCTATTTCTGCTTGTGTTAAGTTTGGGGGTTTGTGTCCTAAAAAATGCTGGTCTATTTCATCAAAATTGCTACAATAGAGCATAGAGTGATTCATAATATTCTTCATTATCATTTTAATATTCATGGAGTCCGTACCAATGTGTTTAAATATATCGTAAAGACAGTGTCAAGAAGGGAAGCTTTTCCCAAGGTATAATTCTAATATCTTGTTCCCAAGGTATAATCTAATTGTGATTCACAATCACAGAAACAATTGTATTTTCAATGATTTCATGATAAAACTACAGGAAGCTTTAAAAATTATTAAGCAGAAATTTCCAACTGAAGCTTGCAGAACCCAGCTGCAATGAATATGATACTGAGGATATTACTGCCACTGAGTGGGAGCAACATCCCTGGAAATGAGTGCCTGAGTGTTTTTCTCTCTGTGTACTTTGCTGTTCTCTCTCTATCTCTCTTCTTCCTCAAAGCCTCTAGATCCTCTGTCCTCTATCAATTGCATCTTTATTTCTCTTTTAAGCAATTTATAATCTATGTATAAAATTAACCACCCTTTCTTCCCAACTCCCATATTTTAACTATTTTATTTTTTTATTGTCCAAAACAAATGTAATTTAATAAATATTCAATTCCTATAATTATTTGCATTACCAAAAATAACATTAAATATATATTTATTCATGAACAATAATATAATACTTAGCAGATTTTCATTTTTTCTGCTGAAGATTTGAAAAAGTTGCATTAGTTTTGTTTGCATTTCAGTCATGTTAAATATAAAGATGCTTTCTTCAAATATCTTAGGTCAGTGTTTAGAAAAGGTGGTCCATGGGTATTCTAATCTAGGGTATTTGCAATATGTAAGCTTACAGTTGGAATTCTTGGGTCTCATTCTAGAGCATATGAATCAGAATGTTTGAAGAATGCCCATCCTTTTGACACATTTTAAATCAGTATCCCTGCAGATCTCTGTGTACAGAGAAAATTATCTTAAGTCTTGAATTTAAATTTTTATGATATCCTTTTTATTTCTCCAAAGTCATATTTGCAAATGTTTCTTGATTATCCTCCTTGCCATTCTGCCACATTTACTGAGGTATTCAGATAATTTTCTATTACTGGGACTATAAATGCAATTTCCTCAACTATTTTGAAGAGATAATATTTTCAATCAGATTGCTATTTCTTGTGCTTTCTCAGTTTTCATAAAATTCTTATTACACTGGTAAGGTGGCAAGAATTTCAAACAGGTTTTCAAATGTGGCTTCAATTATTTCTCACCTATGTGGTTTTGAGTGAATTTCCGATAAAGTATATAAATTGTTTGCTTTTTAAATTTATCATCACACTTCATTTGACTATATTCATTGCATTAAAAATGAAGATGGAAGTGGATTTTTAAAGGTATACTACCTTATAGATGCGCTTCTTAAATTAGCTTATTGATAATAGTAGGAAAGGTGCAATATTTAAAATATAATTGTGTAAAATCATCTTAGAAAGATCAGGAGTGTGAAATTATAGAGAAACACAAATTGTAATTTTCAGTTTGTGTGTATGTGCATACATTTTAATTACTTGTACATAATTAAATGTATCTTTTAAGTTTTAGAAAGTTATAACAAAATGTCATGACAGTAATTAATAGAAAAATACAAAAAGATCATCCCTTTTAAAAATGTATTCCAGCATATAAAAATACTTAAAGCCAGGCATGATGGCGTGCATCTGTAATCTTAGCTACTCAGGAGGCTAAGGTGGGAAGATCACTTGTGCTCAGGAGTTAAAGGCTGCAATGAACTCTGATCACCACTGCACTACAGCCTGGGTGACACAGTGAGGCCCTGTCTCCAAGAAAAGATAAAAATACGTAAGTCTCTAACATTGACAATCTTACATTAAATTCTTATAAATTTGAAAGTTGTAGGTCATAGGTGCTCTCTCATGAGTCAATACACTTTGCTTCGTCCCAGATTTACCAAAAATGTGATATAAATGATGGCAAATCATGAATTCCAAAAGAAGTAACTTAAGGTTTGTGTTCTGGTGGGAGATGGAGCATATTTTTTCTTGGCCAACCTTTCCTTGGCTGGACAGCTAACGTTAGAGTGTCCAGATCTCCATAAATAGTCCCCTTTTCTTCTTGCACTGCATACTGGCTGATTCTTTTCATCACTTCTAATTAAATCATTGTCCAGACCATGTCTTTTTTATCCCCTGTTTATAATCCTTAAATAGCTTCTGATTGCACACTGAATAGACTTGCCCTGGTTTAAAAAATCCTACATACGCCTAAACACAGTTTAGCTCTTTAGTTTATCTCCCATCACTCCCTCACTCATTCATGATATCACAGTCTCACTGACATTCCTTCTATTCTTTAATCAGGAAAACTTTATTTTGACCTTGAGATTTCCACATTAGGTCTACTTCCTTTTTAAAATGTTCCTTTCCTAAACTTCACATAGCTATCTCCTCCTTATTATTCAGACCACAGTCTAAATGTCTTTTTTGAATAAAAGATGCTGGTGAGGTTGCAGAGAAAAGGGAATGCTTATACACTGCTGGTAGAAATGTAAATTAGTTCAGCCACTGTGGAAAGCAGTTTGGTGATTTCTCAAAAAACTTAAAATAGAACTACCATTGGATCCAGCAACCCCAATATTGGGTATATACCCGAAGGAATATAAATCATTCTATCATAAAGGTATATGCGCTCATATATTCATTACAGCATTATTCACAATAGCAAATACATGGAATCAACCTAAATGCCCATCAATAGTAGGCTGATAAAAAAGCGTGCTACATATATACCATGAAATACTGTGCAACCATAAAAAGAATGAGATCATGTCCTTTGCAGCAACATGCATGGAGCTGGAGGCCATTATTCTAAGTGAACTAACACAAAAACTGAAAACCACACACCACATGTTCTCACTTAGAAGTAGAAGCTAAACATGAGTACACGTGGACACAAAAAGAAGGGCACAGTGGACACCAGGGCCTACAAGAGTTTGGAAAGTGGAAGGAGGGTAAGGATTGAAAAACTACTTTTTGTGTACTATACTTATTACCTGGGTTATGAAATAATATATATACCAAATCCCCATGACACGATAGAACCAACCTGTACATGAACCCCAGAAACTAAAAGTTGAAAATAAATAAATAAATACAATGCTATTTCGGCAATGAAGCTTTCCCTAACCATTCTATTTCCAGCCTGTCAATCTTCTAGTTAATTATTAAAAGTAACAGCAAAAACGGCAATTACTTTTGCACCAACCTCATAACATTCCATCCTAATGATTTTAATACACTACTAATATTTTTTTCATAAATTGTTCTTGTATAAGGCATAAAATTAAGGTTGAATAGTATGTGCTGCCTTGACATCCAGTGAAACCAGGAAGGTTTTGAACAGCCTCATTTCAAGTTCCTTCCCCCATTCTGCTTCCATGGATAAGGTCTTGTCACCAAGTAACATTTCTTTTCTTTTATTTTTTTTCATTGAGACAGAGTCTCGCCCTTTCACCCAGGCTGGAGTGCAATGGCATAATCTCAGCTCACTGCAACATCTGCCTCCCGGGTTCAAGCAATTCTCCTGCCTCAGCCTCCCAAGTAGCTGGGATTACAGGCACTTGCCACCACACCCAGCTAATTTTTGTATTTTCAGTAGTGACGGGGTTTCACCATGTTGGCCAGGCTGGTCTTGAACTCCTGACCTCAGGTGATCCGCCCGCCTCCCAAAGTGCTGGGATTACAGGCATGAGCCACCACGCCCAGCCACCAAATAACATTTCTTATCAAGGAGATAGGCATGTTCCTTAAGTACTGACCCTAGTAAACCCAGAATAGTGAGTTTTGCTTCCCTGCTCGCCTGCAGAATTATTCAGCCAAGGTATATCCTTGGCTGAAACTAGAGGGCACTCTAATAATAATACTAAAAAACCAGCCTCCCATGGCCCATAATTGTTCGCTGTCTTCCTGAATTTAACCTCTGCGTGCCCCCACGTGAAATGTGGTGCTTTCCTTCCCTGGATTGTATCTGTGATGAGTAAACTGCTGTCTATCTCATCTATCCAGTGTTCAGCCTTCCCATAGCCATTCTGACCAGAATCCCTCCTTCACTAACGGAGTGAAAGAGAGGCTAACAAAACAATGTTTTTATGCATTTATTAATCTTCTGCTATTTGTCTATTACCATAAAAGGCAAACACCATATCAACAAACACATCATTTGTTTCCTTGACCCACATAGCCCTGGACCCTTCAATAATGCAGCATTATTGAAGAATTTGAATACATGAATGATTACTTAGACTTTTCTTCCTATCTCAAATATTTACAAATTATCATAATATAGATATTTACAAACATAAATATGTTTAGGGTTTTTAAGAAACATATTTGTATTAATGCTAAAAATCATGAATAACTTCTGATATATTTACAAACATATTATATAACAATTGTATGGATAAATGTGTAACAGGATGTAAAAAAGGTACATGCTTAAACACAGGAGAAATTATTATGGGCATGAAAAAGAAAAAAAAAAGTGTAGGTTGACTGGCAGAATGTCTTCAGAAACAAGATGAAGAATCAATAATTTTATGTTCAGCCAAACTATATTAAAACTACTCAATAACATAAAGAACTGGAGAGAATTGAGGGAAGGGGAGATTGACAGGAGAGGAGTGGGGAGGGGTGTGCTTTCTTTGTGAAAAGCCTCTGTGGGTGCTGCCCTGCAGCTTTGCACAATGTAATGTTGATGATTGCACAGTAAGCAGCTACCTGGAGAATCTTGTAGAATCTTCTCCCTGGAATATACCTGGAAGATGCCTCACTTGGTTTGGGTGGGATTAGCTGAGAGCCCTAGCATTCTGCATTATTTCTCTAGAGCTGAAAAAGTCCTATTTGAGATCAACGTTAAAGTCAGGATGAAGATTCTGCTAAATTGTTGTCACTTCCCAATTAGCCTAGATAAGTGGCTCTGCGCTGACTGTTTTTCCTATTATTCATCACCTGATGGATTTTTGGTAAATGTAGAATGTGTTAAAAGACACGAAGGGCTTTCCTTCTTCTCCCACAGGAGTCTTACTTCTGAGGCACAGAGACTTCTGTCAGAGCCTCTCTTGCAAATTGATGTTTCTTCTATAATCAATGCTGTGCCTGTGTGATATGCAACTGTATTTTTAATTTTATTTTTGAATGAAACAGTGAGAGGCATTAGAGTAGGAGTCTGCATCTTTTCTTAGTTTTTACTACCGTGAGATAAATTGAATTCATTTTTGTTCAGTGCAGCCATTAAGTTTGTGTCATGTACCTGTTAACCCTTTACTATGCTTAAACTATAGTTTAACTAAAGACAAGGAGGCTCATAGTACGTAATAGTATCCCGATTATCCCTTTTATAAGAGTGTGCCGAATGTTATCTAATAAGAATAATTATAATTCCTAAGTCAAAATATGATTGATTGATTGCTAGAAGGATTCATGACTTTACCGAATATAAATATCTGAAATAATTATTCCAGTAAAGGATACACTCCCACAAAATTAAATAATGCAAATAAAAACAAAATGAAGAGAAACTCATAAGCAAATAAATTCTTGAAGGAACAGACTAGTGAAATAAATAGATCTCAAAGAATGAATGAAAAAATGTTATTATTAAAAAAACTCAAAATAATTTCTACCTTAGGGAACATGGTGTTTGTAAATCTTTCTTGGTTTACTATCTTGTTCAGTGAAAAGGTGTACATGTTGATTTTCTTTCAATTTGACTCTTAAATGTTTACATTTATTAGTGTGAATGAATAAGTCTACAGAATTTGTATACAATTTAGGTTTGTTCTAGGTCTTTACAATTATAAACAAAAGTCTAATGTATTCCAGATATTTTATGTTTGGTTATTTACATGCTATATCTAAATATATCAAACATATACCTAAAATATATTTGTTAGATGAGTGAATATGAGAATATTACATGATTATGTGTGTGCAATTAATCTGGCTTTTTGTTCACTCCAGTTTTTTACCCACTTCTTGTAAGAAGAAGATATTATTTTAAAACAAAGAGAAAGACTATGACCCAAAGTCATTTTCTAAAAGTTAAGAATGCTTTTGTTTATGTGTTTGATTAAGATAGTGAGAAATTTGGTAACATAAAACATTTTAAACATTTAAAATTCACTTCTATATAATATGTCATTTTTAATATGAAATGTCAAAGTCTGTAAGAAAAGATTGACAGTAGTTTTAAAAACTACTTATATCAATGAAACTGAATATATAAAAACATACAAATTAGTTAAAAAAATGGGTTATGAAAATGCAATTTACAAAAGAAGAAAGGTGGATGACAATTAAACTTATCAAAAAAATGCTCAAATTCGCTGTACGCAGAAAAGTGTAAATCAAAATATAAGTGGACAGCATTGTTCTGTCGGATCCGGGAATATTAAAGCGTCTGATAACTTCCAGATTTTAGCGACGTTGCTGACAAATAGCCACTTGCATATAGAATTGACAGAGAGGGGATGCAAAAACAACCTAAATATTTTGGGGTAGGATCTGATAGTATCAATTAATACTATAATAGTTGTGTGCATATTATCTCACTTAATGTATTTGTGATATATATCCTGTATAAATAACCAAAACTGTAATACATCTTGAATGCATGCTTTGTTTATAACTATAAACACTGGGGAAAAAAAAAACCACCCTAAGATACATATTGATAGTGTAATGGTTGGGTAAGATATGAAATAATCATTAATTAGAATAAAAGCAATAATTTAAAAGAATTAGGTGCATATGTATTAAGTGATCTGAAATATACCCATTTTATATACTGCTCACTGGAATAAAGAACTTGGGAAACATATGTATAGAATAATCACATTATTATTACAATTCCTTCTGTGTGTGTATGTGTATGCAGTTATAGGTGTGTATAGATAGATTTAGTCATCATCAAAAATACCTAGAAGTTTCTGTAGCAAATTATTATCTTTGAGTTTCTAGGACCATGAAATTAAGGAGAAACATGTTCCAAGACATTTTAAATATCAGGCGAAATAATAGGTAAATGTTTATGCAATATATTTTCATTTTATTATTTTACCATAACATATAAATTTTAAAATAATGCAAAGTATTTCTTTCGAAATACATATCAGATTGTGTGGCTTATTATAAAATTATTTATAGGGCCGATGCTGCGGCTCGCGCCTGTAATCCCAGCACTTTGGGAGGCTGAGGTGGGTGGATCGCGAGGTCAAGATAATTGAGACCATCTTGGCCAACATGGTGAAACCCTGCCTCTACTAAAAATACAAAAATTAGCTAGGCTTGGTGGCGCATGCCTTTAGTCCCAGCTACTTGGGAGACTGAGGCAGGAGAATCGCTTGAACCCGGGAAGTGGAAGTTGAAGTGAGCTGAAATCACACCACTGCACTCCAGCCTGGCGAGAGTGAGACTCCGTCAAAAACAAACAAACAAACGAACAAAAAACCAATAAAAATAAAAATAATTATAATACTGCAATTCTCTTCTGCTTCTCTACTTATAGCATGAAAAATTCTGTTTTCCATAGTGATTATTAGTTTTAACTCATGTAACCACGTAGCTATGTAGAGAAAAAGAATAATTTTGATGACAAGGAAAAAGTAAAAAGGGAAAGAAAGGTGGATTTGATTGACAAACTCTATTGAGAGAATATTTTCTTTGAAAGAATTAAGCTCAGGGGTTTACAACTTTACTTCAGGCAACAGAACTTAAATTTAAAATGCTAAATCTCTATCGACTTGCAGAAAAATGCATATAAACCTTGTTTAGGTCGTGTAGTAGCCTATGAATCTCTTGGGATATGAAAAAAGTTTGATAGCATTTGAATTGCATATGGAGTTATTAGATGAAAGGATCCATATGCATTAATGTATAAATATTCCCAAACATATCTCCAGTTACTTTACACAATAACATTTCAAGAGAAAACAGAAATGGAAAGAGAAAAACAAAACAAAACAAAAAACACTAAATTTGGGCCAGATTAGCTTTCAACAGTTCAAAGAATTTCTATACTTTATAATTCAAGCAAAATAATTTAATTAGTTTGTTTCAGAGAATGACCTTCCAATATTCTAAATTTGACCTTGTGTTTGTTTAAACTAACTAAATCGCTAAAAGTATAATGTCTTGTAATATATTTATTTATAAAAAGCAAATTGTTATGGGATTCCTTTATGTGAAGTCAAGCAAAATACATAGCCAGCATACAAATGTAAGCATCCCTTCATTCTATGATAAAAGAGTCAAGCACAACTTCAGGGAACTTTTTCTCTTACTCTAAGGAGAAAATTTAATTCCTGCTTTTTGCTACAATGTCTTTCAGAAATGAAATTAATTCTTTGAGATTTCCCATAGTTTCATTCTTCTTCCTGTCATTAATATAAACAAGTGTACGATTGATCTAATGATCAACAAGGTTACTTGACTAGAAATAAAATATATCCACACAAAGATACCTTTATTAAAGCAAATAACTAATTATAATTTTCAAAAACATTTTAGTAAGGGGACCACCTCCATTATGTCTAACTTTTGTAATCATTTCTAAATTGTGCAAAACTGAGTTTATTGTTTTCCAGTGCTGCTGTGTGGATTAAGCTCTATGATCTCACCTTCATTTTTTTTTTTTTTTCCAAATTTCAACTTTTATTTTAGATACAAAGAGTACATGAGAATATTGTGTGATGCTGAGGTTTGGGGTACGGATCCTTTCACCTATGTAGTGAGCATAGTATCTATCTCAACTGCATTCATAATACCACAAAAAAACATAATTTCATTTTTATTTATACTTACACAGCATTCCATGGTTTATATGTACAACATTTTCTTCATCCGGTCTACCATGGATGGGCATCTGGGTTGCTGGTCTTTGCTATTGTAAATAGTATGAAGATGAACATATGAATACATATGTCATTTTGGTAAAATGACTTACTTTCCTTTCAGTAAAAGAACAGGACAGAAAACTAAACAATAATGTCAAACACCTACAATCATCTTATCTTTAACTTGGCTGACCAGAGCAAACAACGGGAAAAAGATTCCCTATCCAATAAATGGTTCTGGGATAATTGGCAAGCCTTATGCAGAAGACTGAAGCTGTACCCTTACATTTTACCATATGAAAAAACTAACTCAAAATACATCAAAGACTTAAATCTGAGACCTCAAACTACAAAAATGTTAGACGACAATCTAGGAAATACTCTTCTTGATGTTGACCTTGGCAAATAATTTTTGGATAAGTCCCCAAATACAATGGCAACACAAACAAAAATAGACAAGTGGGATCTAATTAAACTAAAGAGCTTCTGCACAACAAAAGAAACTATCAGCAGAGTAAACAGACAACCACAGAATGAGAGAATATATTCACAAACTATGCATCTGACAGTGACCTAATGTCCAGAATCTATAAGGAGCTTAAACAAATATACAAGTAAAAACCAAATAATTCCATTAAAAAGTGGGCAAAGGACATGAACAGACACTTCTCAAAAGAAGACATGCATGCAGCCAACAAACATGGAAAAGTTATATATATATGGCATCACTGATCATCAGAGAAATGGCCATCAAAACCAAAATGATGTACCATCTTACACCAGTCAGAATGGCTATTACTAAAAAGTCAAAAAACAAGAGATGCTAGTGAGGCTGCAGAGAAAAGGGAATGCTTATACGCTATTGGTGGGAATGTAAATGAGTTCATCCACTTGGAAATCAGTCTGGAGATTTCTCTAACAACTTAAAACAGAGCTACCATTTGACTGACTTACTTTTATTTCTGATTCTGGTTCTGCAACTTCTAGATCACATTTTGTTAGTCTGAGAGTTCGACGTCATCTGTTCACACCAGGCAAACTGTCCTGTCACCTTCTCTGACCTCTTCTCGTCTTCTGCTGAGTAGATTTTGATGCTAGGGCTGCTTGCATGATATATACTTGAGAGTCATACACGCTTTTTTATTCGTTTTATTTTACTTTATACAATAATAGTCATTTTGGCATTCTTTACTGCTACAGCTTGGTTATTACATCCTGTATTCCTCTATTGAGTTTTTCTAACTTCATTTTGATTTAGTTTAATGATCTCAGACGTATTTTATCTTCTACTTGTTCCAGAATCTCATTCAGCAGAATCATAAGATCTTTTATAATCTGCCATCGCGGCCTCTCTCTGACTCTTTTTTCTCCCTCTGCAAATCTGTGTGTGCATTTATTTTTTAATTTTGGAATAAATTCAGACTTACGAAAAAGGACAAAAATATTTCAAAAAATTAAAAAGAATCCTTCATCCAGTGTTTTTAAAATTTTTATGTTATGTAATCAATAATGTGTGTGTATACACACACATATACACATAAACACGCACATATATAATCTACAAATATGTATCTCTATATGCACAAATATAGAGTATATATTAATAATTGCAAATGGATTAAAAATTATAGTTCAAATTTCTGAAATTATTGGGTTAATTCTTATTCCTACTTTATGTGGGTGCTGTGATCTCACATGAAAGATGAATAACCCGTTTTATATTCCAAAATAAAGATTTTAGCAATAAAAACCTGTATAATTTTCTGCAGCTGTATTTAAATATTCTAATCATCTGTCACTATTTTTTTGTGTCATAAATGTTTATTTTTAAATTTTGAAATAAATTCAGACTTAGGAAAAGGGGACCCAAGTTTTCAAAATATATAAATATATCCTTCATCTAGTATTTTAAAAATTTCATGTTATATAACCAATGATGAACACTCAGAAAATAAATTAATATGTGTAATAATCTACCAGTATTATTCAAATTAGTTTATGTCACAGATTCTAAAGATTAGGACAAAAAGGAAAATATAATAATTTATGTGTCCAACTAATTTTCTTTTTCTGGTGCAAGATCCAATCCAGGACCAAATATTTACTTGTCATGTCTCTTTAGTGTCTTCCAACACAATTCCTCATTTTTTTCTTTGCTTTTCATGACTTTAAAACTTTTGAAGCGTATTGGCCATTTATTTCAAGAGTGTTCTTAATGCAGGTTTATCTAATGTTTTCTCCTGATTAAGGTATGTGTTTTAGTAAAAATATAATGGAAGTAATGGTTTATGTTTTTTTGATACATCATTTCATGGGTGGATGATGTAAATATGAGTCATTACTGGTTATGGTAACTTTGTGTGCTTGGTCAAGGCGGTTTCTAAATAGTAAGGTTATGTTTTTATCTTCACAATTAATATGTATCATGTGGAGAGAAACATTGAAAGTATGTAAACAAAATGATTTTATCATATTTGTGCTAATTTTGGAAACATTTCATATCAAGCTTTTGTCTTTTTTAATTAACCAAAGTAGTAACTTACCTTTCTACATTGCACTACCTGTAATAACTGAAGGATAATTTTAGTTTGCTTAAACATGTCATATGTTTAGTCCTATACATTTGTATTATTTATTTAAACAATACAATAAACTAGAACAATGTGTCTGGAATAAATGAGAAAAAGAAAATATGTAGCCATGGCTTTAGACAGCTGCAAAGGACATGGCTTCAGGAACATTCTGAAAACCTGCTTAAATAGACAATAAAGAGAGTCTTGATGACAATGGAAATTGAAGGCTAGTGCCCATTTGATATAAAAGAAAAAATAATAGCTTCCTATATTATTTCTACTGCCCCATGGAACATTAACAAAACTGAATTACCCTATAAAGAGAATAATGACTTGGAAATGTGTATGGAAGAGAAGATGTTCAGTAGTCTTTATTACAGAAATTTTTTCTAATCATGAATATAAAAATTTAGCAAATGAAAAGGTGCCAAACTTTGCATGTACTTTAGCAGTATTAGGAGGAATAGAGTTTTTAAATCGATCTGAAGTCTTAAAATCTGGATTTATGTTTTAAGAAAATGATCACACATTAAAGATGGATGCCAATATAATTGAAACTTAGCAGAGCAGCTGAAAATTACCCAATACATGTATGACCTTAGTGACAATGATATCCTTTTAGAGAGCAATGCTAATTGCAAATTTTAACATTTATTGTAGGCATGAAAAGGCATGCCAGCATACAATTCATTTTAATTGCCATTAATTTGTTCATCCATGTTCCATCTTATTGGAAGCAAATAAGAAAGTTAATATGCCCTTGGCTTTTTTATGATTATGGGAAATGTGATCCATTCATTTCCCTTTGACTCCAGATTTAAGAAAATTAAATGGGGCAGCTTTCTGAGGTACCCAAGTCTAGAAGAGTAAAGGAAGGTGTACCACAAGCAGTGCATAGGTAGCACATGAATTTTAGCAAACTATTTATGTCTTTCTTTTCTAGCCCCAAAAACAACTCTAGGCATCTCATTTCACATCAATTGCTTGAAGAAATAGCATAAACAACCATGAGGGACAAACATACTTTTGGACAAGTTGTGTTCCATTGCACAGTTAAATTACTTAGTGACAGAGTGACTGCTTTGCCTACTTATACACTTAGAAGTGTCATCCTTGGCTATACTCCAGATTCTGCAGTCTCACAGCAAATCAGATTATAATGCTTAATATTGTGAAGTAAGTTTATTTATTCCGTCAGTAAGTATATGTCATAGAAAAGGAATTGAAAACAAGGTTGCATATTGACCAGAATTAAGATGGATTAGAGTAAGATCAGCCACATTAATTCAAGATAAATAAAAGGGTTGGAAAATTACCTATTTATTATAAATGTGATATGAAAATTTAAAAGAAGTTATTTTGTGAGTTGTTTGACTTATTTTTTTTATTATATTTCAGTGGATCGAAGAGTGTCCCCCCAAATTTATATCTACCAACAACCTCAGCATGTGACTTTATTTAGAAATAGGTTCTTTGCACGTAATTAAAGATTTCAAGATGAAATTACCCTAAATTTAGGATGAACCCTAAATCCATTCTTGTACAAGAAAAGGAGAATGCACAGGGAGACCATTTGCAGAGGGAAGCAGAAGGTTGAGTTATGCTGCCACAAGCCAAAAATACTGGTATTACCAGAAGTTGGGAGAGGCAAAGAAAGATTCTTTTCTGGGGTCTCTAGAGGGAGCTTAATCTCATTGAGACCTTGATTTTCTACTTACAGCCTCCAGACCTGTGAGAGAATAAATGCATTTTGTTTTAAGCTACCTGGATTTTTGTACTGAGATTGGGGCACTGTTGTATCTAATATCAAAAAATGGAAAGTGCCTTGGAATGGGTTAAAAGATATACAAACTCCAAAGATATACAAACTTTGGGGCATATGACAAAAAGTGACCAGATTGCCTTGAAAAGTCAATTGGTAAAAATATAGATGCCAAAGATGTTATTGGTGAAAGCTTACTGGCTATGAAAAGCATGGTAGGCCGGGCACGGTGGTTCAAGCCTGTAATCCCAGCACGTTGGGAGTCCGAGGCGGGTGAATCATGAGGTCAGGAGATCGAGACCATCCTGGCTAACATGGTGAAACCCCATCTCTACTAACAATACAAAAAACTAGCCGGTCGAGGTGGCGGGCGCCTGTAGTCCCAGCTACTCGGGAGGCTGAGGCAGGAGAATGGCGTAAACCCGGCAGGCGGAGCTTGCAGTGAGCCGAGATCACGCCACTGCACTCCAGCCTGGGCAATACAGGGAGACTCTATCTCAAAAAAAAAAAAAAAAAAAAAAAAGCATACTAGAGAAAACTCCTATCATCTTCGAGAATACATAAATCATCACGAACAGAATGTTGGTAGAACATTAAAGGTGTTTCTGATGAGTCTCAGAAGAAAATGAGAAACACGATATTGGAAACCGGAGAAAAGGAGAGTCTTACTTTAAAATGGTAGCAAACGAAGCGGAATTTGGTTATACTGTTGGGTAGAAAACAGACCTTGTAAGCACTGAACTCGAACACACTGAATTTGAGTGCACTGTGATTTCTCCTTGCTTTGTGTGTATATGACCTTTGAACCCCAGCTAGGGGTTAGGCCAAGGAACCCAGCCCCACTTGTCAGGCCTTTTCTTGAACAAATTGGAGGATAATTGTCCCAGATGACTCTAGATCAAGTTTCATGAATTTCTCCAAACCAGAGTGAAGAAAGTCACTTTTTCTAGGGACCTTCAAGTTGTGGGACCAACAGGAGGTCTTGTTGTTCTGCCCAACTTCTGAGAATCTTTCCTGAAGACCCATGTTGTGACCCCATGAATATCTACTTTAAATCTCAGATTTCTTAGTAACCATTTGAAAATTTCCACCTTACTAGCATTAATATCTTGATTCTCCCCTTCCTCTTTCACCTTTGTTTTGCTCATTTCCTTATTTATCTACTATAGGTGCTTCATCATTTTTTTTTTTCCTTTGGAATTAGGTCAGATTTGGCCCTGTGTCAAGATCTGCCTCAATACTGTTAGTAAACTCCTATTTATCCTTCAAAACCCATTTCCGTGATCATCTCTCACATTCTCTGCAGAACTTTAACTAACCATATTTACCTTTCATAGGTGTTGCTTTGAGATTTAATGCCTTGAGATTGAAGAATTTGAGGGTCCTGAATTATTACATTGAACGGAAATCTTCTGACTCCCTCCCTTACTGACCTGTATTGGACCGCACCATGAACAAGAAATAAAATTTCTCTGTGAACCCACCAACAATATTTATTTGGTAAACCCACTAGGATTTGGGAGTTTGTTTATTATAGTGCCAAGATTAGGTATTATAGTACCTAATCAATTACATAGTGTTTAGCTACAATGTAGTTATTTAAATGTCAATATTGGCTGTTCTTATATGACTTTATAAATATTAAAATCTAATTTTAAAAAGGTTAAAATTTTATAGAAAAAATATATATGGAAAGAATTGATATTGTAGAAAATGAAACTTAACCTAAATGATGAATAATTAGAATTTGCAGAAAACAGAAACCTATAAAATAAATAAAAGAGACTTAATAATTGTACATGAGAGAAGACATGAAAACAAAATAAACTAAGCCCAATAAAAAATGTGAGCTATTCAGTGAATCCAACATATTACATAATTAACAATCTTTTATCAAATGTCAAGTATAAAAATAGGTATAAATATTTGAAAACATACTGTAAATATTTTTGAATAGTAAAATCACCAGTGTGGAATCACCAGGTTGCTACCCCCAAAATAAATGAAAAATATAATTTTTGGAAAAATATGAATAGAGTTGAATAAATTTCCTTAAAGTTATTAATTATAACACTTGAATATTTGATGGGTTGAAAATAAGCTCATTTATATTAGCAATAAAAAACAAAAGTAAAAAGATGTACTGATTATACAGGCTTATAGAATTAATCTAAGAAGAATCATTTAAGATGTATATGAGTAAAATAAAACCTGCAAAGCCTCTATTGAAGAAAATGAAATAAAATGGAAGCATATTTCACGTTTCTGTATGGAAAGCCTAAAATAAAACATACAAGCTCATCCTAATGAATTAATGTTTTAATTTTAATTTTAATTTTAGGGTACATGTGCAGGTTTGTTAATAGATCAACTTGTGTGATGGGGGTTTGTTGTACAGATTGCTTTGTCACCCATGTATTAAGCCTCGTACTCATTAGTTATTTTTCATGATCCTCTCTCTTATCTCACTCTCCACCCTCCAATAGGGCCCAGTGTGTGTTGTTCTGCCCTATGTGTCCATGTGTTCTCATCATTTAGATCCCACTTATAAGTGAGAACATGTGGTATTTGGTTTTCTTTTCCTGTGTTAGTTGCTAAAAATAATGGCCTCTAGCTCCATTCATGTTTCTGCAAAGAATATAATTTTTTTTTAAATGGCTGCATAGTAGTCTGAGGTGTATATGTACCACATTTTCTTTATCCATTCTACCATTAATGAGTATTTAGGTTGATTCCATGTCTTTCTATTGTGAACAGTGTGGCAATGAAAGTACATGTGCATGTGACTTTATAATAGAAAACTTTATATTCCTTTGAGTATATATCTAGTAATGAGATTGCTGGGTCAAATGGTATCTCTGTCTTTAGGCCTTAGAGGAATTGCCATACTGTCTTCCACAATGGTTGAACTAATTTTTCAGCCACAAAGCTACCTGCAATCTTAAAGAAAATAGGGTACTCTTAAATATAAAGAAGAATCACCCATTTATTCTTAGAGTAGACTTTTAAACATTTGAATTTTAAAAGTAAGGGTAAATAATGCACTACAATGGCAAATGTAATCAATTTCTTAAGGTTTACAGAAAATTTAATAAAATGTCTTTCTTTCAAGTACCAGCCGTTATTACTGCTCCTGAAATCCAAGCCGCATCTCCATTCCCATGGTTCCAGAAGAAAACATTGAATTTCTTACACTATCATTTATACATCATCTAAAAACATCGAGAATCACTGACAAAGGTCAGAATTAAAGTCAATGTGAGGTCAATAAGATTTAGCTTAGCATACACAACAAAAGAGGAAAAGTCAAAACATTTGAAAATAAAAATTAGAGACAACAGTGGTTGTTGAATTACTAGGGGAAAAATAAGAAAGCAAATAATACACGGGAGGAAAAGTTCAACAAAATTTAATAAGCAAAAAACAAAAAATAGAAAATTATTTTAAAAGGAAAAGTATTGATAATTATTTCTGAAAAAGAGAAATATTAATAAAACTAGTGTGCAAGGAAAAACAGCACATTCATATAATTCATATATTGCCTCTATCAAATTGGTAAAACAACTTACTGGCAATACTAATATTATCATATATGTAAAGAACAGTCATTCTTCCTAGAGAAAAACAGTGAAAATGTACAGAGAATTGTATGAAAAGATATATTTAATTTTTTAAGATTAAGATTATAATATCAAATGGATGACTAATGCCATTCATTATGAAGAAAATGATGAGAAATATGCAGAATTGATTAAGTGGTTCCATCAAAATGAAATTTAAGTTTCAAATAAATTAGTCAATATAACCAACAATTAGTGATTAGGGAAATATAAAGTATGAGACTACAGTGGTGCATCCTGCAGCCACTAGAAATTAATATTCAATAAGTGAATAATATGTGGACAATTCTAAGTACAAAGTTATAAAAGTAGTAAATACTATATGTTGCTATATAGTATAAATATAAAATTATATAACACTACATAGATACTTGCATAGATAGAAATAAAGTAGGATTTGAAAATGATGAGAGAATAATTGACAATCTATTCAGACATACACACCCTAATGTATATCACATCTTAAAATTAGGGTGATTACTTTGTTTAGCATTCATTTTGAAGATTTTTCCAGTGGAAATAAACATTTTAAAAATGATTCTTCCATTGCTGTTACATATAAAATCAAAAATTGAAAGCAAAATACTTGAGTTAGTTAAATCTTAGTGGTGTGAGAAAAGCTACAGTATGTTCCAGCCTTACAATAAAATAACTATGAACTTAGAACACATTCAAACTAATATTATAAAATACTTTGAATAAGATGAATGTTAAATATATCATTATATTATAAAATGAGGATTGCGAATTGTATGTATAATTTATAATAACAGTTACATAAAATATAGACAAAAGGTTGAAATGAAATATATTAAAATGGTAATGGTAATTTCCCTTAATCAGTAGAATTTAAGGTGCTTTAAAATCGCAAATGTTTTATTAAATTAATTTTGTTCTGTCAAAATTATAAAAGAGGACCAATGGATTTTTAAAAGGAAAATCAAAACTAAAATTTAATAAAAACATAATTAAGTATTCAGGAGCCATCCATTTTTCATCAGGCTACAAGATTTCATATGAAATATTTAAAAGTGTTGCCCTACAAAATGTCTCTAAGGCAGAAAGAAATCATAGATGAAATCTTTTATAGGTAGAATCCATCCAAGACTTATAGTAGGAAATTGTGTTTTATTTCTTTTGTCTATATAAAATTCCTGTCTTGACATTAATGGACATGGGAGGTGATAGATTATTTTTTCTTCACAATATTATTATTTAGTTCACCAAATGAGAGATGTTTTGAAATGAAGTATAACTCAAATGATATTAATTTGGACGTTAATGGACACATAGATGGCATAATTTTATCTTGACCAATAAGTGTGTGTTTTAAAGCATTATTACTTTATTACTGATATGCTAAATATCAGTTGCAGATTGCTGTTAAATTTATTGCATTATCCCAATATATTGCACTGTATTTCTTACATGCTAATCAAAGCCTTGTCAATTGTAAAGTTGTTAAGTGCTGTTAAAATTTAAGGACATGTATCCTACTATTTAATAGCACACAAATAAATTATCCAACTAAAAAATGTGCAAAGAATTTGAATATACATTTTTCCAAAGAAGACTTACAAGTGATCAACAGGGCACATTAAAAGATGTTCGACATCAGTAATCATCGGGGAAATGCAAATTAAAAGCAAAAATTAGATATCACTTCACACCTGTTAGAATGGCCATTATCAGAAAAGTAAAAAAAAAAGATAGCAAGTATTGTGAAGCAGAAATTGGAACCCTGGTATACTGTTGGTGGGAATGCAAAATGGTACAGCATCTGTAAAAAGCAGTACAGAGTTTTCTCAAATAATAACAGGTAGAACTACCATGAAATCTAGCAATCACTCTTCTGGCATCTATCTATAATTATCGAAATCAGGATCCTATCATGTCCTTTGCAGAATATGAGTGGGGTTGGAGACCATTATCCTAAACGAATTGGAATAACACACGAATAGAAAATCAAATACCAAATGTTCTCACTTAAAAATGGGAGCTAAACATTGAGAACACATAGACACAAAGTAGGTAACAACAGACACTGGGACCTACTTGAGGGTGAAGGGTGGGAGAAGAGAAGGGATAGAAAAACTACCTTGTCAATTGGTTACTATCTGGGTGATGAAACAATCTGTATGCCAAACATCATGACATGCAATGTATCTATATAACAAACCTTCACATGTACCTCTGAACCAAAAATAAAAGTTAAAATTAATAAGGATCTCAAAGATGTATGTGCATTTTTATGGTATTGCAGTCTGATTTGCAAGATATGGAAACAAATATCCATTGATGGATGAATGGATAAAGAAAATATGGTATGTACACATAAAGGAATATTATTTGGCCACAAAAAGAAGGGGATCTTGTCATATGTTATAAAATGGATTAATCTGAGGATATTATGCTAAGTAAAGCAACCCAGTCAACTAAGAATGAACACTGCGTGGTTCCACGTGTGTGAGGTATCTAAAGTAGGCAAACTCAGGGAAGCAGAAGGTACAATGGGGGTTGTCAGGGCTGAGGGAAGGGGAAAATGGATAATGGCTGTTCAATGGTGCAAAGTTTCAGTCATGCAGGTTGAAAAATTCTGAAGTTGACTGTAGACATTGTGCTTAAACAGTACTGTGTTGCACACTTAAAATACTAAGAGGATAAATCATATATGATTTTTAGCACAACAAAAGAAAGAAATATTTTTTAAAAGTTAAGTAGACTTAAGGTATCATTTAGAAAAACGTTTACCTTTTGGCTGTTAACCCAGCTTTATTCAGCAGAGTTTAGCTAGTTTTAGTCTCCAATCCAGTTAATCACGGTTCATGTGCATTTATTTCAATTGAATTCCTTGGAATTACCTTCACATTTTTATATTCACTACAAAATAGATTTTCAGTTGTTGGCAGGCTTCCTCCATTCCTGCCGCATTAAAATTGTGGGGTTTGTTTTGGTTGATATTTCTGTTAAATGTTGTTCAAGCCTAAAAGCATTTCTCATTATTTTCTTTGCCGTTCAATTGAGATTTTCATATAGCTTCACTGAACTTGAGAATAAGTCTAGCATTCCTTTTGCTGTACCAATACACAATGTTTTTATCTCGTTTCCCGTAGGTGACTTATTTAAATTGTTATTCTATACAGAAGCGTATAACCTATTTGTCTAAATAGTCTATTGCTTTCCACATGGATTAGTTAATATCATACTTACAGAAGGTTTTTTTCAATTAATATTTTGGTATTTTTATTAAGTTTCAACATGATAATATTATTTATAAAGAGCATATTTACTCATTTAGTATTTATAATGAGTTTATTTAAGAATTGACATTTTTGCTGAACTGAGTAGATCACAAAACAAACAAAACAAAATAAAAAGCAATGAACCAATGAATAAAGGCCATGAATATTGTGTAAATATTTATGTTCATTTTTTGTCTTTACATCCTGAACTTAAATCACGTTGGAGATTATCCTATTTCTAAAGAACAATAATGGTACATTTCCTATTGAAATAAAATGGGGACATGGTTCAATTAATTTTATATTAAAGTCACTTGCCGAGCAAGATGGCTGAATAGGAAGAGCTCCAGTCTCCAACTCCCAGCGCGAGCGACACAGAAGACCGGTGATTTCTGCATTTTCAACTGAGGTACTGGGTTCATCTCACTGGGGAGTGCCAGACGATCGGTGCTGGTCAGCTGCTGCAGCCCGACCAGCGAGAGCTGAAGCAGGGCGAGGCATTGCCTCACCTGGGAAGCGCAAGGGGGAAGGGAATCCCTTTTCCTAGCCAGGGGAACGGAGACACACAACACCTGGAAAATCGGGTAACTCCCACCCCAATACTGCGCTTTAACCAAACAGGCACACCAGGAGATCATATCCCACACCTGGCCGGGAGGGTCCCACACCCACAGAGCCTCCCTCATTGCTACAACAGCAGTCTGTGATCTACCAGCAAGGCAGCAGCCAGGCTGGGGGAGGGGCGCCCGCCATTGCTGAGGCTTAAGTAGGTAAACAAAGCTGCTGGGAAGCTCGAACTGGGTGGAGCTCACAGCAGCTCAAGGAAACCTGCCTGTCTCTGTAGACTCCACCTCTGGGGACAGGGCAATAACAAACACAGCGGAAACCTCTGCAGACGCAAACGACTCTGTCTGACAGCTTTGAAGAGAGCAGTGGATCTCCCAACACGGAGGTTGAGATCTGAGAAGGGACAGACTCCCTGCTCAAGTGGGTCCCTGACCCCTGAGTAGCCTACCTGGGAGACATCCCCCACTAGGGGCAGTCTGACACCCCACACCTCACAGGGTGGAGTACACCCCTGAGAGGAAGCTTCCAAAGCAAGAATCAGACAGGTACACTCGCTGTTCAGAAATATTCTATCTTCTGCAGCCTCTGCTGCTGATACCCAGGCAAACAGGGTCTGGAGTGGACCTCAAGCAATCTCCAACAGACCTACAGCTGAGGGTCCTGACTGTTAGAAGGAAAACTATCAAACAGGAAGGACACCTACACCAAAACCCCATCAGTACATCACCATCATCAAAGACCAGAGGCAGATAAAACCACAAAGATGGGGAAAAAGCAGGGCAGAAAAGCTGGAAATTCAAAAAATAAGAGCGCATCTCCCCCGGCAAAGGAGCGCAGCTCATCGCCAGCAACGGATCAAAGCTGGACGGAGAATGACTTTGACAAGATGAGAGAAGAAGGCTTCAGTCCATCAAATTTCTCAGAGCTAAAGGAGGAATTACGTACCCAGCGCAAAGAAACTAAAAATCTTGAAAAAAAAGTGGAAGAATTGATGGCTAGAGTAATTAATGCAGAGAAGGTCATAAACGAAATGAAAGAGATGAAAACCATGACACGAAAAATACGTGACAAATGCACAAGCTTCAGTAACCGACTCGATCAACTGGAAGAAAGAGTATCTGCGATTGAGGATCAAATGAATGAAATGAAGCGAGAAGAGAAACCAAAAGAAAAAAGAAGAAAAAGAAATGAACAAAGCCTGCAAGAAGTATGGGATTATGTAAAAAGACCAAATCTACATCTGATTGGGGTGCCTGAAAGTGAGGTGGAAAATGGAACCAAGTTGGAAAACACTCTTCAGGATATCATCCAGGAGAACTTCCCCAACCTAGTAGGGCAGGCCAACATTCAAATCCAGGAAATACAGAGAACGCCACAAAGATACTCCTCGAGAAGAGCAACTCCAAGACACATAATTGCCAGATTCACCAAAGTTGAAATGAAGGAAAAAATCTTAAGGGCAGCCAGAGAGAAAGGTCGGGTTACCCACAAAGGGAAGCCCATCAGACTAACAGCAGATCTCTTGGCAGAAACTCTCCAAGCCAGAAGAGAGTGGGGGCCAATATTCAACATTCTTAAAGAAAAGAATTTTCAACCCAGAATTTCATATCCAGCCAAACTAAGTTTCATAAGTGAAGGAGAAATAAAATCCTTTACAGATAAGCAAATGCTTAGAGATTTTGTCACCACTAGGCCTGCCTTACAAGAGACCCTGAAGGAAGCACTAAACATGGAAAGGAACAACCGGTACCAGCCATTGCAAAAACATGCCAAAATGTAAAGACCATCGAGGCTAGGAAGAAACTGCATCAACTAACGAGCAAAATAACCAGTTAATATCATAATGGCAGGATCAAGTTCACACATAACAATCTTAACCTTAAATGTAAATGGACTAAATGCTCCAATTAAAAGACACAGACTGGCAAACTGGATAAAGAGTCAAGACCCATCAGTCTGCTGTATTCAGGGGACCCATCTCACATGCAGAGACATACATAGGCTCAAAATAAAGGGATGGAGGAAGATTTACCAAGCAAATGGAGAACAAAAAAAAGCAGGGGTTGCAATACTAGTCTCTGATAAAACAGACTTTAAACCATCAAAGATCAAAAGAGACAAAGAAGGCCATTACATAATGGTAAAGGGATCAATTCAACAGGAAGAGCTAACTATCCTAAATATATATGCACCCAATACAGGAGCACCCAGATTCAGAAAGCAAGTCCTTAGAGACATACAAAGAGACTTAGACTCCCATACAATAATAATGGGAGACTTCAACACTCCACTGTCAACATTAGACAGATCAACGAGACAGAAAGTTAACAAGGATATCCAGGAATTGAACTCATCTCTGCAGCAAGCAGACCTAAAAGACATCTATAGAACTCTCCACCCCAAATCAACAGAATATACATTCTTCTCAGCACCACATCGTACTTACTCCAAAATCGACCACGTAATTGGAAGTAAAGCACTCCTCAGCAAATGTACAAGAACAGAAATTATAACAAACTGTCTCTCAGACCACAGTGCAATCAAACTAGAACTCAGGACTAAGAAACTCAATCAAAACCGCTCAACTACATGGAAACTGAACAACCTGCTCCTGAATGACTACTGGGTACATAACGAAATGAAGGCAGAAATAAAGATGTTCTTTGAAACCAATGAGAACAAAGATACAACATACCAGAATCTCTGGGACACATTTAAAGCAGTGTGTAGAGGGAAATTTATAGCACTAAATGCCCACAAGAGAAAGCAGGAAAGATCTAAAATTGACACTCTAACATCGCAATTAAAAGAACTAGAGAAGCAAGAGCAAACACATTCGAAAGCTAGCAGAAGGCTAGAAATAACTAAGATCAGAGCAGAACTGAAGGAGATAGAGACACAAAAAACCCTCCAAAAAATCAATGAATCCAGGAGTTGGTTTTTTGAAAAGATCAACAAAATTGACAGACCACTAGCAAGACTAATAAAGAAGAAAAGAGAGAAGAATCGAATCAACGCAATTAAAAATGATAAAGGGGATATCACCACCGACCCCACAGAAATACAAACTACCATCAGAGAATACTATAAACACCTCTATGCAAATAAACTGGAAAATCTAGAAGAAATGGATAATTTCCTGGACACTTACACTCTTCCAAGACTAAACCAGGAAGAAGTTGAATCCCTGAATAGACCAATAGCAGGCTCTGAAATTGAGGCAATAATTAATAGCCTAGCAACCAAAAAAAGTCCAGGACCAGATGGATTCACAGCTGAATTCTACCAGAGGTACAAGGAGGAGTTGGTACCATTCCTTCTGAAACTATTCCAATCAATAGAAAAAGAGGGAATCCTCCCTAACTCATTTTATGAGGCCAACATCATCCTGATACCAAAGCCTGGCAGAGACACAACAAAAAAAGAGAATTTTAGACCAATATCCCTGATGAACATCGATGCAAATATCCTCAATAAAATACTGGCAAACCAGATTCAGCAACACATCAAAAAGCTTATCCACCATGATCAAGTGGGCTTCATCCCTGGGATGCAAGGCTGGTTCAACATTCGCAAATCAATAAACATAATCCAGCATATAAACAGAACCAAAGACAAGAACCACATGATTATCTCAATAGATGCAGAAAAGGCTTTTGACAAAATTCAACAGCCCTTCATGCTAAAAACGCTCAATAAATTCGGTATTGATGGAACGTACCTCAAAATAATAAGAGCTATTTATGACAAACCCACAGCCAATATCATACTGAATGGGCCAAAACTGGAAAAATTCCCTTTGAAAACTGGCACAAGACAGGGATGCCCTCTCTCACCACTCCTATTCAACATAGTGTTGGAAGTTCTGGCTAGGGCAATTAGGCAAGAGAAAGAAATCAAGGGTATTCAGTTAGGAAAAGAAGAAGTCAAACTGTCCCTGTTTGCAGATGACATGATTGTATATTTAGAAAACCCCATTGTCTCAGCCCAAAATCTCCTTAAGCTGATAAGCAACTTCAGCAAAGTCTCAGGATACAAAATTAATGTGCAAAAATCACAAGCATTCTTATACACCAGTAACAGACAAACAGAGAGCCAAATCAGGAATGAACTTCCATTCACAATTGCTTCAAAGAGAATAAAATACCTAGGAATCCAACTGACAAGGGATGTAAAGGACCTCTTCAAGGAGAACTACAAACCACTGCTCAGTGAAATAAAAGAGGACACAAACAAATGGAAGAACATACCATGCTCATGGATAGGAAGAATCAATATCGTGAAAATGGCCATACTGCCCAAGGTAATTTATAGATTCAATGCCATCCCCATCAAGCTACCTATGAGTTTCTTCACAGAATTGGAAAAAACTGCTTTAAAGTTCATATGGAACCAAAAAAGAGCCCGCATCTCCAAGACAATCCTAAGTCAAAAGAACAAAGCTGGAGGCATCACGCTACCTGACTTCAAACTATACTACAAGGCTACAGTAACCAAAACAGCATGGTACTGGTACCAAAACAGAGATATAGACCAATGGAACAGAACAGAGTCCTCAGAAATAATACCACACATCTACAGCCATCTGATCTTTGACAAACCTGAGAGAAACAAGAAATGGGGAAAGGATTCCCTATTTAATAATTAGTGCTGGGAAAATTGGCTAGCCATAAGTAGAAAGCTGAAACTGGATCCATTCCTTACTCCTTATACGAAAATTAATTCAAGATGGATTAGAGACTTAAATGTTAGACCTAATACCATAAAAATCCTAGAGGAAAACCTAGGTAGTACCATTCAGGACATAGGCATGGGCAAAGACTTCATGTCTAAAACACCAAAAGCAACGGCAGCAAAAGCCAAAATTGACAAATGGGATCTCATTAAACTAAAGAGCTTCTGCACAGCAAAAGAAACTACCATCAGAGTGAACAGGCAACCTACAGAATGGGAGAAAATTTTTGCAATCTACTCATCTGACAAAGGGCTAATATCCAGAACCTACAAAGAACTCAAACAAATTTACAAGAAAAACACAAACAACCCCATCAAAAAGTGGGCAAAGGATATGAACAGACATTTCTCAAAAGAAGACAGTCATACAGCCAACAGACACATGAAAAAATGCTCATCACCACTGGCCATCAGAGAAATGCAAATCAAAACCACAATGAGATACCATCTCACATCAGTTAGAATGGCGATCATTAAAAAGTCAGGAAACAACAGGTGCTGGAGAGGATGTGGAGAAATAGGAACACTTTTACACTGTTGGTGGGATTGTAAACTAGTTCAACCATTATGGAAAACAGTATGGCGATTCCTCAAGGATCTAGAACTAGATGTACCATATGACCCAGCCATCCCATTACTGGGTATATACCCAAAGGATTATAAATTATGCTGCTATAAAGACACATGCACACGTATGTTTATTGCAGCACTATTCACAATAGCAAAGACTTGGAATCAACCCAAATGTCCATCAGTGACAGATTGGATTAAGAAAATGTGGCACATATACACCATGGAATACTATGCAGCCATCAAAAAGGATGAGTTTGTGTCCTTTGTAGGGACATGGATGCAGCTGGAAACCATCATTCTTAGCAATCTATCACAAGAACAGAAAACCAAACACCGCATGTTCTCACTCATAGGTGGGAACTGAACAATGAGATCACTTGGACTCAGGAAGGGGAACATCTCACACAGGGGCCTGTCATGGGGAGGAGGGAGGGGGGAGGGATTGCATTGGGAGTTATACCTGATGTAAATGACAAGTTGATGGGTGCAGCACACCAACATGGCACAAGTATACATATGTAACAAACCTGCACGTTATGCACATGTACCCTACAACTTAAAGTATAATAATAATAAATAAATTTAAAAAAAAATTATATTAAAGTCAAATTTCAAAATGAATTTAAGAGAGATTTTTAGAAAATTTTTTTTAGCTTTCGTAGTTCTCAAACCTGTGCATCAATGTGTAACATGTCCCCATAGACAACACCACAAATATTTTATTTTATGTTTGCAAGATTTTAGACCAGAAAAAGTCATTCTACTTCCCATATTTTTAATTGTTTAAATAATCTACATTATTGAAGTGTAGCTTCCCTATTTAAAAAAAAGAAAATTTAGGTATATACTTTGATACATTATAAAAATATATAATCAAGGCAGTTCAACCTTAATAATAAAAAAAATTTCTATAATTCACTGCATTAGTTTGTTTTTACACTACTCTAAAGAACTGCTTGAGACTGGGCAATTTATAAAGAAAAGAGGATTAATTGACTCACAGTTTAGCATGACCGGGAAGGCCTCCGGAAACGTATAATCATGACAGAAGTTGAAGGGGAACCAAGACCTTCTTCACATGGTAACAGGAGAAAGAAGAATGAGGATCCAAGTGTGAAGAGCCCCTTAGAAAATATAAAACCACCAGATCTCCTGAGAACTCACTCACTATCACAAGAACAGCATGGGAGAAATTTTCCCCATGATCCAATCACCTCCCACCAGGGTCTCCTGCTATACACACGGGGATTATGGGGATTACAATGCAAGATGAGATTTGGGTGGGGACACAACCAAATCAGATTACTTACTAAAGTTTTCTTTGTAGTTATCCTCATCCCATCCCTCCACAATCCCATTCTTCAGCCTCAAAAAAAACACTGCTGTTTTCTATGATTAAGGATTAGTTTTGACTATTTTAAGATTTCATATAAATAAAATATTAATGTTTATACTCTCTTGTTTCTGTCTTCTGTAACTCAGCATGCTGTTCATAAAATTCATGTTTGCTATTGTGTGTGATATCAGCAGTTCATTATCTTATATTACTAAGTAGTATTTCTATGTATATATCACAATATTAATTTATTTGTTTTTTGATGGGTGTTTGTATTGTTTCTAGTTCTGTACTTAAAAAAAAACAAAATTGCTATGAACGTTTGTGTGCAAGTCATTCTCTTGTTTAAATATCTAGAGTTGAAATTACTCCTTTATATAGGACGTGTGTTCTTAATTTTATATGAAACTTCCAAAATATTTTACACCCTAACCAGCAATGCACGAGAAATTAAGTTATTCCCCATCCCCACTAGTATGTGGCATGTCTTTAATTTTAGCCATTCTCATTTTTTGTGGTGGTATTTTGTTGTGGCTTAATTTGCATTTCCCTGATAACTGTTAATATTTGTTTCTTTTCATTTGGTTATGTCATATTCATTTAACTTCTTTTGGACAGTGTATGTTGAAATCTTTGATCTTTTTTTGTTGGGTTGTTAACTTTCATAAAGTTAAAGATGTCTTATAAACTGTGTAAATGAGTCCTTTGTCTAATAAATCATGTCAACCATTTTTCTCTTCTTGTCAGACATACTTTTCATCTTTAAAATGTATCATCTTAAAGGGAGTGAGTAATATGGTTCAATAAAATGTATCTGTTTTCTGTGTGCTTAACATTTTTGTATCATTTCTAGAAAATTCTTGCCTCCATCAAGGTCACAAATAATTATTTTCTACCTTTTCATTTTCACAATGATCTTTCCTATGTTTTCCCGTGTTTCTGCCTATCTTTCATATATTTCAACTTTTAAACATCTGTCTGTGCTATATTTTTGTGTTAATTGAATATTATGTTAGTAGGGTTTTAAATACTGTTGTTAATTCTTGCCCAAAGATTGTATCCAAATGTCCTAGCCTTATTTGTTCAAAGACCACCTTGTCTACATTGAAATTATTTGGTAACTTTGTCAAAAAGCTATTAAACCAGTACATGTAAGATGTCTGTACTTGCTTCTGTTTTTCACACCACTGTTCTTTATTTCTATTCTTACACAAAAACCACAGTCCAGATGCATGGTAATAAGTCTTAAAATCAGGTAGTGTAAGTTCTCCAAATTTGTTCTCTTTAAAGATTGTTTAGACATTCCATATTCTTTATATTTAACTTTAAGCTATAAAATCAGCTTGTCCATTTCTACACTTAAAAAATAATTCACTGAGGTTTGCTTGGCTAGAGACTCAGTCGTAATCTGTGTGATGTTCTGTCAAGACTTCTTTATAGATGGCATTTATTTATTTTATCAAAAGTCGTATAATGTTTACTATATGTCTTCTTGTATGAGCTGATATTCAATGGCTAGATACACTAATTTGTTAGTTTATCACAAATTTTCTTATAATGACATCATTTTTCCTTCTTTTAGAATAAAAGAATACTCATAAAAAGATACATTTTACCTTATAGACCTATGGTTATTTTATAGTTTAGTTCATGTAACAAAGGCAAGATAGATGCTTGATCTGTTCCTTTGCTTCCTGACAACACATCACATTTGACAACTTATATCTTAAATACTGTTATGTACTTATGGATTTAGTATGGTTGACACATTTGGATGTGTTTCATTCATTCAGTGTCTTCTTGAATACAAATTTTCCATCTTTTGCTTTTACTACTTGCTTATTCACCAAGTAGTATTTGGTGAATACTACTTCAAATTGTCTCCTGAGTCTTCTTAATAAGATCCTTACTAGCTATTTTACTCCTGTGCTGATTGGTTATCAAAATGATACAGACTCATCTTGTCCACGTTCTGCTTCACACAAGGAATACATTTGTTTCTACGGAGATCCCTGTTATCTTATTGGCTTTTTAGTGAAATATTTTATTTCAGGACCACAGTCTGGACACTAGTAGTAATTTTTCATACAGGATGCTTCAAAGAAGAGGTTTCTTTCACCATTTCTAAGCCTTTCCATCGGCAGGTATAGGCAAAGTATTATATAAAAGAGATTTATGATTCCTTTCTGAGAGTTCCAAATGGAATTCAGTCTTACAAACTTTATTCTATCTTGTATCTGTATTTCTTCTTTCACCACATCAAGAATATTGGTTCTTAAAGGCATAAGGTATTATTTGATTAGAATATTGTATTATTACTAATTTTCAGTATACCACAGTAAACACAAATACTATTCGATGAACAATGCCAACCCTACTAAAAACATGCTACACTGATGGTTTTGTTTGTTTGTTTCTTTATGGAAATCTTACCTTTCTTCTAGGTTTAGTATGGTCCCACTACTTCTGAGATTTTAGGAAAGCTCCATTTGAAAGGAAAGCACCCAGGAGACCATATTAGCCTTGTCCCTGAAGAGTTTATTCATCCAGATTCATTCATAAATGAAATTACAATTTTAGGTCAGACTCCTTTGTCAGTTCCTCAAAGCAGAAGGGAGAGTGATATAATCTGCAACTACAAACCCTCCCAAAAAATAACTAGGAAGCTAAAACATATTAAAATATATCATTGAGGCTGAAAACCAAATATTGAGAGCTAGGTGGGATTTACTGCCTTCTTTACATAATTGTATTTTTAATTTGCTTTGTTCTTATAAACTATCTTTAAATATAATTCTTCAAATTTCCTAAAGGAGAGAAAACAAACTGCTGTGCTGTTTCCGTGGTACACTGAGGATTATGTTTGCGTGGTCTTTGTCCTGTGCCCTCCCATCTATGCATCACAAATAGGCTTGCATGCATTGGTGCCTATATGTTTACTTGGCTCACCACTCTCCCGTTTATACTTTATGTACAATCTCTCCCAACTCTCAACTTTTATGTACTACACTTTCAGGCCTAAAAATGCTCTTCCCAGTTCTTCCTTGAGTTAGCTTCTGAGCAGCCACCAGGACCCAGTTCTATGCCACATTTTCCAAGATGGTTACAGGTCTCTATTATTTCATCCATAAAACTCTGAATATTCATCTGTCAAAATATTTATTTTACTCTAGGAAAATCACCAGTTTACTTCTCTAAACCTAGGATAACAGCCTATATCTCTTGAAGACAAGATAATATATAATTTTTGCTATATCTTAATTGCCTGGAACATAATAAATTTTCATAAACCAGTCTGGTTTATGAAAGATATTCTTAAAGAAGCAGTTACTATTAAGCAGTGAACTTTATGTTGTCAGTTCTTTTAACTTCATTTGCCCAATTTCATCTCTTTGTTTCAAACTGTACCATCTCATCCTCCTTCATGGAATAAGAAATGCTTTTATGATATAAAATTCCACTAAATGCATAACAATCATTTTTTTTCCTAAGGGCAGTTCCCATTCACCTTTTCTTATTTGGTCTTTAAAACTAACTAGTAGTATATACAGTTTATACTAAATCCTAAAATTAATCAACAAAAATGCATTCCTCTGATAACTAAGAATTTATCTAAGTACAACATATCTATAATTTTATGGGCATTTAGTATATTATAGGATACATGACTTGGCATTCACCTATATTCTGAGTTTATACCATACACTTATCCTGAGTGCTAGATATTGTAAAAAATGAAAAGAATTGGTATTCATTGCAAAAAATCATATTTTCTATATAAATGCTAATATACCCATCACAACATTTTGTAGGTGAAAATCCAATGTAACAATTGTATGTGTCTTCAGTATGAACATAGGGAAGTATTATTTTCTGAACAAAATCCAGACTGAGAAAAACAAATAACACTTTTTCACATGTTACTCACCAGAATGTGATCTTTAAAAAATTTTTCCAGTAAGAAATTTTCCATCAGAATGCATTAAAAAAAGTGTATATGCCCAGGTGCATAGCCAATAGAAAAACCTATACTAGGTAAAACATACATGCATTTTAATGAGAGTACATTAAACTAACTTGGGCATTTTTCTGTGTCATTTAATTCAATCATCAAAGGACATCCTTGTAACTCACTGAAAAACATAGGGAGAGATTAACATTTTCACCTTTTTGAATGAATATCTGTGTGACATGAATCACATTCTACATTAGGAAATTGAAGGAAAATAAAGTGATGCTGTTGAAATACTTTACACGTCTAATGACAAGTCGTTCTTATTTGCACTCACTAGATTAGTACACTGTGCATCTTATAATGCAAAGAATAATAAAAATTATCCCAAATTGATCTTCTCATTGTTCATGCCAATAACAAAGTTTAATCTCCTTTCATGTTCTAGGAAATTAGGCTTATCATCTTTCCCCTACAATTCCCTGATGTTATGAGACAGTGGTGTCCAGTAGAAAGAAACTTTTAGAACACTTATTTCTATTTTAATTATTCCATCATTTTAGATAATATTTAGGGTGATTTAAAATTTACATTGATTGATTTATTACCCCGCCTTCATAGGAACAGTAGTCATACCTGGTGATGTTTTCAGCTTACAGATTTCCAAATAAAACAAAGAGACGTACAGTTAGCCCTCTGTATCTGTGGATTCACCAACCACAAATAGAAAATACAGTGTTCACCAAAATAAAAACAAAAATAAAATACAAAAATTAAAAATAATACACACACAAAAGCCTGTATAATAACTACGTAGCATTTGCATTGTATTCGGTATTATAAACAATGTAGCGATGATTTAAAGTATATGGAGGGATATGTTTAGACTACATGAAAACAGTACATCATTTTTCATGTGAGATTTGAACATCTCCAGATTTTGGTTTCTGTAGGCATTCTAGAACCATTCCTCCATGGATACCGAGTGAAAACTGTAGTTCAAGGCACTTTGAATAATGTATTTTAAACATAAGAGTATATTATTAAATATAAGAAATAGGAATAAAAATTTCACCTTAAATATGGGAAATATTATTTTAAAATATTATAGCATTCAAGAGGTTTCTAATAATTGTAAATTTCAAAGCTGTTTTTACAACCTCTGCCTTGACATGCATAGAGGAGAATATCTCCTCAGTCAGATCAAGATTTTTTTTTTAAATAACCTCAATTTTAACCTATAACAATTATGTTATTTCAGTAAGAAGCTAAAATGTGTGTTTATTTACTGTTACGGGAAAGGGGTCACGATCCAGACCCACAGATAGGGTTCTTGGATTTCCTGCAAGAAAGAATTCTAGGCAATTCCATAGAGTAAATTGAGAGCAAGTTTCTTAAGACATGAGAGAATGAAAGAATGGATACTTCATCGATGGAGCAGTGCTGAGGGCTGCTGGTTGCCCATTTTGATGGTTATTTCTTGCTTATATGTTAAAGAAGGGGTGAATTATTCAGGCCTCCCCTTTTTAGATCATATGGGGTAACTTACCAACATTTGTAAACTGTCAACTCACTAGCGGGAGTGCAGCAGTGAGGACACCAGAGGTCCTTCTCATCACCATCTTGGTTTTGGTGGGTTTTAGCTGCCTTCTTTACTGCAACCGGTTGCATCAGCAAAGTCTTTATAACCTGTATCTTGTGCTGATCTCCTATCTCATTCTGTGACTAAGAACACCTTAACTTACTGGAAACGCAGCCCAGTAGGTTTCAGGCTCATTTTACTCAGCATCTATTCAAGAGGGAGTTGTTCTGGTTCTAAAGTCTCTGACAATACCACTGAGAATTTTGTGTCTGCTCTTACTTTAGTATGACCTAACTTAAACAGAATGATATAAAAATGGTTACATATTTCCATAAAGTAAACAAATCTACATTATCATTTCTGTAAGTTAACTTCTTTTGTTTGTTTTTGAGATGGAATCTCCCTCTTTCGCCCAGGTTGGGATGCAGTGGGGCTATCTCAGCTTACTGCAACCTCTGTCTCCCGGGTCCAAGCAGTTCTCCTTCCTCAGCCTCCTGAGTCCCTGAGTACTACAGGTGGCGGGGCCAAGCCCATTTAATTTTTGTATTTTCTGTAGAGATGGTGTTTTGCCATGTTGGCCAGGCTTGTCTAGAACTCCTGACTTCAAGTGATCCCCCTGCCTGAGCGTCCCAAAGTGCTGGAGTTACAGGCATGAGCCACCGCACCTGACCAGGTTAACTGTCATATGTGCAGCATATGGATAAAATAGTAAAGATTTTGATATTATTTCATATCTATTTAGAATTTAGTGGAGGATTTTAACTGGTAATTATGACAGAAACATTTTTAGATTTTTCAGCAATCACACTGCTTTGCCAAAATGAGTGGGGAGGACAAAAGTGTAAGTAATAAAATCTATTGAGAAATCAATCCCTTGGATTATGAACAGGGCTTGACCCTGTTAATGGTAGAGTGTGTTTGAGAGAAATGAACAACGTAGAAGTATACTTTAGAAATAGAACGGAAAGGAATTGCTGTTGCATTATGTAAGTTTCCTTCTGTCAATTATTTTGTAAAATAGAGTTCTCATATCTAAAGATTGAATGCACTAACAGTGTATGTAGTTTTGCTTCATTTCTTATTCTTGAACTGATATTAATTACAAACAGAAATTCGACATCTGAATGTACTTTCTCTCATGAACCAAGATTATATCTACTCGTGTGGAATACTGGTTAATACAAATATGTATATGGGTTCCTAAGACTTTGACTCATGTTGCTCAGTATGTCATCTCTTATTAGCACAATTCCTGCCAGCCATTACTTAAACAGTTATGGACATCTTAGTTCACTTGAGTTTCCAAGACCTGTCTTCACAATTCAGTTTGTCCACCTTCTGTGCAAATTTTTCTAGCCAGAATTTTGAGTTGTTTTAATTAGCAAAACATAAGTACTTTGTGAAAAGGGGCAGCAAAATTAGACAACAACAATTATTTTGAGATGCTTGAATGCTTATTAATATGCAAATTTTTGTTGTAAGACTGAATATGATTTAGAACATTTATTCTTGAAATTATTGGAGTTTATGTGTTTCATTTCTTATTGAAGGTAGCTAATAGATTGAAACTCTCAGACATGATGTTTTACATCTAATGAAAGAGCTCACATGGCATTGTCTCCAAACTAAATGCTGATTTCAATAGACATGAACTTCTTAAATACATCTCTTAAAACATCCAAGGCAAACTGAAGTGGTGTGTATTCAATGTTTCAAGTTAAAATTGGCCTTATTGATACATTTAATTTTTCATGTGCTTTGCTAACAGTTTGTGTTTGCTATTTTTAGCACCATATTTTCTTAAATAGAATCACTTTGCTATTGTAGCATTATTTTATCATTAAAATATTTAAATACCTGGACATATTGTTTTAATAATTATTGCAATGGCATTCCTTTCAAAAAAGTAGGAAGGTTTAAAATTATCTGATTGACAAATAATTTTGCATGATACATTTTCCCCAATTAGGAGCAGAAGTGAAATCTCTATTAATTAAAAAGATGGTTTTACCAAATGGCTGAATTGTTTTTCTAAATATTTTAATAGATAGATGAAAATACAGGCAAACCTCACTTTATTGTGCTTCATTTTATTCTACTTTGCAAATATTGTGGTTTTTTACAAGGTGAATGTTTGTGGCAACCCTGCACCAAGCAAATCTATCTATGTCAGTTTTCTAACATAGTATGTTTGGCATGTGTCTCTGTGTGACATTTGGTAATTCTAGCAATATTTCAATTTTTTATTATTTATTTTATCTGTTATGTGTGATCTGTGATCAGTGATCTTTGATATTATCATTGCATTGTTTTGGGGTCCATGGACTATACTCATATAAGATGACAAACAATTGGTAAATGTTGTGTGTTCTTACTGCTTCATCCACCAGTCCTTTCTCCATTTCACTTCCTTTTCTTGGGCTTCCCTTTTTCCTGAGCTATGACAATATTAAAATTAGTTCAGTTAATAAGCCTGCAATGATCTCTAGATGCTCAAGCAAAAGAAACACTTTTCATGCCTCTTACTTTAAATAAAAAGCTAGGAATGTTTAAGCTTACTGAGGAGGGCCTGTAGAAGAAGGAGACAGGCTGAAAGCTTAGCTGTGAATGCAAAAAAAAGTTATTGAAGAAATGGAAAAGTGCTACTCCAGTGAACACATGAATAATAAGAAAATGAAAGTGTTATTTTGGTTATGAAGAAAGTTTGAGTCTGGAAAAATTAAATCAGCCACAATACTCTCTTAAATCAAAGCCTAATCCAGAGCAAAGTTCTAACTTTCCTCAATTCTATGAAGGCTGAGAGAGGTAAGAAAGCCACAGGAGTAAAGAAAGCTAGCAGAACTTGTTTCTTGAGGTTTAAGGAAAGAAACCGTCTCCACAACATAAAAATGAAAGATGAAGCAGCAAGCGCTGTTGTAGAAGCTGGAGCAAGTTGTCCAGAAGATCCAGGTAGGATAACTGATAAAGGTGGCTACACTAAACAACAGATTTCCAATGTAGGTAAAATAGCCTTATGTAGAAAGAAGATACCATCTAGGACTTCCATAACTAGAGAGAAAAAGTCAATAGAGGATGATGCAGCTGATGACTTTAAGTTGAAGCCAATGCTCATTTACTATTCCAAACTTTCTAGGGCCCTTAAGAATGATGTTAACTCTAAGCTTTCTGTGCTCTACAAATTGAACACCAAAATCTGGAGAAAATCACATCTGTTTACAGCACGATTTACTGACTATTTTAAGCCCACTATTGAGACTTATTGCTCAGAAAAGAAGATTCCTTTAAGGTATTACTGCTCACTAGCAATGCATCTAGTCATCCAAGAGCTCTAATGAAGATGTACAAAGAGATTTATGTTGTTTTCATGCCTGCTAAGACAAAAATCCATTCTGCAGTCCATAGATAAAGGATTAATTTCAAGTTTTACATCTTATTATTTAAGAAATACATTTCATAATGTTAAAGCTTCCCTAGAAAGTGATAGCTCTGATGATTCTGGGCAAAGTAAATTGAAAACCTTCAGGGAAGGCTTCACCATTCAGGATGCCATTTAGAGCATTCATTCTTCATGGGAGAATATAAACATCTCAAAAGGAGTAGTAGTGCAGAAGAAGTTGTCTCTAACCCTCATGGCTAACTTTGAAATGTTTGAAACTTTAGTAGAGGAAGCAACTGCAGAAATGGTGGAAACAACAAGAAAACTAGAATTAGAAGTAGAGCCCGAAGATGGAACTGAATTGCTGCAATCTCATGGTAAAACCTTAATGGATGTGGAGTTGCTTCTTATAAATGAAAAAACAAACAAACAAACAAACAAAAACCAGAGTGGTTTCTTGAGATGGAAATTACTGCTGATGAAGATGTTGTAAGCACTTTTGAAAGAACAACAAAAGATTAAGAATATTGTATAAACTTAGTTAATAAAGCGGCAATAAGATTTGAGAGAATTGTCTTCAATTTTGGAAGAAGTTCTACTGTGGGTAAAATACTACCAAAGATCACTGCATGCCACAGAGCAATCATTTGTGAAGGGAAGAGTTAATCAATGCAACAAACTTCACTGTTGCCTTAATTTAAGTTTCCCATCCTTCATCTTTGCCATCCTGATAAGTCATCAGCCATCAATGTCAAGGCAAGACCCTCCACTGAAAAAAGAAATGAAGGCTCAAATAATTGTCAGCATTTTTAATCAATATTTTAAATTCAGGTATATACAGTGCCTTTTTAGACATAATGCTATTGCACACTTGCTAGACTACATCAGCACAAGGAGACTAGATGCTCTTTGTGACTCACTTCACTGACACTTTTACTGTATTGCAGTGGTCTGGAACCAAACCCCCTATATCTCCAAGGTATGCTTTTATGCAGGATGAGGAGAAAAGTGAAGGTCATCCTGAAAATTCTAACGGTCCTTTTTGTCCTGATTTGGATTCTTCTTCTCACTCTACAGGCATATTAAATAAATTATTTCATGTTCTTTTCCTTTTCCTCCTCTTTCTTCTTCCTTTTCTATGTTAATGTTGTTTTTAAAATAATAACTCAAAATATATTGGTTCTTCCAAATTATACAAATGTGCTTAAAATTGTTGCATTTTTTAAAATGGAAGTTTCTGCGAAAATTGATAATCTTCAACAAAAATAAATATGATCATACATTTATTAATAAAACTTTATGAGAGGCCTAACATGAAATAAGAATCATTCAGATCAGTTATCACCCAAACCTGGATCTGGGCATGGGCATTTCAGTGAGTGCCCAATAGCAGAGAAGAGAGGAAAATTACAAAAGTATGAGGGATTGCAGCATTAATCAGAGAAGACAATGACTTCTTTATTTTTGTGGCATGTATGTTTTTGCTTCTCTTTTTCAATCAGTTAATAAAGACAGTTATTCTATTTTTTAAAACCACCACAGCTCATGCACAATGCATCTCTAATTCACCATTGATTCCATCTATTGAACTGAATCAATTGATTTTTTATGTATTCATTTATAAATTCATTTATGCATTATATCAATGTTCATTAATATTTATTAAGCACTTATTCCATGAAAGGTACTGTGTTAATATTGAAGACAATTGGGTGAAATAGATGATTTTATTAATATCAGGAACGATTGGAGACTCTGCCCTCCATAGTTAGACAGACCTATTGTAGTTTGATTTTTACTTAACTTGAATTTATGCGATGATACAGTGGTTTTCAAACTTTCCTGTCTGAGGAAATAAAGTTATTTTTGTTTATATAGGTTATACAGGTCAATATTTATTGGAAATTAAAACTAAGAGTTTTTAAAAATAGGTTGATTTATTTTAAACCAGCTATTAAAAACCCATTATGCTATCATAAATAATATATTTCATGAAAATATAACTATTTTTCAAAATGGAAAATTATATGAAAGCTGTTATTGCTTTATATATTTTTCATTAGTCTTTTATAAAGTCTGTCTTACTAGAAGATAGTTGGATTTTCATATCTGCTTCTGCATCCAGTCTCTTGTGATATGATGCTTTGGTTTAATTATATGAGGAAAATCTTGCCTCTCATGGGTATGTAGTTTGAAAGGAGGACACTACGCACCCCTGAAAGGAACCCTGCAACTCCCAGGGATTACACATTCAGAACCACTGTCTCACTGGGAAAGTCATGCAGTCAGAAGTCAGACATACCTATGAAAGTAGAAATTGTAACTCTCACAAGTAGTAGATTTTGTCATAAGGATAGTATGAATTATTGATGATGGAAAAGTGCTGGCTTAAAAGTTTAAAATACAAAAAAAAATTGAGGAAGAAGGTAATTTAGATACAGAAATTTGAGTATACAGCAGAGAATTAACCATCGAACCACACAGAAATGTATGCCTTTTTCATTGTGATCAGATAAAAAGGAAAGGATAGGTATGGGTTTAGGTACGTGTATGGCATTTAATGCTGAATGCTGAAGGAGAGCCTGTCCTGGAAAGATTCTTGAGCAGACATCAACCACACTTTTCTTTAAATGTCTAGATAGTCAATAATTTGGTCTTTGAAAGTCACAGATGATTTCTGTAACTTCTTCCCCTTCCTGATCCTTCTTTTGTTCCTCTTTTGGTTCTTCTGGTTCTTGTTCTTCTTTTATGTTCGTGTTTTCATTTCTGTTTATCTCCTACTGCCCCTCCTCCTCATCCTCTTCCCTTTTTCAAATTTTAAAAAGTTAAAAAACACTCTCACTCAAATTATGTGCAAAAACAGGCCTGAGAATAAATTTAGCCCACGGGATTTGGGTTGGTAATGCCTAGTTTAGAGAAACAAGTCCTTGTATTAATGAGAGTTATGAAAATTGACAATGACAGAGGAGTATAAGTTGAATAAAAGTATGTAAGTGCAGCTCACACCTGTAATCCCAGACTTTGGGAACCTGCAGCAGATGGGTCATGAGGTCAAGAGATCGAGACCATTCTGGCCAACCTAATGAAACCCTGTCTCTATTAAAAATACAAAAATTAGCTGGGTGTAGTGGTGCATACCTGTAGTCCCAGCTACTCAGGAGGCTGAGGCAGGAGAATTGCTTGAAACCGGGAGACAAAGGTTGCAGTGAGCTGAGATCATGCCACTGCACTCCATCCTGGTGACAGAGAGAGTCTCCATCTAGAAAAAAAAAAAAAATGTAAGCGCTTTTGTGTAATGCAAATTAAGAGTGATGCTGCCCCCATTTTCTCCATCATTAATGAAATTATAGATCCCAACATTAAAAAACAGTTTTATATTTTGAGTGAAAACTATATAAATAATCTTCTTTCTGTGACTTCATAATTCAGATATTTTCCTTGAAATAATAGGGATAATTTTTAAATTAAAAAGATATGATATTTAACAAAATACATAAGTTAAAAATTTGATTTAAAATTATGGTCTCATTAGAATATTAGATGGTTGTTATTTCAAGAATGTAATCAAATACAAACACATATTTAGTCATACATTTAGAAAGAAAAGCACTAACACTTATAAAGGTCAAAATCATTCTAAAAGATATTAAACAAATGCATAACAGAAAATATCCATTAGTCACAGTTTTTTCTAAAATCTAATTTAGAATTAGAAAATAAAAAGTGTATTCTCTTTGCACAGGTTTTTATTCAGCATTAATGTTTGTATGGGGTGGTTTTCAGATGAAACATTAAATTGAAGTTCCATCTGCCTAAACTTAGAAGTTATTAATGATGTTAAAATTTCTTATTACTGTGGTTTAGAAAAAGAGAATGTATATATAATTGTGTCCTGGCTGACATTTTATTTTTTTGAAATGAAACGATGGCTGAATTGTCACTAACAGAAATGTTCATTGAAGAGAACAGAATGTTGCAGAGTTTACAGAGGAATTCAAAATTATATATCAGAAACATAAAATATCACTCTAGAAAATGCCGTTTAATGTAGCATAAAATAACACAATTTAATCTCTAAGCAGGTGTGACACTGATTGGAAGCAAGCATAATTACTCCTTTATCTCATTCAGTAAACAATCTCTATAATATTCACTTTATTGTGAAATTGTTATATTATTTCAAAAATTGACTCATTCATTTATAAGCTTTGCATTTTCATTTCCACATAAACTGAACAGCATGTTAAAGCTGACTGATGAACAAGACTTACTTTCCACACATTAAAATGTTAAAATGGCAAATAAGAATATCTTGTACCAGAGGGTTAGAGATGGCCAAAAGAGGAACTTTCACTGAACTAGATTAGGGATACAATTCCTAAGAGGGTATTATACAAGTATCTAGCAGCCCAATAATATGTTTTAATACATAAGGCTTTGTGATCAATAAATTACTGATTTTAATAATGATCATATTTTATTTTTTGATACATAAACTAAGATGCTAAAGTTGACTTAAGATTAATACTTTGTCCCATAGCTAATATAACAATTTGAGTTTGAAATTGTTATATATTCTCAACTGATTTTCACATGTTCTGAAGAGGGATATGAGAAGTAGTTGATGGTGCTTATCGGCAAGCTTATCAGGAGAGATGTCTCGGGGTATGAAGTGACGTTATAGCTGATGATATTTAAGCAGACCACTCTGGCTTGGGATCAACAGAATATTACAGTGAGGCCTCACAGTACACACAGTATACACAACACCACCAATTGCTGGGGGGCAGTTCAATAGAAGCAATCACAAGACACCAATCAAAGTAAGAGAACTTGCCACACATTTTATTATGTGATGCCAGCAGAATGTCTCCCCATCAGGCAGCCAAAGAGTATTATCTCTGCAATCAGGGGAGCCAGAGAAAAACACAAGGACCTATGTATGGGAAAATGAGAGCTTATCCACCTGACACTATGTATTAATCTGTTAGCATGCAGCTATGAAGAAATACCCGAGGCTGAGTAATTTATGAAGAAAAGAGTTTTAATTGACTCACAGTTCTGCATGGCTGGGGAGGCCTCAGGAAACTTAAAATTGTGGCAGAAAGGGAAGCAAGATATCTTTCTTCACATGGTGGTAGGAGAGAGAAGAATGAGAACCGAGTGAAGAAGGAAGCCCCTTATAAAATCGTCAGATCTCATGAGCACTTTCTCACTATCACAAGAATAGCGTGGGGGAAACCGCTCCCATGATTCAATTACCTCCTACTGGGTCCCTCCCATGACACATGGGGATTATGAGAACTAAAATTCAAGATGAGATTTAGGTGGGAACACAGCCAAATTATATCATTCCACCCCTGACCCCTCCCGAATCTTATGTCTTCACATTTCAAAACACAATCATGCTTTTCTACCAGTCTCCCAAAATCTCACCTCATTCCAGCATTAACCCCAAAAGTTCAAGTCTAAGGTCTCATTTAAGATAAGGCAAGTCCCTTCCACCTATGAGCCTACAAAATCAAAAGCGAGTTAGTTACTTTCTAGATACAATGAGGGTACAGGCATTGGGCAAATAAATCTGGCCCAAATGGGACAAATTGGCCAAAGCAAAGGGGCCACAAGCCCTATTCAAGTCAGAAACCAATAGGGCAATCATTAAATCTTAAAGTTCCAAAATGATCTCCTTTGACTCCATGTCTCACATCCAAGTCATGCTGATGCAAGAGGTGGTCTCCCATGGCCTTGCACAGCTCCACCCCTGTGCCTATGCAGGGTACAGGTCCCCTCCCAGCTACTTTCATGGGCTGGCATTGAGTATCTTTGGCTTTTCCAGCCATACAGTGCAAAGCCCTCAGTGGATCTACCATACAGGGGTCTGGAGAATGATGGTCCTCTTCTCATAGCTCCACTAGATGACACTGTTCCAGTGGGGACTCTGTGTGAGGGCTCCAACCACACATTTTCTTTCTGTAGTGCCCTAGCAGAGGTTCCCCATAAAGGCTGTACTCCTTTAGCAGACTTCTGCCTGGACATCCAGATGTTTCTATACATGCTCTGAAACCTAGGCGGAGGTTCCCAAAACTCAATTCTTGTCTTCTGCACACCCACAGGCCCAACACCACATGGAAGCTGCCAAAGTTTGGGGCTTGTACCCTCTGAAGCAGTGACCTGAGCTGTACCTTGAACCCTTTTAGCCATGACTTGAGGCGCTGGAATGCAGAGAAGCAAGTCTTTAGGCTACGTTCAGCAGGGCAACCCTGGACCTCACCCACAAAACCATTTTTTCCTCCTAGGCCTTCTGGCATGTGATGGAAGGAACTGTCATGAAGGTCTCTGACATGCCCTGGAAGCATTTTCCCCATTGTCTTGTTGATTAGCACTTGGCTCCTTGTTACTTATGCAAATTTCTGCAGCTGGCTTAAATTTCTCCTTAGAAAATGGATTTTTCTTTTTTATCACATCATCAGGCTGCAAATTTTCTAAACTTTTACGCTCTGCTTCCTCTTGAATGCTTTGTCACTTAGAAATGTCTTCTTCCAGATACCCTAAATCATATCTCTTAAGTTCTATGTTCCACAGATCTCTAGGGCAAGAGCAAAATGCCACCAGTCTCTTTGCATAGCAAGAGCGACCTTTACTCCAGTTCCCAACAAGTTCCTCCTCTCTATCTGAGAGCACCTCAGCCTGGACTTCATTGTCCATATCACTATCAGCATTTTGGTCAAAGCCATTCAACAGGTCTCTAGAAATTTCCAAACTTTCCCACATCTTCCTGTCTTCTGAGTCCTCCAAACTGTTCCAATCTCTGCCTGTTACCCAGTTCCAAAGTCGCTTCCACACTTTTTGGTATTTTTACAACAGTGTCCCCATATTCCCAGTACCAATTTACTGTGTGAATTCTTCTCACACTGTTTTAAAGAAATACTCAAGACTGAGTACTTTATTTTTTAAAAAGAGGTTTATTTGACTCACAGTTTAACATAGTTGGGAAACCCTCAGGGCACATGCAATCATGGAAGAAGGGGAAGAAACATGTCCTTCACATGGTGACAGGAAAGAGAAAAATGAGAACTGAGTGAAGGGGAAAGCTTCTCATAAAACCATCAAATCTCATGAGAACTTACTCCCTATCACAAGAATAGCATGGGGGAACTGCCTTCCTGATTCAATTACCTCTCACTGTGTCCATCCCATGACATGGGGATGATGGGAACTACAATTCAAGATGAGATTTGGGTGGGGCCACAGCCAAACCATATCTCACTAGGAGGTTACATGAGTTCTCCTTACTAGCCCCTAAATTATCCTGTCATCTGGGAGATGAGAAAGGGGAGGGAAAGAAAATCTCCAAGGACAGGAAATTTATCTTAACAAGAGTGATTCATGCAATGAGACTGTTTTATTTATTGAATTGGACTTAGTTTAATAGATAAAATTGATTTGAAGTTTTCCTTTTACTATCCTGAAAAGTGAGGGCTTTCGCTCTAGGAAATAAACTCAATATCTTTAAACACACTGACACACAGACACACACACACACACACACACAGAGATTTGCATATATCAACTTTATTACAGAGAAAGCACACAGTCACATGTTATCTTTATCAAATATCTATAGTGTTTAGAGTATGAATGAATTAGATATATAGTCACTAAAGAATAAATGTCCTGTATTTTATGAAATAAAAATTCAATGAGAATCTACAAGACGATGAATACATAATTTAATGAAATACATATTTTAAAAATGTATTTATATTTTTATCTGTATGTATGTACTCATATTTTAAAATAGCAATATTTTAAAACTCATATTTGTGTGTGTATACATATACACACACACACACACACACATATACATATGCAACTGTAATATTAAAAAAAAGAGACTTTTGAATGTTTTACCTTTATAAATATGGACAAAATCCACCATAGAATAGAAATACACTAATACAGAAATTTTAAAATTTAAAGAGATAAAATCAACTTATAATATTCAAAGATGTACAGAATTCCTCCTAAATAATATATACATATATACATATATATATATATTTATATATATATATATATATTTTTAGATGGAGTCTCGCTCTGTCACCCAGGCTGAAGTGCAGTGGTACTATCTCGGCTCACTGCAACCTCAACTTTCAAGGTTCAAGTGATTCTCCTGCCTCAGCCTCCTGAGTAGCTGGGATTACAGGCACACGCCACCACGCCCAGCTAATTTTTGTATTTTTAGTAGAGACGGGGTTTCACCATGTTGGTCAAGCTGGTCTCAAACTCCTGCTCTTGTGATCTGCCCACCTCAGCCTCCCAGAATGCTGGGATTACAGGCATGAGCCACCACTCCCGGCCATAATACTTTTTTAATATCAAAGAAATATATGTTTAATAAGACTATTATTTTCTAGTATCCCAAATTATACAAATATGCTTAAAATTGGTGCATAAAGCCCTGTGTTTTATGCCAGCATTCATGAAACTGTGTCAGGCCAAAATGTTAGCTTAAAAATGGGTAAACATTTTAGATCCTTCACAGGATTGACTTTGTCAATAAAGATGAAATGCTACCAGAGACATGACTTTTAGGAAGAGAAATCCAATGATCTTTAGGACTAGGTTCAAAGATATGAAATAACTTTTAGGATCTGTTAGTGAATGTTCTCACCCAAGTAGAGGATATGTGTAGGGGGCTAAGATCGTTGACTGCCATGGCTGTTAATGAATGAGTTAAATTAATGTAGAGTGGGCTGAGCAATGAAGTTATGGCCAAAATGTGATGCCCAAATGGGAGTTTAGATTTTGATTCTTCTTCTCTGGGTTGACAGAGGAATGCATGATATCACGACATTGGGTTAGCAAGCCTAATGGCCCAATCCAGAAGCAATATGACTGTGTCTCCTTGTCTAAGGTGTATCTAAAGGTGAGATACATATTGAAGACAGTTACTATCCAATAGAGAGCTTTAAGTAGATCAAAGACATTAGAAGTGTGTTTGGTTAAGATGTGAGTAGCATACCAACCAAGACTTTGAAAGAAAATGTTCCATGCTCATTATTAATAGCACGAAGCCCCTCTCAAAATTGCATCTTCTTATACCTCATTCATCTCCACCTCAATCTCAGCTGCTTTAAAGATAAAGATGTTTTAGAGTATGGACAGCCTATATTTGTTCCCAGAAGAAACAGAAGTCTCCACACATTCATCCAGGTATAGGTGAATGTCAAGAATAGTAATTCAAATTATTATAGCTCTGTTTAGTACAGACTCCAAAGTTACTATCCAGGCAAGTTTAATGAGAAAAGGGGACATTTGAAATCAAGTGAAGAATATTGAGTAAATGGGAGGCGACTCTTGTATTCAGGAACTGCCACCACTTATATTGAGGTGCTAGTGGAACCTTACACATTGGCTCACTCCACTTCACGTGTCTTCCTGTTCCCTGCCGAGTAGATATAAATAATATATTATCCAAGGAAAGAGAGACAAATCATAGCTTTATTTAAATTCTTACTGAATACAAGCGTACTGAGGACTATTTTCCAGTGTGATAGTGCCACCCATTAGACTCCGGAACTAACTACTATTCCTTAAAAAATTGTGGAAGGTCTAGCTTCAGTGGCTATTTACATTTCCACGAAAAAGAATCTGTCTCTCTGGGGGAAACTTTAACCTCCACTGCACTACATAAATCAAAACTACTGGCTCAGTGGAGCCCTCGATTCACAGAAGTTCCTCTAAATGTCTAGGTCTAGTTCCTTGTGGTTTGGCTTAGCTAAAACTGAAGACTATGTACTGGACTGTTTGGCGAAGCTACTGAACTTCAGCACCAGCTATGCACAACCAAAAAATGGGTTTGTTGCACTTGTGAGTCGGCAAAACTTAAGGTCATTCTTCTACTTGTAATCAATACTCTACTTGGCAAAACTTATATTTTTACTGATTCTTGGGTATTTCCATTGGTATTATACATGTTATTCTGTCCTTTGGAAAATTACAGACAAGTAGGTTAAACATTTAGCTATTTGGAGATGCAATCTGTGGAAACAACTCATTGCTATCACGTGAACTATCTGTGTTACTCATGTAGATGCCATGGTTACGTCCCATTTCTGATGAGATTAACTGAGATCAACTTGCTGATGGAGCCTTCACTGTGTAGCTTGCCACTAATGCTCACTGGATCTATCATCATCCCAGACATGGCAACATATCCATCATAGTAAAGGACTCTATGATTTTGATTCAGAGGCTACTACTGTATGTCAGACATTAGACCCCTACCTAAAATTTACCAACTGTCTTTCAGGGAAGGGTGACACATTAGACGAGGAAGTATCTTCTCTCCTCTTGACAGTTTGACTACCTTAGTCTTTGGCCTCTTCTCAGGACTATCAGTGGTATCTTTCCAAAGTTAATACTATTCCAGTTTGCCATTCTGTTTGGTTCTATCCAATTAGCTAACTCCAGTGACTCTCTTTTAGCCTTTTACAATTATCCATGTTGTAATTTTAACTCTCTGGATCATTTGCAACAAGATTATGGTGTGTCTGTTATCACTAAAGCCACTGAACAATGAGCCGATAGTGAAGGGTAGTAAAGGAGTACAGCTTGTGGTACTTTTTAACATTGAAATGATCTTGAAAATTGACTCAAAATGATTTGTGACTCTATCTCTTTCATGACTTTCTTTCCCACACTCTTCAGTTAGGCTGTTTGGTCAGTGGATGTCTTGTCTCTAGACAGAGATTATCTAGTCTTAATTAAATAGTGAATGTGCTGTGGTCGTTTTCTCTTTCTCCCATCTCAGTATCCCCAGCTTTTCTACCCTTGTGCCTGCCAAGCAGGAGGGGACTTGGTAAGTAACACATATATTTTGTTTTAATATTTCCCTGACAGATTACATGCTTGAGAAAGGGGAAAGCAGAGCTAGCTCACTCTCACCAGGCCCAAAGCCCAGGACCAAGTCATCTCAATACCTGTTTGTATCAAAATAGTCTTGAACATAGAGGCATTTCCCTAACAACATTAGTAAATAAGATCAGACAATATGTAAAAAGTACCTGACCATGTTATATTTTGTCTAGAAAGACATGATTTTTAAACATCGAATAATGTAATTACCTATTCAACAAACTAAGAGAAAAATATACAATCATTTCATTAAATATAAAAAATTATTTGATAAAATTGAAAACCAGAAAAACAACCCAAAAATGACCCCAGCTAGTCCACTATGGTGGACCTGTTGGTTGGGCCTGTAGGAATGAGCCCTGTATCTATAACAACAGAGGTTGACCTGAAACCTGGGTCTACAAGGACTTACCTGGTTCTTGAGTAGGCCTTGAACCTGAGTCTGCAGGAGGTGGCCAGATACTAGGATGGGCCTGGCACCTGGGTCAACTGGGATGGGCCTGGAACCTGAGTATATGGAGGTGAGTCTGAGTTCTGAGTCTATGAAGGCTGGCCTGATACCTGGATCTCCAGGGGTAATCTTGGTGCCTTAGTCCACAGGGTCTGTCCTGACACCAGGGTCTGTTGGAGCAGGCCTAGACCCTAGGTAAAATCTGGAGCAGAGTGCCTTCTGGAGCCGAGGGCTGGCCTGGAGCCTGGATTTTAGAGGGGTTTTCTGAAGCCTAGGATCATGGGTCCTGGCCTGTTGCCTAAGCCATTGGGGCTGGCCTGGAGCCTGGAGCCAAGAAGATTTTTCTTGAGCCTTTTTCTCTACTGGTGCCAGCCTGGATTCCAGATGTGCAGTTACTAGCTTAGAGGCTAGGTCCATAAAGACAGGCCTAGATCCTGGGGCTTCTGGGGCCTGCCTGGCATCTGGTTGCAGAGGAACAATCCAGGAGCCTAGGTCTCTGGTGGCCAATTCAAATCTGAAGACTTGGTCTACTGGAGCATGAAGTTGTAGCAAGTGACTTGAAGCATGGGACTGTGGGGAATGGCCTGGCATTGGGTAGCCCTGGGGCTTGTATCTTGTGTCAAGTGTGCTTGCCTGGTGTTTGAGGCCAGGAATGCTGACCTGGTATTGAGGCAGCCTTCAGCCTGTGGTTTCAGAGGCTGGCCTGGAGCTAGATGGTCCGAAATTATGTATTTGCAGGGACTGGACTGGAAGCTGGATCCCTAAATGTTTGCCTAAAGACTGAGATTGTGGGTGCTGGCCTGGCAGTAGGAGCAGTTTGGAGTTTGGGGCCACGGGGGTTGGCCTGGCAGGTGGACTGCCTAGACACCAAGACCCATACACAGACCTGAAGCCTGGAGAGGCAGGATCCAGCCTGGTGCTTTGGCAGCCACAGAGGCTCAGTCTGCAGGTACTAACCTAGGGTCTGGGACCATTAAAGCTTTATCAATGCTGGATTTTCCAGGGGTGGGTACAGTTTTGAGGTCTGAGGCCTAGTCCAGTGCTCATTTCTTCCTCCTTCCTCCACCACTGAGGCTCTCTCTCTCCAAGCTGTGCTGCAGGGGGTTGCAAGAGGGGTGGCCTGGGTCACATAAAACTGTCTTTTCTACACTCTTCAATGTGTGCTTTCTTATTTCTGTGCATCTTCAGGTACTCTAATTGCTCATCTAATTCCCTGGATCTTGTGAAGATAATTTTGCTTTTGGTTAGTTGTTCGAATTGGTATTTCTGCAGGGAAACAAATGCTCAAGAGTCCTGGTCCACCCTCTTGCTGACATCTCTATACTGATTTGTTAAGAGAAATCAAACAAGGATCAGAGATAAGGAAGGTCAACCAGTTGTATAAAAATTTTTCTTCTCCCAAATTGATCAACAGATTAATGCCATTTCAATCAGGAATAACTAAGGCAATCTTGGGGAAACGCTAAGAAGCTGAAATACTTTACCATCTGTAAAACCTACTTTAAAGCTATAGTATCTAAGAAAATTTAGTTACAGAGTAATAGTAAAAAAATAGATTATTTTCAAACAGAATTTATATATATATGACATTAAAAACATGGGGTCAGAAAGTACAGCCTGTGGGCCAAATCTAGGCTACTGCCCATTTTAAGAAATAAAATTATATTTGAGGGCTGGGAGTGGTGACTCACGCCTGTAATCCCAGCACTTTGGGAGGCTGAGGCGGGTAGATCACCTGAGGTCAGGAATTTAAGACCAGCCTGGCCAACTTGGTAAACCCTGTCTCTACTAAAAATACAAAAAATTGGCTGGGCATGGTGGCAGGTGCTGTAATCCCAGCTGCTCTGGAGGCTGAGGCAGGACAATTGCTTGAACCTGGGAGGCAGAGGTTGCAGTGAGCCGAGATCACTCCATTGTATTCCAGCCTGGGCAGCAAGAGTGAAACTCTGTCTCAAAAATAAATAAAATAAAATAAAATAAAATAAAATAAAATATAAAAATAAAATGAAATAAAATAAAATTTGAGCATAGGCCCATCTCTTCACTTATGGTCTGGTCTATGGCTACTGTCTGCTTCAACAGCAGAGCTGAGTTATTGTGGCAGAGACAAGCCCTAAACGTCTAAAACATTTTAAACCTGACACTTTACAGGAAGTTTGTCACCTCTGTTGCAGTATAGAGCATTGGGGAAGAGACAGTCTATTCAATAAATGCTGTCGGTCATTTGTATATCCAAATGAAAGGTAATGAAATTTACTCCATGTCATATCAGATACAAAATTGAATGCACTGTGTTTTATAGACCTAAACATGTCAGTGAAAGAATAAAGATGTTTATCATAAAACATAGGATAATATATTCATAACCTTGGGAGAGATAATAATTTTAGACACGATACAAAAAGCACTAACCATAAATAGAAACTGATTAAATAGGCTATAATTGATAACCTCTGTTGTCACAGAGAATGAGAATATACATTCAATACCCCAAACAAAGACTTCTTACCTGTATTATATAAAGATCTCTTACAAATTGTCAAGAAAATTTTGAAGAAATAATATAAGAAATTGAAAAATATTTCAATGTGTCTCTCAAAAGACATCCAAATGGCCCAAAAAATTATGAAAAGGTAGTTACCCATAAGAATAAAGGAAATGCAAATTAAATCTGAAATATCTATATACCACTACAAACATAATAGAACTAAAAAAGAAAAAAAAGTAACGTCAGTTTAGCAAGGATGAACTACTGATGGAGGTGAAATATTTTTCTATTTTCTTTAGAAAAATTTTTGAAATTGACTACTAATGATCTTAGATGTAGTTCCAAAAGATATATGTATATATGTCACAAAAAAAATGCATATAAGTAGCCATAGCATAATTATTTAAGCTAATCTGGAACAACAATATTTCCATTAAACAAAGAAAGAATATGTTACATGCCTAAAATAAAAGTCTATTCAGCAATGAAAATGAACTCATTGCTACTTACAATATGAATGACTTATATACATAGAGTGAATGAAAGAAATTAGACACTAAGCAATGCTTATTATGTGATTCAGGTACACAAGTTTCAATGGGTAGAAAAAACTAATATAGGATATGATATTCAAAGGTCAGCACAGAGGTGACCTTTGGGATGGAGAGAGAAGTAAACATCTGGAAGAAAAATGAAGGTTGGCTTCTGAAATCTCAATAATTATCTAATTATTTTGTAGTGGTCATAGGGTATCTGATTATTGAGCCATTACTTATGATTTCTGCATTTATACTTTGTAAGCTTTCCAGAAATGAAATAATACAAATATTAAACATAAAAACTTTCAAAAGTTTCAAAGAGTAGTTGAGGCATTGGATTTATGTGATACTCATGGTAGATGTGTTATTTCATATTCCCAGATTTGATATCTCATAGAAATCATATTTTTTAAAATAATATGGGAGAGTTAAAAGACCTCTCTGAAGTTCTTCTATTCTTTCAGAGTTCTCTGAAGAAATAGCCCGTGTATGCATTTACATGGAATGAACCTGCTGTTATGGTACAGAAAAGTCTGTCTTTGACATGCCTATTGTCACTGAAAAGGGTTTTAAAGTGTATAAAATCCTGCATGGCCTACCAGAAATTGGGAATATTTCCTGGTCTCTAGAACTTCTTTAATGGCTAAGCAAAGTCAAGGATACAAGTGCTGAATAAGCAAACCAGGTTTATATTAATACTAAGACTAACGCCAACATTTATTGAATCTTTAAATATTGGAAAGGCACTTTTTAATGGAGAATAAGTTTCAAATGTAATGTCCCAGGGAATCTTACGGAGCAATTGCTTTTATCCCCTTTTTATAGATGAATAAATCGAGGCACAAAGGCAATAAAAAGTCACATTATTGGGTAATTATACTGCAAAAGAGAAACAGGCATTATAATTCCTGTGACCAGACTTTTTAGCAATACTCAAGTATTTAAAAATATATTCCATTATGACTAAAACAGTACAGCATACCAAATGACAGAAAATTATCTAATTTACTCAAGGAACAAGGCAACCTCTTGACTAACATTAATTTAGTTTGAAGGTTATGTGATTCAAGTTTAAAATAATATTTCTAATATTCTCAACTCATTTTATAGTTTATTAATACTAAAATGTCAAAGAACATATAGAAACAGCTTAATAGTTACATAACAAACTATAATAAAACTATTTAAATATAAGCAAAGAAATAAAGTTATTATTGAAACATTCTTGAAGGCAAAAGCAAAGTCATAATTATAGTCAACAATTAACTTAGAGGAAAGGAAAGCTGATGCTTTTTGCTCCTTTTGAGGTAGTTTGTGAAGCATTTTCTTTATTATTATTATTATTATTATACTTTAAGTTATAGGGTACCTGTGCACAATGTGCAGGTTTGTTACATATGTATACATGTGCCATGTTGGTGTCCTGCACCCATTAACTCATCATTTACATTAGGTGTATCTCCTAATGCTATCCCTTCCCACAATAGGCCCTGGTGTGTGATATTCCGTTTCCTGTGCCCAAGTGATATCATTGTTCAATTCCCACCTATGAGTGAGAACATGCGGTGTTTGGTTTTCTGTTCTTGCGAAAGTTTGCTGAGAATGATGGTTTCCAGCTGCATCCATGAACCTACAAAGGACACAAACTCATCCTTTTTTATGGCTGCATAGTATTTCATGGTGTATGTGTGCCACATTTTCTTAATCCCATCTGTCTGATGGACATTTGGGTTGATTCCAAGTCATTGCTATTGTGAATAGTGCTGCAATAAACATACGTGTGCAAGTGTCTTTATAGCAGCATGATTTATAATCCTTTGGGTACATACCTAGTAACAGGATGGCTGGGTCAAATGGTATTTCTAGTTCTAGATCCTTGAGGAATCGCCACACTGTTTTCCACAATGGTTGAACAGCATTTTCAAATTATGAAGGCTTCTTTTGCCGTGGTGGGCTGCTTCATTCTTTCTTTTGTGTTCATATTGTTACCTGTACTAAATTATGCTGAATAACCTTAATGATAATAAGCCATCTTCCTTTTGTGTTATTTGTGAGTTAACAAATAGTTTTTTTAAGAAGGGAGGGTGGGATTGAACCCTGTTTTCATATATCATTCACAATCTATATATGTCATGAATATCACTACATATGAAAACAGAAGAGTACATTTTCTCTGAGAAGAACTGCACACATTAATACATGGAACAATTTTTAATTTTCTTAATAGCAGCATTTTCGCAAGGACAGCTTGCTTTTATTGAATAGATGCTGATTACACACTTTGGATTTGTGTCTCTATAGACTATATGTGTTTTCTAGTACCTAGGATCAATTCTAGCATAACCTAAGAATTGAGAGAGAGGCTTTAATCTAGAGGGTTTCAATTCCAGTATGTGAATTACTGTTTATAGAATTGTAACCTAGTTACTTAAGTGTTACTGTAAGCGCTGCAGGTAACAGGTACACAACTGTATCTTGTTTTCACTCTAATTAGTTAATAATGTAGCTTCCTGTAAGAGTAATCAGATTAAGCCCACAGCTTCTTATTGGAAGGTAGGCAGACTTTATTTCTATATCAAAGCACATTTATGTCTTCTTGCATTTTTTCCATTATTCAGTACCCAACAGAATTAAGAGAAAGACCATTTTTGTTATTGTCCTGCTGTTTCTCCTGGGTGATTGGATTGTCTATTTTAGTATCATCCTTTCTTCCATCTTGCTTATCATTTATCACACTTTGTCATTCAGTGGAGAATGACTCACTGAAGAGCCAAAACTCAAACTGTTTTCAAACTATTTCATCTCAAGCCAAACATGATTGAATATAATTCATCTTTGAGTCCAGTAGAAGAGCTAAACTTACATTGTTCAGTGCCCTTGGAATAACTGCTTGAGTGTTTAAAGACCAGCTACCTGGATGTGTAACTTGGGAAGAGGGAGAAAAAGGGCAATTAAGCTCTTAAACCACCATGTGGTGGTTAATATATTTCTTTTCTTTTTCTTTTTAGATGGAGTATCGCTCTGTCGCCCAGGCGCGATCTCTGAACGCTCTGCCTCTCGGGTTCACGCCATTCTCCTGCCTCAGCCTCCAGAGTAGCTGGGACTACAGGCGCCCGCCACCATGCCCGGCGAATTTTTTTGTATTTTTTAATAGAGACGGGGTTTCGCCGTGTTAGCCAGGGTGGTCTCGATTTCCTGACATAGTGATTCGCCCACCTCGGTCACCCAAATTGCTGGGATTACAGGCATGAGCCACCACACCCGGCCTAATACTTTTCTTTAAGGGAGCATAGCAAGTTTCAATTGAAAATTATTTCTCACTTACAGGAATGAAAATCACTTGACTAAGATTCAAACATAGTTCGCAGTAAAGATGGATTTGATAAAAATGCAGCTGGAAGAAGAGAACAACTCTCGGTTGTTTTGCCCCCTGAAGCCAGAGAAAAATTGATTTTATTTTATGCTAATTGAGGAGTGACATCAACAATCAAGTGGTGCTGTTTTCATTGTGCATTTTTAACTGCAATGAAAATCAACAAATAATACAGCTTCGTTCTATATCAATGTATTTTGCATCATGTTTACACAATGACTGATGAAACCAGATGACACCATGCCATAATATTCTCTAATTATTCACTTTATATAAATATATACTCATATAAATATGTGTGTATGTGTGCTTGTGTAGCTTTAAGTAAAATGATAATCCCACTACTATGAAAATAAAAATAAAATTTTAACATAGAAAAAAGTAGTATATCTACTATACATATAATTTTCCACGTTGTATTTGAAGTTACTGATGTGAGGAAACACACCGGTTCTTTTTTTTTTCTTTTATTTCTAAATCCCTGTAACAGTTTATATATATTTGTTTCAATATCTGAAGTGATTACACAGGTTCAAATTAATGATGATTTGCAATTTATGGTTTCAAGGAGAAAAATAATTTTCCTAGACAGTCTAATCAAACTTTAGATTTACCACTACATAAACAATTCACTCCTTTTATTAATGTTCTAATTATTAGTAGAAAAATCAAATGCTATAGGTAATAATTGGCAGTTGCCATAAATTTCACATCTATGTGAAAATAAAAAGCCCTGAATGACTCCAAATGCCTATTATACCCTTAGTGTATACTGATTTGGTATTAAATTTGGTAAATTATTTTCAAGGATTTTATTTAACTTTGCTTTTCTTACATACAGTAGCTTTGAGTGTATTTTTCAAAATGTATCTCAACCTGTGGTTTATTATTAGCTATATTAGGTCTCAATGAATCTCTTTAGGATCTGTTTTACACTTATTAAACTCACACACACACACACACAAAAGCACATAAAAACAAAGTTGGAAATGCTGACAAAAACTATAATGAACATCCCCTACTTTAACCATGCTCCCTTCTCCATATTACTTCTAGCATGAATTTTTCTTAATTCATGGCAATTTAACCAGAATACACATGGATGGTATTTGACCAAGATACTATTCCAATTCACACCTTTTTTTTTTAGGCCCTTGATGACATGACATTCAGATTCACTGGTGCTTTGCTTTTCTCAGATATCTATGACACCTTCGAAAATGTTGATGAACTGGAAGCATTCAATAAACAGTGCAGCAAAATAAAACTTTTGAAATGTGAGGTAGTGAAAGGTAGATTCTGAGTACTTTTCAAGGTTATTTTTTAATTTTTAAATTTCAAGTTCTGGGATACAAGTGCAGGATTGTTATGTAGGTAAATGTGTACAGTGGTGGTTTGCTGCACCTATCAATCTATTAACTAGGTATTAAGCCCAGCATGTATTAGCTATTTTTTCCTAATGCTCTCCCTGCATCACCCACCCCTGAAAGCCCCTAGTATGTGTTATTCCCCTCCCTGTGTCCATGTGTTCTCATTGTTCCACTCCCACTTATAAGTGAGAACATGTGATGTTTGGTTTTCTGTTCCTGTGTTAGTTTGCTGTGGAAAATAGCTTCCAGCTCTATCCATGTCCCTACAAAGGACATAGTCTCATTCCTTTTAATGGGTATATAGTATTCCATGGTGTATGTGTACCACATTAACATAGTGTTCTCTTGGATTAACCAGGGCGAGTACCAACATTTAAGGCCACAGTAAATGTCTGAACATTGATTTGCTTTCAGATTTGCTCTTGGCCTTTATTCTAGTAAAGCTCTTCCTTATTCCTTCATAGTTTGTGTGTGTGTGTGTGTGTGTGCAGTTTTCTTTTATTTTGTTCTAATTGTCTTTGTCTATTATAGTATTTATAATATGATTTGGTATTCAATAAATGGTAATCATCCAATGCAGCATCCTTTTACTTAAAGCCAAAAATATAAATTATATTTTCCAAATTTCAGGCTTGTACTATAAGCAACTAATTCTTTTAATCTGGGAATATAATAATCAAACATATGTAATAAACTAATCAGATGAAAATGTGCAATTTTCAGAGAAAATTTATTCCAAATTATCTATCCCTTTATCTAGTCTTACAAATATTCTAGTCTTCAAATATCATAAAACAACATGATTTACTCAGTGTATTTCACACTGTTGAGAGACACCTCATGTTTTTTATTCTTTGTTTTTATGTGGGAACTTGCTAGATTCCAGCCTCCTTATAAGTTTTAGTTCTTTCTGCATTAGAAAGAAGGAAACAAGCATCGCTGGCTCAGATTCTCTTGTTCTTCCTCTGGGATGTTCCTGTTCAGAGAGAGAGGGCTTCTGGTTTACTCACCAAACTCTACTGGACTGAGGAGGTCGATAAGGAGAAGCTCTTGCTCTCTGTGACTGAGTGAGTGATTTTAATATTACAGGGAGTTTTAATATTACAGGGAGTTTAAAGACCATGGTGGCTTCATATTGAGACCACTTCCTACAATCCAATTTTGGCATCATAAAACTAACATTTTCATGTGATTACTTTGTCCATTTCTCAGCTAGTTGTAACTACAGGAGATGAATGAGTCATTATATATCTTGTGTTCAAATTCTATTACATAAATTCTAAAGATGTACTTAAAGATGTTGATGTAATATCACCATTTAGGTGTTCCAGTGCAACACCGAGACAGACAAGCTGAGTCCAAGAACCTGACACATGAGTGGAAGAAGTCAAGATTGAAATGAAATTTCTAGCTCTAGCTCTTCCTGCTGTAGGTGTTTATATATTCACAGCTGATCTCCCAGACATCTGAAGACCCAGACAACCCCTCCTAATTGTGTTCTTTCTGAATTCCTTTCAAAATCTATGAACATGTTAAAATTTGTCCTTTGGTATGCCATTAAGTTATAGGATAGTTTGCTATCAAGCAATATATAAATAAAATAGATACCTGTTTTAAGAAAAAATAAATTAAAAGCTCTTTGCAGAAGTAACACTTTAAGGGTTGGCAGTTTAAATTTTGATATAAATTATTTTAATTGAAATGATTGAAAAGATACAATTGCATAATTTAATTGTTCAGCACATCCGTGTTTTCACTTTTGATGCCAGGCTTGTTTAGATTTTTTAATAAAAAATAAAACCTGCTGTGTATTCATTTTTGCATTTCCATTATGTATCATATTGATGTGCACAAAACAAATCCTAAAAAGTATTTCTTTGGTAAAGACAACTAAGTATGTCTGCATGTAAAACATTAGAGATAGTTTACCAAAGGGGACTTATTCAATCAAATAATGCACGAAGGTATTCTTATTGTTAATAAACAGTAAAAAAAATGACATTGCAGCATAAGTAAGCAAGAAAACAACAAACATACCCATAATTATTTCACTTGATGATATTCACGCATATATATGGAGCTTCACCAAAGCAAAATTTTGATGACTACACACACACACACACACACACACACACACACACGCCTGCTGTACTAAAGTGGAGAAGTGACCTATCATAAGAGTGACCCTGTAATTAATTTGCTCTTAATTCACACCAATCCATACTATTTAAGAACAAAAGAAGCTGTTTGGATTAAATAATGAAAAGTCTGTGTCACTGGCCACAGCTCCAAATAAAAAACGGTGTGAGAGAATAAAGTGTACATGAAGTGAGAGTCAGACATCTTTGGGGCTTCTCTTAAGAATTCTGATAGAGATGTGTGTGAGTGTGTGTGTGTGTGTGCATGGTCTTTTGCAGAATTCTACTTAGAAGAAGCTCTCTATATATTTCATCCTCACCTACAAACTGAATTTCATTTGAAGGTGTGGCCAGTGACCCAGGCTTCTCATTATTTAACCCAGGCAATCTCTGTTGCCCTTCAACAGGACAGATTAGTGTCATGCAAAGAGGAATTGAATTACAGGGTCACTCATAAGATAGGTCACCTTTTCATCTTAGTGGCAGTAACATGATTACTGGCGCAGTCAATGAAGACCAGCAGCTGATCAGGACCAAGCATCAGGTAGAGTTTTCAGGCTCATTCCAACTGGCAAAATAAAAATCTATATTGGGACCCCTGAGACATGAAGAGAGAACAAAATTGCTTTGAGCCACTGTGGTGGTTGATAAATGGCACACTTAGAGAAAAACAGTAGTCTCTCTACCCACCCGCCCAACACTAGCTAAATTCAAAGGAAATATGTACCTCTCTGGTATGCAATTAAGTAATTTATTCCCTCTCACCAGCAAAAAAAAAATACCATTGTGTTCATTATTCACTGTTCACATTCAAAGGGATGTTAAATATGGATAATTTTTCAAAAAAGTTATGTGTAAAACAATAACAAAACTCTACGTAGAATATGTATGTTAACATAATTTTATTTTTATTTTTATTTATTTTTGTTTTTTGAGATGGAGTCTCGCTCTGTCGCCCAGACGGGAGTCCATTGGCGCTATCTTGGCTCACTGGAAGCTTCACCTCCCAGGTTCACGCCATTTTCCTACCTCAACCTCCCAAGTAGCTGGGACTACAGGTACCTGCCACCATGCCCGGCTAATTTTTTGTGTGTGTGCTTTTAGTAGAGATAGGGTTTCACCGTGTTAGCCAGGATGGTCTCAATCTCCTGACCTCGTGATCCACCTGCCTCGGCCTCCCAAAGTGCTGGGATTACAGGCGTGAGCCACCGCGCCTGGCCAACATAATTAATTTTTAAAAGGCAAGTAGCATGTACAATAAATATATTTAAGATTACATGAAAAAGAGGAATCTATTCAGACATCAGAGGAATGAGATTCAAAGAAGAAGGCACAAAGTTCAAAGAAGGCATCACAAACATAGCGAAGGTTATATTCAATCTAGTGTCTTTCATTATGTAGAATACATGCAATTAATCATTAGATGGAATTGATTAAATAAGTCTAAATCAGTCTGCATCAGTCAAATGAATCTAAATATCAGGCTGCTTTAGGATTTTTTAAAATATATATACTTTAAGTTCTGGGATACATGTGCAGAACGTGCAGGTTTGTTACATAAAGATACGAGTGCCATGGTGGTTTGCTGCACACATCAACACATCATCTACATAAGATGTTTCTCCTAATGCTATCCCTCCCCTTGCCCCTGAGCCCCCGACAGGCTCTGGTGTGATGTTCCCCTCCCTGTGTCCATGTGTTCTCATAGTTCAACTCCCACTTATGAGTGAGAACATGCAGTGTTTGGTTTTCTGTTCCTGTGTTATTTTGCTAAGAATGATGGCTTCCAGCTTCATCCATGTCCCTGCAAAGGACATGATCTCATTCTTTTTTATGGCTGCATAGTATTCCATGGTGTATATGTGCTACTTTTTCTTTATCCAGTCTATCACTGATGGACATTTGGGTTGGTTCCAAGTCTTTGCTATTGTGAATAGTGCTGCAATAAACACATGTGTGCATGTACCTTTATAGTATAATGATTTATAACCCTTTGGGTGTATACCCAATAATGGGATTGCTGAGTCAAGTGGTATTTCTGGTTCTAGATCCTTGAGGAATCATCACACTGTCTTCCGCAATGGTTGAACAAATTTACACTCCCACCAACAGTGTAAAATCATTCCCATTTCTCCACATCATCTCCAGCATCTGTTGTTCCCTGACTTTTTAATGATTGCCATTCTAACTGGCATGAGATGGTATCTCGTTGTGGTTTTGATTTGCATTTCTCTAATCACCAGAAATTATGAGCTTTTTTTCGTATGTTTGTTGGCCACATAAATGTCTTCTTTTGAGAAATGTCTGTACATATCCTTCTCCCACTTTTTGATGGGATTGTTTGTTTTTTTTCTTGTAAATTTGTTTAAGTTCCTTGTATAATGGAGTCAATAGCTCATTAATAAAAGCTATGTATATATAAAATAAAAAAAATTTATTAGAGTTTAAAATTTATTAACATAAATTATATTAAATATTTTCATAATCCTTGACACATTTTGTTCTTATGTAACTAGAAAGTATAACTCTTACATAATAATGAAATGCATTAAGAGAAAGATTTTTCATAGTATTTTAAATAAAATTTATATTAATATCAAATTGTATCCCTTCCCAGGATTTTTGAATAAAAAATGAAATATCCTCGTTTCCATGATACCAACCAAAGTGATATCAAGCAATACAGTGAAGGGGTTACTTATTCTTTAAGAATATGTCAAACATTCCAAAATAGTGATAAACTCATATTTTCATATAATTAAATAATTTCTGCTCATTTGTATATTTTCTATCTTATCATCTTAATCCAATTTATTACCTTTTACTTCATTTTACCTGATAATAACAGTGAATTTCAGAGAAATTAAATTACCTATCTGCCTGTCTATGGAACTTTCTTATATAATTAATTGAAAAATTACTTGAACATGATCTTTCTAACTCTTAGGTTAATGTTTGTTTGTTTTTAATTAACTACTTAAGTATAATTAATATTACTGATTTGATTACTGAATTATGTTTACTAAAATTTGAACTAAGGTTTAAATAATCCCACGTGCACTCTAAAATACACTAAAGCCTCCCCTGGCTTAAACTAACACTAAACATAACTAATATTTTTTAGTCCTTGTTATTTATATTCTTTTCTCTATTCATCTTGTCATTATTTACCCCTGCTCCTCATTAATGCTAATCTAAAACAGGTGAAATGACTTTAACACTTCTAATGCTTTTACTTATGTTTACTCCTAAAGTACTTAATAGGCAGCACAAGGTATACAGTGCAATATAATGATGCAGACAAGAGACAATGGCTACTTCTTGAAGTGTGGTAGTTTTGGCAACTCCTCAAGTAGCTACATCAGTGAGTTTTTATGTTTTGGCTTACTGTCCTTTACAACACTCCAGCTAATACAGAGAAAGTTTAATCCATCTCTGGAGCCCAGGGGGAGAGAGTAAAGTGGTCACAGTGAGATTTGTAAGCTTGTAAAATCTCTTGTCTCTTTTTATAGATATTAATTGAAACTGTGGGCTAAGATAACTTAAGGAATAAAAGACACACATGCACACACACACACACACAGACACACACGGTGGTAACATGAAATAGCCTAAGAAGGGCCTTTTGAATTTCAACATTTATTGGGCGATATGAGGAAGTTTGACACTCCAAAACATAGTCAAAAATATGAGGATGATTAGAAAAACATCACATCTTGTCAAAAAAGCCAAGTGGATACGGTGTTGCAGGATGTATGGTATACTGAATAGACAAAACCGACAAAACAGATGATGAACAAAATCTATTTGTTATTTGGCAATATTTATTGATTAATATCTTTTAGGAAGCTAATATTCCTAGTGAGCTGTTGCCTTCATTTGTGTCTCAGCAGGTGAACAGGGCAAAAATGTTTGGAAGTCTAACTCCCAATAATTCTGCTTAAAGAGTAACCTCTGATGGTCATGAAATAAAGTTTTATATTCAGTCAAGTAGGTAGTTAAATGTCACTCACATCTAAGAGAAGTAAAACTTGAGTTTAACTGTATCTATTGGAAAACATAAAATATCTCCTAAATATATCCATAAAGGCTGTGTTTCTGGAATAAAATTGATCATGTATCAAAAATAGAGAAAAATGAAGAAAATTAAATGCATTAGTCATAATATTGTCTTGAAAGTTTTTGAATTTTTCCTAATTCCCTTATTTATTAAGATAAAAAATATATTACACCTTAATATGCTCTGATAAATGTCAGTGTCTTGCATAGCAAGCTTAGCTGTGGTTAAATATATGATTTTTGAAGAGCAATAGAAAAATATCAGTAGAACTAAGAATTGATTTTTTGAAAACAGCAATGAAATTGACATACCACCCTTACACAGTGTTACTAAGAAAAAAGAGAGAATAGTCAAATAATTAAAATCAGAAATAAACAAATGTAAATTACAATCAGAACCACAAAATAAAAGAATTAAAATAAAATAATATTAAATATGTTAACAAATTGAATAATCTAGAAGAAATAGCTAAATTCCTAAAAACACACAACCTACTCAGATTGAATCATGAAGAAATAAGATATATGAAGAGTTTAATAACTGGTAAGTAAACTAAATAATTAATGAAAAGCTCCCAACAAACAAAAACCTCAAACCAGATAGCCTCATTAAAGAATGTTACCAAACATTTAAAGAATTAACATCAATTCTCTCGAAACTCTTCAAAAAATTGTAAAGTAGGGAAAACTTTTGCGCTAACTTTATAAAGCCAGATTTACCCTGATATTGTCAATGCCAGACAAAGACATTGCAAGAAAATAAAATTAATAACCAATATCCCTGATGAATATTAATACAAAAGCTCTCAGAAAATGCTAAAAACTTAATTCAACAACACATTAAAATAATTAAACACTACAAACAAGTAAAATGTATTCCTGGGATGCAAGGATGGTTCAACTTATAAAAAGCAATCAATGCAGTACACCACATTTGCAGAATAAAAGACAAAAACTCTATGATCATGTCAACTTTTGCAGAGAAACTGTTCAACAATATTCAATGCCCTTTCATGATAAAAATTATATGAACGAATACAATGCTCTTTCATGATAAAAGTCATGCAACAGAACACGAATAGAAAAAAATTATCTTAAAATAATAAAGGTCATATATGAAAAGCCCAGTTAGCATCACACTTTATGATGAATTAATGAAATCTTTTCCTCTAAAATAGGAAGAAGACAAGGATGCCCACCAATATCACTTTTGTTTAACACGTTATGGGAAGGCCTAGACAGAGCAGTTAAGCAAGAGAAATACAAGGCATCCACATTTGAAAGAAAAAAGTACTTTTACCTGTTCACAAATGACAGGACCTTGTATATAGAAAACCTTAAATATTATATAAAAACAAATCTGTTAGAGTTAATAAATTCAGCAGAGTTGCAAAACACATAATCAATACATTAAAATCAGTTGCATTTCTATAGCATAGCAATGAACAATGAGAATACAAAAGTAAGAAAATAAATCCATTTAAAACAATATAAAAAATGTTTAAGGCAAAAGACTTATATACTACAAATTAGAAAGTATTGCTGAAATAAATTATATAAATCATAAATAAATGGGATGTTATCTCATGTTTATGGATTGGAAGCCTAATTTTTTTTTTTTTTTTTTTTTTGATGTGGGGGACTGAGTCTAGCTCTGTTGCCAGGCTGGAGTGCAGTGGCGTGATCTCAACTCACTGCAACCTCCATCTCCCGGGTTTGAGCAATTCTACTGCCTCAGCCTCCTGAGTAGCTGGAACTATAGGCATGAATCACCACGCCCAGCTAATTTTTTTTGTATTTGTAGTAGAGACAGGGTTTCACCATGTTGACCAGGATGGTCTCAATCTCTTGACCTCATGATCTGCCCACCTCAGCCTCCCAAAGTGCTGGGATTACAGGTGTGAGCCACTGTGCCCAGCCTGGAAGACTTAATTGTTAAGATGTCAGTATTACCCAAAACTATCTTTCGATTTAATGCAATTCCAATAAAAATCCCAGCAGTATTTTTTGCAGAAATAGAAATAATCATTTAAAAATACATATGGATTCTTAAGGGACCCTCAGTAGCTTACTCTTGACAAATAACAAAACTAGAGGACTCATACTTCCTTATTTCAAAATGTTTTACAAAGCTATGATAAGTCAAACATTGTGGTACTGACATGTAGACAGACATGTAGCCCAGTGGAACAGTACAAAGGGCTGAAAAATCAACTCTCGTACATATATTGAAATGATTTTCAAGAAAGGTGCCAAGACAAGTCAATGGGGAAATGACAGTTTTTATTATAAACGGTATAAAGAAAACTGTATATCCACATGTAAAATAATGCATTTGAACCCTTATACCACATACAAAAATGAGCTCAAAGTGGATTAAATAGCTCAATATTAAGATTCTACACTATAGAAGTCCTAGAAGAACATACAGGAGAAACTCTTCATGACAGCAGATTTGACAATGATTTCTTGGCTATGACATCAAGAATACAGGCAACAAAAACAAAAATACACAAATGGGACCACATCAAACGTTAAAACTTTTATGTATCAAAGGACATGATCAACAGATTGAAAATGGAACCTGTAAAATTATTTGCAAGTCCTATACTCAAAAATGAATTAATATCCAGAATTCATAAAGACCTTGCACAACTCAAAACCAGAATAAAATTGCTTAATTTAAAAGTGGGAAATGACTTAAATAACTGTTTCCAAAGATGATATACAAATCACTAAAAAGTACATAACAAGATATGAAACATCACTAATCAGAGGAATGCAAATCCAAACCACAATAAGATACTTCACACTCATTACAGTGACTACAATCAAAAACATAAAAACATTGGGAGTTATACCTGATGTAAATGATTAGTTGATGGGTGCTGACAAGTTGACGGGTGCAGCACACCAACATGGCACAAGTATACATATGTAACAAACCTGCACGTTATGCACATGTACCCTAGAACTTAAAGTATAATAATAATAGTAATAAAAATATAAAAAATAATAATAATAATAAAAAGAAATGCCACATAGAAGAGTGTCAAAGACTGTGTATCTGGTGGTTTGCATGGTACAGGCTCTGAATGCTTTTAGAAAAGTCAAGAGTCTGTATAAGAGCAGGAGAAAAATCCCAGAGAAGTTGCAAGAAAGCCCCTTGAAAGGTCTGTCACTCTGCTGTGATAAAAGCTAACAGATGAAAAAATGGAACATGTTACCAGCTAGAATTTCAGCTAGCTTCATGAGAATGAAGGAAACTAGATTGAGTATAATTTCTGAATCTCAAGAGAAAAGAAGATTCCATGCAACAAATAAGACCAACTTTCATAAGGTGAAGCCTCCACCAACAATTCTCACTTTAATCAGCTGTGCTTTCAAATGACAGGGAGGCAGCAAACACATTTAAAATATAGGTGCTAATCTGTGTTACCTGTGGTTTTGAATACTACAGGAAGAATCTGACAGAGTGCTTACTGTGCTGCATAAAACAATTACATAATGAGCTTATTACCAATCCCTGATGAAAATCTTGGTCACAATCCTAAAAGTATTTGTAATGATCAAATTATACCTTCTCCTTGAAAAAGAATTTGTATCATTTTATAAAAATATGTTTTCTTAATAAGATTTTGTTGTTGCTATTAAAGATATAGAATTCAAAAAAAAAGAAAGAAAGAATGTAATAAGTGTTGGCAGGAGTGTGTGAGTTGAAACCCAGAAATTTTAAAAAATGGTGTAACCAGTTTGGAAAAGAGTATGACAGTTCCTCAAATAACTATAAATATCATGTGATTCATCAATCTTACTTCAACTCTCTCCAACACAAAAAATTTGAAAGCAGGGTTTAACTAGTGAGTTCAGTTGTTTCCCTCATATTATATGTGTAAATACATAAGGCACTGAGGAATTAAGTAATCTACAAAAGGCCATCCTTTTACTAGATGGAAAAGCTAGGAGACAAGATCTACAGCCTGCTTCCAAAGGAGAGGCCTTTCTCTGTATCGATTCTGTGTGAGCACTAAACATGGAAAACAAAAAGCTAGAAAGATCTCAAATTGACATACTAACATCACAACTATAAGAACCAGAGAATCAAGAGAAAACAAACTCCAAAGCTAGAAGACAGGAAATAACCAAGATCGGAGTGGAAATGAAGAAGATAGAGATACGAAATACCCTTCAAAAAAAATCAGTAAATCCAGGACATTTTTTATAAAGAAAATTAAAAAAAAAGACTGCTAGCTAGATTAATAAAGAATAAAAGAGAGAAGAATCAAATAGACACAATAATAATGATAAAGGGGATATCAACACTGACCCCACAGAAATACAACCAACCATCAGAGAATAGTATAAACACCTTTATGTGAAGAAAATAGAAAATCTAGAAGAAATAGATAAATTCCTGGACACATACACCCTCCCAAGACTAAACCAAGAAGAAGTGGAATCCCTGAATAGACCAATAACAAGTTTGAAAATTGATGCAGTAATAAACAGCCTACTAATGAAACAAATCCCAGGAACATATGGATTTATAGCAGAATTCTACTGGAGGTACAAAGAAGAGCTGGTACCCATTCTTCTGAAACTATTCCAAACATTTGAAAAGGAAAGACACCTTCCTAACTCATTTTGTGAGGCCAGCATCATCCTGATACCAAAACCTAGCAGAGATACAACAAAAAAAGAAAATGTAATGCCAATATCCTTGATGAACATCAATGCAAAAATCCTCAATAAAATACTGGCAAACCAAATCCAGCAGCACATTAAAAAGATTATCCACCATGATGAAGTCAGTTCCATCAAGACAGCTTCATCCCTGAGATGCAAGGTTGGTTCAACATATACAGTGCAATAGACGTAATTCATCACATAAAGAGAACTAAAGACAAAACCCACATGATTATTTTAATAGATGCAGAAAAGGCCTTCAATGAAATTCAACATCTCTTTATGTTAAAAACCCTCAATAAACTAGGTATTAATGGAATATAACTCAAAATAATAAGAGCCATTGTTAAAAACCTACAGCCAATATTACACTGAATGGGCAAAAGCTGGAAGCATTCTCCTTGAAAACCAGCAAAAGACAAGGATGCCCTCTCTCCCCACTCCTATTCCACATAGTATTGAAAGTTCCAGCCAGGACAATCAGGCAAGAGAAAGAAATAGAGTGTATTCAAAGAGGAAGAGAGGAAGTCAAACTGTCTCTATTTGCAGATGACATGATTCTATATCTAGAAAACCCCAATGTCTCAGCTCAAAAGCTTCTTAAGCTGGTAAGCAACTTCAGCAAAGTTTCAGGATAAAAAATCAATGGCAAAATCACAAGCATTCCTATGCAACAACAACAGGAAAGCAGAGAAAGAAATCATGAATGAACTCCCGTCCACAATTGTTACAAAGAGAATGAAATACCTAGGAATTCATCTAACAAGGAAGGTGAAAGACCTCTTCAAGGAGAAGCACAAACCACTGCTCATGAAAATCAGAAGTCATAAACAAATGGAAAAACATTCCATGTTTATAATTAGAAAGAGTTAATATCATGCAAATGGCCATACTGCCAAAAGTAATTTGAAGATTCAATGCTATTTCCATTAAACTACCATTGATATTCTTCAGAGAATTAGAAAAATCTATTTAAAAATTCATACGGAACCAAAAAAGAGCCCACATAGCTAAGACAATCCTAAGCAAAAAGAACAAAGCTGGAGGCACCAGGCCACCCAATTTCAAACTATACTACAAGGCTACAGTAACCAAAGAAATCGTGGTATTGGTACAAAAACAGACACATAGATCAATGGAACAGAATAGAGAACTCATAAATAAAACCGCACATCTACCACTATCTGATCTTTGACGAACCTAACAAAAACTAGCAATGGGGAAAGGATTCCCTATTTAATAAATGGTGCTGGGAGAACTGGCTAGCTATATGAAGAAAATTGAAACTGAACATCTTCCTTATTGAAACTGAACATCTTCCTTACACCTTATACAAAAATTAACTCAAGATACATTAAATACTTAAATGAAAAATCGAAACTATAAAAATGATAGAAGAAAATCTAGGCAATACCATTCAGGACATAGACACAGAAAAAGATTTTATGAGAAAAACATCAAAAGCTATTGCAACAAAAGCAAAAATTGACAAATGGGGTCTATTTAAACTAAAGAGCTTTTGCACAGCAAAATAAATGATCATCAGAGAGAACAGACAACCTATAGAATGGGAGAAAATTTTTATAACCTATCCATCTGACAAAGGTCTAACAATCAGAATCTACAAGAAACTTGGGCAATTTTACTAGTAAAAAACAAACAACCTCATTAACAATTGGGCAAAGAACATGAACAGACACTTCTGACACTTCTCAAGAGATATTTGTGAAGCCAACAAAAAGACTAATATCATCAATTATTATAGAAACGCAAATCAAAACCACAATGAGATACTATCTCATGTCAGTTGGAAGGCAATTATTAAAAAGTCAAGAAACAACAGATTCTGGTGAGGCTGCAGAGAGATAGAAATGCTTTTACACTGTTTTGGGGAATGTAAATTAGTTCAATTATTGTGGAAGACAGTGTGGCAATTCCTCAAAGACCTAGAACCAGAAATATCATTTGATTCAGTAATCCTACTTCTGGGTATACACCCAAAGGAATATAAATCATTCTATTATAAAAATACATGTATGCATGTTCTGAATCATAGGTGGGAATTGAACAATGAGAACACTTGGACACAGGGCAGGGAACATCACACACTGGGGCCTGGCAGGGAGTGGGGGTCTGGGGGAGGGATAGCATTAGAAGAAACACCTAATGTAAATGGCAAGTTGATGGGTGCAGCAAATCAACATGGCACATGTATACCTATGCAACAAACCTGCATGTTGTGCACATGTACCCTTGAACTTAAAGTATAATAATAATAAAAAACAATACAAACATACGTGTGTTCATTGCAGCACTCCTCACAATATCAAAGATATGTAATCAACCCAAATGCTCATCAATGATAGACTGGATAGAGAAAATGTGGTACATATACATCATGGAATACTATGCAGCCATAAAAATCAATAAGATCATGTCCTTTACAGGGACATGGATGAAGTTGGAAGCCATTACTCTCAGCAAGCTAATGCAGAAACAGAAAACCAAGTACTGCCTGTTCTCACTCATAGGTTAGAGCTGAACAGTGAGAACACATGGACGCATGGAGGGGAACAACACACACTGGGGCTTGTAGGGTTTGAGGGGGATAGAAGAGCATCAGGAAAAATAGCTAATGCATGCTGGGCTGAATACTTAGGTGATGGGATGATAGCTGCGGCGAACCACCATGGCACACATTTACCTATGTAACAAATCTGCATATCCTGCACATATAAACCAAAACTTAAAAAAAAAAAAGACAAGTTAGTGTATAGTTATTTTTGTACCATTGCTTTTATAGACACCCAATGTTGAATTATAACTGGGCTGCCTAAGAACACCCTCTTCTCTTCCATTTGCAAACTGCATTCTCCTTATTTGTAATGACAAACTCTCTAAGCAAAGTTTATTGGATGCACTACACACAATTGCATTTTCCCAACAATTCATTGTGCTTTTCTATATCACTTATAAGATTACAAGGCTCTTTTGGATTTTACTATTGTGACTATTGTGACTAATTTCTCCCAAGGAGAGGATCTCTTTTAATCAATTTCTGAACTTGCACAGCTGTTATTGTTGCTTCCAAATTCAAAGGCTCCAAGGGTCCAGGAGGACAAATAAGCATCAGCTTTGAATTTTCTAGTCCTTAAGCAATTCTATGCATTTCAATGACTTCAGCAATAATATTTTTCACCACATTTATTCCAAGACTAGGCTCGGATTTTGAATTTTCCTCTGATATTTGCCTATTAATTGTAATTTCCTGAGAGCTATTAATTGGCATAAATGTTGCATTGCTCCTCTTCCTCCTGATAAAAATGTAGGCCTGTGGTTTGGGCTTAATATTGAGGTATTCCCCTTTTCTTTCATTTTCTTTTCTTTCCAATCCCATTTTTTTCTTTTTATAATTCTCAAAATTTTGCCCTGTGGGTTTTTGAAATGCAGGAAGTCAATGAATATTGGATTTACTTAAAAAAACCCTTTGTTCTACCAATTCCTGCCATTTTCAACTCCTAATATATGCTAAATTCATCCAGGAGGAATTCTTTTAACATCAGTAATCTTTTGAAAATGCAAATCTCATCACATGAATCCTTGCTTTTACTGCTTTAAAGTTTTTAACAGGTTTAAATCTGCATGATTAGGTTTCCCTCTACTGCTCTGGCAAACAAATTGATATTCTCTCAACCACTCACTGGGACTCAGTTACCATGGCCTTATGTTTGTCAATTTCACCAGCTATTATATAACAAAGCGTCCTTATTTCTAAATATCCTTCTTCATTTTGTCCTTCAAAATAGATTTACAACACACACACATACACACACAACTAGGACATAAATATACCCATATTCCTTAGAGTTGAATCTCATCTAGTGTTCTGGTTTCAGCTTGACTATGTCTTTCATTTTTTACCAGCATCTCCCCTCACACTATCTAAAGCATAACCTCTGACTATAATCTCTCATCACAATAATTAATGGAAATAAGAAAAAAGTGGTTCTTGTGTAAAAAAAAAAAAAAAATCTGTGTCCTCAGTAATCTATATACTTATTATGGCTATGATCCAAGATTATCAATTGTATTTTAACACTTACCAATGCATCAGGCCTGAACTTGACCTACTTGTATCCTGCCTAGCTTACTTATAGTATGATTGAGCTTTCTGATAAAATGTCCTAGCCTTGTTTACATCTACGATATTCTTTTATAAATATGATAACAATTTTCTGCAGTTATCTTCCGATTGTCTCTTACATTAACAAGATATATGTTTGATAGATTTCTTAATTGATCTTGACATTGAGTTCTCACATGTAACATTTAAAGGACATTTTCATTATATTCCTGATCTTGCATTTATTTATTTGTAGTATCTATTTTTTGCCACCTTTGATAAAACTGAGAATCAGTTAATCTTTTTGACTATATTGTTACCTTCTTATCTATATTTTAAAAAACATTAATTCTGCTTTGCTATCATTTCTCTCTTATGACCAACTAGTCTGACTCTATTTTCAACTCCTAGAGTTTGCCAAAATCCATGTCTTCCAATCCACTGACCATTCATTGAACATAAAAAACAACACAGAAAATTAGCTCTAGCATTTATCAAGCAAAGCTTGTACTATGTTGACAAAAAGAGTTGAACTCTATAAAATATTCATTTACTCTGAGCCAAATGTGAGTGACCAGTGGACTGTGACACAGCCCAGTAGATCCTGAAACATGTGCCCAAGTTGGTTGGGACATAGATTGGTTTCATGTTTCCTGTATGTTACTTTCCATAAATCTTCCACCACATGGCTTCACTGGAGTCTCTATGAACCTACTCTGCCTCAGGAGGCTGCCTGATTTGTAAATTGCTATTTGTTCAACTAAACTCTGTTAAATTTAATTTGGCTAAGGTGTTTCTTTTAACAGTCTTTTCATGGTCATCTTCATATAATGATAGAAGTCACACGTGATTAGGGGCCTACTCTACTCCGGTATGACTTTCTCTTAATTTAATTAAACTCATCTGTAGTTACTCTGTTTATTAATAGGGTCACATTATGAGACACTCATGTTGAAGTCTGCCACATGTTTTTTGGAGGGAAGGCCTAATTTAACCCATAACATTCTCAGAACACACAGAATTAAACTAGATATTAATAACAAAATGATAACTAGAAATTTTGAAAATATTTGGAAATTACAAAACATAACTTTAACTAACCCATGAGTCAAGAATTTATTTCCAGAACACTAAGATATATTTATACTAAATTTAAAAATATAGCTTATCAAAATTTTTGTGATGCAGCACAAATCATGCTTAGAATTAAATGTACACAATCAAATTAATTTATTGGGAAACTATGAATATCTATAATCAATAAAGTTACTTTCACACTCAGAAACTAAAGAAGAAAGAATAATTTAAGTCAAAAGCAAGAATGATAAAAATCAAAGATAAAAATCAGAACAAAAGTCAATCAAATTGAAAACAAGGAAAAAGAGAAAATCAATAAAATCTAAAGTTGGTTCTTTAAAAAGATTAAAACTCAATGGTGTTCATATATACCATAAAGATGTTAATTCTCTCTAAATTAATCTATGGAGTCAATGTAATTCCAGGATCATTTTTTTAAAAAAACTAAAATGTGTTCACATTTATACTAAAAAGGCTATGGCTTTTCCCTGATCTTTAGAAAAACAAGATGGGAGTATGTTACTGGATACAACTACAGTAATTGAAAAGGTGAGGCTTTGGTAGCTGGATAGAAACAGAGACCAACCAGTGGAGCATGATGAAGACTTCAGAGAAAAAACATGCATGTAGAAATGGATATAAAACAGAGCTAACTAAAAAGACAATGTGGAAAGAATGGTATTTCAAAAAAAAAAAAAGAAACTATCCTGAGTAACTGTTACGGATATACTAAGGGGTAAAAAAATTAATCATTTCTTTTCAAACCATATACCAAAAAAAAAAAAAAATCAGTTAAATGTTTGAGAAGATAAATTCCCCAAAGGTTAATATGAGAGAACAGATACCTTACTTTGGAGCAAGAAAATATTCGTTACGTATGCATACACAAAAACTACTATTGTTGAATAAATGAATGGATAAATTGACTTCATTATAAGTAAAAACTTTGATATATCAAAGACTCTACTAAGAAAGAGTAATGGGGAGGCATAATGTGAGAAACTATTGGAAACACCTTTGTGACTGTTCAAGATCAAAACAGAAAAGTTAAAATTGCGGGGTTTTTTAATGAGAGAATTTAAATTAGAGAATTTGGAAAAAAATGCTGGATCTGAACACAAAGGAATAGTGGATACTAAGGGACCACAGTTGTAGTGATTTCAGGAAGCACCAATCCTTTGTATGGCTGGGGCAGTAACACATGAGGTTAGGGGTTTAGAATCTAGCAACATGTAGGCAAGGATTCCGAACTCAGACCTCTGTGAAACATCCCCTTTCCAGATGATTGTGTCATTTGAAGAGATGAGGGAAGGGCTCCGCAGGGAATGGAAGACTCTGACAGATAGTGATAAGAAAAGTAATTTCAAAATGGAAAGAAGGATACATAGTCTCTGCCCTCAGAGGCTTTACCATCTAGGCCTCAAGACAGATACTATGCATAAAATATATGTATGAGTTGGTGAGAATTCTTTCTTGAATGTCCCCAATTGAGTGAGATATCCATGACTAGAAATAATACATCTGGAACCAAGGAGAAATGTCTTCATGAAAGTCCTACTCTACAGGCTCTAGTTGAAGCTTTGGTCACTCAGGGGATAGTGAGATAGCCCAGGGACCTCTCTTAAGGGCCTGTCTGGGCCCCTTCAGCATGGAAATAAATGAAGATTTTGAGTTTCTTCAAGAGAATTCCAGGCAAGCCCTGAGAAATAAATGAGCAACTTGATAAGCAAGAGGTAATAATAGCTTAAAACAATAGCCAAAGGAGTTGGAGTCACAAGATCTTCTGTTCTCTTAAAAAAAAAAAAAAAAAAAAAAAAATTTAATATATGTCTTTGAGTTGTCTTTAGAAACCCAGACCCCCACCGAGTGGATCCACTGGCATGTGGACCTTAGGGAAGGGCAAAGGGAGGACTGAAATTGGACCATCGTTCTTTGTTCTAAGTTTCTTCCTGAGGGGCCTGAAGGAGTTCACACCCACGGGGCAGAGATAACATTCTTTTGTGTTGATTCAAAATCTTTAGATGTAGCTTCACCTCCTAACCAACCCCAAATCAGAAAATCTCTGAATCCATTTAGGATTTGTGGGGCTCTGCTTAGAGCCTGCCTGTTTAGGCCAAGCCAATGAATGGCCTCCAGGTGTTGATATGACTTTGCCTGGAACCTCTGCCTCTCCACTTTTAAAATTCCTTACCTGTAAACCCTCTGGGAATTTGAGTCATAAGCATGACTTGCCCAAATCTCCCTGTGTAGTGCTCTGCAATAAATATCTCACTTTCTTTCACTGCAGTTCCAATGTCAGGGTTCGGTTTTGTAGCACCAGGCCGGCGGACTGAAGTTTGGTTCAGTAACAATAGGAGAGAATGACAGCAAGCCTGGATCAGTGAGTTTGAAATAGGATAAGCCAGCCAAGAGTAATCCTAAAGACAGAAGGAGACTCAGAAACAGTTAATAATGCAGAAACAAAGTCCAGCAAGAGAATGGACAAGTGATATAGAGAGGTAATTGAGATGAGCATTTTAAAAGTCCGTGGAACTGGCAATTTGGGCATTAAATGTGACCTTTGTGAAAGGAACACTGGTAGGCAGAATTGAGGGTATAAAAGTCAGATGTAAAACATTTTTATTGATTATAACTAATACCATAAATACATGGTTTAAAGTTTAACGTCATTCCCCCTCCTATACATTTACATTTATATTCAGAAACATCTTGTGGAATGTTTGGTTATATTTTTAATACATCTTTATGAATAATCAGAATGAAATTGCCAAAATTTTAAATCTGAGTGTAAGAGCTAATTTGCTCTACATTTGTAGCTGCTTATCATTATAGCCAGTGTTATCAACTTAATGTAGCAGAAGAATTTCCTCCTGGGTCAGTTGCTCAAAACCTTGGTGTAGTATAAAAATTCTTCATCACTCTTTTCTAAGTACAAACAAAATTATTTTATATAGTTCAGGGAATTTGTCATTTTCAGTAATATAAGCAAATAATATTGCGTTTCTTCAAAATATTATGTGTAGAATAAATAGAAATAGATATTGAGAATTGTAAAACTGGCTAAAAGCATACTGGAATGTGAATTTAAAATTATCCTTTTAGATCAATTTTGGAAACACTGCTAGGACCAAAATATAGTATATGTTAGCATTTCACACACTTTATTTTCGTCATAAATTAGCATTTACTCATGTAAACTACAGAAATATTTATCTACTGGGCTAAAGCTTTAAAAATCTCAACTTTCTAACACCGATTTTCTATAATTATACTGGACATGAATTCATATGGAATTCTGTATCACTGTAATAGTAATTTCCTGACTAAAGCATTCAGATGGAAAGAAGAGAAGCAAATGGCTAAAGACCATGTCTTGAACTAACAAATAAAATAGCCTGTCAGCTGCCTAACTTATTTTCAAGCATTTTGGCACATCTCTATGTAAAAAATGGTTGTGGTTCTGAGAGTTTTCTCCAGGTAGAATCATTTGTCAAGCTGTAACAAAACTTCCTCTTTTTTTTTATTAGAAAAGTTATGAAGCTGAACTTTAGAAACCACTTGCACTAATCTATTGGTTAAAAAAATATCTAGGAAGAGCAAATGCTCTCCTATGCATATGTGTATGCCCAAGAATGCATTTTAAGCACCATTAATGCCGATAAAGCACAGCGCTGCAGTCATTTTTCATGAGTGGTGGCTTTATTGACGCAGTCCCTCTGAACAACCCTCTTCATCTCTAACTGTTCATCTGTCTCGCAGAAATAGCACAGTGTGTTCATTCATCATGTGAATAATGGGTGGTAAAATCTCCACTCTTTTTCCTTCTACAGAACTAGTGTACTTTCATGGACTGTGCTTTTTGAGCTCATTAATAAAAATGATGTTATATGGTTCACTCCAGTTATTTCCCTGGGCTGTTGCTCACATCATAGGAAGCAATAAAAGGAAGGAGGTAGAATGTGGAAAGAGAATGGGACCCCTGGTGGGTGGGAGTGATTGAGATAGCAGCTCATTATCCTTAATAAGCCAAGGGATAGACAAAAGGAGGATGAATAGGATGAATACACTTTTGGAAACAAATAGTAGTAGGCCACCCTCTCTTTCTCCTCTCTCTGTTCTCTCTGTCTCTCTTCCCCTTTCTCTCTTGCTCGCTCTCTTTCTCTCCAGAGTACTACGTAGTTACAGCAAGTTTTCTGTGGCACAGAAATTATTGCAGGTGGAACATTATTTTCAGCACTCCAGACTAGATCACTGCAATATGCTCTATTTGGAGTTCCCTTGGAAGACCTCCCAGAAGTCTCAGATAATACAGAGTGCAGCTGTTGGAGATTGTTAGCACAAATAGATTTGGCTTAGCTGGAAGCCTGAAGCCTGGAACTAAAATATATCTGAGCTCAACTGTTAGCTGAAAAACTCTGAAATAAAAAATACATAAAATAATACAAAACTAAATGTTTACACTGTAAATTTTGCAGATAAAAGACTTAGAGATAATTAACTTTGCTTCGTTCTTGAAATAAAAAGTAGCATTCCTAGGTAAAGATGAAAAAGTGTTCAGTCAGGTGGAGCATTCTTCCAAATTGTGAGTCTTGTTTTTGAAAGATATAAATACATACACTCGTATCTGAGTAAAATACATATAAAATGGACAAACGATAATTCTAACAGCATTCTTATTGAAAAATGAGTAACATTGTTATTTCAATTACACTGAAGTCAATAATGTTTATGTACTAAAAATGAATCACAAAATAACTCTCTATTTTTAATTTTCTTTTTTGCACAGATCATATGAAATTGATTTTACAACAAAAAATGGAAATCGAACAACGAGATCACTTGGACACAGGGCGGGACCATCACCTGTCGGGGGTTGGGGGCTGGGGAAGGGATAGCATCAGGAGAAATACCTAATGTAAATGACGAGTTGATGGGTGCAGCAAACCAACATGGCACACGTATACCTATGTAACAAATCTGCACATTCTGCACATGTATCTTAGAACTTAAAGTATAATAATAAAAAATAATAATTAAAAAATATTCTTTAAAGATGACTATAAAATCCTTAGACTTTATAGTGCCATTGGTTTATTTACTTAAATTAACAATAAACAAATTTTAAATACTGTTTAGTGCTAAAATACATCATTAAGGTGAGTAAGGCAGGAATTTAACAGCAAAGACAAACAATGCAACAGAACATCCAGTACTGTTTTTGAAATTGTTGGAATGACAAAAGCAAATGGACTTAGTGCATGAGTTTGCTTTTGCATTGCTATAAAGAAATACTTGAGACTGGGTGATTTAGAAAGAAAAGAGCTTTAATTAGCTCATGGTTCTACAGGCTATATTATCAGGACACTACTAATTACTCGGCTTCTGGGCCTGGCACAGTGGCTCATTTCTGTAATCCCAGAACTTTGGGAGGCCTAGGCGGGTGGATCACCTGAGGTCAGGAGTTTGAGACCAGCCTGAACAACACGGTGAAAGCCTGTCTCTTCTAAAAATACAAAAATTAGCTGGGTGTGGTGGCGGCACCTGTAATCTCAGCTACTCGGGAGACTGAGGCAGGAGAGTTGCTTGAACCCGTGAGGCGGAGGTTGCAGTGAGCCGAGATTGTGCTATTGCACTCCAGCCTGGGTGAAACAGTGAGACCCCTTCTCAAAACAAACAAACAAACAAAACTACTTGGCTTCTGGTGAGGCCTGTAGGAAGAGTACAGTCATGGCAGAAGGTGAAGGGGAATCCAGTATATCACATGGTGAGGGAGGAACCAAGAGACAGAAGAGCAGGTGCCACCATTTTTTAAACAACCAGATCTCACGTGAACTAACAGAATAAGAACATCCCTATTACCTTAGGAAGGGCACAAAACCATTCATGAGGGATCCATCCCCATTATCCCAACACCTCTTACCAGGTCCCACGTCAAACAATGGGGATTGCACTTCAACATGAGATTTAGAAGGACCAAATATACAAATGATAGCAGTTAGCATTATGAAATTTCTAAGCCTTGATTTGAAACATCTATAACTATATACAGAAGTATGGATCAGTAAAGCCCACAGACTCTGCAACATCCATATTCGCATCTGCTTCTATTACGGCTTCACATTGATTTTCATTGTAAATTTAACAGTCTGTCTACTCCATTAGATTATTGCTAATTTATGAATTAGGTATTTTTCCCAAAATGTGTAATAAAAAATAAGAAATTGATTATCTTACTTAAAAATAGTTGTATTCAAAAATAAAATTAAAGATAACAAAGGAAAGTAAGTAAATAAGTTTATTCACTGCAAAACTGAGGCTCCATATAACGAACCTAAATAGTGAAAAAATAAAAATGTCTCTAGAAGTCTGCATTGACTTTTTTTAATCTGATGGAACTAATTTATGAGTAATATTCCAATCAAACCTGTGTTAATTACAAATTGAGGGACCAGTTAGCAGTGTGAGGGACCGAGGGACTAATGTATATTTACACTGTAATAAATCCCATTATAATCATTCCTGAACTCAACAAAAAACGTTAATCTACAGTTATACTTCACTTTACCACTGTGATCCTTTCTGAGAAATGCATTCTTAAACAATTTAATCATTGTGCAAATATAGAATGCATACCTGTACTGTGTGTGTGTGTGTGTGTGTGTGTGTATATATATACACGCTACCACAAATCTAGGCTATAAAGCATAAAACCTGTTGCTCCTAGACTATAAATCTATACAGTAAGTTACTGTACAGAGTAGTGTAGTCAACTGTAACACAGTGAGAGGTATTTGCAACCTAAGTATAGGTAAACACAGAAGATGAACAATAAAAATATGGTATAAAAAATAAAAAATTGTACACCTGTATAAGGCACTTACCATGAACAGAGCTTACAAGACTAGCAATTGCTCTGGGTGAGCCAGTGAGTCAGTGGTGACCGAATGTGAAAGCCTAAGACATTACCACACACGACTGTTAAGTTTATAAACACTGCATACTTGGTTGTATTACATTTATTAAAAAATATAAACATATTTTTCTTTCTTTAATTATAAATTAAGTTTTTCACCAGCCTGGACAATATGGTGAAACCCTGTTTCCATAAAAATTTCTTTAAAAATTATCCAGGAATGGTGGTGTGTACCTGGAGTCCCAGCTACTTGGGAAGCTGAGGCAGGAGCATCACTTGAACCCTGGAGGCAGAGGTTGCAATGAGCTGTGATTGCCACACTGCACTCCAGCCTGGGTGACAGAGTGAGACCCTGTCTCAAAAAATAAAATAAAATCAAGTATAAAGCATTTTACTTTATGTTTGAAATATTTACCAGTATTTAAATATTGATATTTTAATAATTAATTTTAGAAGTTTCTATTCAATTAATATTTAAATGTTTATTTCTAGTTCCTTAAATACTAAGGAACCCAACCAATTAAACCTACTATTGAAAAATATAATTCTATTTTATATTATCAAGAATTAAACATCTTGGTTATAACCAATGTGAGGGTCTTAATTTTATATTTCTCTCAATATTTACTAATATACTTCTATTTCTTTTAAAAATATTCTGGCTTATATAATCCCATTATGCCTCACTTGGTTAGATACCAAAGCATTAATATTTAATGTCACATGTGTGGTCCTTTTTACATTTTTAATTTCAGAGGCCAACTAATCTTACATTAAACATATGCATAGAATTGTGATTTTCATACTTTTTTATTTTTTAATATAATAATATTTGTATTCGGGGCAAAAAATGTATATTTTAAATTAGAAGCACTTTAAACGTGTTTTAATTTAGAAGCACTTTAAACATTCAAATGTTAAAAGTTATGCTGTAAAAATTATTAAAAGTTCTGAATAAAAATGTTTAAATTATTTCAGAAAGCACATCCATGTGCAGTGTTTTGACGCAGAGGAATGGAGATAAATCTTAACAATTATGGACCATGAACTGCTCTATAAATCTCTTGAAAATGGAGGCTACTTCATCTAAATAGAACACCAGAAAGAAGTAGTTTGCACAGGTATGAAACAATCTGTTCCACAGAGGATAATTTTACATATAAGATGTTAAAATATAGTTAATAACTGAGTTCAATTTTTATTATGTAAATCATTTGTGGTTTACATTTTGTATGAGGAAATTTGTTTTGTCTTCAGTAAAACCATATTTTATTGTCCAAAGAAAGATTGTTATTCACAAATTTATGCAAATTTAAGTAAGAATGCAACATATCCTCTGGTAAAGCAAGACTTTAATGAAAATCAAAATCATGACTTCCCAAAATTTCCATGGAACCTCTTGGGCTATGTCTGCTCACCAATATTAATAAGCTATGGAAGGTATTATGATTATTTGTTGACTGGAAGAATATAAAGATTATAAGAAAATTTAAATCTGTTCTCCAAAAAATATTCAATAAATAAGTTGACATGAGTTCCCTAGGAGGATATTCTTTAAAAAAAAAATCAGATTCCAATTGATAATAGCTAGTCTGTGCTCTTTTCCCAAGACAGTAGAATATCTGCAGCAATCTCTGCTTTTTCACTGATTTAATTCCCCTAATTTAACAAGTTGTAGGTATATAAATTCCCAAGAGAGCTTATTTGGTAAGCCTCAGCATTTTTCTAATAGAACAAACTTCATTTAACATACATACTACTATGTACTCATATAGTGAAAAATGTAAAATCATTTCTAAACAAAATATAAGATGAAAGCTGCATGAGTTTTACTTTATGTATCTGTTAAGGACATATTTATACACTTATTTAGTTACTCATTCTTATTCTAGTATATTAGACATAATAATCACACACACACATTCATATTATAATGTCAGTTCTTGATCAATTGTGTTGGGTTCTTTGATGGTGAAATCACCTTTGCAAAAATTATGACAGTGGGAGAAAGCTAATATGACTGAGTCCATCTTGCTTCTAGCTGACAACCAAACTCTACTTGCTCATTCCTGAGCATAGACCTAGCTAATTATGAGGGAAATTTAAAGTTTAACTTGAAAACAACAATGAAAACAGTTCCTTCCCCAAAGTAACTCCATCCTTGCTGAGGGACCAGAATCAGCTTTTGAAAATGAATACATTGACCACAAGGTTAGATTATTTTAGGGGCTTGAATTGTGTTAGGATTTAGGTATAAACTCTAACTAGTCATTGTTTTATAACTAATCTTTTAACAGCTGCTTACTGTTCAGGGGTCTTGTAAACTGAGGTAGCCAGATATGTAACTTCGTCAATTGTCTCAATAGATAACATAACTACTGTAAAACCTAAGACTGTTGTTTGAGATATTTTTTAGACTTTTGCATCATGGCTACCAATGACTCTATCCAGACTCATGACTTATACCAAGGAATTAACCCAACTAAACATGTGACCTTCACTCAGAAACTGACTCAGTGAACAATGATGGTTTAGATATCCCTATGATTTTCTCCCCAACCTATTAGCAGCACCCGTTCCCTGGCCCCTGCCTGCCAAATTATCCTTAAAAACTCTAGCCTATGTGTTCTGAGTAAGGTGGTCTTGAGAAATATCTCGTGTCCTGTTGCTCTGCTGCCTTGTGATAATTAAACTCATTCTCTACTGCAATCCTTTTATCTCAGTGTATTGGCTTTTCTGTGCAGTGGGCAAGAAGAACCTATTGGGTACAATGAGAAGAATATTTAATACTACCATGGAGATTTATATAAATTAGGATTTCCTCATAGTAAAGGCAGTATCTAATTACTTATGTTCCATTAATCAGGGTAGCTTTGTATACATGCTGCATATGACCATGCAAATCTTACTTTTGAATTCACTATTTTCCTGTTTGTATTGTTGGGACTTAGAAAATGTAGAAAATGGCACTCAAAAATGTGGCACTTTGACATGCTCAACTAAAGAAGCCTCAAGGTTTCTGACCTCCCCCTGCTTTCCTGTCCCTCTTAGCCACTTTCCTGAAGCAAACAAGACAGACCCTCTATGGAATTTCCTTATCTAAGATAACTTATTCCCAGAAGGCATGTAATTGTCTCAAGAACTTCTCTGTAGGTTGGGAGAGTTCGCCATGCCCAGACATACTTATTATGTATTCTGAAGGCAGTTTTAAGAGATTATCTAGAATACTTTATTTACAAAATAAGACTAACAGTGTTCACAGTGAAGTTTCATATCTCACCTTCCTGTCCCTTCCCCTCACAGCTCAGAAGAACTTTGTTCCAGAAAATTGTACTTTCAGCTTATTCATCTCCTTTGAAAATAATTTTCTTCTACCCTTCATCTCCCATCTCCCTATTAAGAAGTGTATATAAGCATCTGGACCTTATTGGGTTATTGAGTAATCATTCTCCTGTTATTCTCCCATGCTATACACATTAAATAAATATTGCATGCTTTTTAGCCTATTAATCTGTACAGCTTTAGTTCATTTTCAGGGACTCTTTAGAGAGTAGAGAAAAAGCTTTACCTTGGTCCTTAAGTATTAGTTCTGCCCTCCTTCTCCCATTGTGGTGAGTCTATGAACAAGTTGTCTTATCTTTCTAATTCTTTCTTATATAATAAAGAGACAAAAATATCATAAACTATATGATACACTGAAGATTAACATTTCTTATTGCATATTTTCTTTTTTCACTTGCTTATTGATAAAACTACTATAAAATTATCATCATTTAGAATGGAAAATAATAAAGGCAATGTTCCCGGTAATAAAAATTACAATATTAAAAACAAAAACTTTATTCACTGAGTTCTTTGTTTGTCAAAAATGTAACTGTAATTCTCACTACATCTCTTTATTGTGGATAATATTTTGACAGTTCTTTTTAATTAATGCATTGATGAATTAACAATCAAAATCTTTTTTGTAATTTGATGATGTTCCAACAAGTAGAAAGTGGTAGTGCCAGTATTTAAACACAAATTAGAATGTTTTGACACACCTGTTTTTGATATTACATAACTCCTGCCCATAACATAGTGATAATTACTTAAATAAAAACTATTCTGAGTAATTTCAGCATTATAACTTTCCATATTTTTATTCATGTCTAAAATAAAATATATCTATATGATACGAACATTTTATCAAAGTAGGTACATTTTTTGGTTTCTTATTGATTGAGGAGACCATATTTATTTGGATCAATTCAATAATTGTGCTCATTTTAGTCATAACATAAATTGCATTGGTAGCCCATCCTTTAATATCTAGAAATTAATATTTCCAAATGTTAGTAGTAGTATTATTGAATATTATTTCAATTTTTTAATTGCCATACTTTTTAACCTCTGATAAATATTTTACTTCAGCATTTTAAATAGTAAAGGTCATACAAAATAACTCATTAAGACATTCAACGAATATTGATAGTTTATTAAGTTTTAACTATTCTACTAATTATTATGCATGGAATGGAACAGCAATCAGTTATGTTCTCCTTATGTAGCCTGCAGCTACTGGAAGAGAATAACCATAAATAAAGAAACAAATGAAAGCATGATTTCAAAGTGGGAAGATTGTTAAGAAACCAAAGAAATAAAATATTTTGACAAGTATTTTTTTCTTAACCAAATGTTAGCCAGGCTTTTTAATCTTCTGCTAGGCCCATCTGTGCAGTTCCTTTCAAATTCCAGTTTTAGCAAAGAACCCTGCTAAGTCAGTTTAGCAAGCACTTCTCCCTTCCCGTCCTTGATAGCAGATCAGCTCTCTCATCCCTCACTATCCTCTCAGTGCTGTCTGATCACCTTGGCCTGTCTTCAGCAAGTGTCATGTTGGGGAAGTTTAGCCAGAATCTTTCTTACCCCTGATGTTTTCTGTTAGTAATTTTCTGTCTACTGATATGCACACTGTTTCTTGGGTATAAATTGTCACTTATCCATATTGTATTTAGAATTGAGTCCAATCTCTCTTCCCACACTACAATTGGTCCCTAAAATGAATATAATGGTTTGGAATATAGTCTTTTTTATCATGCTTTATCAAGTATCATTTCATCACTTTTTAACAGTTATGGTGTGATGACTCAGATAGGGTCAGATTTATCATAGATTCCTAGGTCTCTCACCCAGGACCCTAAGTACACACCTTTGAAGCTTTTTGTCTTCATTCCTGGCTGATTGAGAATCAACTGGAGAGTCAGACTCCTGAAACATTGCCCCAGACAAATATCAGCTACAGTTGGTAAAAACAAATTTTGATTCTTAAGATATGAGGATATTCTCCGAAGCTGGATTAGAATCCCAGGCTTCTCTTGCAACATACACCCTGGGATGCAAGGTCTTTTCTTGGCTCCTTGTTCTGAATGGGAACCATTCCCTGAATTACTGGGCTGTAATTATTTATTTATTTATTTATTTGGCTCTCAATTTTTGAGTGGGGATTATTCCCTGACTCCCTGGGCTGAAGGTCCCTCTTTTTGGCTCCCTGAGGGACTTCTCTATTCTCTCTTTTGAACCCTGTCTCTCCCATGGGAAATTCTCTGTCAGCTAAAACCCTTCTTCTTAAACACCTGCTGAATATATGCTCTGCAAACTCGATTTACCCCTGTGAGACACTTTTCCCTCCCACTCCAGCCCATCAAACACTTGAACTTTGAGTCCCGTAGCCTCCATCGAGAGTTCTCAAGGGATTTGTAGTCTCCTCAAAGTCAAACATCTGTGGCTGAAAAGAGACAAGAGCAGGAAACTATTTGGAAAGTGGGCAAATGAAAAATCTTAGTAGTCTTCTTCACGAATATCATTAAAAAGCTTTAGCTTTTACTGAGTAGGTAAACTCAACTTGTCTTATTTTCATCAAAAACAGAATTTATCTTCATATGGAGTAAAGATGAAACAGAATTTATCTTCACATAGAGTGAAGATAAACAGAATTCATTTTCACATAAAGATAAATCAGTGAGTCTATTACTGCTTCATTACTATAAATTTTAGAGATTCAATTTTTTAAAAATATCTGGTTTAATTTGTTTGTATCTTTATGTATCTGTACATGTATGTATCTGCATTTATGTGCTATTTATATAAAATATTTTTCTACCCCCACTGATATTACCAAGCTAAAATACCCAAATTGGTTGAGGAATAAATGAACACTAAAACAAATTAAGCATTCAGAAAATGTTCAGAAAAAAATGAAAACTGATGCGAATTTCTTTTTTTAAATTAATATAATCTGGGATAAATAAAAGCTAGGTGTAAAATTGTGTGTAAAATAAAACTATGGAAGTTTTCAGAATTGCCAGCATTAAATATAGTATAGACATGCATTTTTGCCTGGATTTGCTAGTCAGAAAACTTTGTGTTTTCTGTACTAGCTATTTAAGGTTGCAAAATTATAAGTCCAATCTGAGAGTAGAATGCAGAGTAAAAATAAATTGTTGATTGCTTGCTGCACATTAAGTTAAAACAAAGAGAGAAGATTCTAAAAGGATTGTAAAAATGTTAACTTGTGTTGGCAAAGCTGACTGAGATTGGATAAATTTATGTATACAATTTTATTAAAATTAGTTTTAATAGTAAATAAAAGTAAAAGTAAAATTTAGCCTTTTCTGTCAAAACAGCAGTATTTAGTAAATATTCATCTGTTCTTAACAGAATACTGTGAAAGATTTTTCTCTGCCTCTTAGGCATCTGGCCTGTAAAATAAAGGTTTTGCATTTTATCAGGGTAGATTCTTGTGCCTCATTTTGTCTTTTGTTGGGTCTTTGATTACTTAAGCAACATGATTTTTCTCAATATTAATTTCATTTACAACTATGTAACTTTCTGTATTTTTCTTTAAAATCTTTTCTTTCACTTAGAACAAATAGATAACTGAAATCATACTTATTTAAGTGTTTCAAACCCTTTGGCACTTTTGACAGACTTCTCAAAATAAAGTTTTAAGACTTTTCACCTTGAATTGACTTTGGGATTTTCTAGTTGGTCACCTTCGAAGCTCAAAGAACACGTCTGTAACCTTGTAGAAGACAGATATTCAACTAACTATGCTTATCTTAATGTTAAATTATACGAGAAGCATTGTCAAATAAATGACGCTTAATTTTTAAAACAGTTTAAAATTGTATCTTTGGCTATATTATTGATATGATTGTTCCAAATATAGTATGAGATCTCTAGAAATCTAGTTTGTGTTCTCAGTTAGCTATAATTTTATTATGTTAAAATGTTGTATGCCACTAAAACAACCAAACGTCCTTGTCAATTGTGTCATTGTTACACATGTACTCTCAGAAGAATTTTACCCATAATAATTTCAAGCCTTTGTTTTCATAGACTGCTATTGTTTTACTGTAATTTTTCCCAAAAACCATACAATCACCTACAGTCTAACAGTCCCTCTTTTTTCAGGACATTTATTAACAATACTCTAACACGTGCTCTGGAATACAGGTTTCTGGTAACTTTGAGATCATGCTATTGCACTGGATAAGAATTTCCAAAACTCTAGGCCGGGCGCGGTGGCTCAAGCCTGTAATCCCAGCACTTTGGGAGGCCGAGACGGGCGGATCACGAGGCCAGGAGATCGAGAGACGATCCCGGCTAACACGGGGAAACCCCGTCTCTACTAAAAAATACAAAAAAACTAGCCGGGCGAGGTGGCGGGCGCCTGTAGTCCCAGCTACTCGAGAGGCTGAGGCAGGAGAACGGCGTAAACCCGGGAGGCGGAGCTTGCAGTGAGCTGAGATCCGGCCACTGCACTCCAGCCTGGGCGACAGAGCGAGACTCCGTCTCAAAAAAAAAAAAAAAAAAAAAAAAAAAAAAAAGAATTTCCAAAACTCTAAAGAAGAAACTTAAGGCTTCATAAAGCTGCTAGCCAAGATCAGGAATTAACAACATGATACTAAATGAACTAAAGAGGATAATTTTTAATGATTCTTTGTTTGAAACAGTGTTCATTCCTTAAGTGTTTTGTTTTCTAGATTTAAGAAACCCTTTTTCTTTTAAGCTAATTGCTTTCAGCAACTCAGTAAAGCGTAGTTTGGGATCAATAAAGGAAACGCTTTTTCTTCCTACATAGTTACTCCAGAATTTGGCAACTATTTGTAGTCTTATTTTTATGTCAAGATAGTAATTTGAATAAGTTCAATAATAATATGCTTTCTTCTCAACAGGATACAATTGAAAAAAACTGATACATTGCTAAGACTTTCACTGGAATGTCATATTTTCAGATATGACCAACAAGCTTCAAGAAACTAAGATTTACTTTATGGCAATAAAGCTCCCTTTGGAAAACTGGCCTGAGTATTCCCAGCTTTTATAAAGAAAGAGAGGCTTAACAGACTCACAGTTCCCCGTGGCTGCCGAGGCCTCACAATCATGGTAGAAGGTGAAAGGCGCATCTTACATGGTGGCAGACAAGAGAGACTCAGAGAGCCAAGTGAAAGGGAAAATTTCCCTTACAGAACCATCGGATTTCATGGGACTTGTTCACTACCACAAGAACAGTATGGAGGAAATTGTCCCCATGATTCAATTATCTCCCAACGGGTCCCTCCCACAACATGTGAGAATTATGGGAGCTACAATTCAAAATGATATTTGGGTGGGGACACAGCCTTAGCCATATCAAGATTGTCCTTTCCTGGTAGGTCTAGGAACCTCAGGATATTTTGGGTACCTCAATAACAAATGAATTCACCAAAATATATAAGTGTTACAGATGCGTCCTGATGGCAGGTCCTGGGTTTGTCTTTAGAGTTCAAGAGGCTTTTACAACTCTAATCTGAAATTTTTTAAAAGTTCTAGTGAAACAAACATAAAAAAAGCCTATAAGGTCAATCACTATTCTTGCTGCACTTATGTAAGTAATGAGGCAAAGTTTAATAAAACAAATTATTTTGCAAATATCTTACTTTATCTTTGGTGGAAATGGAAGTGGCTATAGAGACAAAAATTATGTTTTCGAAGGAAACTACAGAGCACTCAGTATTAGATTTTAGTCATGTTTATCTTCTTTGAGGTTTTATTATGTACCTATAATCTGGACTGCAGTCTCAATATTTCTAGTTTACTTCAATATCTGGCTAAGACTTTTCATACAAACATTTTTAATTATCTTCCATCCTTTTTGGTTGGAATCACTGTTCTTCTCCAGAAACTCTGGAAGAAAGCTAAAGCTGGACAACTGCTTTTTTTCTGATGCCCTGCAAGCTGAAGCTAGAGGACCTGATACTACTCAGAGAAACCTCCACAACAGCTTATGCAAGAACAATCTTTGTGATGTCCAAATTGTAAACACAGGAAATCTGTCAGATGGCTACAGCCTATCCTCATTTCAACTAAAGAGGCTTCAGGGTCAGCACCTAGAAATCTTTTCAACTGGCTGCCCTTTAAACTCAGAAACTGAGTCTACAGTTTATTTCAAATATTAATTTAAAAAAAAAAAAAAACTAAAAGTAACATACATTAGTCACTCATCATTAAAGGTTTGACAGTTCACACCATCCAGGAGATATCCTGTACTACCAAGTCCCAACAGATGATTTAATCAATCCTTAATAAACAGGAAAATGGAGTTATATTGTTCAAAGGGAGGAAGAATGTTTCTCTTTCCTTGAGCAAAAGAGAGAATGACAAAGATTCTCTATGTGGACAAACATCAGACAGGATTCTGAATCTTAGGGTAGGTCCATCTGTGCACTTATTTGTAAAATTTGGTTTTAGCAAAGAAACCTCCTAACTCAGTTTAGCAAGAAACTCCTTCATCCTCGATATCTGATCATTCTCGAAATCTTATCAAAGTTTTATTTTCCACCATCCCCCAGGATGTCAGATTAGCTTGGCCTGTCTCTCAAAAGAATTATCATGATGGTCCTGTGTAAGGTATTTCTTACCATGCTTTAACAAGTATTATTGATTTTTTTTTTCTTTTGGAATTTGAGAAAGCAAAACTAGTTGTGGAGGGTGAAAGAATATCTCTTTTGATTTGATGTTGAGAGAAGTTTTACTTAAGAAGTTGACATTTTATAAGAGACTAGAAGAATAAGACCAAGAAAAGTATGTCCAGACTGTATGTAAAGACACCATTAATAAAGAAAACAACATATACACAAAGACTCTGGCAGAACAGGCCTTTGTGTTTTGAAATAACTTAAGATGAGTATGTATCGAGCTTACCTGGCCAGAAGAAGGAGATACAGATAGTAAAATTAGAGAGATTGTGATGGGGTCATATATATGGTTGGATATGTATCTAGATCTAATAAGTGAGGCCTAGACTAGACAAGAAATTGTTGACTTCTTTTATATAACTTACATTTAATACATGAGACTTAAATAAAGTAGAGATAAAATATACAAAGAAGAAAAATGCTGCAAAAGGGTTGTAATCAAAGGTACTCCTGTCTTTAAATATCAGATAAAATAGGAGAAAAATCAAAGGGGAGATGAGAGAGACAACTGAGAAAAATAAGAGGCAAAAATAGAAGCCTGTCATGTGAAAAGAACCAAGAGAACCAAGAGCTTTAAAGAAGAAAGTTTGAAAACTATACACAATTCTACAGATACTTTAAAGAAGATACTAACGAAAAAAAATCTTCCAATGATAAAAGTCTAAGGTAATTATTTTTAGAAAGCACATTTTCACTTGGAAAGGGAAGGCAGTAATGATAAAATTGATTGAAAAGGGAATGAGATCTCCCACTTCACTTTGCACATCACTAATATCACCAGCTACCTCTATAGCCTAGATCTTTCCTGTTTAAATATATGCACATGTTTGTTGTATTATATTGAATTCTTTTTCTAATTTTTCACTCAACTTTACTAGTATTTAATATCAATGTCTTTGGAATTACCTAGGTTTTAACCATGTGATTATATTGACCAATGGGATTTTGGTGGCTGTAAATGACACCAATTTTTAGCTTATGCTTATAAAGTTGTGCTTAATATATTGGTTTAGAGGTCTTTTATGAAAAGATGACATAGCAGTTGTATCATAAGCCACAGTTGGAGAATAAGAAACATGAAACAAAGTTAAATCAGTTGATCTGCAAAGTTTAAGCATGTAGCAGAACCTCCAAGAAGAACAGAAGATGCAAGGTCTGAGTCATTACCACTCCTGGAGTTCTGCAAATATATGCGAGAGAAATAAATGCTGTTTCTTCTATGTCTTCTTCCTTATCATCAGGCACTGGTTGGAAAGCACTCATCTCCATCAAGTCATCTTCTGTTTATATATCTGGTGTGGTATCTACTAGCTCCTGATTTTTTCCAAAGTCCATACCTCAAAGGCCTTCACTACTTACCTTTTTTTTTTTTTTTTTTTTTTTTGCCATATTTACAGTCTTTTATAATTTCCTTGATTGGCTCTTTTGTAAATCCTGTGAAGTCATGGACAACATCTGCACACAGTTTTCTCCAGCAAGAATTTATTATTTCTGACTTGCTGGCTTTCAAGACTTTTCCTATAATAACTACGACATCTTCAATGATGTAATTCCTCCAGACTTTCATGCTGTTCTGTTGATCTAGTTTCTCTCTCATAGCCATGCAATCCTTTCCATAGAGTACTTGGTGTAATGAACCTTAAAGATCCTTGTGATCCCATGATATAGAAGCCGAACTAAAGACATTGTATCTAGGGACAAGTAGACCCCTTTGACACCTTTGTTGTCGAACTCATGCGATACTGAGTGGTCAGGGCATTGTCCAATTAAAGAATAAAAGGAACTTTAAAAGGCAGTTTCTTACTGAAAATGTACTTCCCAAAATCAGGAACAAAGCGTCAATGCAATCAATCCAGAAAAAAGATTCTCATTGTCTAGGCCTTCTTGTACAACCAAATGACTAGTAGCTGTTTTTTACTCTTTTCTCTACAAGGGTCAGGGTTAGCAGCTTTATACATAAGGACAGTCCTGATCATAAACCCAAATGCATTTACACAAAACAGTGAAATATCTTCTTGCTTTAAATCCTGAGGCTCACTTCTCTTTTGTATTAATAAATGTCCTTTGTGATACTCTTTATTTTTTTATTTTTATTTTTTATTTTTTATTTTTTTCAGAACAGGACACTTTTTTCTGCACTAAAAACTTGTTCAGGTAGATATCCTTTCTCCTCAATGATTTTCTTAGTTGCCTCTGGGAACTCGTCTGCTGCCTCTTGGTCAGCAGAAGTCACTACTCCTGTTATTTTGATATTTCTAAAGCTAAACCTCATTCTAAAATTATCAAACCATCCTTTCATTGGCATTAAATTATCTAGTTTTAAATTCTCCATGTTCCTTTGCTTTGCATTTTCATATAATGACTTTGTATTTTCTTAAATTATATTAGAGTCTATTGGTATGCCTTTCTTATAGCAATCCTATTCCCAAATAAAAGAGCTTTTTAAATACAAGATGAAAAGGCATTCCACAAAATGTTCAATATTTTCATGCTACTGTTGTAGTTATGATAGCTTCATAGATTTTTTTCCCTTTTTCTTTCTTTTTATTTTATTATATTTTTACAATGGGCCTCACATTGGATTCGTTTATCTTGAAATGATAGGTAATCACAGCTGCAGACCTCAATCAATGGTACCTATCAAGCAATTCAACTTCTTCTTGTAATGTCATAGCATTCCTCTGCTTCTTGGGAACACTCTGAGCATCATTAGCAGCACTTTCTATGGGTTCCATGGTGTGATTCAAGGTTTACAATATTGCACTAAACACAATGGAAAATATTCAGTAACAGCAATAGATCACTTTTTACTGTGATACATGATTTACTGGAAGAAGAAACGGTTCATGAGGGAGATGAATAGCATCACATGGCATTTTAAGCAGATATTCACAACACTTAAGCCCACTATAATAGCAACAGGAGGTGGTTAAAAATTATTGCAGTAATACAGTATGTACTGTGGTTAATTTTATGCAGTTATCATTTAATACAGCATCTTTATATTTGTTTACATTTCTCACGGAGGCAAATGGTGCCATGTATGGTCCCTAAGTGTTTGGGTGCAAAAGTTTTGATCAATTTAAAATTTTTCTGATGGATTTATTTAACTTTTTTGGTATTAAATAATAAAATAGACTAGAATCTACATATATTTTATGTATTCATCACATACCTAACTTTTACTTAATTTTAAAAATATTTCTAGGCTATACACTTTATCTTTGAGTTTTTTTCAAATTAGTGAAAATCCCCCAAAATGTTTTCAACGTATTTTTTTAATGTTCTAATAAATGGCCTCATTTAGTTCAAAACCACTTTGTTCAAGGGTTAGCATATATATTGTTTAAGGGTCATGTTGTTCAAGGGTCAATATGTATACGTGAAGAGAGAGATAAAAAGGAGGAAGAGAAGGGACAACGAGAATGATTCGTGGATAGGAAAAGAAATGTAAAAAAAATGGCCGGGCGCGGTGGCTCAAGCCTGTAATTCCAGCACTTTGGGAGGCCGAGACGGGCGGATCATGAGGTCAGGAGATCGAGACCATCCTGGCTGACACGGTGAAACCCCGTCTCTACTAAAAAATACAAAAAACTAGCCGGGCGAGGTGGCGGGCGCCTGTAGTCCCAGATACTCGGGAGGCTGAGGCAGGAGAATGGCGTGAACCCGGGATGTGGAGCTTGCAGTGAGCCGAGATCTGGCCACTGCACTCCAGCCTGGGCGGCAGAGTGAGACTCCGTCTCAAAAAAAAAAAAAAAAAAAAAGAAATGTAAAAAAATGCAGAGGCTTTGGGGTGTTCGACACCTCTATTTGTTGACTCAGGGTCATTTAATTTATATAATTTGTTATTCTGGGTTGTATTCTTGTAAGCATTTTTTCTTTAAATGCATTATATTTCAATGTAATATTACTTTTAAAGTGAAAGAAAATAAAAGGAGCTTTTATTCAAATAATTGCTGAGTTGTTGAAGTCTTGAGAAATCAAGCAATAAATGCCTGCTTTCAGAGATGGTATCATTTCTGATTCAGCCTGTGACCACACATTGGGAAATAGGAAAGGAGTGGAATTGTTAAGCAAGAATAACAAAATTAAGAATGAAAAGGATGATTAAAGCTGATACAGTACTCTACTAAATGAGAGATGGACTGTAATAATAATTTGAGTAGAATATAATTTTAAAAAGTAACTTGAAAACGGGAAAACCAACCATGAGCTGATGGCAATAGTAAAAAGACAATATATACAAGCAAAGGTAGAATGATTACCGTGGTTTTCACATTTATATAAGAAGACATTGATTCCATGACCTAAAAACTATGTGTCAGTCATTGACCAAAAGCAGTAAAATCAGAATGATTATATAACTGATTGTCTAAACTTGGGGATTTTAATCCAGGAAAAGAAACATGATGCCTCCTGGGAGTATGAAGCAAACATAGCAACAGTGTTATTCTACATACAATACAGCATTGACTAAATAGCTTCTAATGTTCAGGTAAAATATCATAGAAAAAAGCCTCATACAATGTGATGGGCAAATTATGAAAAGAAGAGCTTTTAGTATGTATTCCATGTGGGCTCTTATTACCATTTTTATCACTTCAGAATGCCTTTGTTTTGATGACCATTTTATTCATGTTTTATAACACCTATTAAAACTTTCTAAAATTGTAGATTTATGCACTTTAAATTCTCTTCTACATTATTCAGTTCATAAGAATTATTTTAGGACTGTGTTTATATTACAGTTTTTGAAGTTTTTACTTTAAATAAAAAGGAAAAGAGAAACTTGGTTAATTTAGTCACCTCTAATTTAACTGGTAAAAAGTTTGATACTAAAGAGCTGCCTGATATTGGTTGGTACTATTTTACTGTGCATGAATTTAGTAATTTTGTGACAAATTAAATGAAATAGGGTGACAATTATGCAATGATTTTATACCTTAATGAATATCTTAGAATAAAATTGAGTAGTTAAAACAAGTCACAACAAATTTGATTTTAATACAGTCTTTGTCAATTTAGACTTTGGAAGAAACAGCACTCTAGACACGTTCTCATAAAATATTCAAAACCAAGGAGCTTATCAAAATACACATTAATCTCCTTGTGTTTCAATTTGGAAAATTTCTGTTGACCTATTTTCAGGTTCACTGATTCTTTCCTCAGCAGTATCACATCTACTGATGAGCCCATCAAAGTCAGTGTTATTTTCTATTACAGTGTTTTTTATTTTGAACACTTTACTTCTATTCTTTATTTGATTTTTCATGTATGATATTATTACCATCTATTCTTCCATGTTGTCTGTTTTTAGACAGGACCATTAATGTGTTAGTCTTAGTTATTTTAAATTTCCTGCCTCATAAATCCAACATCAATGTTATATTTGAATCTGGTTCTGATCATTGTTCTTTCAGATTGTTTATGCCTGCCCTTTGCTGTATCTTTTAATTATTTGTTGAAAGCTGAACAGATTGTCCTGAGTGACAGAAAATGAAGTAAATGTGGGAAGTTTGGGTCATCTGTCTTGCAGTTGAACTTTGCTTAACATTTGCTATAAATATAGGTATTAGAGGTTAAAAATTCTTCTGGTTTCCCTGTTTTTGTCTTTTCTTTTGATTAATGAACTTCTCGATGTATTGTTTCTCAGAGAATTGTCTCTTGAAACTCTTTCTGCTGTAATCCTATTACGTGCCATTACATTGGAGTCCTACTCTAGTGACAAGATGTAGGGGAGGCGAAAATTCCATAATCCTCTGATTACATTTTAGCTTTTTAGTGAGCCTCTTTCTTGCACTTGTGAAATTCAAATTTTTCTACAGGGGTGTATCTTTATTTTCCCTGCCTCCTAATCAATTATCTGGTACAGTGTTTCTTTTTTTTTTTCTTTTTTTTTTTTATTATACTTTTAAGTTCTAGGGTACATGTGCACAACATGCAGGTTTGTTACATATGTATACATGTGCCATGTTGGGGTGCTGCACCCATTAACTCGTCATTTACATTAGGTATATCTCCTAATGCTATCCCTCCCCCCTAACCCCTTCCCACAATAGGACCCGGTGTGTGATGCTCCCCTTCCTGTGTCCAAGTGATCTCATTGTTCAATGTTTCTAAACAATTTCTTTGAACAGTTGACTCCTGTTGACATTTTTCCTTTTTAGGTAAGACAGGAAGGCTGAAGGATGGTGCAGTGGGAAGAATGCCTTTCTCCCAGCTGGAACGAGGCCCTGGAGAAGTCTTTACTCCTAAAGTGTAAGGATTTGTTTTCGAAAAGTTTCTAGGCATATTTAAACATGTTTATGCTTTTGCTCCCCACGTCAAAAGTAGGGAAGTGAGTAGTTCTGGGATCTTTACTTCTTCACTGAGAGAACCTTGTGAGATTCCTAGAGAAAAAGCTTGGTGCATGCACAATTTTTTTGCTTTCATAAAAATCTACACTACACACATCCTCTAGTAATTTATCAAAATTATTAGTGAATTGCCAAAAATTATCCCTTAAGTATTCTTACCAATTTATGACTTCAGTGGCTTATGTTTCTGGAAAACAGAACTTGGTGTAACTTTCTGCACGTATGTCTCCAGATTTCAAGATAGTAGTTTCACTTTTGACTTAATTTCTCTGATGGATCAAAGAAAAGTCATTCGTTTTAAGTTTGTCTCACTGTTTTTGTTAAGGAAAAGATTAATTACTTCTAAGTTTTTTTCTTTTGGAGTTGAAACTGGAAGTTCCAGATAATTTTTTCCTAATGCTTTATACTTTATATATCAAATGGTATACTTTAAGGAAATGTATGTCTTATTCTGACAGCTTTTTTAAACATATAGAACAATTATCAGTTTGACACAAATTGGGAAAGACATAATGTTAATAAAATATTAAAATTTGACAAAAGCAGTATTTGAATAACACATGTATTTAAAATATTTTTAATATGCAAAGTAACAACTGAACTTATTTCTAATTTGTAAAATTTACATTAAAATTTAATACAATCAACTTACATTTAGATATTTATTTTTAATATCATTCTCTATGAAAAGAAACCAAGTCTCCTTAGAGAATTAGTGGGATCCAGAATTGGAGCAATAAATAAGCAAAATGAGTCCAGATTATCTTATTAAGCCAGAGAGTTAGAAATTGTTAATGTGCACACACACCCACACACACATACACACCATGAAACAATAAAAATATGTGAAGAGATACAGAACTCAAATCCCATTTGAAAAAACTTTCAATGACCCAATACAAAACAATTTGAGCAACAATATAAAGTAATACTGAATTATAACCCAACTAACAAAATAAACATACATGAATCCCAACTGAAAAAAACAAATTAGTGAATAAATGAGTAAGGAAATAAATTGAAAATTGGCTACTTTTCTGTACAAAAGAATTCTAAATAAATATTGTGGATATTTTATCTTCAAAAAGAGAAAGCATGACTCTCCATTCCTTAAGTGTGAGCTGCTCATAGAGACTTACTTCCAAAGCACAGAGTATGGAAACTAGAGAAATGAGTACACTTACAGTGAAGAAACGTGACAAACACTATCTACTCCAGATGGGCAAGGTTAGTAGCAACATTAATGAGTCAGGTCCATAGCATGTGCCCTTGATATGTTATAATGAGAGTGACATTTCACCTTTCTTATTCTTTCTCCCCAAAACATGTAACCTCACTCTAATAATGAGAAAAATATCAAGCAAACCACAATCGAGGAACATTAAACACAACACTTGATCAATAAGTATTATAGACTTCTGCCCCCCTATTCAATTTCATATGTTGAAGCCCTAACCCCCAATATGACTGTACCTGGAGAAAGGAATTTTGGGAGCTAATTAAGGTTGAATGATGTCATAAGGGCAAGTCTTTAATCTGATAAGACTGTGAGCTTCTAAGCAGATGAAGAGAGAGGGGCTCTCTCTGTCTCTTCACTATATGAAAAAACTACCTGTCTACAAGCAAAAAGTAGAGCCTTTGCCAGAAACTGAATCAGCTGACACCTTGACCTTGTACTTTCCAGCCTCCAGAACTGGGAGAAAATAAATTTCTTTTATTTAAGCTCCCCAGTTTATGGTATAATATTAGGGCAGTCCTACCCAGCAGACTAATACAGTACTTCTCAAAACTGTCAAGGTTACAAAAAACATGGAAAATCTGAGAAATTGACTTGATGTTCCACAGCCATGAGAAGTCTAAGGAGTCATGAAAATTAAATGCAATGTCGTATCATTTATGGAATTCTAGAAGAGAAAAGGACGTTAAATAGGAAATCTGAATGAAGAGTAGACTTGAGTTAATAATATTACTAAGATGTATATAAATTATTAATTTGTAAGTTAGTAATTAGATTTATTAATTGTGACAATTGTACCATGCATCGTATTAAGATGCTAATAATAAGAGAAATCAGGTGTGACTATATGGAAACTCTGACTATTGTCACAGCTATGCTTTAAGTCTAAAACTATTCTAAAATACAATTTTATTTTAAAAATAAATAGAATATTTTCATTATAATTTGTGTATAAATAAGTGCTTATATAATGTCCCAAAATCTGTTATTATTCATGTAGTTAGTCATTTTATAAAGAATTAGTAAAGAAATCTCAGAAGAGATAATACAATGAGGTTAGAAATGGGAGGTAAATCAGAATCATTTCTGGAAATTTCACAGTACAGTGAAAAAACTTCCCATATTTTACTGAAAAATACATTTCTTATTCTGCTTAATTCCCAGTTCAGCACTCTTTCTACCAAACTATAAAACATGCAAAATGCTTGCTTTGACATTTTGTATTTTACAATCCACTTAGATAGGAAAAAGTAAACATATCTATTTCAGTTGACTTATCTGCAAAATTGTAGGGTTGAGCAGATAAGCACAAATGGAATTTCTAGCTAGAAATACTGTAATGTTTTACATGATTAAACAATAGCAGATACAATGATATAATATGAATTGTTTCATCTTTCACTTTTTCCAATTCCGGCATTTAGTACCTGTAGTGTACTCATAGCAAAAATAATTCTGTACATAGAGTCTTCAAAGAAAGATTCTGATATGGATCTTTTTCATGAAAACTCTTATGATGCACAATAGGAGGAGCTTCTCTGGTTCAAGAACATTTATGTAGGAATTGGGGAAGTTTTGCATAGATAGGTTTGACTTAAAAGAAGGGGCTACATCCTCCATATGCATTTCATTTACAGACAAACATAAAAGCAAACTTCTTTTATTTATTAGTTTTTAACTTTAATTTTCATTTTAATGTGCAGGATGTGCAGGTTTGTTACATAGGTAAACATGTGCCATGGTGGTTTGCTGCACCTATCAACCCATCACCAAGGTATTAAGCCCAGCATGCATTAGCTATATTTCTCAATGCTCTCCCTCCCCCTGCCACCCCCTCAACAGGCCCCAGTGTGTGTGGTTTCCCTCCCTGTGTCCATGTGTTTTCATTCTTCAGCTCCCACTTATAAATGAGAACATAAAAAGCACTAATTTTAAGTGTTATCTCTTCAATATATTTAACATCTAATCATAATTTCTTAAAAATATTGCCTGCCTTGCATAAACCTTCATCATAAGATGGTTTAGCTTTATTTAGCTGAATTCTTTAAAAAAATGTTTTAAGATTTCCTGTCTCATTTCAATTATAGGTAGGAGCAGATGTCATAGTAAGAGACAGGACTAGCTGGATTACCTAGGCCAACTAAGAATTCCTAAGCCTAGCTAGGGAAGGTGACCACACCCACCTTTAAACACAGGGCTTGTAACTAAGCTCACACCGGGTCAATCTGGTAGTAAAGAGGGCTCACTAAAATACAAATTAGGCTAAAAACAGGGCGTAAAGAAATAATCAAATCATCTATCACCTGAGAGCACAAGGGGAGGGACAATGATTGGGATATAAACCCAGGCATTGGAGCCCGATCTGGGAACCCTCTTTGGGTCCCCTTCTGTTTTATGGGAGCTCTATTTTCACTCTATTAAATCTTGCAACTACACACTCTTCTGGTCTCTGTTTGTTCTGGCTTGAGCTGAGCTTTCGCTCACCGTCCACCACTGCTGATCGCCACTGTCGCAGACCCACCACTGACTTCCACCCCTCCGGATCCGACAGGGTGTTTGCTGTGTTTCTGATCCAGCAAGGTGCCCACTGCCGCTCGGGACAGGGCTAGGGGCTCGCTATTGTTCCTGCGCGGCTAAGTGCCCGGGTTTGTTCTAAGCGAGCCGAACACTAGCCGCTGGGTTCCACGGTTCTCTTCCGTGACCGATAGCTTCTGATAGAACTATAACACTCACCGCACGGCCCAAGGTTCCATTGCTTGAAATCCCCGAGGCCAAGAACCCCAGGTCACAGAGCGAGAGGCTTGCCACCCTCTTGGGAGCTCTGTGAGCTCTGTGAGCTCCAGTAACAATAGAACCTACCAAAAAGCCCTGCCACCATAGTTCAGTTTCATTTTCTTTTTTTGTATAGTAAATAATTCAATATTTAGAAAAGCAATTTTTAAGCACAGTTACTTTCGTTAAATATTCTAATGATCTCCTAGCATTTCTATCTTTGCAAGTAATTCACATTTGATAGTTAGGAACCCCTGGATTAAGATATAAACATCTTAACAGCAAGCTACTGACAGAAACAATTTCAGAAGAATTGATGTCTCCCTCCTTCGACTGAAAAGAAAAAGGAATAAGATTTTGTAGCTAAGTCCGCAAGGCACTGACCCTACCAATTTCTCCCAGGCTCAGGGAGGTAAAAATGCTATGTGTTTCATTTTTAAAATAATTCTTCTTGAATTGGAGTGTTGGTTTCACGGTAAATGATGTGGCAAGATCAAAATCACTTGTAAGTGGACAAATAGGAAAGTGACTTTTTAATTTGAATAGTCATCTGTATCCAGAAACATTGCTTAATCAAACGCTAACATTCCTCTCCCATAGTATCATACATATATATACAGAGAAAGAGGGAGGGGAAGAGACAGACAGAGAGTAAAAGCATCTAAGGAGACATGAGAGTTGCTCGTTCTCTCTCTCTCTCTCTCTCTCTCTCTCTACACACACACACACATACATATTCATATACACTAATTTTTCAGCCTTTGATGATTAGTAAGAGGAAGAGAAAGAGAAACTACCAGTGAAGAAAGGACTTTTCTCTCCCCAGTCACAAATCTGTCTATCAGAAAAAGAGAACAGATTTGTTCACATTGATAACCTCCTTGTCACTCCTTCTATCTTTTCATGCCAATGTGGATTCTTATGGGCCAGTTAGTGTCCTTCAGAAACATATGTTGAAGTCCTCACCATCTCAGATTGTTACCTTATTAAGAAATCGGGTTTTTTGCAGATGTAATAAAGAAGAGGTCATTAGAGGCTGTTTCTAATCTAATAGGACCATGTGAAGAAGGTTCACTAATAACTAGTCCCAAGGGAGGACACACAGCTTGGGGGATGGCAAAGATGATTATTATGCCAACCACTGAGAATAGGAGTCCAGACACCTCCACCACATTCTGGCTGCAGTTTTATCAATTGCCTGAGTCTGGTGAGACAGAACACATACACACAACAAGTTCTATGAAGCACATTTATTTCTTACAGAGGCAGCAAGGGACAAAGGAAGCCTGGAATCCATTGCAATTAATTCCTTCCAGCTCAAGAAAGCTTCCAGGAGCAGAGGGAGTCCTGACTGCACCATAGCTGAGGAACACTGAAAGCAGCCGACCCCAGATTACATACCTCAGGGGCCACGTAAGTCGCTGGGCATTGTTCGAAAGAACATCCTGCTTCCAGAGGAGAGAGAATCAAAACGTAGCCTCCCCCAGGCAGTTCCTCCTTGTCTCAGGATATTGTACTCCCAGTGCGTTCTACAATTATTCTGAGAATTACCGGCAGGAAGAAAAAAGGGGAGAAACTGGTCAGCCAAGGCTCTCGAGGCACCATCCAGCAGGCTGGCATCCTTCTAAGAAGATAAAGACTCCGTGTGATGACAGAGACACATAGCAGAGATGCCATGTGACAACAGAGGCTTAGATTGAAGTGTTGCTGCTGCAAGCCTAAGGATGCAGAGGTTACTGGCAAACCATTCTAAACTAGGCAGTGGCAAGCAAGAATTGTCCTCTACAAATTTCAGAAGGAATAAGGCCCTGCCAATATCTTGATTGATTTTGGACTCTTGATCTCTAGAACTGTGAAACAATATATTTCTCTTCTCATGCCCACTCCTTTCCTTCCCATTTGTACTGTTTAGCTATGGTAGCCCTAGGAGACTAATACACTCATTGATGGAGACTTGTTTAATATTGAATACGATTACAGATCCCAAAACGTTAGGAACAGTGCTTGATCTCCCCTGCAGTTTCATCCCACCATGTATTTAGCTAAAGAGGCAGAAACTGCTTCTTGAAATTGAGACTATGAGCTCTTTTAAGTTGGAGTACTTTTTTCCTGATGAATTCTTCAGAGAGGCGTCAAGCTTTGAGAGCAATGTGTTTGTGTCTATAAGGATCTTTGCCTGCCGGTGGGTTTACTAGTGACTTCTTATCATTGATAAAGTACTACTTACTTTCACACATGGAGTGTAAATGAAAAGATTAATTAAACATAAACCAATCCAAAGTGACACAAATTACTAAGTGATTGAATTACCAGGTAGTGGATTAATATATGGTGACATATAGTCTTAGTTATTTCCAGACAATTTTGTGGTTTGATACATTATAGCAAACTTAAAATTTTGTGTTTTTCTTCTAGTCTGCACTCATTCATTTAGTGTTTGTTGTTGTTGTTGTTGTTTGTGTTACATTCTGTAACATTCAGTTGCAGAGGGCCACTGTTATTCATTTTTCAATCATTATCAGTTAGTATGGAGTTCAGTAATATTAGATTTCCAAACTTTTTAGTAAAAACATCAATCAAGGAATGAATGCATAGAAAATAAACACATTACATTTGTGTGTATTAGCCTCAGTTATCATCATCACATAAAAAAACATAGTAGATCAGGTGCGGTGGCTCATGCTTGTAATCCCAGCACTTTGGGAGGCCGAGGCGGGTGGATCACAAGGTCAGGAGTTCGAGGCCAGCTTAGCCAATATGGTGAAACCCTGTCTCTACTAAAAATACAAAAATTAGCCAGGCATGGTGGTGGGTGTCTGTAGCGCCAGCTACTCAGGAGGCTGAGGCAGGAGGATCACTTGAATGCGGGAGGCAGAGCTTGCAGTGTGCCGAGATCATGCCACTGCACTCCAGCCTGGGTGACAGAGCGAGACTTCATCTCAAAAAAAAAAAAAAGAAAGAAAAGAAAAGAAAAAGAGAAAGAGAAAGAAAAAGAAAAACAAACGTAGTAGTGTTCACTTGTTGACAAGACAAGATACTGACCAAAGGTTGGGCTTGTATAGATAGAGCTTGGGTTTTGGTTGACATTTAAAACATGTATCAAACATTGGCAGAAAATTAATTTATTTCTAATTTCCACAATTATTTTATTAATTATTCTTAATCTACTAATCATAGCTATTTTATCTATATTTGACGCACTTGTCTAAGACTTCATTGATCAGAGTAGCTGTGAATTCCAGCTGTAGGCTTTACATAGAAATGCCTGGTAGGTGCACAGAATCTACCTTTGTCATGATGTATCAACATGAGGGACCTAAAAGACAATAAAACGCTGCTTACATACAAACTCAAGAGTCCTTTTTCCTCTACCCCAGGGCCAGGTAGCTATAACCACTACCCCAGCCATCACACAACCCCCTATTTTCATGTGCCATCTTTGGAAGGAAGTAAAGAGAGGAAAGACTATTTGCCGAACACATTTATTTAAAAGAAAATAAACTACCAGAAACAGGTTGTCTAAACCAGACAAAGCTTGTCAATTTTAAGCCTTCTTTACTCCATGCTATCCAGCAAGGTTAGGATTCATGAGAAAAAAATAGTGAAAAAGAAAAAGTAAACCTGATTTTCCCTTGCACAACTGTATAATAAGCTAAGTTTTCCACCTGGGGTTCAAACTCAAGATCCTTTACAGGGTTAACTGCACACATCATCTTCGCTCCCTTAACTATCATCCACTCTTCAGTACTCCACACTGACTGCACCACTCAAACTTTTCTTTAGCACTGCCACTAGTGTGACTTGCGTTTGCCAAATCTAGTAGATACTTACTAGTCTTCCTTTATCCCAACTTCACCGTAGCATTTGTCCAAGATTATTCTTTTTGAAAATACTTTTATCTTGACTTCTCTGATACTATGTTTCCATATTGTGTTTCTTTTACCTCTCAAGCCATTCCTTCTCATTCTCTTTGTTTCTAATTCTTCCACTTCATCTTGCTTAAGCATTACCACCGCAGACCTTGACCTCTTTCTTCGCCCTCTCTCTAGGTGATCTCACTCATTCCCAGGCCTTCATGGGTCCTTCCAAGCCATGACCCACCAGTTTTGGGCTATGTTTCTTTCCTGCTCTCCAGAGACATAATTCAAACTGCTTAATCTTTTCATTCAGCTAGTTCACAGAAAGTAACACGTCAGTATATAAACACAACATAATATGCTCAAATATAACATGTCCAAACTGAAAATCTTAATGTAGCCTTATTCACAATTCAATTATTCCTATTAGGTTCTCTACATTAATAGATGGTCCTTCCTTCAGTCACTCAAGCTGAAGACATTGAAACGTTCAACTGCTGCTTCTGCTTAAACCGCTAGATCCAATCCATCATGAAGTCTTATAAATTATAGTTCCTATACATATCTCAAAGCTGTCTATTTCCCTTCAGCTCTGTGACAATCAAATGGGTCTAAGCCAACATCTGCCATATGGGTTACTGTAAGAATTTCCAAATTGGTATTTTCACATCCACTATTTAGTCTGGAGGAGAAAAAAACACAAATTTTCCCATAGAGTAGTTGGATTGACATATTAAAAAAAATCTAAATTGGTTTATTGCTCTCTTGTATGATTAGAGTAAAATCTAAACTCAGTAAATTATTTATAACTACTCAAAAGATACCTAAGGTCTAGTACAATTCAATTTCTTATCTTTGATCTTGCCATACCGTCCCTTTTTTATTCCATTATCTAATTTTGACCCCCCCCTCAAAGCACTCTTTCCACTTGAAATAACAAACCATACTTATCAATCTTGTTTACCTATTTTAAATATAAAAAACAAAATATACATAGAAATAGAAGTGAATATTTGACCACCACTCAACCTGAAAGAGAGCCACTGAAGCCTTTGAAAATGCTTCCTAATTTGTACCACTGGTTATACTGTTTCCTGCAGAAAACAACTGTCATGTTAATGATCCTCTTGCATATCATTATATCCTTATCACAAATTTACAAACCTCTAAAAAATGTCTTGTTTCCATTTGTCATTTTTATTAGGTTTTGTCTGCACTGATAAAGTCATACTTACATACACTCCTGTGGATTTTCTAAAAAAGTCATAACAGGTTTATGCAATTTTGTTATATGGTATTGGAGTTAATTTGTTTCCCTGATGTATAACTTTGGTTAAACAAATAGCACAATGTATTTATTCATTCTATTGTTGATAAGTAAAGGAGTTATTCCTAGCGTTTTATCTGTAAATATTAACACTAAGACAATTTTTATGCATGGACTGGTGGGCGTGCACACACATGGATTCCTCTTTGGCAAATACCCAGAAGAGAAATCCTCAGATCGTAAAGTATATATATATTTAAAGCATGGAGAATTTACAATATTTGATCATTTATTATCCTAAAATCTTTGAAGTAATTTTAAGGGTTTTTATTTATTTTATTTATTTTAGTTTTCAGATGAGTCTCACTCTGTCACGCAGACTGGACTGCAGTGGTGCGATCTCGGCTCACTGCAACCTCCGCCTCCTGGAGGCAGAGAATCAAGCTATTCTCCTGACTCAGCCTCCTGAGTAGCTGGGACTACAAGCACCTGCCACCACATCCAGCTAATTTTTGTACTTTTAGTAGAAACGGGGTTTAACCATATTGGCCAGTCTGGTCTTGAATTCTTGACCTTGTGATCCACCTGCCTCAGCCTCTCAAAGTGCTGGGATTACAGGGTGAGCCACCACACCCAGCAGATTTTAAGTCATTTTATATAATTCAACTTTATATATAGCTAACTTGAATGAACAAATTGAAATCAATTTTAACATAAATATAATAACACATTCTAATTATTTTCTCCCATTCTTTGGCTTGTCTACTCATGACGTATTTTTAGGAAATGTTAATGTCCTCAAATACATCATTATTTACATTTTCATGTGTGTTTTAAAATACTTCTTTAACACTAGGTCATAAAATATTATTTTAAAATTTAAAAATTTTAGTGTTGGTATCCCCATTTCACTCTTTAATTTGTATAGGTGAGATGGAATGAATTTGTTAAATCCACTTTTATTTTTTGATACAGGAAAACACATTTTTCCAACATTATTTATGGCATATTCTCTCTTTTTCAGTGACCTCTTATATAGCAAGATATTATGTCTATCAGCTGCTGCTTCAAAATCTTTATTGTATCCGCACAAAACTACTTTGGTAAGTAATGTTTATAAGATGTCAAAATATCTGCTAGATACAGTCTCCCAACCATATTTTTCTTTTTAATGCATACAATGTTTAATACATATAAATAAATAAATATAAAATATACAATTCATTTGTATAAAATATATATTATATGTGTATATATACAGAATTACATAATATATAACATATAATGTTATAAATGTTATATATAAAATATATGATATATAACATATATATTATATTATAAATGTTATATATAAAATATATGATATATAACATATATATTATATTCTGCCAGGTATACATATATAATATATAATCTATACATATGAATTATGTTTTATATTTATTTATGTTATATATTTTATAATTCTTTATATATAATGTTATATATAATTGCAATTGCTTCATATCTTAAGTTTCTGAGATGAATATTATGTTAACTCTTGCTCTTTGTTCTCTCTATGTGATGGGAACATATCCTGAGAACTTTGAAAATTTTCTCATTGTCCTTGATACTCTTAAACTTAACTAAAATGTTTTTCAGTGACAATTTTTCATATGTTTCTTATTTGGCATCCTATGTGCTTTTGTTTATTTCAAGAGAATTTATCTCTGTTATTTATTTAAATATTTCTATTTTATTATTTTTTAGATCTTTGAATTTTTTACCCAATTATTAAGTTTTCTACATCCATTCTACTTAAGATAATTTTAATTAGTGTTTTTAATGTATTGATCCTTTTTCTACAAAGAACTTACATTTGTGTTTCTAACTCATAATTTAGTATTCAGATACATTTGCTTCACTATTTTTGCCTTCCTGTAAACAAATTTCAACTATACATAATTTTATATATAAACAAGCACGTTTGTAAAATGACTTACATATTTTGCTTTAAATTGACGATATATTTTCTTCATTGTTTTATCATTGATGCCTATGATGGAACACTTCTACATCTAGTGGTATTTGTAATCAAATTTTTCCTTTTGATTACTGTTGTTCCTCTTGTTTTGTTTAATATTTTGTTTGTTTTAAATTAGTTTGCCTCCTCCGATGTCTTTTTATTTGAGTACGCAACTACAAAGTGATACCAAAACCCTAGACATCAGAAAAAAACTTTGACTCACTTTCATTTGCTAAAAGGCTAGCAAATACTCCTTGATATCAGAACATTCTCTCCAGCTCCTCAGGTTAAATGGCTTGGTGGGCGAGCTCTGAACTACTCCTGGAGGTTGAAAAGAGAAAGTACATGGGAGTGAATGCCCCAGGCTAGTCAATCACCCACCTGTTTACTCAACACTCAACAGACCAAGACTGCTGCGTTACTGGTCTGGAATAAAAGTTTTTGCTGGCTGTATGAATATCTTCTTTTGAGAACTGTCTGTTCATATCCTTTGCCCACTTTTCGATGGATATTCATACAGCCAACAGACACATGAAAAAATGCTCATCATCACTGGCCATCAGAGAAATGCAAATCAAAACAACAATGAGATACCATCTTACACCAGTTAGAATGGCAATCATTAAAAAGTCAGGAAACAACAGGTGCTGGAGAGGATGTGGAGAAATAGGAACACTTTTACACTGTTGGTGGGATTGTAAACTAGTTCAACCGTTATGGAAAACAGTATGGCGATTCTTCAAGGATCTAGAACTAGAAATACCGTATGACCCAGCCATCCCATTACTGGGTATATACCCAAAGGATTATAAATCATGCTGCTATAAAGACACATGCACACATATGTTTATTGCGGCACTATACACAATAGCAAAGTCTTGGAATCAACCCAAATGTTCATCAGTGACAGACTGGATTAAGATAATGTGGCACATATACACCATGGAATACTATGCAGCCATAAAAAAGGATGAGTTTGTGTCCTTTGTAGGGACATGGATGCAGCTGGAAACCATCATTCTCAGCAAACTATCGCAAGAACAGAAAACCAAACACCGCATGTTCTCACTCATAGGTGGGAACTGAACAATGAGGTCACTTGGACTCGGGAAGGGGAACATCACACACCGGGGCCTATCACGGGGAGGGGAGAGTGGGGAGGGATTGAATTGGGAGTTATACCTGATGTAAATGACGAGTTGATGGGTGCTGACGAGTTGATGGGTGCAGCACGCCAACATGGCACAAGTATACATATGTAACAAACCTGCACGTTATGCACATGTACCCTAGAACTTAAAGTATAATAAAAAAATAAAATAAAATAAAAATAAAAAAATAAAAAAATAAAAAATAAAAAAATAAAATAAATAAATAAATAAATAAGTTTTTGCTAATGTTGCTGATTCATGCAATTCGGCATGAGCATGAGTTTTTCCAGGGAGATGAATTCTTTTATTCTAATTTTTCAAAAAATTCTTCCTGGATACCTCCGCTCCAGATTAAATCAACCATCTTCCAGAATCAACAAATTCCCAATGCTGTGTTGCCACAATTTTTTCCTATTGTTTAACAACAAATTCCCAGTGCTCTGCCAAGCCATGTGGCAAAACCTATGGGAAGAAGGATGACCTCCCCTGACCAAATATCATATGTTTCATAGTTGATTTCATTTGAGAGGGGCTGTAATCGTGTAAATTTACCATCTTGCAGAAATTTAAAAATCTCAGCTTTATGTTACTATTATGATGATTGTGCCAGTCTTGTACTTAAGTTTACTATAACAGAAAATATTCTCCCAAAGTATATTTCCGTTTCTTGTGAAAAACTGAAAAATAGAAATTATAATAAGGTCAGTAGAATGACCACTTTTTTTTTTCATTCGTATGCCCCTCATTTTAGCTAGTGTCTAAGTGCTAGTGGGTTATTTAACTAATTAATTATTGATTGAGTAAAAACAACCCTTGGGGTACTATCTGTTCATATTTACATAAAATAAAACTTGTGTTTAAATATTTTATTATGCATTTTCTCCAGTTACTGACTACAATCTGTTCTTAAAAGTGAGACAATCTCTGATGAATGCTAGAGATCTGGCATACATAGCTATTAGCTTTTTGTATTTTTTAATAACTATTTTGTAAATAGCTAAATGTAAGCTATTGTATATGTTTATAGTCACTATTGGACAGTGAGCCTATTAAAGCCAGGGTTCTTCTCTATTAAACAAATGTGGAAATTAATATCTAATATTTACTCAAACTTTTTCATGTTCCACCTACATTTATACTTGACATGATACCAACTCTATCTGCCTTCAAGGAAAGCATGTTCAACTAGGGTAGAGAACTATGAAAACAAAGCCCATAAATAACAAATGTTGAGAACTGAAGATCACTTCAATGGAAAAAAATTTAACTGCAGGTAATAGAAATGTCTGCCTAGGTAGATCCTTTTTAGGAATTTTTAACTGAATCTAAATATTTAGCTGGTCAAACAGCAGTACAGGGAGGAAAGTCTACTTAAATATTAAGAAGTATATTAGGCATAAATTGAAAAATTAAATTAGAATCAAAAGCTAAACTGGAAAGATTCATTTATATGCGATAATTTCCAAAACTCCCTTCTGTTTCAGCCTAGAGAATGGTGTTATGTGATTACTTAATTTAGTAATATTAGAACCAAATATTACATAAGTAAATGATATAAAAGCAAATCTAGATTCAAAAAATAAATCACAAAAAGTCCTAATCAAAAATGTATTTCCTAGAGAACTACATTTTGGAAGAGAATTCTTTAGTGAAACAGAGTAGCATACCAGATTTATTTCTATGCTTCAAAAATATAACCACCAAAAATCAAACTACTTATACTCAGTTTTAGGGCCTTAAGAAAAATAATTATTGTAACTGCAAAATTACACATGGAATTACTGTCAGGCCTCTGAGCTCAAGCTAAGCCATCATATTTCCTGTGACCTGCACGTATGCATCCAGATGGCCTGAAGCAACCGAAAAATCACAAAAGAAGTGAAAATGGCCAGTTCCTGCCTTAACTGATGACATTACCTTGTGAAATTCCTTCTTCTGGCTCAGAAACTCCCCCACTGAGCACCTTGTGACCCCCACCCCTGCCAGCCAGAGAACAACCCCTTTGACTGTAATTTTCCACTACATATCCAAATCCTATGAAATGGCCCCACCCCTATGTCCCTTCACTGACTCTTTTTTCAGACTCAGCCCACCTGCACCCAGGTGATTAAAAAGCTTTATTGCTCACACAAAGCCTGTTTGGTGGTCTCTTCACATGGACACACATGACATTTGCTACTGTGACTCGATCGGGGGACCTCCCTTGAGAGATCAGTCCCCTGTCCTTCTGCTCTTTGCTCCGTGAGAAAGGTCCACCTACGACCTCAGGTCCACAGCCCAACCAGCCCAAGGAACATCTCACCAATTTTAAATAGGGTAAGCGGCCTCTTTTTACTCTCTTCTCCAACCTCTCTCACAATCCCTCAACCTCTTTCTCCTTTCAATTTTGGTGTCACCCTTCAATCTCTCCCTTCTCTTAATTTCGGTTCCTTTCCTTTTCTGGTAGAGACAGAGGAGATGCGTTTTATCCATGAACCCAAAACTCCAACGCTGGTCACGGACTCGGGAAGACAGTCTTCCCTTGGTGTTTAATCACTACAGGGATGCCTGCCGGATTATTCACTCATGTTTCAGAGGTGTCTGATCACCGTGGGGATGCCTGCCTTGATCTTTCACCTTAGTGGCAAGTATCACTTTCTCTGGGTGTCAAGCACCACTTCCCGTGGTGGCATGTACCCCCCCCCCACCCCTTCTCTCCGTGTCTCTACCCTCTCTTTTCTCTAGGCTTGCCTCCTTCACTTTGGGCAACCTTCCATCCTCCATTCCTCCCTCTTCTCTCTTAGCCTGTATTCTCAAGAACTTTAAACTTCTTCAACTCACACCTGACCTAAAACCTAAATGCCTTATTTTCTTCTACAGCACTGCTTGGCCCCAATACAAACTTGATACTGTCTCTAAATGGCCAGAAAATGGCACTTAAGATTTCTCCATCTTACAAGACCTAGAGAATTTTTGCCGAAAAATGGGCAATTGGTCTGAGGTGCCTTACATCCAGGCATTTTTCACACTTTGTTCCCTCCCTAACCTCTGCTCCCAAAGCGATTCTTCCCAAATCCTCCTTATTTCCCCCCTGCCTGTCCCCTCAGTCCCAACCCCAAACGTTGCTGAGTCTTTCCAATCTTCCTTTTCTACGGACCCATCTGACCTCTGCCCTCCTCCCCAGGCTGCTCCTTGCCAGGCCGAGCCAGGTCCCAATTCTTCTTCAGCCTCCACTCCTCCACCCTATAATCCTATCACCTCCCATCCTCATACCTGGTCTGGCTTACAGTTTCATTCTGCGACTAGCTCTCCCCAACTTGTCCAACAATTTCCTCTTAGAGAGGTGGCTGGAGCTGAAGGCATAGTCAGGGTACATGTGCCTTTTTCTCTATCAGACCTCTCTCAGATCAGTCAGTATTTAGGCTCTTTCTCATCACACCCCACTAAATATATACAGGAATTCCGATATCTAACTCTGTCCTACAATTTAACCTGTAGTGACTTAAATGTCATCCTAACTTGTACCCTCTCCCCAGATGAAAGGGAAAGAATTATTTTCTGTTGCCCCATCTCATGCTGACAGCTGGCTTCATGAGCCAGACCTCCAGGAAGACATTAGAGCAGTTCCCCAAGACGATCTCCAATGGAACTATCAGGCAGATTCTCCAGGTATAGCTAGGCGAGATTACATGATTTCCTGCCTAGTTGAAGGGCTTAAAAAGGCAGTTTACAAAGCTGTTGGGCGCGGTGGCTCATGCCTGTTAATCCCAACACTTTGGGAGGCCGAGGTGGGTGGATCACCTGAGGTCAGGAGTTCAAGACCATCCTGGCCAACATGGTGAAACCCCATCTCTACTAAAAATACAAAAAAATAAAAATAAAAATAGCCAAGCATAGTGGCATGCACCTGTAATCCCAGCTACTCAGGAGGCTGAGACAGGAGAATCGCTTGAACTCGGGAGGTGGAGGTTGTGGTGGCCTGGGCAACAAGAGCAAAACTCTGTCTAAAAAAGAAAAAGAAAAAATTATGACAAGTTTAAAGAAACTACCCAAGAACCCAGTACATGGCTCTTTTGGCAGCAACCCTGAGACACTTTGCAGCCCTAAACCCTAAAGGGTCAGAAGGCCGTCTCATTCTAAATATGCATTTTATCACCCAGTCATTTCCTAACATTAGAAAAAAGCTTCAAAAATTAAAATCCGGTCCTCAAACCCTACAACAGGAATTAATCAACCTCACTTTCAAGGTGTACAATAAGAGAAAGGAGGCAGCCAGACAACAACACATTTCTGAGTTACAATTACTTGCCTCTGCGGTGAGACAAAACCTAGATGCACCTCCAGCATTCAAGAACTTCAAAATGCCTAAGCCACAGTGGTCAGGCATTCCTTCAGGACTTCCTCCATCAGGATCTTGCTTCAAGTGCCAGAAAGCTGGCCACTGGGCCAAGGAATGCCCACAGCCCAGGATTCCTCCCAATCTGTGTCCCATCTGTGCAGGGACCCAGTGGAAATCAGACTGCCCAGCTCACCCAGCAGCCACTCCTAGAGCCCCTAAAGCTCTGGCCCAAGGTTCTCTGATCGACTCCTTCTCAGATCTGCTCGGCTTAGCGGCTGAAGACTGACACGGCCCGATTGCCTCAGAAGCCCCCTGGACCATCGTGGACACTGAACTTTGGGTAACTCTCACAGTAGAGGGTAAGTCCATCCCCTCTTTAATCGATATGGGGGCTACCCACTCCACATTACCTTCTTTTCAAGGGCCTGTTTCCGTTGACCCCATAACTGTTGTGGGTATTGATGGCCAAGCTTCAAAAGCCCTTAAAACTCCCCAACTGTGGTGCCAACTTGGACAACATTATTTTATGCACTCTTTTTTAGTTACCCCCACCTGCCCAGTTCCCTTATTAGGCCAAGACATTTTAACCAAATTACCTGCTTCCTTGACTATTCCTGGACTACAGCTACATCTCATTGCTGCCCTTCTTCCTAGCCCAAAGCTTCCTTTGTGTCTTCCTCTCATATCCTCCTACCTTAACCCACAGGTATGGGACACCTCTCCTCCCTTCCTGGCAACTGATGACACCCCCATTACTACCTAATCAGCCTTACCCCACTCAATGCCAATATCCCACCCCACAGCAGGCTTTAAAAGGATTAAAGCGTGTTATCACTCACCTGTTACAACATGGCCTCTTAAAGTCTACAAACTCTCCTTACAATTCCCCCATTCTACCTGTCTGAAACCAGACAAGTCTTACGGATTAATTCAGGATCTGAGCCTTATCAACCAAATTGTCTTGCCTGTCCACTCCAAGGTGCCAAACACATATACTCTCCTATCCTCAATACCTCCCTCCACAACCCATTATTCTGTTCTGGATCTCAAACATACTTTCTTTACTATTCCTTTGCACCCTTCATCCCAGCCTCTCTTTGCTTTCACTTGGGCTGACCCTGACACCCATCAGCCTCAGCAACTTTCCTGGGCTGTACTGCCACAAGGCTTCATGGATAGCCCCCATTACTTCAGTCAAGCCCAAATTTCTTCCTCATTCATTACCTATCTTGGCATAATTCTTCATGAAAACACACGTGCTGTCACTGCTGATTGTGTCTGGCTAATCTCTCAAATCCCAACCCCTTCTACAAACAACTACTCCTTTCCTTCCTAGGCATGGTTAGGTACTTCTGCCTTTAAATACCTAGTTTTACCATGCTGACTAAACCAAGCCTAGCTAACCCCACAGATCCTAAATCCTTTAACCACTCCTCTTTCTGTTCCTTAAAAACAGCCCCAAAAGCTGCTCCCACACTAGCTCTCCCTGGCTCATCACAATGCTTTTCATTACACACAGATGAAGTACAGGGCTGTGCAGTTGGAATTCTTATACAAGGACCAGGACTGTGCCCTGTAGTCTTTTTGTCCAAAAAACTTGACCTTACTGTTTTAGGCTTGCCATCATGTCTCTGTGCAGTGGCTGCCATCACCCTAATAATTTTAGAGACCCTCAAAATCACAAACTATGCTCAACTCACTCTCTACAGTTCTCATAACTTCCAAACTCTATTTTCTTCCTCACACTTGACACATATACTTTCTGCTCCTATGCTCCTTCAGCTATACTCACTCTTTGTTGAGTCTCCCACAGTTACCATTGTTCCTGGTCTAGACTTCAATCTGGCCTACCACATTATTCCAGATACCACCCCTGACCCCCATGATCCACCTGATATTCACTCCATTTCCCCATATTTCCTTCTTTCCTGTTCCTCACCCTGATCACACTCGGTTTACCGATGGCAGTTCCACGAGGCCTAATCGCCACTCACCAGCAAAGGCAGGCTATGCTATAGTATCTTCCACATCTATCACTGAGGCTACCACTCTGCCCACCTCCACTACCTGTCAGCAAGCTGAACTCATTGCCTTAACTCAGGCCCTCACTCTTGCAATAGGACTATGCATCAATATTTATACTAACTCTAAATATGCCTTCCATATCCTGCACCACTATGCTGTTATATGAGCTGAAAGAGGTTTCCTCACTATGCAAGGGTCCTCCATCATTAATACCTCGTTAATAAAAAATTGCTCTCAAGACCACTTTACTTCCAAAGGAAGCTGGAGTTATTCACTGCAAGGGCTATCAAAAGATACCAATCCCATCACTCAAGGCAATGCTTACACTGATAAGGTAGCTAAAGAAGCAGTTAGCATTCCAACTTCTGTCCCTTACTGCCAGTTTTTTGCCTTCTCATCAGTCACTCCCACATACTCCCCCACTACAACTTCCACCTATCAATCTCTTCCCACACAAGGCAAGTGGTTCTTAGACCAAGGAAAATATCTCCTTCCAGCCTCACAGGCCTATTCTATTCTGTCGTCGTTTCACAACCTCTTCCATGTAGGTTACAATCTGCTAGCCCACCTCTTAGAACCTCTCATTTCCTTTCCATCATGGAAATCTATCCTCAAGGAAATCACTTCTCAGTGTTCCATCTGCTATTCTACTACTCCTCAGGGATTGCTCAGGCCCCCTCCCTTCCCTACACATCAGGCTCAAGAATATGCCCTTGCCCAGGACTGGCAAATTAATTTTACTCACATGCCCCAAATCAGGAAACTAAAATATCCCCTGGTCTGGGTAAACACTTTCACTGGATGGATAAAGGCCTTTTCCACAGGGTCTGAGAAAGCCACCACAATCATTTCTTCCCTTCTGTCAGACATAATTCCTCGGTTTGGCCTTCCCACCTTTATACAGTCTGATAATAGACAGACCTTTACAAGTCAAATCACCCAAGCAGTTTCTCAGGCTTTTGATATTCAGTGGAATCTTCATACCCATTACCATCCTCAATCTTCAGGGAAAGTAAAACAGACTACTGGTCTTTTAAAGACACTTCACCAAGCTCAGCCTCCAACTTAAAAAGGACTGAACAGTACTTTTACCACTTGCCCTTCTCAGAATTCGGGCCTGTCCTCAGAATGCTACAGGGTACAGCCCATTTAAGCTCCTTTATGAATGCTACATTTTATTAGGCCCCAGTCTCATTCCAGACACCAGTCCAACTTGGACTGCACCCCAAAAACTTGTCATTCCTACTATCTTCTGTCTAGTCATACTAGGCCCCAGTCTCATTCCAGACACCAGCCCAACTTGGACTGTGCCCCAAAAACTTGCCATCCATACTATCTTCTGTCTAGTCAGATTCACCATTCTCAACTACTCATACATATCCTGCCCTCGTTTATACTGCTGGTTTACACTTTTCCTCCAAACCATAATAACTGATATTTCCTGGTTTTACCTCAGTGGATAGAAGATCTTCAGTGGCAAGGTACACTCCAATACTTTCACCCTGGTGAAGTCCTATTCTTTACTTTTATATTCACTCTTATTCTCGTTCCCATTCTTATGTCACCCTCTACTTCTCCCCAGCTAACTCCACCACACTATCAATCTCACTCACTATCTCCTAGCCATTTCTAATCCTTCTTTAACAAACAATTACTGGCTTTGCAGTTCTCTTTCCTCCAAAATCACTGAGGCCTTGACTTACCCACTGCTAAACAAACAAACAGAAAAACCCAAAAACAAACAAACAAACAAACAAAAACTCCATATATTTTTAAATGAAGAGTGTTGTTTTTACCGAAATCAATCTGACCTGGTATATGACAACATTAAAAAAAAAAAAAAAAAACCCTCAAGAATAAAGCCTAAAAACTTGACAACCAAGCAAATAATTATACTGAACTCCCTTGGACACTCTAATTAGATGCCCTGGATCCTCCCAATTCTTAGTCCTTTAATACCTGTTTTTCTCCTTCTCTTATTCAGACCTTGTGTCTTCCATTTAGTTTCTCAATTCATACAAAACCGTAACCAGGCCATCATGAATCATTCTATATGACAAATGCTCCTTCTAATAACCCCATAATATTACCCCTTACCACAAAATCTTCCTTCAGCTTAATCTCACCCACTCTAGGTTCCCACGCCGCCCCTAATCCTGCTCCAAGAACCCCTGAGAAATATTGCCCATTATCTCTCCATACCACCCCCCAACATTTTCACCACCCCAACACTTCAACACTATTTTATATATTTTTTTATGAATATAAGAAGACAGGAATGTCAGGCCTCTGAGCCCAAGCTAAACCGTCATATCCCATGACCTGCATGTATACATCCAGATGGCCTGAAGCAAATGAAGAATCACAAAAGTGAAAATCACAAAAGTCAAAAAAGTGAAAATGGCGGGCTCCTGCCTTAACTGGTGACGTTACCTTGTGAAATTCCTTCTCCTGGCTCAGAGGCTCCCCCAATGAGCACCTTGTGACTCCCGCCCCTGCCCACCAGAGAACAACTCCTTTGATTGTAATTTTCCATTACCTACCCAAATCCTATAAAACGGCCCCACCCCATCTGCCTTTGCTGACTCTTTTCAAACTCAGCCCACCTGCACCCAGGTGATTAAAATGCATTATTGCTCACACAAAGCCTGTTTGGTGGTCTCTTCACACAGACGTGCATGACAGTTAAAAAATAAAATACATATTTAAATAGAAATTTATGTCTAATAGCCAACAGTTCTCTGTTCTCTCTGATATCTGGCTTTTTTTTTTTTTCTTTTGCCTTTTAAATAACTGGTGGGGGCAGAAGAGAGGTACAGATCATAAAAGCACACTCTGACATCAGTCTCTGCCATCGCTCCAGCTTTACTCTCAATGAGAACTATCACAGACATTAGAAGACAAGGATTGTATTACTTTGCTTGAAGGCTGAATAGAAAGTGAAGGACTGAAAACACTGCTCTTGCTTCTGGGAATAAAAAGTCCCACAAAAGTTCCTGCTTTTATGAAGCATAGCCTTTACTAAAGAGACACAAATAATTAAATCAGAATATAAATATATAATAGGTCTGGAAGCCAAAGGGTTTAGGAAGAAGGATAATCAAGGGCAAGGGGAAAGAAAGTCATGAGGGGGTGAAGTGCTATTTAAGATGGGGTGGTTAGAGAGAACCTCTCTGCTACTGTTATGTTGGACAGAGGCAAAAATAAAATGACAGAATAATGCATAATGGCAGAAATAATTCCAGGCATTGGGAGCAGCAAGAGAATACTCCAAAGCAGGGATGCTTTTGGTGCATTGAGGAATATTATTAAGGCTGGTATAACTGAAGCAAAATAATGGAGCAAAAGAGCTACATGAGAAGAGTACAGTCAGGAGGAGTGTGTGCTTACGGGTACAAGTAGAAAGGTATCACACAGGGCCATGAGGCCTTAAAAGCATCTAAAGGATCACCTGTGAGACAGGAAACAGAGGAGTATGGTTATATTATTTATCATTAAAAAAAATAATTAGCATGACTGTCAGAAAGAGAATTGGCTGTTGCTGGGCAAGGGAGGGTGATCAGATAGGAGGCTGTAGACATAGTCCAAGTGATAAATGATGTTGGCTTTGATTAGGGCAGTAGATACAGGCAATGCATAGTGATCAGATTCCGGAGATATTTCAAAGGAAGAGAAAACAGGACAGGCAATTATATGGAAAAAAATAACACTGAAAGTTTTTAAAGAAAAACTTTATAATTTACTGGAAATAGATTGCAATAAGAAAGAATTAGATATGCCCAGGCAGTAGCTGGGTAACTACCTGATTCTTGAATGCATCAAAATCCCAGAGTTTTATTTATATAAGTGTATTAGTCAGGGTTATCCATGAAACAGAACCAATAGGAGAGGTATATAATATTTATTATGTAGATTTATTATAAGGTGTAAGGAAAATGGATGTACTGCAGTCAAAAACAGACTGAGGCAGACATCCAGTCCAGCATGACTCAGCAAGTTTGGAGCACAGGTGCACAACTCCTCATATGATGTAACCACAAAATGTGAGGCACATTAAGTAATCACTCATATGTGCTTATAGTTGGCTTTTAGCCACTATTGTCTGTAAAAGCTATAATTACCCTGCTAACTCTGTACATATAGTTTGCTTGTGCACATGGCTTGTTTGTTCCCATGGCATATTTGTGCCCACAACTTGCTCACACAGAGAGAGAGTAAAAGCCATGTCAACACTGTCTATGATTCCTCAAGTGTTTTTCCAGCTACCCACCACTCATCCACCAACTCCCCTCAGAACTCAGTTAGAATCTAACAGTTGGCATCATAAACAGGATCCTGAGCCATGGTACTTGGATAGGGCTCCTGTGAAAACCTAGGCAGTGCTAGATGGGTCACCTGTGAGCATGGAGAAGGCACTGAAGCAGCTGGAAGCACAGAGCACTGAGAAGGAATGAGACTTTGCCAACAGAGTTGGATGAGCATTTTTGACTGTGCTATGAGAAGTACACACCCAGTCTCTGAGGGGTGTAGCAGAGTTAAGGGCACCTCAGGTGCAGGCAGGGCATCTGGAGGCCTGGCTACAGAGCTTAGAAAAGAAATTAGAGGCTCCAGTGAATACAGGTCTGGGTCTGCCATCTCAGCCTGAGACCCCCCTACTCCATCTGATACTGAGAAGAACAAACTCCCATTGTAGGCTTGTCCAATGACTCATCAGAAAGTAGATCATGAACAGCTACTGGGACTCCAAGGGAAGGCTCAGGGACCCCCCATTATAATGCAACACAATTCATTTACTGCCTATACCCCAAATGAGGTGTGGGAATAAGGCAAGCAGTGCCACCAGTGCCCAGGAGAACCTATGCTCACCTGGATGCTTCATCTGTGGGACGAGGGGGCAGATAATATATCCCGTTTCACCTCTGAGATTGAAAAGCTGGCATCTATCAAGACCCACTTCTCTCTCCATCAGCAGCTGCAAGTAAGTAGGTGGTTGGCATAAGGGCAAGGTGACCACATCCTGATCGAGTGGCTGTGGGCAGTCATACGGACTGTGCGGAGTGATGCTGGTGAAATACCCAAAACTCATAGTTGTATGCAGATTTGGTGCAAGTCATCCAGGAGACAGGTATGCCACAGGCTATATTTGACCTGAACACCTGGGGCCAGTTGATGAATGTTTCACCTCGCACATGAAGGATCTTATATTGGGTTCTGTGCCTCTGAGCACTTTTGTCTCTCTAGTTACTATCCTCACCCTGTACATAGGGCACCGCATGTATAAAGTGACCACTGATATGGTGGCTCTCAGGGAAACAGAAGGCCATTGGCAGGACTGAGGGATATTCACCTTAAAGAAGGGGAAGAAGCCTTGCCTGCGGGATCCCCCCCTCCAACCCCATGGGAGAAAAGGGAGCCCCAACAAGTGACCCGCTCACAGACGATATATTTGATTTTGGCTGGCTTTGACTAAGAGAAAATCGATAAGCAGCCCAATGAAGTACTCTTAACTTTATGGAGACAGCTGTCTCTGGACCAGCAATTTCAGAAAATGCCCAAGGGGGAGAGACATTGTAGTGTGACCTGGTCCTGGCTGGATGCTTCGGCTCAAAGGCTACTTGCTGCAGCCAGGAGGAAATGTAGAGCCTTTTTTATTTGACCAGGGAAGCAGCTGAGGTGCCCGGCTTTGGGGGACACCAGACAACCGGAGGCAACACGTAGACTTAGCAATCCACTAGTCCCTGCACCTGAATAAGTTTCTGGGCAAAGCTGCCTACGTAGACAGTTATCAAAGCTGGTCAATGAAAGTAAAACCTGTATTTTTTTGCACCTTGGCATTGGCTGGCTCCATGCTTATGTACTGTGTATGTCTCTTCCATACCTGAATACATTCTGGGAGTTGGATATTTTACATGGCTTGGCAGCTGTGCCATATGTCACGGATTTGATGGACCATTAGATTAGAGAATTGGGATGGTGCTGCTATTTGGTAGACTTGGCCAATGCATTCTTCTCAATTGACATTGCTCTAGAGAGCCAGGAATGCTTTGCCTTCATTGGGGGGCAACAATGGATTTTCACAGTGTTGCTGCAGGACTATGTGCAAGATCATGTGTTGTGGTCTTGCTAATAATATGCTAACCTCTGATTCTCTTGCATATTTAGAAGTGGCAATGCTCCCCTCGCCTAGAATTATGATGATGCAGCTGAGACTTCCTTCCTGACAGCCAAGTGGGCTATTCAGCAGGCACAAGCCTTACAGGTAGTTGACCAGGGGCACACATTTGAGCTGGATGTGCACATGACGACAGATGGTTTCGGTTGGGGCCTGTGGCAGTGCACAAAGCACTCGAGAATGCCAGTCAGCTTTTTGTCCCAACTGTGGAAGTGAGAAGAGCTCTGGTATTCACCCATAGAGAAGCAGTTAGTAACTGCATATGCTGCCATTTAGGCTCATGAGAGCATGGCAAGATGGGCTACAGTCATCAGGAGGATGACTTACCCAATAGCGGGGTGGATACATTTGTGGGTAAGCATCCCCTGGACTCAGACAGCACAGACATCCGTTTTAGCAAAGTGGGGTGACTACTGAGAACAGTGCAGTATGCTGAGTACGAGTCCCTTAGCACCAGAGTTGCAAGAAGTTTGGGACCTGTAGTCTTAATGCAAGAGAAGGCCATGGAGCCTGAGGCATCCCTAGATCCTGAGCCATCACCATTTAAGAAAGGGCATCCCTCCATTCCTAAAGAGGCATGGTAAACAGATGGGTCCAGCCAAGGTGCTACTGCTGCCTGAACCACTGTTGCAGCCCAACCTAGTACTGACACCATATGGTCTGAAACCAGGTGTGGACAAAGTAGCCAAACCTAGAGCAGTATGGATGGTGATCACCAAGGAGGTTAACCTGGAAGTTACAGAATTGACTAGTTAGTTACTAGTCAATTGGCCCATATAGGACCAGTCATGTCGCAAAACCTATGGGAAGAAGGATGACCTCCTCCAACCAGGTATGGGAATGAATGGTAACGTGCCATTTCCTGCCCCAATGTCCCTAAAGGTAGGGGAATAAAAAACTTGGCTTAATGTATAAAGTAACATTAGGATAATATAACCATCAAGTGGTTGCCCACATGTGTTGGACCTGTGTGTCAGGGGCATGTGTGCCAAGTCTATGTATTGGGCCTGTATGCCAAGACCTATAAGTCAAGTCTGTGTGTCAGGCCAGTGTTCCCAGAGCTTATATGTCAGGCTTATGTGTTAAGCCTGTGTGTCGGGCTTGTGTGTATGTATCAGGCCTGTGTGCCCACAGCCTATGTGTTAGGCTTATATCTCAAGGCTGTGTTGGATCTGTGTGCTCAAAACCTATGTATCAGGCCTATATGTTAGACCTGTGTGTCCAAGGCCTATGTCTCCCTCAGCCTAGGAGGTGGAGTGGAAGGAAAATGGATGTACTGCAGTCCAGAATAGGCTGAGGCAGACATCTGGTCCAGCATGACTCAGAGAGTTTGGAGCGCAGGTGTACAACTCCACATATTATGTAACCACACCATACAAGGTGTATTAAGTAACCACTCACGTGCACTCGTGCTTGACTCAGAGTCACTATTGTCTGTAAAAGGTATAATTACCCTGCTAATGCTGTACATACAGCTTGCATGTGTCCATGGATTGCTTGCACCCATGGCTCCCTTGCACCTAAAGAGAGAGTAAAAGCCATGTTGAAACAGTCTGCATTTCCTAGAGTGCAGACTAGCTGGAAAAACATTTCCAGCTATCTGCCCCTTGCCCACAGACCCGCCTTGGACCTCAGTGAGAACCTGACATAAGGAATTGGCTCATATAATTATGGAGGCTGACAGATCCCAAGATCTGCAGTCAGCAAGGTGGAGACCCAAGTGAGCCAATGGCATAAGTTTCAGCCCAAAAGTCATTAGCATTGAGACCTAGAGGGAAGATTCAATGCTTCAGTTCACACCAGAGAGCAGGAAAAACATAATGTCTCAGCTGAAAGGCAGTCAGGCAGGAGGAGTTCCCTCTTACTCCCAGAAGGATCAGCTTTTTTGTTTTATTCAGACATTCAACTAAATTGATGAAGCCCATCTGTCCATTAAGGAGGCCAATATACTTCCCTTACTCTATAGATTCAAATGTTAACTTCACTCAGAAACACCCTTAAAGACACATCCAGAAAATGGAATGTAGGACCAAATGGCACCTTGTAGCCTAGTCAAGTTGACAAACAAAATTAACCATCACAATGAGTGTATCATAAAATGATTTCCTTTACTCCAAAATTAATTTTTTGATCTGCAGCCAAGAGGTCAGTAGAAGAGATATAATAACAATTAACAAGGACAGGCAAGATCAATCATGTAGTGATAAGTTAGCTAACTGTAAAAAATATGCTGATCACTTGCATTTAGCATTACTCATTTTATTATACAAAAAATAGTCTTAAAGGTCCACATCTTTTCCTAGGGGACAAAAATATTAAGGAGTTTTTGTTAGCAAGGCTCTATGATAACCTCATGTGATTCCTAACTCCTGGTACTCATGGTCTTGTGCAGTATCCCCCATTGTATCTGGGACTGTCTGTGTGACCAGTGGAACACAACAGAAGCGATGGCATATCACTTCTGAAACCAGGTCATATAAGCTATTAGGTCTTCTCTCATTCTGTTCCTGTCTCCTTTCTCTCTCTCCCTTTGGAGAAAGATGCCCATATTGTGAGGACACTCAAATATCCCAATGGGGAGGTCCATGTGGTGAAGAACAGAAGTCTGCATATAGACAGAAAAGAACTGTGGCCTGTAGCCCATAGCAATATGAGGGACTCCCCTAGGAAGTGGTTTCTTCTGCTGCAGCTAAGCCTTCTGTTAACTGTAGCCCTGCCTGACATCTTTACTGAGCACCTTCATGAGCTCCTGAGTCAGAACCATCCAGCTAAATTCCTGAACCACACAAACTGGAAAAATCATTCAGCTAAATTTCTGAACCAGACAAACTGGGGGAGCATCAATACTTATCTTCCAACCTACTAAAATTTGGAGTAATTTCTTATAGCAATGGTTAACTAAGATAGGTTTTGGGACAGAGAATGTCATGCTGCTGTAACATAAACCTCACATGTGGGCTGGTATTTAAACTAGGGAGTGATTGGAAACTGGAAAACTTCAAACAAATGTGAGTGAAAACAGAGGAGCTTTTAATAAATGGTTTGTAATAACAGGGTGATATTTGAGGAGGCTGCTTCAGGGGAAACTGTGGCTTGAAATACCAAGAAACAAATAGATTAAAGTTTCCCTTGGAAATCCAGATGCCTGAAGAGATTTGAGAGAAAGCCCTAATTGTAGCTAGAATCAGATCTGCAAGTTTCATCTCTACCTAATCAATACAATTCACAGCTATAACTAAATTATTTCTTCTCTTACAGTGCCCTAGTTCCTAGTTGGTATAAATATTCATTTGTGAAGTGCAATGATTTAAATGTGTCCCCTAAATTTTATGTGTTGGAAATTAAATCTCCAATGCAACAGTTTTGAGAGGTAGCACATTTGGGAGTTGATTAGCCCATGAGGCCACTGCCCATATGAAGAGATTAATGGCGTTATTGTGGGAGTGAGTTTCTAATGAATGAATTTGGCCCCCTTCCTCTTTTGTTCTAATCTCAGCTGCATAAGTGCTTGTGTTTCCGCCTTCCACAATGGAGTGATGCAGTAAGAAGCCCCTAGCCAGATATGGGCACCTTGATCTTGGACTTCTCAGCCTCCAGAACCGCACAAAATAACTTTCTGATCTTTCTAAATTAACCAATCTCAGCTATTCAGTTGTAGCAGCACAAAACAGACTAAGACAGGGAGACAGTTCTTTCTTCTCTTGCTGCTGATGGAATTCCAGCACTGCTCAGCCTGAGAGGCAAGAATGAGCCTGTCCTTGCTACCTGTTTTGTTTTCCAAAGTTAGGAATGCCCATCAACTGACTCCTTACCTTTACATTTTTGCCCTTTTTGGCGCTTGTGATGGATATGAGTGTGGAGGACTAGCATGTGCAAAATTTGTCTTCTTGTCTGGATGCCTTCATGTATTTATCTTAAAAGTTTGGAAGAAAATAAAGATTGAAACCAGATTAAAAGCACATGCTTATAAATGGTTTAGGCATACAGACACAAATACTGTGAACAATGAATGGGTTTTTTAAACAACTTAATTTTGCAATGGAGATGGTAAGAAGTTGGAAAGCGTTTATGTATATATAAACCACATTTCCTCTTTCCAAAACTCTTGTCATCTGCTTCTGTGCGTTTTCACTGACTGTTAAAGGCAACGTGTTTTTCCCTCTCTATCTGGGTATTCTGTATCTGCGTGCCATCTGCCGGGTCTGACATTATTTCTGGATAAATATACTCTTTGTTTTAGTGAGTTCCCTACCTTATTTCAGTAGTAAAGTCCAGTTCTGCTTGGGCTCTATGATTTAAAAAGTCTGCTTTATGCAGTGTTGTGGTACTTCTCTAACATCAACCTGCATTCTGCCATCCACAGCCCAGGGAAACTGCAGTGGAGTAATTAGCAGTATCCGAATTACAATTTTACCAAGAAGGCACAAAGGGGCAAGAGCCGAGGGCAACAAGAAGGATGATTAAGTTTTATCAGTAGTTTTTAAACTTTCCTTTTCTACTGTTCACAAATACATTTAGATTATCAAAGACATTTACTTAAAAGAAATACAAATCAGTTCTTATCTTACCAATTAAAACAATTTTTTTAAATTTTGATCTTTGAAGATGTCACTTTTTCTTTAGTAAGTAGTAAAGCTTTGTACCCAGAAATGTTCCTCATCAATGCAATTTGATAACATCCAGTGAATTAAGACGCCAAAGTACTTAGCATGATTAAACTGCTGATAAATGTGTATTTTTGAATTCATCAAGAAGCATTTTCATGTGATATAGATTTTTTTTTTCTCTCAACTTGATGTAGACTGTTTTGGTTACTTTTTTTGTTTTAATTCTGTTAAAAGTAAATATTGAACTTACAATGAGAAGTATTTTTTTTTCCAAACAAATTTAAGTAAATAACTTGTATTAATTTGCTTTGCTTATGAGTGAACTACTCAAGACAAAAGTAGATAGTAGTCTTGAATTTACAAGTAATTCAACTTTCTTTTATCCAGAATGTACTCTCTTTGGAAAGTATTGCATTTATTTGACTTGCTTTTGTTTTATACTTATCATATATTTGCTATTTTTGTTATTTTGCTCCAATATAAAGTGTTTTTTTAAAAAATTTAGATCCATTTATAGGATTTACAATAGAATTCTAGAGTATTTTAACCTTTTTGTCCTGCTGGAGAAAAAAATAATAGTACATTATGTGTTTTCTTATATACCCACAAACAAGTGAGTTCAGAAATATTCAATTATACCTGTGAAGAGAAAATAGAAAAAATGGGAAATATTTGTAGTAAAAATTTGGATGAGCAGACTTTTAAAAACAGCATATTAAATTGCAGATTTACAACTAAAATGACTGAGTTCCAGGCTCTTTAGTTTAGCTATTTGCATGCAAAAGTAATAGAACATTAACAAACTATTGTGCAATCTGGTGTAATTGCTCTACCCATGCAACCCTCATACACCATGGATATACTTGTGTACAAAATAGCTATGATACTAGCATAACAGAGAAATAAAACTTTAAAGCTTGGTTTTATGTGGTAGGGAAGAGGAATCAAAGAAATTATGGAACTCAGGTAGGGTTTTTACTGTCTTGTCTTCTTTTGGGAGCTACCAGCTGCTACACTCACACAAATAGATTAGTTGAAAAATATATTAAAATGTACAAATTATATCTTTACAGTGAAATTAATGGCTACATCATCCACCATAAAAGATAATTTTACAAAGGAAATACTGCATCATTAAAGTTAGCATTTGTGAAACCCAAATGTGTATAATAAAATGACAGCAGCTTGCTCAAAACAGTGTTATATCCTGCTAAAGTGCTTATCTTTTAAAAGAAGAAGCAGTGATACAATTCCACTCTTCTAAGGAGGACACAAAGGGTCCTGCTAAATTCATTTATCCTGTTTTAGGGTACAAGGATTTTAGTGCTCTTTAAAATCTTAAAACAGAGCACATTTTTATTTTTTTGTTGTATTGTGTGATATCAAAATTATTCATTAAAGAATTGTTAATGATACGGCAGATATACTAAAATAGCTGAATTGTGAGACAAATTGGGATAATTACATAAAGATTATTTAATTAATGAGATATTAAAATATGAGATATTAAAACATTTACAAAATTGTGAAGTCTCATTGAGTTCAGAACTAGACTTGAATCACTATTCTATTTCAAAACTAATTAAATCAGCTGTAGTGAACCATCTCCAAGTCAATGCTTTCAACATTGAATGCATATCTATCACAAAGTATAGCAGTTTTAAAGCCACTTTGCCAAGAATCTTGGAATGGCAAATGAGGATAATCTTTTGCTTCCTATCAGTGCTCTAAATACAAGGAAAACTGCGGAGTCATATCTATGTATAATTATAATAAACTTCTGCAGAGGGGCAAGTGATTCTTCCATTTGTTTCAGAGAACCAGCACCCATTCTTACATGTCCTCTTGCCAGTGCATTAGTCATAAATAACAAGCATAAATCGTGCTGTTTATATACTTATGTTTTCCTTTCTATTGTGGAGGATGATGAAATTTAAATTTATTAAGGATTTTGACTCTTGAGAAAAGGAGATAGTACCCAACTGTCAGTAGATTGAGTAATGTGAAACATATTTGATTAGTGATTCAAAGAAGAAACATTAAGATTGCAATACAAAAAGTGATTATACTTTGATGTGCTGTTTGTCTGCAAATGTTCTGGGTTATGCTCAATATTCATAACCTAACTTTTGTTGTGCAGAATAGCCTCTTTCTATTATTAATATGATGAGGAAGCTATGCATGCACTGAATGCACTTCTCTTGGAAATATGTACCAAATGATACAGGTATTATGGGTGCAGAAGCAGGAATTAAGGAAACCTGATAATTTAATGAGGAAGATGACTATGTAGTCAGGGAAGAATTCATTATGTCTGAAAAGTTTCATTGTTGATGAACTATGGCAGACTGGCTTCTTGGTATATACCGAGACACATAGTGGTAGACTTTACTTCCATCACACTTCATTTCTTTTTTCTTTCTTTTTTTTTCTTTCTTTCTTTTTTTTTTTTTTTTTTTTGAGACAGAGTCTTGCTCTGTTGCCCAGCTTGGAGTGCAGTGGTGCAATCTTGGCTCACTGCAACCTGTGCCTACTGGGTTCAAGAAATTCTCCTGCCTTAGCTTCCCAACTAGTAAGGATTACAGGTGTGCACCACCATGCCCAGCTAGTTTTTTAACTTTAGTAGAGACTAAAATGAGGTTTCACCATATTGGCCAGACTGATCTCAAACTCCTGACCTCAAGCATCCACCCGCCTCTGCCTCCCAAAGTGCTGGGATTACAGAGTGAGTCACTATGCCCAGCCTGTTTCATCTCTTTAAAAAACAGATTTTATAGAGCTTACAAAACTACATGCAGTAACCATGACATAAAATAGTTCATGTACATGAAGCAATATACATTTTAAATTTATACTCTGTTAATGAAAGCATGCATCAAAATCAGATCTGATCATTCTGGTGACTAACCAAAGAAAAAAGAAAAAATAAGGCTTTTACAAATTTAGCACAGTATGTTTTTTCATGTGAAGTGCTAAATGAAAACAGTAAAATGCTTCCTTTAATGTGCAAGACTAGTTTCAAATAGCATTGCAATGCAAATCGAAGGTGCAATGCAAATTGAAGGTACAATACTGTTGAGCCAAAGACCAAATAATGTTTAATATTATACTTCAATGTCTAGTGGCTGGCATAATTCAACTTTAAGATGAAATATCTACAAAAGGATTATAATTAATATTTTGGAAGTAATTATTATTGCCACCCCTTTCAATTCTTGCTCCTTAGAAACCTTTCCTAATCATTGACATTAGATAGTTCTAAGTTATATCCTTGGAAAATACATTTGTTATCAAAACATTTGGGTTAAGAATTAAGAACATTTATCTATAGAAACTCTTACTTAAGTTTGTTAAGGTATTGTTAAGTGGCAGATAAAGTTGAGGTACAGTAACTTAACTGACTGGTTTTCTAAGTTACTCTATGACTTTAGAACTATCTCGGCTGAGCTGGGCACGGTGGTTCAAGCCTGTAATCCTAGCAGTTTGGGAGGCCAAGGCAGAAGGATCACTTGGAGTCAGGAGTTCAAAATCAGCCTGGCCGATGTGGTGAAGCCCCATCTCTACTAAAAATACAAAAAAACAAAAACAAAAAAAATGGCTGACTGTGGTGGCCCGTGCCTGTAATCCCAGCTACTTAGGAGGCTGAGGCAGGAGAATTGCTTGAATCCAGGAGGCGGCAGTTGCAGTGAGTGGAGATCATGCCACCGCACTCCAACCTGGGAGACAGAACGAGACTCAATCTCACATCAACAACAAAAAAAATTACCGTGGCTGGCAGACTAGGAGGTGTAGCACTATTAACACAACTTCTCCAAAATGACTCCTAGTGCAGCGAGGACTTCATATTGACTTACCCCATCAAATAATTATACATTTTAAATGATGGAAGCTTTAAGGCATTAATAAAATGCTATGAGGTTTTACAGGTTTTATCAGATTTTATTATAGCATAACGTATATTGTAACAGGCGTCTTCTGCATTTAAAATTGTTATATTTTGTATTAATCATATTCATAATATTTTACTAAGTGAAATGCTTATAATAATGAGTCTTTCAAAATTTCATATCAATCACCATTATACCATAGCAAGTTGTTTCAAAATTTCGTATCAATTACCGTTATATATTAGAAAGTTATACATTTATTGTATGCTATGTATTTTTTATGAAATATATCATTATTTTACAATATTTTAACCTTACAGAAAAGTTGCAAGATTAGTACAAGAATCTCCAAGATACTCTAACCTAAATTTACTAGCTGTTTATGTGTTGTCTCACTTGTTTTATCATCCCCTCTCTCTGTGTTTTGTTCTATTTATCTATTTATACATATACATATATTATTTTTCTTCTTGAACCATTTGAGCATGAGCTGGAGATAGTATTACACTTAACTCCTAAATACTTCAGTGTGCTCAGCCTAAGAGTAAGCTTATTCTTCTAAATAGCTATGATATAGTTAACAAAATCAGAAACTAAAAAATAATCTGTACTCAATATTCAAATTTCAACAATTTGTCAAAAAACAGTCATTTATAAATATTTTTCTCCAGCCAAAATCCAAATATATTGTTTCCAAGTTGCTTTAGTCTTTTTAAGTTTTGTGTAACTACATATAAAAATATATATGAACTTATTAAGTGTACATTCTTTAAAGGTTTTGTGTTTTCATGTAAGTCAGACTATTTTCTATATATGAAAACTTTATATGAACGTTGTTTTTGCCAAACACTCTGAGATAAAAATATGTGAACTTTTCATTTAAATAATAAAATCTGGCAAATCCTATAGAGGAACGAGTAATGACTAAACCTCTTATCTTTGACACAGTTCAGATTCTACTAATAATATTTACGTATGTCAAGTGTTAAACACTAGGCTAAGTGGTCTTGGATATATTGTCTCGCCCTTTGAATAATATAAATAAGCAACCTGGTATACAGTGAGGCTACAAATTAGTAACTTGAAGTGTGTATTGTTGATAGCTATTGAAACTGAAATTGAATTCAGGTTTTTAGAATTATAGTTAAGCAAATTTGTGTAATATATAATATAAAATAACAAGGGTCAGAAATAAATCCAGATTAAGTTCCAGGAGCAAGAGATCACAGCAATTTTTAATACGAGAAATGAATGAGAATTTAGGCTTTGAATGTAGTTGTGCAGAAGTATACATAAATACACATGCTCATCAGAAACAATGGTTCAGAACATGATTCATTCCATCCCTCAGTCATATGCCGACTTTAATGGTTATACATCCGTGTCTCATCAAGAAAACGTTCATTGTTTCTTGAAAGAATTATTTCTAATGTCTACTTCCAGAAAACTCATGTGTGTATTGGTGGGGATGCTACTCACAAATTTGGGATAGTTTTATTCCTTAAGTATGATGGGTATTTTTCTTTTCTTTTGCTGCAAAACAAATTTCCACAGATTTAATAACTTCAAACAGTACCCATTCATTAGCTCCCAGTCCTGCAGGTTACAAGTCTGGGTGACCTCAACTGAATTCTATGTTGAGGTTATCACAAAGCTGAAATTATGGTATTAATCAGGCTCAACTTTTATCTAAAGACATTGGAAAAGAACCCACATCCAGATTCTTTCAGACCAATGGCAGAATCCAGTTCTACGCAGTTAAGAGATCTAGAGGTTCCATTTCCCTTGCTGGCTGTCTGCCAGGCATTGCTCTCTGCAAGCAGTGACCACCTGAACTTCTCACGTCACTTTCTCTGTCTTCAAAGCCCACAACCATGTGTTTGTCTTTCTCACACTTTAATCTTTCTGAATTCCCCTTCTGCTACCAGCTGGCAAAAATATTCTGCTTTTCAAATGCTCGTGTGATTACATTGGACCGTGGTCATCACCCAATCATAAGTGTCAACCAATTAGTACACTTAATTACATTATCTAAGTTATCTAAGTCCCTGTGGCCTTGTATGTTAACATATTCAATAGCATGATTTTCATTATATTGGCATTCCCAATAATTATGATAAAAAATTTGGTGGGGGCCATTTTTTGAATTTTGCTTACCTCATAGAAGATAGTAAAATATGTCTGAGGCATATTTGAATTTAGCCCTATTTTATCACATGAGCACTACCACTTTCAGAGTGAACCTGCATATTTGCGATGAGTATTCTTGTAATCTGCACATTTAAGGTCTTCTTTTCAGTAAGAACTCTACTTGACATCACTGTAATTTTTTATGTCATTGATAAACTACATAAATTTCTTCTCTCTTGGTTTTCACAGAGTCATTACTTTTTGCTAGCTTAATAATACCTTTGGCCACTTATGAGTCTATTTTTCTTCGTTGTTGCTTCTGATGTATTTTGTTTTGTTTTGTTTTTCCTTTACCAGCTGTGAAATATCCACCAAACTTTGGATTACAATGTTTTCTGATAATATATTTTATTCCTATTGAATATTTACTCTCATGGATTCCATTATCTATTTGCAAATATATTTCCAATCCTGATTCCCACTTTGCTATGTAGTCTTCCACTTGTATTTGTTGATCACAAATAAATATCATGTAAAATATTATATTCTTTGAATGCTACAGAAAATAGACTTTCAGCACTGAGAGAAAATAGAAAAAAATAGGGCTCATACTCATTACATTAAGTATTCTTGGCAAATTAAAAAAATACATCGAATAGCATATTCTTAAATTGCAAAATATCTAAATAATCAAAGGGTTATAACAATATTTTTATAATGCACCCCACAGTGGTGCTTAAACTTTTATATTGCATTTTCAGTTGTTTTGAAGCTGGCAAGATAGATTCTCTGGGTTTATAAGAGTACTGGACCTGGGCCTTGGGGACAATGGTCAATGACACGTCTCAGATGAAACACTCTCCAGGAAGCTTCTTTTAGCCCAAGAAAGCAAACTTGCCCAAAGTCATGCCGGTTTTTAGGTAACTGCCCACATCCAATGACTGGAGAATGAAAAGATATAAACTCCCAGCATATTTACTTTAAGACAGAACAATTATGATGGGTCATTCATACTCCACAGCTGCCTGTGATGAGCTATGGTCTTGGCTTCAAATGCAGTCATATGCCATGTAACCACGTTTCAGTAAATGACTGACCACATATAGGATGGTCCCATAAGATTATAATGGAGCTGAAAAATTCCTATCACCTAGTGGCATCATAGTCCTTGTAACATCACAGTGCAATGAATTACTCTCATGTGTGTGGTGATGTTACTGTAAAAAAAAAAGAATACTAGTGAACTGCCAGGCATATAAAAGTATATAGTACTTACAATTATGTACAATACATAATAGTTGATAATGATAAGAAATAGCTATGCTATTGGTTTATGTATTTAATATACTATACATTTCATTGTTATTTTATTATTTATTTATTTATTTATTTATTTATTTATTTTATTGTATTTTATTTTTTCGAGACAGAGTCTCAGTCTCTCGCCCAGGCTGGAGTGCAGTGGCACAATCTTGGCTCACTGCAAACTCTGCCTCCCGGGTTCATGCCATTCTCCTGCCTCAGCCTCCTGAGGTGCTGGGACTATAGGCGACCACCACCATGCCCAGCTAATTTTTTATATTTTTAGTAGAGATGGGGTTTCACTGTGTTAACCAGGATGATCTCAATCTTCTGACCTTGTGATCCGCCCTCCTCGGCCTCCCAAAGTGCTGGGGTTGCAGGTGTGAGCCACCGCGTCCGGCCTCATTGTTATTTTAGAATATAAATAAGTTAACTATAAAACAACATCAGGCAGGTCCTTCAGGAATTATTTCAGAAGAAGGTATTTTTATCATAGGAGATAATCATTACCTGCTTGTTATTATGCCTGAAGACCTTTCAGCGGGGCAAGGTATGGAGGTAAAAGGTGGTAATATTGAAGAGTATGACCCACTATAGGGCAAGGTTAATGTGTGTGTTTGTTTCTTAGTTTTCAACAAAAAAATTAAAAAGAAAAAATAAAATAAAAATTTTAAAAATGGAAAAATGTTTGTAAAAAGAAAATATTTTGTACAGCTATACAATGTGCTTCTGTTTTAAGCTAAATGTTATTAAAAAGAGTCAAAAAGTTAGAAACTTTACAAGCTTATAATGTAAAAGCATAACAGTAAGATAAGATTAATTTATTATTGAAGAAATATTTCTTGATAAATTCAGTGTACCCTAAGTGTACATTGTTAATGACGTCTACCATAGAATTTCACGTCTTCGTATCTGCCTGCCACTCTCTTATGCACTAAACTAGAGCAACTGGCAGTCCTATAAGCTACATTCACAGTAAGTGCCTTGTACAGGTGTATGTTTTTCTATGTTATACTATGATTGTTACTGTACCTTTTCTATGCTGAGACACATAAATACCATTGTGCTACAGTTACCTAGAGTCTTCTGTACAGTAACATACTGTATAGGTTTGCAGTCTAGAAGCAACATGCTATACCATATATGCCAGGTGTGTTGTAAGCTATATTGTCTAGGTTGTATAAGTACACTCTATGATGTTCACACAATGACAACATTGCCTAACCATACATTTCTCAGAAAGTTCCCCTAATTGTTAAGTAGTGCTTGAGTGCACATCACTGTTTTGCTTTGAGTAACCACTCCTGCTGACCAATACTTTTTACACTAACTCATAGGTGTTCAGAACTTCCTTTTATTATTTTTGTAGTGCACTACATGTTTTGTTTTTGTTTTTGTTTTTGAGACAGAGTCTTGCTCTCTTTCCCAGACTGGAGTGCAGTGGTATGATCTCGGCTCACTGCAAGCTCCGCCTCCCGGGTTCACGCCATTCTCCTTCCTCAGCCTCCCAAGTAGCTGGGACTACAGGCGCCCGCCACCACGTCTGGCTAATTTTTTTGTATTTTTAGTAGAGACGGGGTTTCACCGTGTTAGCCAGGATGGTCTCAATCTCCTGACCTCGTGATCCACCCGCCTCGGCTTCCGAAAGTGCTGGGATTACAGGCGTGAGCCACCGCGCCCGGCCACCATTACATGTTTTAATAGTTATTGAATAATATACTAGAGCATTTATCTGACTATCTCATGACACCTGCCTGAAAACAAACTGAAAAACAACACAGAAAAATTACTTTTATGCAATTCCTTGTAATTCAGTTGTTTCAATTACAACAATCCTCAGAAATAAAGCTTTTAAATCACTTTTTCAAAGATTGTATAATTTATGGTTTTATTTTTTAGATGCTTTGACATCAGATATCTCTAAACCATGCAGTCATTTAATGTAATGGTAACGTAGATCATGTAGTATGTCTCTAAAATTTAAGTTTGTAATTTTTCTCTAAAGAGTGGAGTCTCTAACACAAGTGATTTGACAGAATCACCATCTGCCTGCCCTGAGCTTTAACATCTAGAGGAAGGTGTCATCCACTGGGGAAATTTCCACATGCATTTCAGTTGAAAAGGTAAGACTTCCTCACCTTTTCTTGCCCTTTGTGCTTGGGGAAATGGAGTACCACTCAACACTGCTGGCCAAAGATACAGCTGGCCAGTTCTGACCTCCTGGATTCTGGCCAACAGCTGTTCAATCTGTGCTCTGCACTCAAGGCACTTGAAGTTGAAGCATCATCCCCTGTATTGCCAATTCCACCCTAATTATCTCAGTGCTCCATAACCAAAGACTTCTTCCCCCCCGCCACCAGAATAAATTGTTTAGCATTTTCTCTATCAAATCCATACTATTTATCAGTATAGCTATATGAATTAGATCCTAATACTTATGAATTCAGTAAGTATATTATCAATAGGGTGTATCTTTTTAACTGAAGCACAACCTGAAAACTTTTTAGTAAATAAAAACAATAACACTAAGTCATAGTTAGCAAATGATTTTTAAACTCTTTAAAAAATTGATTATTAAGTAGGATTAAAGGGAAGAGATACTGACTTTCAATTTTATCAAGTTTACAATAATTTTTTATTTTAATTTTTATTACAATAATCTCAACAATTATTTTAATTGTTAAAATAATTCTAGGAGAATTATTTTAAATTAAGAAAACTTGAGCTTTTTGGCAGGGAAGGACCACATAAAGGGGTTAGTTAGTTGGAGAATCCTAGTGCATTTACTCAGGTGTCCAGTTGCTATTTATGAGTTGAAGAAAGAAAAGTGTATTTGAAAACACCTTTGCAAAAATTATGACACTAGAAAAACCAAACATAGGAAAATTATGACAGTGAATGAAATCTGACCTAACTGACCCCATCTTGCTTCTAACCTACAAGCCACTCTTGTTCATTATTGGGTGTAGGGTGAGCTTACCATAGTAGGAATTTACCTTATAGTTTAACTTTGAAACTAAGATGATAACAGTCCCTTCCTGAAATGAACCGTCTCTTTGCTAGAGACCAGACCACCTTTGTAAGGCTAACAAGTTAGCCACAAGATTAAAAATGATGGATCAGGAGTCACACAGACAGAGACAACAAGATTCCTAACCTCCTCAACTGCTCCTGTGGATGACATCACTATTTTAAGACCTAAGATTGTTGTTAGAGACATTTATCAGACCCTGTATTCTGATGGACCAGCTGGCACCACCCAGACCAGTAAACTGGTTCAATTAGTTCTGTGATCCCATCCAGGAACTAAAGGCAGAAAAACCCACTTTGACCCCCAATGAATGTATCCCCTACACTAACAATTAACATTCCCCATTCCCTAGCCCTCTGCCCATCAAATTATCCTTGAAAAACCCTAACCTCTGAGCCTTTGAGGAGACTGATGTGAGTGATAGCTCTAGTTCCCCTGAATGGCTGGCTTCGCATCTATTAAATTCTTTATTTTCTACAATACTACAGTCTCAGGCAGTTGATTTGTGGGCAGTGTGCAGGAAGAACCCCTTGGGTGATTACATATTTGTACAATTATATTTTTAAATTCATACAGGAACTCATATTTCTCACAATGTTTCTGTTTGTTAAATTATTTTTACCATGTTTGCCCTTTAAATTTTCTCTCAAAAATGTATGTGTAACTTTTCCACAAGACATAAAACATTAATATATAACCTTTTCAATTATTTTCCAGTAGTGCCAATAAAAATGTGCATGTCTTGCTTACTCTTTCCCACTGTCCCCATGTGATTAACTTTAGTGACTCACATTATGAAGTAGGATCATGATTACAGAATCACAAATGTATTAAACCTCTTAGTTTGAATAAATTGACCCTAAAATTTATCTAAAATTTAGACCTATAATGTCTAAATTTATAATATTTTAACCCAAATACTCTATTGCCCTATTGGGTACTCTAACAGAGGAAATAGTCCATTGTTATTGTCTGTTTATTGATTAGAATAGAGTGATGATTTGGTTAAGTGTTGTGTTCAGATGTAGCAAAGTTTCTCAGTAAACAGATCTGGGGATGGAAATTTGCACATAATAATTTTATTAAGGAGAGTTCTCAGGATTAATACCTATTGAGAAATAAAAAAATTAAGATGGAGAAAAAGAACTTGAACTGTGAAACAGTCTCAAGGAGGCCTTGGCCAATCTCTTGGGCAGATCTGCTCTTTAGAATTCTGCTTTGAGATAGGGGTGCAAGTATTTATACCATCATATCAATAGCCATTTGATAATGAGTGTCCCAGGGAAAGAGGGTTTCTTGTGGTGAGGCAGCTCCCTTTGCCCAAGGACAATTTCATAAGTCTCAAGATTCACTAGAAAGACAGCAGGCAGCAATACTCACAGGGGGCAGACAAATGAAAGCCTCAGAACTGAAGGGTGAATCTTGGTAGCCCACAAGAGCATCCATTACAGTCCAAACTTTTGCTTTCTTCAGCTCCACCTACTTTACATAATGCATTTTAGAAACTCTTCATTCAAGATTTGCACTGGTCATATTTTTTGGGGTAAACTGCAACAGGAAGTTTAGTGGAAAAAACTTCAACCTTACCACTGTAGCTGGTCTTGAACACATAATTTGCTTCTCTCTCTCTCTTTTATTTAAAAAAAAAAAAAACCAGTTCTAGATTCCCCTCAATTTTAACAAGTATCTTCACTGACTTAGGGTCTTATTTGTATGTTGACCAAGAAGTTATTCCCAAGGGGGTCTGAACTCCAGGTCATCATGCTTTTCTGCTTTTCAATTTTCTGCTGGTTTTTCTGTTGGCCTACTATACATGAGCATTAAACAATAAAACTGGGTAAGAAAATGCCGAGATATTTCAGGGAGGACATAAGTATCAAGCATGCTGTTTTCTGACCTCACTGCATAACATTTCTATCTCTTTGTGATGATCAAGATAATTACTGCTACTAAGATTGTGACACCTTTTCTTGATGATTGGTATTTTGACAATGAGCCCTGAAGTATACATACAACAGCCAAGGATTGAAGCTTAAAGGCACTTTTGCTGTATACTCTGGTGAAGGTATTCTTCCACAGGAAACCCAGATCTCTAAAACAAAACAAAACAAAACAAAAAAAAGCAAAAACCTCTTAAATGGGTAGCTAGAAATAAAAATAAGTTCAGTTACTTACTGAGAACCACTCTCAGTTCTCAAATCCATATATCTCAACTTTTAAATCCTAACACCATATGAGAGCTATTGATTTAGGGGATATATTGCATCTTGAAATATAGTGTTCTACCTTATCAGGGTATTATCCTTAAACTGGCACATCAATTGTGCTTTTCATAGACTATTACATCTATATCTCTCTCTGATTAACAACTTCTGGGTGGGATGCATAAGCGTGTATGTGTGTGTGTGTGTGTATGTGTGTATAACAGAAGTAGTTGATGCCACAGTAAACTGTACACTGATACACTGTTTTGCTCTAAAGTAGGTTCTGAGGCTGTACTAGTTCTATATCAATTTGTAATTCCTTGAATAATGATGCTAATTGAGACCGTGAAGGCAGGAATTATACCTGGGATAGGTTTCTATGCTTTCACTTCTGGTGCCAAAGGATTCCACTGTAATTAACTGGCTGCTAAGAGTACACGTGGTGTCTTCATGTATGATGGCACATTATGGGTTCTGAATTGGACTTCTGTGTTTGAATATTGAACATTCTGAAGCCGTAGTAGCTAGGTCAGCCTTAGTGAGTTTGAATCTATGTCACTAGGTTCATTCATGACCATCCTTGCCACTGCAGCAACTTTATTATTGTGCCCTTATCCTTTCAGGACTAAAGGGGCCATTGAGACTTTCTTACATCAAATGTCGGAGTCATTTTTTCTGTCTGGTTGTTTAGTGATTGTTTCTGTCTGGTTGTTTAGTGCATTGTCAAGGGCACATGCCTTTTGTTGAGTATTATCATATACTACAAAGGTCATATATTATGCCCACTCCTGTAGGTTAATTGACATATAGTTCCCCAGACATTGTTGTTCTTGGTCTCATTTTTCTTTGCAAACTTTCCAAAAACCTGCTAAGCTATTTGCCACAGCCCATGATTCTGCATACATTCTTCATTAGTCTTCTTTTCTTTCCATATAACGTGAATGACCAAAGATTTGCTCATTAGGAGAATTTCTCCTCTCCCAACTTTCAGGAAAATGCAGGAGTGGGCCTCTATGAAACTGCAACAAGTTTTTATTAGCTTCTAACCAATACCGAGTCTAATCCACCCAAAGTCTGACAAAGTTAGAAATTACCAAAACTAATCAAGAAAAAAATAGAAAACCTGAATAAAACTTATATACATAAAAAAGTTTAAATTAAAAATATTTCCCAAAGCATAATCAACCCCTCAAGTAAAGAACAACAATAAAAACAAAAACAAAAAAAAACATAAGGCCAGCCCAGATGGCTTCTCTGGTAAATTTCATCAAATATTTAAAGAAGAAAAAATATCAAATCTACTCAAACACTTCTAGAAAATGGAAGAGAAAGGGATAGTATTAATCACATTTCCAAGAGGTTAGTGTATTCCAAAACAAGCAAACAAAAAAATTGCAAGAAAAATAATTCATAGTGCAATAACCTTATAAGCATAAATGCATAAAATCTTAAGATATTAGCCAACTATATTCAGCATAATATAAGAATTATATAACTATGCTGGCCGGGCATGGTAGCTCATTCCTGTAATCCCAGCACTTTGGGAGGCTGAGGTGGGTGGATCACCATGTCAGGAGATTGAGACCATCCTGGCTAACGTGGTGAAACCCCGTCTCTACTAAAAATACAAAAAATTAGGTGGGCACACTGGCACGCGCCTGTAGTCCCAGCTACTCGGGAGGCTGAGGCAGGAGAATCACTTGAACCTGGGAGGCGGAGGTTGCAGTGAGCCGAGCTCACTCCACTGCCCTCTAGTATGGCGACAGAGCAAAACTCTGTCAATTAATCAATCAATCAATCAATAATTATATACTATACCAAATGAGTTAATTCAAGAACTGAACAGATAATTTAATATATATAAATTAATTAGTATAGTATATTAAGAGACTAAAGCACAAAAATACATATAATCATCATCTCAAAAGACACAAAAAAAGATAATTGAAGAAAATCTAACACTGCTTCATAGTAAAAACTCTCAAAGTTAAGAAATAGAAGTGAACTTTCTCAACTAGATAAAGGACACATACCGCACACAAACAAAAAATGACAATATCATGTTTAGTTGTGAAAGGCTGAACACTCCTTTTCCTATTATAGAGGACAAGTGAAAAATGTCTACTCTCTCCATTCTATTAAATATCATGCTGAGGATCTAGTCAGTGTTATATGGCAAAAATAAAATGATAAAAAATGAAACTAAATAACAAGCATGCATAGTAATAAGGAGAAGTAAGATAGTTATTATTTGCAAATGACATAATCCTATATATAGAAAATCCTAAGGAATACATACACTCAGAAAGAAAACAAAGAAATAGAATTTGCAAAAATCACAGGATACAGGATTAATGTACAATAATGCAGTTTGGAATTCTAACAATAAGAGACTTAAAAATAAAATCTCAGAAGAAAGTTTATTCACATTTACATTAGAAGCTACAATAAAAATATATATTTAAAACAACAATTAAAAACCACAAGATATTGTTCAAAGTACAGAAGACCTAAATAAATGATAAGATATCTCATGTTCATGGAATGACTCAGAATTGTTAAGATGAGAATTCTCAAATTGTTGTGTAGATTACATGAACTTCCTATCAAAATCTCAGCACATTATTTTATAATAGAAAATGACCAGCTAATTTTAAAAATTGTGTGGAAATATAAAAGATTGAGACTAGCCAAAACCACTTTGAAAAAAAAAAAATTGGAGGACTTATACCATCTTAAGTCTGAATATACGGTACAACTTAAATAATAAAGGTTGTGTGTTATTGCCAAAAATATTATCAAATAGGCCAATGACTATAATTGAGAGTCCAGAAATAAAGCCTCACCTTTTTAGTCAATTGATTTTCTACAAATATGCCACGTTAATTTAAGGGCAAAAAAAAAAAAAATAGACATTACAAAAAAATTGTGCTGGGAAAATTAGATATCTATAGACAAGCAAAAAATACAAACAATACACAAACCAAAACCAAAAAAAAAATCTCAACATTAATCATAGAGCTAGATGTCAATGATAAAACTATAAAAATTCCATAAGAGAACATAGGTGAAACAATCTTATGGCTTTTGGTTAAGTAGAATTCTCATATATGTCAACAAAATCAAGATCCATGAAAGGAAAATGTTGATAAATCATACACATGTATATGGTTTGGCTCTGTGTCCCCACTCAAATCTCATCTGGAATTGTAATCCCCAGGTGTCAAGGGAGGAACCTCGTGGGAACTGACTGAATCGTGGGGGAGGTTCCGCCATCCTGTTCTCATGATAGGGAGTTCTCAGGAGGTCTGATGGTTTAAAAGTGGCAGTTTTTCCTGCTCTCCTTCTTTCTCCTGCTGCCTTGTGAAGACAGTAGTTCCTTCCCCTTTGCCTTCTGCCATGACTGGAAGTTTCCTGAGGTCTCCCAGCCATGCAGAACTGTAAGTCCATTTAACTTCTTTCCTTTATAAATTATCCAGTCTCAGTAGTATCTTTTTCTTTTCTTTTTTTTTTTTTGAAACTGAGTCTCGCTTTGTCGCGGAGGCTGGAGTGCAGTGGCACAATCTTGACTCACTGCACTTCCTCCTCTCAGGTTCAAGTGATTCTCCTGCCTCAGCCTCCTGAGTAGATGGGACTACAGGCACCTGCCACCACACCAAGATATGTTTGTATTTTTAGTAGAGAGAGGGTTTCACCATGTTGGTCAGGCTGGTCTTGAACCCCTGACCTCAAGCAATCTACCCGCCTCGGCCTCCCAAAGTGCTGGGATTACAGGCTTGAACCACTGCACCCAGCCTCAGTAGTGTCTTTATAGCAGTGTGAAAATGGGCTAAAACACATATCAAAAGTAAAATTTAAGAGAATAAAAATGCAAGCCATATCCTGGGAAATTATCTTTACAAGGTATATATCTGACAAAAGGTTTTTATCCAGAATATGTAAAAGACTCAAGGATCAACAATAAGAAAATAAGCAACCAAATGAAAAACTGGCCACAGATTTCAGTAAGCACTTCACCAGAGTAGATAGACGGATGACAAATATGCATGTGCAAAGTTCCTCAACATCATTAGTCATTTGAAAAATGTAGAACCAGAGTTTAATACCAACATTTATACACATACACACACACACTAAGATGACTACAAGTTTTTAAAAAGACAACTATGTGAAGAAAGCGTATCCTATACAATTAGATTCTTACAAACTATTCTTAGGCCGGGTGCGGTGGCTCAGGCCCGTAATCCCAGGACTCTGGGAGGCCGAGGCGGGTGGATCATGAGGTCAGTTCAAGACTAGCCCGGCCAACATAGTGAAACCCCTTCTCTGTTAAAAATACAGAAAATTAGCTGGGTGTGGTGGTGGGCGCTTGTAATCCCAGCTACTCGGGAGGCTGAAGCGGGAGAATCGCTTGAACCTAGGAGGCAGAGGTTGCAGTGGGCCAAGATCGTGCTACTGCATTCCAGCCTAGGCGACAGTGCAAGACTCTGTTACCAAAAAAAAGTACGTAAATAAATGAATAAAATAAACGATATTTGTTTTAGATAATGAAACATAGTTATAGTAGTTTAAAGCAGATCTTCAGTTATCTGGAGGAATCTGAAACGGAGTAAGAAGGAAGTAATAAAAGGGTAGGAGGAAAAGTTTGTAGATGGCTGCTATGCTTATTATTTTGATGGGAATAATTGTTTCGCCTGTATATACAAGTGCAAAAAAATGTCAAATTGTGGCCCGGTGTGGTGGCTCATGCCTGTAATTCCAGCTACTTAGGAGGCCGAGGCAGGAGAATCTCTTGAACGCGGGAGACAGAGCTTACAGTGAGCCAAGATGGCGCCACTGCACTCCAGCCTGGGCGACAGAGCAAGGCTCCCTCTCAAAAAAAAAAAAAAAAAAAAAAATTCAAGTTGTAATTTTAAATATATGTGTTACATTGTATGTCAAATATAACTACTGTAGCTTTCAATAAAAATAAGATATTTTATACATTGTATTTGCATTTCACTGAATCAATGTTGCTATCTATTGTAGCATGTACAATTATTTTTTAATACAAATTAGGAAAACGCATGCTATTAAATTTATGTCACCTATCTTCACTGAAGAATTGGAAGAATGTTTAAAGTGTGAAATCTACAGAAGAGCACATGAAATTTAAAATCTGATCAGTAAGTTTGTTCAAATGATTGTTTCATTGTCACTATTGAAAATTTAAAATTTGCTTTCATTTTCCTCAAGCTCTTGGGAGGAGATATAGAATTACTTCTAGAATATATATTAGTGAGCAATTTCTTCTGATTTGTATTCTTTTAGGCAAAAATATGCTTACTGATATTAAATTTATTGTTCTGTATCATGAATATCAGATGAAGCATGAAAATGAACATGAATAGACAAGCCAAGTTTCTTTTGAATGTTGAATAAGAGTGTGTTAATAATAATTTAACTATCTTTCCACTTGCATTATGTACTGATACATATATCAGGTTACAAATGGTTATAAAGAGAGTATTTGGTAGGAAAGCTATTTAAAGAATTGGTACAGAAAAGTGTCGTGTGATTTTCATTGAAAATAGAACAAATATGATGGCGTCTAGGGGTGATTAGTTGTTCTTACCTTACAATTGTCTGCTTCAAAAGTAATTGTAGCACACAGCAATGTGTTACAAATACTGACTATGAAAAGGAAACTATTAGCTACATTTATTATTACTTTCCAGCCAAATAAAAACAAGATGTCACACAAGAGATTTGAGAATCCTGCTGTCACTGAAGACATTCAAATGCAAAACAGTAAAATACAACTATTACATGCTTGCAAATAATACTCAACCAAACTTAAAGACAACCAATGTTAACTAGCAAGGAAAGTAGATTTGTTTTTAACTTGAAAATCCATCTCAATAATATACCAAATAAACATTCTTTGAGTATACAAGGGTTTTCTACATGATACTTGATATAAAGATTTTTCTTATGCAGATAATATGTTGAAATTAATGTTTTTTGTACATTAATTTCAACGGAAAATAATATTCAGTTCGAAATTTAGTAGAATTTTGTGATTTGTCTTGCAAGCTTCGTGCATTTCTTTATGGCCACATTTTCAGATTCAAGATTATAAGAACATATTTTTTTTCTCAAGTAAATTTGCTTAGCAACATATGTTTGTGACATAATAAAAAATTAATGTGTGTATGTGTGTGTGTGTTCTTGTTATCTATTGCTCTGTAACAAACAACCTATATCTTGTATCTTAAAACAATAGCTGTTTATTTTGCTTAGCAATCTGTCAACTGGGCAAGGCTTAATGGGGATAGCTCGTCTCTCTTCCACATGTTGTCACCATAGCCGGCAAGTTTGTGATAGGTTTTGGTTTATCTCCATGTGGACCTCTCATGGGAAGCTTGGCCTTCTTACAGCATCGTGGCTGGATTCCAAGAATAAATTTCCTTAGACCTAGAAAGTTGAAACTCCTGGGGTTTTTTGTTTGTTTTGCTTTTTTAACGTCTGGACAAGAAATTGGCGCAGCACGGTGTCACTTCTCCTGTATTCTATCGGCCAAGTGGCCATAGAGGCCTAGACTGACAGGGAAGACATAAACCCCTCTCTCAATGTGAAGAGTGAAGAAGAACCTTAGGGCCACATTTAAAAACTTCTGCAATGTGATTATAACCATCTTAAGCCTGTTTCTGATAACATTGTAAAAGCACCTTCCTCAAGTGTCGTACACTGCCTTTGATTGCTTCAAGGGTAGAGCCCTAACACCTTATCCACTACAAATTCTGAAGCTGAAGGTGTAAGGATTTAATGTGATTATGTTGGGACACAGAAAATGATACCTCGAAATACAATGCTTTGGTATTTTGAGTGTTTAGAATTAAAGAAAATGAAAAGGCCTCAGAAATATGCCAAAGTCTCTTAATACCTTCCCTTTCCTCTCTCTCTGATCCTTTCTTTCCTGAAGTACATGGAGGAACGCTTTCTGGAAAAATAAATTTCTTAACTGACTGAAAAAAGCCTGTCTCTAAAAGAAATGCAATTGTCTTACGACCTTTTCCTAGTAAGCTCATCAAATAATTAGGAAAGAATTACCACAGGAAAGAGAAGAGGCGAGGAGTCCTCACCGTGCCCAGACAGACTTTTCTTTTTTTTTTTCTTTTTTTTTTTTTTATTATTATTATACTTTAAGTTCTAGGGTATATGTGCATAATGTGCAGGTTTGTTACATATGTATACTTGTGCCATGTTGCTGTGCTGCACCCATCAACTCGTCAGCACCCAACTACTCGTCATTTACATCAGGTATAACTCCCAATGCAATCCCTCCCCCCTCCCCCATCCCCCCCCCCCATAATAGGCCCCGGTGTGTGATGTCCCCCTTCCCAACTTTTCATCTCTTCTTCTGAGGGCTGCTCTGAGGGTTTACTTGAGGGCCTTTATTTTCACAATAAGACAACCTTTGTTCAAAGTAAAGTTCTGCCACTCACCTTCCTGCCACCTCCCCCAGACCTCAGGGAAACTTTGTCCCAGGTCATTATTCTTTGAGCTCATTCTTTTTTTCCATAAAAAGCATTTACTTCTATAACTCTCCTATAGCCTTTTCCTAAGAAGAAGAGTCGATAAACATCTGTACCTCATTGGGTTATTGGGTAATTAGTCTCTTGTAATTATATTTTGCATATCTTTTCTCCTGCTAATCTGCCTATTGCCAGTTCATTTTTGGTGAGTCTTCAGAGAGCAAAGGGGAAACTTTCTGTCTTTGACCCTACTATTATCAGAAATACAAGTAATCTTATAAGTTGATGGCTCTGTTTGGGCAAAGCTAGCCAAATTTTGTTTTTTCCTCCATCATACTCAGATGAATGTGAATTTCTGTTTATTATTGTGTATTTTCAATATCGTGACCAGAAGAACAATCTAGAAGTTAATAGACTTGAGTGTATTAACTTTGCCACATCTCATATTAAGCTATAAAAAGTGTTAAGTGTAGCCTAATGTTGCCTCCTTACATATTTTTAGTTTGACATAAAGATTTCTTTGTAACAGCGAACTATAGCCAATCTGAATGTACAAACAACCTGTACCCTACTCTTGTAGCAATTACCAAGTTTCAGGCAATTAAAGGAAGCCAACTGTTTAAACCAAGTTCTAATAAGGCAAACGCCAAGTTGTAACCAATCCAGCTGTTTCTGTACCTCATTTCCATTTATTTACATCACTTTTCTTTTTTTATCCATAAATCCTCTTTGACTCAGCATTAGCATTACTAGAAAGGGGTCTTGATCCAGACCCCAAAAGAAGGTTCTTGGATCTCAAGCAAGAAAAAAAAAAAAAAAAAATTGGAGGAGAATCCATAAAGTGAAAGCAAGTTTATTAAGAAAGTAAAGGAATAAAAGATTGGCTGCTCCATAGGCAGAGCAGTAGCTTGATCTGGACTGAGGATATTTATACTTATTTCTTGATCATATGTTTAAAAAGGAGTATATTACTCACAGTTTTCTGGGAAAGGGATGGGCAATTCCTAGAACTGTGGGTTCCTCCCCCTTTTAAACCATATAGTGTAACTTCCTGACCTTGTCATGGCATTTGTAAACTGTTTTGGTGCTGGTGGGAGTGTCTTTTCGCATGTTGATGCATTATAATTAGCATATAATGGGCAATAAGGAGAACCAGAGGTCACTTTCCTTGCAATCATGGTGTTGGTGGGATTTATCTGGCTTCTTTACTGCAACCTGTCTTATCAGCAAACTTTTTGTGCTGACCTCCTATCTCCTCCTGTGACTTAGAATGCCTAATCTCCTGGAAGTGCAGTCCAGTAGGTCTCAGCTTTATTTCACCCAAACCTTATTCAAGATGGTGTCGTTCTCATTCAAATGTTTCTGAGACCAGTGCCAGAGTAGCTTTGAATGTATTCTCGTTGAAGATCTACCCAATTTGCAAATCATTCTCTATGCAATTAAACTGTTAAATTAAATTTGTCTGAAGTGTTTCTTTTAACAAAAACAACAGCTAGCTTTTTGATACTAAACTTGTAATGACAATTGTTTTCGCGACAATTTTAGGTTTGCATTTACATTCTATGCAAAGAAGCTGCTAAGCTATTTTTAGATATCTTTGCAGTATCTTTTTCTAAAGTTTGTTAAACATTACTGTGCAGATGTCACTATATTAGAAATGCACACAATTATTTGGTGCCTTATTGATATCATGAGAGCATTCTTTTGTTTATTTACTTACACTGAACAACCTAACCACTCACATAGAGACTAATATGAAGGAAGAAGTCATACATAGATTCCTTCATGATTGCAAAGCCCAGACAGTAAATTGAGAGCTCTGCCCCAGATTAAATATAAATTTCTTCCCTTCATTAAAGTTCTCATAGAGATATCTTAGTCAATGTAAAATTTTTCTCCATTTTTGGAAAAGGCCTAAATAAATAATAATGCAAAGTATAGCATCATCATTCTTTTTTTTTTAATCCTTAATCTCTGCAGATTGAACTCAGCTATTTCTCTATGAGGACGAGAAAGAGTGGCTCAAGTTTCCTTCTTAAACTACTACAGATTTGACAGTCAAAGATTCCTTGGGGATTTGGAGACTGAATAAAGTTAGTTGGAATTGCTGTATATTACCAATTAAACCTTTTCATGTCCCAGTTCCCTAAAGTTACAAAGAATAAATAGGACAGCTAAGAATATCATCTTATTTGGGACATTTTTCCAAAATATTTAGTAATATAGCACATACCAACTCTCTTTGCTGCCAGTCATATATAATTTCCTTGTATGTATGCCAGTCATATATAATGTCCAAGTATGTGTGTACTGTGTGTGTGAGAGTGTATATGTCTGTGTGTATACACAATTTCCATATAGATATATAGATATGTATGTTTCCACATGATTTCCAAGTAGTAAGACTATGTCATTTGGTTTAATATGCACCAGTTGTGCACTCAAAAATGGTTGGGAGGAGATGCAACTAACCACTTTAAATTTGTTAAAGAATTTGAAAGGATCAGGAGAGAGCTAGGAGATTGTAACCTTGGTACCACGTGTCAGTAATGAGCAGTGATTCATGAGAAGTTAATAGTAGCTCTCTAGGGCAAAGACTTTGAAGTTGGGTGAAACAAAAATAGGAAGTGCAGTCACTGAAAAGGGCAGAGCAGGTAGTTCCAAGAGCTTGACCCATCACAGAAACAATATGCACACACACACAAAAAAAGCAGAAATCAAAAACTGTCAATCAACTTTGTTGAAACTGAAAAATAGTCAAAGGTTCAAAGGTTGAGAGCAAGCAAGTGCTGAATCAAGAATCAGTGGATTTAGAAAATAAATTTTGCAGCTGTTTAGCTTTCCTTTGTCCCTGACTCCTGTCCCAAGCTTGGCAGTAGCCTTGAATACAGTGATCTGTGTTTCCAGTCCCCGGTTCCAGAGGGAGCAGAGCAGACCTTGTTCTCAAAGAATTGCGTATTTGTTTTGACCAGTTTGGGGGCTACCCAAAGGACAGAAGCAAGAAGCTTGTCTTTGTTTCACCTAATTTGGAAGACTCTCACAGCAGAAAACCAGCAACTAGGCAGAGGGCATCACTCAAAAATAGGGAAAGGGAAATGAACAATTTGCTGCTGCCTGGGGCAAATGATTACTGTGGAGCCAAATGACATATGCTGAAAACTTGGGAGGAGGATAAGAGACTCTTAGAATTAGGGCGTTATAAAGCACTCTTCTGTACTAAGAATTTAGTAAACCACAGAGAGCCTAGGAAAGCCTATATGCTGAGAAAAGACCTAGGCTTTCATTTGTGGCTGATCTTTAGGCTCAATGCAAGCAGGAAGTAAAGGCTAAGACAGATATGTAGAGGCCCTGGCCGAAAGCTAAAAACATGTCCCAACACAGTTTTTTAAATCATCATCATCATTATTATTGTCTCTGATGTTCAAAGAAATCTCTGAACAAATACTATTTGTCCACAAGCTAAAGAAACAGATTTTAGAGACCACACGTGAGGACTATAGTCATTTTAACGGTTATAAAAATAACGAAACAAGCAAACAACTACATCCCAGACCAAAGGATAAAAACAACAGCAAAACACTGAAACAGGGGATCATTTTGATTTCCAGAGTTAGCACATTACACTGTTTAAAAAGTCCTCTTTCTTAACAACAGCAAAATGCAAAGTGTACGAAGAAACAAAATAGAATGATCCTTTCAAAGGATAAATTAATAGAAAATGTCCCTGCGGAAGCACAGACTTTGGGCTTACTAGATAAAGACTTCTAATCAACTATTTCCTTTAAAAAGTTATACAAAAAAAATGTGCCTGCTCTTCAAAAGTTACACACAGACTTACCACATGACCCATCACTTCTATGTATCACTCCTCTGAATCACTCCTATGTATCAACCCCAAAAAATCAAAAACAGGTATTCAAAGAAGTACCTATACAAAGGTGTTTATGGCAGCATTATTTACAATAGCAAAATCGTGGAAAGAACTCATGTCCATCATTAGAAGAATAATAAATTGGCATATACATACAATGAAATTCAGCTACAAAAAGGAATGAAGTTCTGATACTTGATGCAACATGGATGAACAATGAAAACATTATGCTAATAAAATAATCTAAGTAAAAAAGGTCACTTGTATGTGAACTCCCAAAAATTTAAGACAGGTCTCAGTTAATTTACAAAGTTTATTTTGCCAAGACTGAAGACGTGCGCCTGTGACACAGCCTCAGGAGGGCCTGATGACATGTGCCCAAGGTAGTCAGAACACAGTTTGGTTTTACAAATTTTAGGGAGACATGAGACATCAATCAAGATGAGACAACTTGAAGCAAAGACTAGAAGACTTGAAATGGGGAGGGGCTTCCAGGTCATAGGTAGATAAGAGACAAATGGTTGCCTTCTTTTGAGTTTCCAATTATCCTCTGCAAAGGAGGCAATGAGATATGCATTGATCTCAGTGAGCAGAGGGGTGACTTTGAGTAGAAGGGGAGGCAGGTTTGCCCTAAGCAGTTCCCGGCTTGATTTTTCCTTTTAACTTAGTAATTTGGGGACCCCCAAGATTTATTTTCCTTTCACAATTCTATTGACATGAGGTATCCAGAGTACATACATCTTTAGACAGATTGATAGTCCTCAGAGCTTGAGTGAAGAGGGAGAAAGTGGGAATGAGTGCTTAATAAGTAGATTTTCTTTTTAGGTGATAAAAATGTTGTTGGAATATTAAAAGTGCTAGTTGCACACCTTTCTGAAAATAGTAAGTGACACTAAATTGTGTTCTTTCATAGGCCAATTTTGTTATATTAATTTCACTTTAGTGACAGAAATATTGAACAAAAAATTGATTGGGAGATTTCTGCTACCAAAGTGCGGTACTGTAGGAAGATGAAGGCCAATATTTGTTGCAAGAATCAGAAAACGATGTCACATAAATGGCAAGAATTATGCTTTTTTGTGGTATCCAAGTTCTGTAGAAACAATGATGACTTGTTGAACTAAAATTACAAAGAAAAATTACCTTTCTGGATTGAGCTAATTGTTATTGGCTAGTTTTTCCAACCTGGGGACACTGTTCACACCCGGGCAGGAGCTAAAGGTCTAGCTTAGTTGAGGCAGAGGTCCACTGCCAGGGTAGAGACGCCAGTAAAGCTCTAAGTGTTAGAGGAGGGCTGGAGGAAAAAAACTAAAATCTCAAAGGCTTTCAAACATACTACCAGTATTATCAGTGGTAGTTTCCTGAGTTCTGGAGCACAGAGAAGGCCTAAGACTGGCCAATCTTTCAAACTGGCAGAATAAAATCTCCAGTAGTCATTAGATGCCCAGAAAACAAAGACACACTAAGAGTGGTGCTTCCTACATATTCACTGTTGTGTCCCTTCTAAAATATTTGCTGCAGTTTGCATCAGTGTGTGGTGACAAGTGGAGAAATGGTCTGGGAATACCACAGCGTACCACTGGATCTTCCTTCATGCCTGAGGTGAGGGTACCTTCATACTCACAGTCAAAAGTCTAGGTGTGTGCCACTCTAGAAAGAATAGCAAACCAGAAAATTCTTACTAAGTCTGCAATCCATTCCAATCCAGCTCCGTATTTGATGGGATTGGAATGATGACTAGATTGTATTGCTTAACAGTTAAAGTCCTAGCCATTGTAATATGAACAATAGGGGGAGCAAAACATAAGAACTGGAAAAGAAGGGTGAAAACTGTTATTAATCAGATTATGTGATTATACACAATGTAAAATTCAAAATAATCTAAAGACAAATGTTAGAATCTGTAAGTGAATTTTCTAGGGTTGCTGGCCTAATGCCTATATGACAAAACGCACATTTCTAAATAAAGAATGGCTAAAATATTAAAACAAAAATTAGAAAATATTCTTAAGTGGATTATAGTGAAAGTAGTGTACTGAAATAAATGGGATAAAGCTAAAGAAGTGCTTGGAAAAATTCACGGCCATAAATGCTAAATATTTTCAAAAAACACAGGCTAAATTTAAATTACTTAAATTTTACCGTAAGAAACTAAGCAAAAAACAGCAAAACATGTTTATAGAAAGTAGAAGACCACAAATAGTAAAGATAAGAAGAGAAAAATTAAATTGAATACAAATTGAAAATATCTATTTACAATAGTATCAAAAATATAACATGCTGTGAAATAAATCCAAGAAAACAAATTTAGGACTCTATCTTGGGAATTATAAAACACAATAAATATAAGAATACTCAAAGAAATGGAGTATATATCACACAAATAGATGGAAAGACTTGATAGTTTAAAGATGGAAATAATCCATAAATCAAAGTACGGTATATGCAATCATTATCAAAATGCCAGAAATCTAGTTCGTATGTCTGTATGTAAATTGACGAGCTGATTCCTAAATTTGTATGGTGTTTTAGAAGGCAAATATTTTCATAGCAGCATCAAAGAAGAACAAAGCAGAACGACTCACAATAACAAATATCAAACTCAATAATGGAAAAGAATTGAAAGTCTATAAATAGATCAATATACATGTGCTCACCTGATTTATCAAAAGGACAGCACTCTGTTACAGCGGAGAAAAGCCCATCTTTTGAATACATTGCATTAGGTATATTGGCTATGAATGTGGACACATTTCTGCTTGTCTAGCAATTCCACTCCTGAATGAATGTTAAATAGAAATGAAAGCATATTTATACACACACACAGAGCACATGCACACCCACATATACACACAACATTGTCTAAATGTATTTATCACAGCTTCATTCATGATAATCAAAGAAAAGGAATCTACTCAAATGCTTATTTTTAGCACATAGATAGAGCTACATTTATGGAATCTGACACTAAGCATTAACAAAAACAATGTAAAACCACATGGAGCAATGTGAATGAATCTTATAAAAAAAATATTGAGGGGAAAAAAGCACCCAGACATGGCTACTGACTCTGTGATTTCATTCATAGAAAGGACAAAGGCAGGCGAAATCAATCCGGGCTGTTAGAGGTCAGGAAAATCGTTACCCCTGGAAGGTAGAATGTGAGAGGGGGCGCAAGGTGAACCAACTGTTGTGGGTTATGTTCTATTTCTTGATCGCAGTGATAGTTTCCCAGACGTGCTCAGTGTGTTAAAATTCACTGGTCTGTCTATTGAGAATATGCACACTTTTTTGTGTATATATTATACTTCCATAAAAGTTTATAAAAATAAAAATGATTGGTCAATTGTCCTGCAAGTAGATTTCTCTATACCTTCAAAATTTCCTTCTGTATGTGCAGAAACCCAATTGGAGAAAAATACATATTATTTTTACCAAAAGTTCTCAATTGGAGAGATTTTGTACCCAAGGGAATACGTGGTCATGTTTAAGTCAGTTTTTGATTGGCCCTACTAGAGGGATATGAAGGAGGGAAATATTGCTATCTCTTGAGTAGAGACAGGGATGTGGTTCAGCATCCTGAAATGCACAGAACAACCCCCACTAAAAAAGAATTATTTGACCCAAAATGTCAATGACACAAAGGTTGAGTCACTTAAATGATATGCATTTTACTAAATGCATGTTAAGTAAAGCAATGAAGCTTTCTTTAACTCTATTCTGTTGCTGATGGCGATTCCCAGGGTGCTATCTTTTAACACACCCTGTATGTCACATGCTTTTTGCCATATGCTTCTTGACAAATCTTGCTTCTCCTCAGCTTTTAATTCCCTGATTATTAATTAACCTTCACAACAGCAAGTTAATTGCAAATATGCACTAATATTATATTTTTCCCTTCTTCATATTACCTGACTTTATCTACAGAAGATATTCTTTCCTTAGGCCCAAAAGAAAGTCAAATTAAGGAAAACAAGTACAATTTCGGTTAAAATAAGATAGACATTTAGGCTATTTTTAGCTACCAACCACCTAGATGACCAAAATCTCTTAAAACTCTTCGCAGTTCTACCGCTGTCCTAGTTCAATCTCTATGAGAGAAAACAAAAACAAAAAACAAAGCAAAACAAAAAAAAAATTAAAAGTTTCAGGCAAGATTTTCCTGAATCTAGCAAAATTGTTCTTTTTGAAGTTTGTGAGAAGTATTTTTGTATTAGAATTTTAAATTCTCTGAGGATATTTCCAGGAAAAATGTCTAAATATCAGTCAAAACTAGACACTTCCCCTCTCAGTTTTAAGTATTAAGAAAGCTTTTCTAGTCACAAAACTATCTATCTTTTTTATTTCACCTATTATCACAGTCTCTGATTCTCCTCACTCAGCCTACTAAGTCTATGCAGTAGATTACAAGAGATTACAAGTTGTGGTGATTTTTAGTGCTATTTGATGTCAATTAACTTAAAAGACCAGAGACTCTTACAAATCACTTCCTTTTTACCACTTCATAAATTCCTGGAGATGATCTTATGAAAGAAAGAAAAATCCAATATGAATCAAAGCACACATTTATTACTTGTTATGAAAATATTGTAAACCACAATTATGAATTCACTTGTAAAAGTCAATAATATGCTGTTTGGTTTGGAGAATAAGCAGAAAATGTATGAGACAGACAACATCAACAAAGGGATTATGGAGAGAGGAAGAGCAAATGTTCATTCCCCCATTATGTTGTCCACCAAGCTACCTGGAACCAGGACGCAGTGACATGAGTGACGTAGATGTGCTGTGCCTTACAAGAGTGATTTCAATCACTTCTCAAGCTGGCACAGGCCATTGTTCTACATAATGACCATTTAGATTATTCTATAATTTTTCTGATGCAGTTAATTTTTGATGTTTTTCTAATAGGATTGTGGTAAATAGTTTGCAAAACTACATGCAGTTGGTAATTTCCAGGCTGTGGGGAGAGATGCGGTGCTCACACCTACGAGGCATAGCTTAGACAGAGAAGGGCCTCCTAAATCAGTTCTGACTGGACGTGGAAGAGCTTGTTGGGAAACCTGGGGCAGCCACTGGGGCTGACTAAAGCTCCGGTAACCTGCTTCCTTGGAAGATGCAACTGCGACGATGATGGACCTGGAAGGTGGAGAAGGCATTTGAGATGGAGGAAAAACACAGATGTGACCACCAGATCTCCCAGCACAACCTCCAACAAAATTTGCAGCTTGACAGTCAGTGTGGAAACATCTTGTTGAATTAGATCTTGAGTTGTAAGATTCTTTTCAGAGGTTCACAACCAATCCTGAGCACTTCCAGGACGCTGAGTAATTGATTTAAAAAGCTGAGATTCTGTAGCATATAAATGAACCACTCACAAAGTTATACCTACAATTAGATGTCCTTGCAAGGTAGCTGGAAGAAAGATAAGCGAACCTCGTTGACCAACAACAATACTTCACAGCGAAATGTCCTTAGTCTTTCTCAAACAATTCAATTCCTCCAAGTGAGCACTAATAATCTGCAGAACCAGCTGGAGGAATTGAAGGTGTTTGACATTACCACAAGAAACCAGAAGAAACATTGCTCGTAGAAACTGGTGCACAACTACTCGGATCTATGCCACGTATCTGCCTATTCATATTTCTGTCCTATTCATATTTCTCTTTATAAATAAAGAGAAAACATTTCTGTAAATAAGATTAGTTGCAGAGGTCATTTGGAGTTGTTGAGAAGTTTCAATGAAACACTTGGAAGAAACCTAGAGCCAGAAAAAGTCAAAAGGTTTTTCCAGTGTCAAGACTTGTTTAGTCTACTGGTATGACATGACCAAAGTCAGGAAGATAGCTGATTTTGCTCTCTGAGAGAAGAATTACCTCTGGGTTTATTTTCTGTTCATGGTGCTTCACAAGGAACAACTCTGTGTCACAAAAGTAGGCAGTGGCACGAATGGTAATGACAATCAGACAGGTGATGTCCTGGACTTTGAGTAATATTCTCTTCTTCTTGTGTGAGGTCACAGAGAAGAATACTGCCATGCTCACACAGTGGTACTGAATTCCCTTATATCTTTGTAGGCAGGCAAGCTGCTTGGGAATTGTTCTTCATTTCACTATTAATTGCCTTTTACTTTGAGAAGAAGCCATCAGATATGATATTTTTACTCTTTATTCTTTTAGTGTTTATGAAAGGCAGAGACAAAATTTTTCCATTCTCACCATCAACAGGCTGATTTTCTGGTCCCAGGTAACAACAAACACCTGATTAATTACCATCTTCATCAATATAAACTGCATTTGCCATATAAAGATAAGAATGAGGATCTATGCATTGAGTTATGCCCTACCTTGAAACCACAGCTAGTGCCATATTTATTTACAATAATCACTCTACTCAGTCCTCTGTGTGACTTTCCTTTAGTTGTAAGAAAAAGTGAATATTTATTAAAAATATGTAAAAATATGGCACTTATTCTGAGAATGAAAAGTGATTGAGGATCTATTTTGTTAGTACAAAAGTAATTGCGTGTTTTGCCATTACGAGTAATGACAAACCCACAGTAAACTTTTACACTAACCTAATAAACCAACTTTAGGACCTATGTGATTCTTCCTTCTCTCTCTCTCACTAAGCATTTCTGTTTATCTGGAGGACTTTACTGTTGTATTCACTCATTTAGAACAAGCAGTTCATCTTACTTTCTAGTTAAAGAAAAAGTTTATCTCATTAGCTGAGCTAATTACCATTATCCTTCCCAAAAGACCAATTATTCCAGACCTTGTGGTTTTCTAGGTCCCATTGTTTATCTTGGTCCAGTCAGTAACCAAACCTGATCTGCTTCTCAAGACCTTGGTGTTTGGGGAAAGAACATTTCCCCAGTAAACTTTAGATACGGTAAACTCCACCTGTTATATGTTCAATCCGCTAGAGAAACAAAGTATCCTGTGTCCAGATGTAGCTGAAGATTTGTGTGAGTGTGTGTGTGTGACACAAATATCCACAGCTGGATGAATTTTGTAAAGTGCAGTTCACCAACAAAGGTCTAAGTATGAAATTAGCATACATTTAAGTCAGTGAATTTTAGTAAAAGTGCTGTATACAAGAGATGTAAGCTGGTAACTTCCTTCATAAGCTTAATGATTCTATAATTACTTTGGTGGGAAAGTAAAGTGTTTTCTCTGTGTTCTAACAGAGGATTCCCACTTCCTCAGGTTTCAGCTTTCTCTAGGGTGCCTTCGCTATATAATTCGAGATCAGGCTGTAGCTGTGACATACTCATTCTAAGTATTGGCATTCAAAAAAGAAGAGAAAGGCAAATACTAGTTATTTCTTAAGAAAGATTCCTGGAAGCTGCCATAAAACACCTATCTTATATCTTGTTGCGTGAAACTGGGACATTTGTGGACACTTAGCTTCAAGAAAGGCTGGGAAATGTAACATTTATTCTGAGTGATCTGATGACAACCTAAAACTCTAGACTTTTGTAAAGTTAGGAAAAGGCTATAAAAATATTGAGGGATAACTATCACTCCATTGCAAGAATCAATGTTACATGAATAGTTACCATTAATAATATCTGTAATAGTAAAAGTAGAAATAGCAGTGACATTAATTTTATAACTTTCCTCTAATTTCATTGAAAATGTAGTTGAATGAAACTGTATTTTAGAAACTGAAAGGTGATGAAATTGTGAGAGGCTTACCAGGTTTGTGGCTTTTGTACTTGGAAATTCCCCCTTTTTGTTTTTGGCAACTCTACAGGAAGGAGCCCATTAAAGAAAATTTCTCTGTGTTTACATAAAAATTCTACAAAAATAATGCTCTTTTATGTTGGTCCTTGTATATTGATAATGTTTTTATTAGTCTTTTCTCACACTGCTAAAAAAAAAAAAAAAAAAAAAAAAAAAAAAAAACTACCTGAGACTGCTTAATTTATAAAGGAAATAGGTTTAATTGGCTTATGGTTCTGTAGACTGTACAGGGATCTGCTTTGGGGAATCTCTCAGGAGACTTACAATCATGGTAGAAGGTGAAGCGGAAGCAAGCACATATCCACATAGCTGTCACAAGAGAGAGAGTGAAAAGGGAGATGCTACACATTTTCAAACAACCAGATCTCCTGACACCTCTATCACAAGATAGCTGTAGGGGTATGGTGTTAAACCATTAGAAACCACCCTATGATTCAGTCACATCCTACCAGGCCCCACCTCCAACACTGGGGATTTCAATTCAACATGAAATTTGGGTGGGGACACAGAGTCAAACCATATCACTGCTGAACACAAATTAATGACTATACCCAACCTCCTGGTAGCTGCGCTGAAGTTCATGAAACAACTGAAATTTGGAAATGGCATTCTACTGGTATGACTGTACTCTTTATAGCAACATCTTCTACAGATTATTCTAATTTCAGTAATTTATGAGGTATGTTAATTCTGTTAATCACACTTAAAAAATAAATTTCTCCAAGAAGAACACATTCTTTAGAGCAGTGCATTTTTTGAGACTACTGGAAAAGGTTGTGTTTGTGTACTCTCATTGGGGTATAAAAATGAACAATTCGTATAGATTAAAATAATCATCTTCACCTATTATTTGTTATATTTATTAGCTTAGTTAAAAAATGAGTACTAGTTAGAAGTAGCTTGTATTTATTCAGTTATTTACCTAAAATTAAATTTATTGTCATTATAGTTACAGTTTCATTAAGAGGAAAATATCTTATCCTTTGTTCTTTGTGTAAGGAAAGAATACATTTAATATATTTGTCTTGATAGAGGAGGCAGAGTCAGTTGGCAGTGTTTAGCCAAATTATACATGATGCCTCTATGAATTGCTTCGAGGATGAATTAGAACACTGGCATGGAAAATATTGTCATCAATAAAAGTTTTCAAAGCTCATGATTGATTTTCTCTTTTTGTGTATATGTTTATTGTGTGAAAATAACAGCCTTTAACAATTTTAATATTTTTTTCTGGCCAAAGTATAGACACGAAGTGGTTTTGATTGGTGTAGAGTGTCCTTATGACGAACAATTTTGGAGAAATTTTGGCTCAAATACCAAAATAGTGGAAATATAAATTAAATAACGGCCGAGGAGACTATTCAAGAGAAACATGTATAGAGATTGCTTTGCTCATTTTCCTTTAGTTTATTGGTTTGTGTCTTAGTTTATGAAGTGGTATTATTTGTATGAGTTTATGAAGTGGTATTATTTGTATGGGTGTTTTTCTGCATGCATGCATGCATGCTTGGTGGGAGTTTGTGTTTAAATAAATAAATATATCTGCAGATTTTGAAATGTAGACTTAAGAATGAATGAAATTCTGTGTCTACTTTTTTTGGGAACAGGATGCAACATTTCAATAGTTTCCACAGAGGGTCAAGGTCAAGGAGCCAGTTTCATGGGGATTTAATTATTTGTTTAGTTGTATAATTTCAAAAAGGATCCTGTAAGGAAAAATATCAAGGGATTTTATGGTACATTTAAAAGAACAAATATGTTGGGATGTCTCTCTAACTGCCATTTTCTTAAAATCATACTAGTTAGTAGTAGCTTGTATTTATTCAGTTATTTACCGAAAATTAAATTTATTGTCATTATAGACACATTGCATAATACTGCAATGTGTCTACAATACCCAAACTCATCAAAACAGAAGATAGAATTTTAGCTTCTGGGGCTGAGAGGAAAGAAAGAATGGGAGTTGTTATAATGGACATAGAGTTTCAGTTTTGCAAGGTGGAAAAGTTCTAGAGCTCTTTCGCACAATAATGTTAATATAGTTAACATTACTGAACTGTACACTCAAAAGTAGTTCAGAAGGTAAAGTTTATGTTATGTGGTCTTTGTCATGAATTTTCAAACAGTAAAAAATTATTTCATGCTTCATATACATTAAAAATCAAAATGTGAAGGGCATTCTTAAACACAGCTGAGATTAAGATTAATGCTATTACCATGACAGTCTAATTTCAAACACAGCAAATCCTTCTTTAGTTGCTTGAATAAGAAAAAGATCTGACAGTGATGTAGTGTTGAGGCAGGAGAGGATGAAGTAGGACTCAGCAGTTTCAATAGATTTTTCATGTTTTGACTGAAAGGCTCCAATTTCTTCTTTATTCTCTGTAGTAATATACTGTCATCTTAATGAAAATCTGATCTCCATATTGATGCATTGTTCAGTAACTGTTCCTTCAGTTGGAGACTTATATTGCGTGGAGAGAAACGTAAGTAAAAAAAATCAGAAGAGTATGTACATCTTATTAATATTTTTAGTTAAAGTGCATGTGTTTGTGTGTGTTTCTTTATATTTTAATTCCCAATCCCTACTACTCTGAACCATTATCTAGAGGAACAGTGATCTCTCTGGGTTTGAGATTTTGAGCACACGTATTTTGAAGAGCATCTGTTAAGACAGATTAACTGAACAAGCTAAACAAGTTAGAACAGTTTGTATTGGTTTTGTAGTGTTTTACCATATTAAAGTAATGCCAAATGACATGACAAGGACTATGACCTCCCTCAGCGACTGGAGTTAATCATTTGTAATTGATTGAACTGTAGAAACAATCACATAAGAGATTGCATAATATGTACATTGGGAAAAAAGTAGGGAAACAAGATAACATCATAAGTTATGTAAATATCACAGATAGTTATTGAATATTTTCCATATTAAGCATTTGATGAAGAACAGTGAAAAATTAGGCACTTAATAAAAGCATTGCTAACAGTTGCATGGCAATTATGTATTCACATTAACTTTTAAATACTTTAGAACCATTATAAATTAGTATTTGATTTGACCTATATTTAAAGTATAAAACATACTTTGATTAAAGGCAAATTGTGTAAAATTTAATGTAATTATTCTAAGGACATCCGGTGACCAGACGTGGCTGAGATTAATTTTATTCCAATTGCAGGAGATGGAAAGCATGAGAGGATATCTATCAAATCAATTAAATCTGGTTTTTGGCAAGTAGCATGATGCAGACTGGGTAGAAGTTTGAGCAGAATTTAACGTTACTTTCTAGTAAAGTATTCCTCATAATCCGATATTCAGTAACTTCTGTGATTTATTGGAGAGACATAAACAAAACGTTGTTATGATTAAGATCTCTGTCTGTTTATGGAGATATGGACAGTATCAAGAGGACTCACAAGAATGTTGAAATATCCAAGGCATATAAAAAATGGGAAGCTTTTTATACCACCCTTAGGCCTGCAGGGGCAGGAAGCAAACATCTTGTTACTAGGCTGTGAACTAATGTGAGGAAGGATATCGATCCTGAGGTGGTCTGTGAAGATAGGAGAATTGGAGAACAGATGCTTCTGACAGTTCTTGCCTACAGTCTCTGATCTGTAACTCTGATTGACTGAACCCAAGAAGAAGCCAGAGATCAAGCACATTTGGGCTGGTGCTCTCTGATGGAGTCAACATATCTTTCGCAGTAGAACAGAGTAGAGAAAGGTGAATATATCCTAATGAAAGCAAATGAAGATTAACTCCCAATACAATGCTACATTATGTTCTTCTAGAATACAAAGACAACATGTTACATAATGACATTTTTCGTCAATATATCTCATTGAAACAGAGAATGTCTGATTAAGATAAGAACGTATGTTTTTAAATTCACTTAGAGATCATTCTAAGTACAGCATTTTGCAGTTTCATTACTATAGTGAATAACAAATGAAAATTAAAGGTTTTAAGAGGCAAGAAAATAAATGATCAACATTATAAGCTTTACATTTAAACAACCTGTAGCAGCACTATAGTGCTGGAGTGGTCAATAAACCGTATGAAGTTTAAGATTCAAATATTGTTTGTGTAGGAAAGGGAAGACTGTATGACTTTATTATCAATGTATGTGTGGCAGGAAGAGTAAAATATAATATTTGAAAATATATCCCAAATTTCATATTATAGAATTTATATGTCTCTAAGATTTTCTTAATAACTAGAGAGGAGCTGGGCACAGTGGCTCACACCTGTAATCCCAGCACTCTGGGAGGCCGAAGCGGAGGGATCACCTGAGGTCATGAGTTCGAGACCAGCCTGACCAACATGGAGAAACCCCATCTCTACTAAAAACACAAAATTAACCTGGCATGGTGGTGCATGCTTGTAATCACAGCTATTCAGGAGGCTGTGGCAAGAGAATTGCTTGAACCCGGGAGGCAGGGTTTGCGGTGAGCCGAGATTGCACCATTGCACTCCAACCTGGGTAACAAGAGTGAAACACTATCTCAAAAAAATAAATAAATATAAATAAACAAATAAATAAATAACTGGAGAGTGATTTTTAACATTTAAACTCAATTAAATTTGCAATCTAGAAGCTTGACAGTTGTAAAAAAGCATAGTTATTAAAATAATTTCAGAAAATTGAGCATAATATTTTTTATTTTCTAATCCCCTAAAACTAATAATTGATTCTTCTCAAATACTTGGCTTTACCTTATTAAAATAAATTATATTGAATTACCTTGACTCATAGATAAATAAATTATAATGTTTCTAAATTATGTTACTTTCTAATAAAATATTCCTGATAAAATACCTAATAACTTTCATGATTTATTTGAGATATAAACAAAATTTTGTTATGACTAAGATTAGAAGAAAAATAAAGATCCTTATAGTGGACCCAAACAATTGCAAAAATTACTAAAAAAAAAAAGCATTAAAAGCTGAAGTAACAGTTCATGCTAAAGTCCAATAATTTTACGACTGTGATAAAAGTGATTGTTAACATCTGCACAGTTCATATAAAAGACATCAATATTTGTAGCCAATGACTAAAGGTATTGAAGTGATAAGAAATTAAATAAACTCATTTCTTTTATCTGTAATATCTAGGGTTGTTTCCAGTTAAAATACGTCATCTGGGGATAAAGCTAAATATAGCCTCTCTATGCATGCTTTTGGCATCACTGTTATTGTCAGTTTTTATACTTATATGTACAATATTTTTTTGAAATACAAGTATTCTTTAACTATTTGCAAATAAAATACAAAAAGTAACTTTAAATGCATCCTGCACCTCCCTCCCATGGCACTAAATTGCTCGAGCAATAATTATTAAAACGCATAGTGGCATTTTTTTAAAGTGAGAATATAAAAAAAATTTCTAACTTGAACGAGGCAGAAAAAGGGCAGAAAACACTCACCAGGATAGGAAAAACACAAAGAAAAATAAAAATAACATGAAGAAGTCGCAAATATTAATCACTGAAAAAAATAAGCATGTGGAAATGATACAAAAATATCAGTAATTGCAATGAAAATAAAGGAATATATGTTGCCTATTAAAATGGTAGATATATTTGACAAATAAATACATCCCACTAACAGATGGCAGAGTTGGGATCCAAACCCTATCCCACTGGACCCAGAGCCAGAGCTTTTCACACTACAGCGCCCCGATTGGACAGTCTTCACACTCTGGTCAACTCATCAGAGAGTTGAAAAAAGAAGGCACAGTAACACTTTGTTTGACTTCAGCTGGGAATCGACACATCAGAGACTAAAATTTTCTGCCACTCTGAGCATGTCTACAGATAGGAACAAAAAGTGTCATCAGAATTTATTTCAAGTTTACAGATAAATTTTAGCATGTAGAGAATTTTGCAAATACAGAATCTATGAATACATATGGGTCAACAGAATTTCATTTTTAACAAAGAAACAGTAATTAAAAAGTTGGAAACCATGAACGTATGTGCACCTAACTCCAGAGGCACAATATGAAATTAGAAAATCACAGCAAAATACTAGGAGGAGCCAGGCATGGTGGCTCACAACTTATAATCCAGCACTTTGGGAGGCCAAGGAGGGAGGATCATTTGAGGTCAGGAGCTCAAGACCAGCCTGGCCAACATAGTGAAACCTCATCTCTATTAAAAATACAAAAAATTAGCCAGGTGAGGTGATGGGTGCTTGTAATCCCAACTACTCAGGAGGCTGAGGGAGGAGAATTGTTTGAACCAGGGAAGCAGATATTGCAGTGAGTCAAGATCACACTACTGCACTCCTGCCTGGGCAACAGAGCAAGACTCAAAACAAACAAACAAAAAACCAGAAGGTTACAAATTTGCAGATATGTTGGAAAAACTCTTATTTGAAAGTTAGCAATTAGGCAGTTATGAAATCATTCGGAATGTAGAAAATTTCTATGCACCAGATTAAAAAATTGAGCTAGTACTTCATAGATAATTTTAATTTACATAAATACTAGAGATTATCCATATATATATATATATATATATATGACCAATTTTAAAGCAACATAATGAAACCACCTTTGCAAATATTATGACAGTGAAAGAGTCTAGCATGGCTTACTCCATATCACTTCTAGCTTCACAAGCTGGCTTTCCTTTCACATTCCTGGGCTTTAAGCCAAGCTAACCACGGCAGGAATTTAGATTATAGCTTATCTTTGAAGCAAGAATGATAGTAGCCCCTCCCTCAACTGACTCACTCCTTGTTCAGTGACTGAAACTGCCTGTGTAAGACTTCTGAAAGGCCACATATTAGGATTACTGGGCGGTTAGAGCAGAATGCATGCACAGCTTGCCTTTATATAATTGTTTACCACACCATAGGTCAAAAACTTTGTAACTTCCCCAATTGTTCCTATGGATAATATCACTATTGTAAAACCCAAGATTGGTATTTTGAGATTTTGTTTTTTTTGGAACTGCTTACACACTGACTCTGCCTGGACCTGTGATGTGTGACTCAATCCTGTACCTGGGATTCATGATTCAATCACTCCTGTGACCTCCACCCAGAGTCTGATTCAGGGCATAAGCACCATTTTCCACACCCCTATGATTTCATCCTCAACCAATCAGTAGCACCCATTCCCTAGCCCCTTGTCTGACAAATTATCCATTAAAAAACCTAACCTCTGAGTTCCTGGGGAAGATTATTTGAATAATAAACTCTGTCTTTCACTTGACTAGTGCTGTGTTAATTAAACTCTCTTTGCTGGAAAAATCTGCTGTTCTCAGTGCATTAGCTTTTATGGGCAGTGGGCAAGATAAACCAGTTGGGCTATTACAATAACATAAAGTAAATGGTATTTCTTGTATAATTTAAGGCAATTACATGTAATATTATTATCTATCGTTTGTTCATATATAAAGCTGCTGTTGTGCATATCTATCAAATTTGTGATAGTGGTTGTCTCCGTGTGAATGAAGGCAAATACTACTAGAAACAGGTGGTCAAAAAGTGTATCAAGTTTATCATCAATATTCTCTTTCATTAAAAAAATGAAATCAACAGAAGATTTGTTAAAAATGTTTAAAAGGAAACCCGATTACCTCTTTTGTAAGCCCCAATGACTCCTGCCCTAGTATAATCCGCTTCCCTGGGGAGTAGGAGAGACCTGAATATTATACTTGACTAAAATTAGTTAGTATAATACTTAACTAATTAAGGATATTAATTCCATCTGCAAAATCTCTTTACATATAAGATAAAAGATAGTGGAAGTGAGATCCCATTATATTTTCAGGTCTCTCCTACTTCCCCCAAGTAGGAATATCATCCAGAGTAGATCTTACCTACTAATGAGTTGAACACTTTAAAGGGGAGAGCCTGTAAGGAACAGAAGTGCTCTTCTGCTGGTATTAAAGAAACAAGTCATCGGTTTCTAACCAAGGAACTGAGTACTGCCAACAACCTTGTGAGCTTAAAAGAGGATCTTGAGCCTAAGATGAAACCTCAGCCCCAGCTGACACCCTGAATACATCCCTGTGAGATCCAAAAACATAGGACTGTGGGACTTGCAAGACAGTAAATGTCACATGCGTCCATGTGAAGATACCACCAAACAGGCTTTGTGTGAGCAACAAGGCTGTTTGTTTCACCTGGGTGCAGGCGGGCTGAGTCTGAAAAAGGAGTCAGCAAAGGGTGGTGGGATTATCATTAGTTCTTATAGGTTTGGGATAGGTATACAAAATACATTCTCAAGGGTGGGGAGAATATTACGAAGTACTTTCTTAAGGGCGGGGGAGAATATGTCTTATCAGTTAGGGTGGGGCAGGAACAAATTACAATGGTGAAATGCCATCGGTTAAAGCTATTTTCACTTCTTTTGTGGATCTTCAGTTGCTTCAGGCCATCTGGATGTATACATGCAGGTCACATGGGATGTGATGGCTTAGCTTGGGCTCAGAAGTCTGACAGTAAATACATGTTGCTTTCAACTGTTAAGTTTGTGGTGGTTTGTGAAGCATCAAGACAACACTAATGCCCCCATTAATGCACCAATGACTTTCAGTGGAGAAATCCCCCTGGAATGTTGTGATACAGTTTGCTTTTAATATGTTACATGGCCTTAGGCAAAAGATTTAACTTCTCTAGGCATAAAGAGGTGTTTTTGTGCTAAGTATATCCAAATCCCTTAAAGTTGTAAGGATTTATCCTTCACTGTAAGAGCTAACAAAAAAAAAAAAAAAAAAGAAAGAAAGACACAAAGAGAGAGAGAACTATTGCCAAGTTTAAAAGAGGCGAGCACTTTCCAAGTATTGATTAGTAGATTAATTCATTTACTTATTGGAACATTAATCATTCAACAAATTTAGAGAGTAGTCAATTAATTTACTTATTCTGTGCTTTAGCAAATATTTTTTGAAAATTTACCACAGAAGCTAGATGATAAAGACACATTAATAAATAAAGTCACTCCCATTTTTATTGTGATTACTTAACAGTAAATAATACATTAGATGAGCAATAAACCAAAATGCAGGAAACCTGAGAAGGCTTTCTTCATGAAATGGGAGCTAAAATGACACTGATTGAATAACATTTACAAAGTCAAAAACAGAGGCGTTGAAGAGAACTAGGGATGCTCCAGGCCAAGAGAACATGATAGGCAAAGATCTGAAGCTGTGGATGAACTTGATAAGATTATGGAATTACAAACTTTTCTTTGAGTTGATCAAACAAGTCAAAGAAAATAATGCTTGCATGTGAGAGAGGAAAAATAAACTGAGAGCAGATTATAAAAGGCCTGATAATCTTTAAAAAAAAAATGTGGTTGTTGCCATAGCAGTAGTAATGTTTTCAGATGTGACCTCAGTCAGTTCAAGCTGGTATAACAAAAAACCATAAACTTTCAGGTGCCTCACAAACAATAGAAAATTATTTTTTACAGTTCTGAAGGTTGGAAATCTGAGATTAGGGGGCCAACATGGTCAAGTTCAGGTGAGTGCCCTCTTCTGGGTTGCAGACTGACAAATTCTCATTGAATTCTCACATGGCAGGGAGAGAAGGCGTGCAGGGGAGAAGAGAGAGCTCTTATTCCTCTATGTATGGGGTGCTAGTCCCATTCATGAGGATTCTCCCCTCATTATCTAATTACCTAATCACTTCCCAAAGGTCCCATCTTCTAATGCCAGCACATTGTGGATTAAAATGTTAGCCTATGAGCTTTGAGGAGACACAGATATTCAATCCATAACAGATGTTATTCTGGCACGTGATGGGTTTTTTTGTTAGTTTGTTTGATTTAATGAAGTTTGAACTGTCACCGTTAAGGGGTAACTATGAATGGACTTTCAACCTACATATAATGTAATAAAAATTGTACAATTGAAATAGCTGGGCATGTCTATGCAATGATAGATTACTGAAAACTATAGCAATCTATAGATTATATGGTAACATAGACATAAATATGTCTTGTATGTCTCAGAATGAAGTCAGTGGTAATGGAGAGGAAAGTGCATTAAACAAATATTTAGAAGAAAAATACATGGAAAACAGTAACAAATTTGATAGTTACTGAATAATCAAGGCAACTGCAATAAAAGAGAAAAGATTTATTCCTTGCTAACTTAGCTGATGGCTAAAACAAAAGTTAGAAAATGTTAAGTGAATATATAGAGTTGTTTGTTTTTTTTTTTTCAGTTAGAAAATGCTGAATTTGAAGTACCATTAGAACACTTAAGTTAGAGCTTTTCAAAAGTCTTACATAGAGAACACCATCTGTCAACAACGTGCTTAATAGTTTCCATCAAGGAGCTTAAGACTGAACCACTGAGAACCTTTAGCAATGCTAGGTTTCCAAGAACAGCGAAAGCTAGAACTTAAAGAGTTTTATGTTCATAACACTCTTAAAGATTGGCCTCTAACTTTAGTGCCCGGATATTAAATTCAACACCAAGGATCTGGGTTAAATAGAGTCAAATACATTATTTTGTTATTATAGAGACAAGACTTTTCAGAATCGTTGTGCAGACCTAGGGCTTATGTTTTGATGAGATACTCAAGGAGAAAGTGGCCTCTGTATCTTGAATAAACTAGAAAATAAATTAATATAGTAAAACCTGTGGCAGCAAAATCAGTGTATGATAATTGTATCAGATCAGTAATGTCTGCTTATATGTTACTGCATACTAACCTGTCTGTAAATATAATGGGTTAAAACAATAATTTAATGCTGCTCACAATATATCAGGAATTTAGGATGGGCTCATTTTGTCATTTATCTGTTATCTACCTGGCATCACATGGGGTGTGTACCTGTCAAGGTCAAGGTTCTAAAGCAGGCAAAGGGTGGTTAATGTTAGAGATCAGACATCAAAAAAGGCTTCTTTATTGACATATCTAGTGTGGTGGTGTTGATGTCTCTTGGCTAATATTACCATCCACATAATATCTGTTAGTCCATCTATCCTCCATGTCCTTATGCTTCTCACATCATGGTGGTCTCAGGTTAGTCACATTTCTTTTATATTTTATTGTAAATATTGATGGAGTACAACATGATGCTTTAATATATATACCCATAGTGAAATTATTACTATAGTCAAACAAATTAGCATATCCATCTCTTCACAATTACCACTATTTTTTTTGTTTTTGGTGGTAGCACACCTGAAATCTACTCTCCTAGGAAATCATTGGTACACAGTGCACTATTCTTAACTACAGCCATCAATGCTGTACCGTGGATTATTCAACTTATTCATCATACATAATTGCAATTTTGTATCCTTTGACCTGCGTCTCCTCATTCCCCCCTTCTCTTTACTCCTGCAGTCTTAGTTTGTTCTGTACTTCTGTAACAGAATACCTGACAATAGGTAACTTATAAAGACCAGAGTTGTATTGGTTTGCAACTCTGGAGACGAGAAAGTCCAAGATTGAGGGGTTGCATCTGACAGGGCCTTCTTGCTACATCATAACATTGCTAATGGCACACATAGCAAGAGAGCGAGAAAGGGGGCTGCACTTATCCTTCATAGAGACCTGACTCTTCAGATAAAAAACTCACTTCTGTTATAATGGTATTAATCCATTAATGAGGACAAAGACTCTCTGCTCTAATCACTCCCAAAATCCCACCTCTTAACAGCATTGAGGATTAAGTTTCCCATACATGAACATGAATGAACTTTAAGGGATACATTCAAAGAAGAGCACTTATTAACCATGGTTCCACTCTGTGGTTGCCTGTTTCTATGTATTGGATACTTTTAGATACCATATAAGTGAGATCATGCAGTTTTTGTCTTTCTGTACCTGTTATTTCCATTAACATAATGTTCTCTAGGTTAATCTGTTGTTGCAAATGACAGTATTTCTTTCTTTGTAAAGGCTGAATTGTATCCGATTATATCTATATCTATATCTGTATCTAATCTATATCTATCTATATTTATATCTAGATATAGATATAGATCTATATCTATCTACAACTATATCTAGATATAAATATATATTCATATCTATCTATATATAGATATAGATATAATGGGCTATATAATGGGATATCTATATAGATAGATATAATGGATATATATATAATAGGATATATATAATGGGATATATATATAGGATATATATATAATGGGATATATATACACACACACACACCACATTTTCATTTTGCATTTATTAGTTGATGTACGCTTAGGTTAATTCTGTATCTTGGCTATTGTGAATAATACTGCAATGAATATGGGAACTTAGAAATCTCTACAAAGTACTGATCTCATTTCCTGTGAATGTATACTTTTTTGTATACCCAGAAAAGCTATACATTCACATGTTCACATGTTAGTTTTATTTTTTATTTTGTAAGGAACCTTTATATTATTTTTCATGAATGTACAAGGACATCCCTTTCCCTACACCCTTGCCAACATTAATTTATAGGGCTTTTAAAAAATAATAGTCATGCTAACAGATGTAACGTGACATCTCATTGTACTTCTGTTTGCATTTCTTTGGTGATTTGTTATTTTGAACACATTTTCATGTATCTGTTGGTCATTTTTATGTCTTCTTAGAAAAGTCTATTCTGTTTATTTGCATAACTTTTGAGGCTTTATTGCTTTAAAACATTAATTAAAAAATTGGAGAATACACAAATAATGGAAAGATCTCTTATGTTCATGGATTAAAAAGATTAATATTCTTGAAAGTCCACACTACCCAAAGCAATCTCTATCAAAATTCCAATGGCAAGTTTTGAAGGAAAAAAAATAAATTTAAAATTTACATGGAGCCACAAAAGACCCGGAATAGCCAATACTATCTTAAGAAAAAAGAAGAAAGTTGGAGTTATCACACTTTCTGATTTCAGGTTACATTACACAGTTATAGTAATCAATATAATATTGATACTGGCCTAAATATTGGTACTGGCCTAAAAAGAGACACTAGAAAGATGGAACAGAATAAGAGCCCCCAAATAAACATAAGCATATACAGTCTACTACTAATTTACAGCAAGGGCCCAAGGAGACATGATGTGGAAAGAATAGTCTCTTCAGTAAATGGTGCTGGGAAAACTGAATATTCACCCACAAAATAATAAAAATGAATATATGTCTTACACCAAGCACAAAAAATGAACTCAGAATAAATTAAGGAAACACAGGGAAAAAGCTCCTCGATGTTGATCTGGGGGATGATTTCTTTGGCTACTACACCCAAAGCACAAGCAACAAAACAAAAAAATAAACCAGTGATAATACATCAAGCTAACTTTGCACGTCAAAGGAAACAATTAAAACAAAAAGTCTACAGATTGCCAGAAAATATTTGTAAACCATGTATCCAATTAGGGGAAAACTTTAAAGAATCTAGACATACTTCTATGGAGGCTACTTTCTCAAAAACTGGCTTTGAGAGGGTGAAAGGAAAAAAGATGAACTCATAGAAGTTTAATAATTAAATGTAAATTGAATACATAAGTATATATGTATTTTAATATATTAAAAGTAAACATATCTAATTTCAGACAGAGTCTGAGAATCGAATCATTTTCTTTAGATGGAGTCTCACACTATTGCCCAGGCTGGATTGCAGTGGTGCAATCTTTGCTCACTACAACCTCCATCTCCTGGGTTTAAGCAATTCCCCTGCCTCAGCCTCCTGAGTAGCTGAGACTTACAGGCATGCACCACCATGCCTGGCTAATTTTGCATTTTTAGTAGATCTAAAGTAGAGACAGGGTTTCACCATGTTGGCCAGGATGGTTTTGATCTCCTGACCTCGTGATCCACCCGCCTTCACCTCCCAAATTGCTGGGATTACAGGTGTGAGCCACCGCACCAAGCCGGAGTCTAATCATTTTCAATAATTAATAGCAGAGAATACAAATGCTAGAAACCCTCAAAAAACAGAGATAGTTTGCTATGAAAAGATCATCATGCAAAAGCTGTACCAGTTTTCAAATTGGTGTTAAAATTAAAAACAGAGAGTATAATTTGTAAACACCTGAAACTAGAGATCCAGGATTGTTATAAAAGGTAGAGCCAGATAAGTGAATTCCGAGGAAGGTTCTCATTGACTGATTTATCACCATAGGTATGCTTCATTCCTCTTCTTGTCTCTAATTATGTGTATTTCTCCATGGGAATTGCCCAACCTTAATTTAACTGACTTTTGTTAGCCACAAAAATTAATGACAATGGCTATCAACTGATGGCCTGAAGCCAGTGTATATGCAAATATGTACTGTACAATCTATCCTTAGGTTGCCATATTACATCTACTGTTTGTCTTTGGTGCTCCTTCCTAAGCTCATTTTTATTTTTTATTTGACTTTGATTTTGGCACAGATGGTAAGACTGAAATTTCTATTCTTGATCAATCACAAACAGTAAATTGTTATTTACTTCAGATGAGCAATTTCACTTATTTAACAGATAACAGAAAATTACTCAATTTATTTTAAAAACTGACGTTTTCTTAGCTGTGCTAAGAACATTTCATTGACGTGAGTAAAATTTATGTATGCAGTGAAAACCATTATTTCCCTAAGGTTATCTAGATGAAAGCTGCCTTATTGTTCACTCACAACAGTGTCTTTCCGAAGTGCTACTGAAAACACTTCAGGTATTAAATAAACTGTTAATCATTTTTCTATAGTTTATTTCTATATACTCTTGTCTGTAGTGACAGAATATATGCTATCATCTATATGAAATTCTGCCGAGAGATCTTTAATAATATTTCATTGCATTATTCTCCTTCTCATTATTGCATCTTGTTACCCGTGGCCATAAACATATGCACACATTCTTATAGTCTATTGCAAACTGTAAAGCAAAACGTTTCAAAAATATGCAGGTGCTTTGTAATCTAAGTGCCTCATCAATGATGCAAGTAAGTAACCAAGAGCAAGCTGAGAGCTTTCAATTATCCGAAGCTTCTCAGTTTTATGGTGAAATGAAAGTGGAATCATAAGAAGAGGTTGTAATATATGCAACCAACTCATTCTATTTACATATTTTTCAGCTCTGCTAACAGATGATCAAGTGTAAATACCATAGTGAATTTTCTGCTTCTTTTCCTTCAGCAAAAACTATATACATAAATTTCCTAAACCAAAAATGAAAATGTCACTATGCATTTGCTTAAGATAAATATATCTTATTCAGAATACACTGATGACTTGTTATTTCCATAATCCAAAATGGGTTTTATTACATCCTAACCTTTTTATGCAATATACATTTATTGAGGTTTTCATTAGAAGATGTTCTAGACCTAGAGACTGAGTATTGAGTCAAATCTAGCATTAAATAAGCTAGTCTTTTAAGGGGGCTGGACTTACTAAATCTCATGAACATCCATGCAAATATTACCACTCTTTTTTATCCTTATCCTTACTGCATATTCGTTATCATATTTATTCTTATCTACTATCAGAATGACACATAGTGTGTCTGTGTATATGTAATTATTACCTGCGTATCCATGTAATTTTCATGAGAACAGAGACTGTTATGACAACGTTTCTTTATGAAGTTTTTTTTTTTTTAATTTGATCTAAACATTTTCTTGAAGACCCAATGACAAAGTAAATTTAAAGTGGTAGTACGTAGTCCCAGCTACTCAGGAGGCTGAGGTGAGAGATTCATTTGGGCCTGGCAGGTGGAAGCTGCAGTGAGCCATGATTGCGCCACTGTACTCCAGCCTGGGTGACAGAGTGAGACCCTGTGTCAAAATAATAAAATGAAATAAAATAAAATAAAATAAAGTAAAATAAAATAAAATAAAAGTGATAGTAAATTTAGTGTAATTGATGGATTATAGCTCTTTCTTTTGGTAGACCATAGTCATATTCATTTGGCTTAACTTAATTTTAGCTGTAGCTGGTCAATTCCATAACATTTCTGCCTTATATTGATAATACCACCTGGAATACACACTATGTGTTTCATTTTCAGTCATAGGGCTTTCTTTGAAGCAATGCAAGCCTACTGAGACACAACTTGGAACTAGGTAGGACATAATATTCTTCAGGATAAGCCTCAATTGATATGTGCTGTGGTAGGTGGGTAAATGCTCTAGTCTTCTGCTCTTTGTATGAACAACTATGAAAGACATAAGCATGTTTCTCTGTCATTGCTAGAGAATAGAGTCCAGTGAATTAAATAGCAGTAACATTGATGTTGAGCAATTAAATTGCTTTTTTTCTGCTTTCTTCTTTTCTAAGATAGCCTTTTAAATGGTCTTTTGGCACCCTCATTTCTTGTTTTACTTTTTGCTTTGAATGTTGTATCAGTATGGAAACAAAAATCATTGAAGAAAATCAATAAGGTTTGTTTTTCAGATCTGGAACCTATTTTTAACTTTAAGCATTGCAAGGAAAGTTCACAACTTCTGATTTATTTGAAAAATTGTGATTTGTATGCAGATTTCTACAAAATGTAGGGTTATTTAATTGCAGTATTTTATTATACATCTATAGATATAGTTTTAAATCCTTAAAATGTGTTACTTACTTACTATACTCATTTATATACTATTGTATATAAATCAGCATACCAACTAGAGGAAAGGGCATTGAAAATTTTCTACTTTATGACTTGGTAGAAAAATTGGAAACTACATATTTCTCTTTTAAATGTAGAAGATGTGTAGAGATGTACCTGGAATTAGTCTCTATATTTTTATGAAACTTAAATAGTATAAAACATGAATAGACTAAAAAGGGCTTTATTATCATCAAATAGTTTCAGAGTTAACATTTTGTATCATTATGCAGACAAGATAACCAAGTAATATGACTAGGCAAGTCTAACAGAAGTAACAGGGAAATTGAGTCTGAGGGAATGTACATGCACATGTGCACACACATACATGAATGCTTTGAGAAACTTCATGGTGAATGAAGTGAGTTATGATTCTGGCCTCATCAGGTAGATGGAAATCTTTCTTTCTTTCTCTTCTTATGGTAATTACATTTTTAATTTTTTGAGTAACCACTGTATTGTTTTCCATAGTGGTTATACCAGTTTACATTCCCACCAACAGTGTGCAAGGTATCCCTTTTCTCCGCATTTTCATCAACATTAAATATTGTGTAGCAGAAAAAAAAAAAAGGAAAATGTGAAGGCAACTTAGTAAGGCACTGGAGATTTTGGTGGACATTATAAAAACTAAGAGAGGCTGGGTGCGGTGGCTCAAGCATGTAATCCCAGCACTTTGGGAGGCCGAGATGGGCGGATCACGAGGTCAGGAAATCGAGACCATCCTGGCTAACATGGTGAAACCCCTTCTCTACCAAAAAATACGAAAAACTAGCTGGGCGAGGTGGCGGGCGCCTGTAGTCCCAGCTACTCGGAAGGCTGAGGCAGGAGAATGGCATAAACCCGGGAGGTGGAGCTTGCAGTGAGTTGAGATCGCGCCACTGCACTCCAGCCTGGGTGACAGAGCCAGACTCCGTCTCAAAAAAAAAAAAAGAAAAAAAACTAAGACAGAGAGAGATTTAAGGGAAGGATGATACAATCATCTACTCAGAAATCCCAATATGATTAACTTACAAAATATTAAAATAAATGACAAGCTCAGCAATTATTTCAGATACAAAATTAATTATAGAAAGTCAGTACTGATGTTTTCATTTCAGCAAGAACATACTAGAAAATGTAATATAAATTAATATATATTTATAGTAGCAAAGAAACTCTATAAATTAGCTGGAAGTTCATTGGTAAGTAAAGTGTAGGCCTTATACAAAAAATATAAACATCTATGAAAGATATAACAGAACATATGAAAAATCAAATGTACAATATGAACACAGATAAAAGACCTAGCATTTTAGAGATATTAAAATCTGTTTTTAGTGTTAACCAAAAAGTGACTGAGGCAGATGTCTTAGGTGATCTAGGTAGATTAAAGCAAAGTTCGAGGAATTTCCTTCCAAGCAATATTTGAGGGAGCCCATCTGGGGAGATATGTGGCCTTCTATGTTGTGAGAACCTGGCTTATGGATGAGGCTGTGACACAGGGTTGTAAAATTACAGCTATTTGGGAAGAACAGGAAGGCAGTGTTGCATGACTCAGTTCCCAAGTTTAACTTTCCCTTTGGCATAGTGAGTTTGGGGTCCCAAGATTCTATTTTCTGTCACGGCATCAGTCCATAAGAATATACATGCCACCAAAATCAAACCTGGGAACTTAGTATAAAATTATATGTGAATAAATGTCTATGAATAGTTAAGTCAATCTTGAAATAGAGCAAAAATTGTAGACTCAGTATATAAGATATTACGAAATAGTATAAAAGCATATCAATGAAAAACAATGTGGTGTTGACACAGGATAAGATAAATAGACCAACAGAATAGAATAGAGAATACTAAAGAAAACTATGCACATGTGAGAATCTAACATAAAATTAAAAGTGTACAAATTAAGAGTGAATTATTTAGTAGATGGCATTATCAAAAGTGGTTCTGAGTACAGAGAAAAGTAGGTTGGATTTTATACCTCACATGAAGGTTGGATTACTAGTGTAATAATAATTAAATATGACAGGTGGTATGGTTTGACTGTGTCTCCACCCAAATCTCATTTCGAATTAATGTTGGAAACATAAAAACAAAAGTAAAAATACAAAATAAAACAAGAGGAGGACCTCATATGAACAAGTAATCAGAAAAGGCTATGAATGGATAAATTAGATTGATATATAAGGAAATAATGAAATAGAATAGCACACTCCCTCGGCTGGAGTGCAGTGGAGCCATCATAACTCACTGTAGTATCAAACTCCTGGGCTCAAGTGATCCTCCCTCCTCAGCCTCCCAGGAAGCTAGGACTACAGGTGTGTGACAAAACCCCCATCTAATTTTTTTTTAATTAAAAACATTTTTTGTAGAGTTGTTGTTTCACTTTGCCATCCAGGCTGCTCTGAAACTCTTGACTACAAAAGATCCTCATGCCTTTGTCTGCAAATTGCTAGGATTGCAGGCATGAGCCACCATGCACAGGCTTGCTCCACAATTTTTTAGGACATATTTAAAGTATTTAAATCTGAATGACAAATCATGGTATTATCATTCTTCTTAAAATATGAAATAAAAGTTCTCAAAATATGAAAGTTTTGAGACATGCATAATACTAGTATCATACATTTAATAAATAGCATAACTTTAAAATCCTACTAAAGCATTCTAGAGAGAGAAAAACATCATGTTAAAGTAGAAATGTTTTATGTGGACCCTGGAGAGTTAAGTTTAAGAAACAACTAACAATTGTTTTGGAAAAGCATAAAAAATGGCAAATAAAATATAAAAAGTTGAACACAACAGCTTGGTCAAAGGTTTAAAAAAATCCAGACAATTCTAGGTACTGGAAAGAATATAGGAATATGGAAATGCTTATTCCCTGCTGGTAAATTGTTATAACTATCCTGGAGATCATTTTGAATTTAGCTTGTAAAATTAAAGATGCATGTAAATTAATTCTCTGCAATGAGTATCCTAGGTATAAGTTCTAGAGGAATCACTGCTCATGTGCATTAATATGCATACAAGTATGTTTTTAGAGATGTTATTTGTTATGACAGGTAATAGAACCATGCCAAATGTCCATTGTCAGAAGAATAGATTCACATCATGAGGTGAATTCATAAAGTAGGTTACTATGTAACAATGAAAATGAATGGATTGCAACTGTTTTCTTCATCAAAGGTATATCTACAATATAATTTTGGGTTAAAAATATTAGTTGCAATACACTTGCTTGGTACATAGTACTGTGTACATACTGGATTATACAATTATGCAATGCTCCAAATATACAAACCATAATACTATTTTACCATGATTTCATGTATATATAAAAATTCATAATAAAAAGCAAAGAGTAGGGGCTCATAAATGTGTAAAAGAAAATAACATTGGGGATGTCTTCATAAAGGTTTTTATCATGTTTTATATAGTAAATTGGATGGTGTTTCCTTAAAAAAATGTTGACCACAGGTAATAATGAAATATGTTTCATTATAGTTAGTATACTTATTTTTATTGCCAATAGTATTGGAGAATATATTTATATAAAAATAAAATAATGTTTTTACAATTTAGAGTTGGCAGGCAATATACTGCACTTAAGAAAGTAAAATGTTAATTTGAAAATTAACTTCAAATAACAAAAATTTTTGTTAATCCTAACAAAAATTTTGCTCTATTGTGAATTTGCTGATGGATCTTTCAAAACCTGTTGAGAGATAGTAGCAATACTGGTATTCCTTAAAAACATAAATAAGTATCCCTTAAAGATGTGACGAAATCTTCAATATTTTTAATTTAGGTATTATTAGAAGAAGGCTAATTGGTTTGTTGTGTTTTATTTTTCAGGAAGATAATTTGGAGAAATGAACACATTCATCACCCTGACCTAATTTGTTCATTAGCTAATACAAGTGAAACATAAAATATTTATGTAATATTAACTGGATATTCTTTCTATTAATCTACATACAAGTAAAAATGATGATGTGTTTTTTAGCACACTGTGGGAAAATTTACCTAAAATTGGCTTTCAAAATTAAGTTCTGTAATGTTCTGGCAAATCACTTCTTCATAGCCATGGTGCTATATTCACATTTATGCATGGAATCACTGACAAATTTTAAAACTTTTACAACTTATATCATTACTTGCATATGTAGTTTGGGAAGCACTTTCCATAATCTCTCCGACGTATATAAGTTTGTACTTCCAGCCTCATCATATCAAGCTCCAAAAGCATTCCATTACACGTATAAAATACTTGTCCATTTGAATATTTTAAGATTAGTTATGGAGACAAGAAGGCCTCAAATTTGTTGGTAAACAATTCTCCATAGTCTTGTATTTTTGCATGTCTTGTGAGCAGAAATAGTGCCTGCCTTTGGTCTAGACTATCATTTCAAGAATGTGTTAGGCATGGGCTGCCTTGAAATTAGAGATAGTATCTCCACTAGAGGCAATAACAGGCATACTTGTTGTCAAATTAGCGTAATATTAGCGTAATATCTCCTTTGGATCCAAGTTCAGGAAGGCTGACTGCCTGTGACGGTTAATTTTATATGTCAACTTAGCTGTGCCATGGGGTGTCCAGATACAGTCATGCACCATTGAATGATGGAGATGCCTTCTGAGAAATGCATTGTTAGAAAATTCCATTGTTGTGTGAATATTATAGAGTATATTCACCAAACCTAGATGGCGTAGCCCACTGCACACCTGGCCTATATGGTATAGCCTATTGCTCCTGGGCTACAAATATGAACAGCGTGTTACTGCAGTCAATACTGTAGGCAATTGTAACACATTTATAAATATTTGTGGGTCTAAACACAGAAAAGTTCTGGTAAAAATATGGTCTTATAAACATATGGGACCACTGTTGGACATACAATTCATCCTAGACTGAAACATCACTATGCTATGCATGACAGTATCTGGTTAAACATTATTCTGGGTGTGTCTGTGAGAGTATTTCCGGCTGAGATTAACATTTGAATTGATAGACTGAGTAAAGTAGATTGCCCTCCCTAATGTGGAAACACCTTATCTCATCAGTTGAGGCACTAAATAGAATTGAAATGATGTTTAAGAGGAAATTTCTCTAGCCACCTTTGATTTGGGACATCAGCTTTTTCTCTGCCTTTGACTTGAACTGAAACATTGGCTCTTCTTGAGTATTGATCCTGCCAGTTTTTGGACTAGAACTACACCATTGGTTTGTCCTGAATTTCAAGCCTTCCAATGCACCCTGCAGTTCTTGGGATCTGTCAGTTTCCATAATAATGTAAGCAAAGTCCCTAAAATAATTTTTTCTCTCTGTCTCTCTGCATATATGTAACTATATTCATTCTGTTATCATTTTGTTCTCTTCATATCAGTCTGAGGAACTGAAGAAACTTAAGCTTGAGGAACTGGTACAAATACTAATACCCTGAGTACTGCTATTGTAAAGAATGATAAATTCATTTATCTCTGACCCGTGAGTCCCGTGTCTTCTGCCAGCATCCATAATACCGTTATTGTAGGTGGCTCACTTGTTAGTTTGCGGGTACAAATAAATCTCAACCCCTTTATGAATCTTGACAAAATTTTATTTATAATATCTACTTCTATAACAATATTAAGAAACATATAAACAGTACCCATTTCCATTTTATGTATATATGTGCAGTGCAGCATCACTATTTTGCAACCAAGAGTTTACATTTAAATTTGATAATTTTATTATATGTATTGTATTTATAAGGCCTATATTTAAAAGGATCACACAATCTCTATGTTGATAGAAAAAATGCACATATGTCTTCGTTTTTCACTGGTTAGTAATCCAATTTGTACTCTCGCTTCTTTTCCATGTCATTTATGATTATGTTTCACCTCTGTACACAAGGCTATATGGGGCAATGGAGAGTCAGTAAGACTGTGCTAGTCACAATTCCTGCTGTCACACTGAGAGCTGGCTGCAGCGGGCAGAAGGCAACAGAGAAGCAGAGCATCTCACACATAATACTGTTCTACATAGTTTCGTAGCAGTCTTGCAAGAAACAGTCAGGATACTTGTAAATACTGATTCAATTTTTGAAAATTTAAATACAAGTTTTTGTTTTAGTAAGTATGATTAGAACATTTTTATATTTACAGAATTACAAAAATAGTATAATTTTCATATAATCCATACCCGTTTTTGTAATATAATTATTTAAATAATTATAGTAAATTTGTCATGAACAATGAAACGTATTTCTTTTTTTTTTTTTTTTTTTTTTTTTTTTGAGACAGAGTCTCACTCTCTCGCCCAGGCTGGAGTGCAGTGGCGCTATCTCGGCTCACTACAAGCTCTGCCTCCTGGGTTCACGCCATTCTCCTGCCTCAGCCTCCTGAGTAGCTGGGACTACAGGCACCCGCCACCATGCCCGGCGAATTTTTTGTATTTTTAGTAGTGACGAAGTTTCACCATGGTCTCGATTTCCTGACCTTGTGATCCGCCCGCCTCGGACTCCCAGAATGCTGGGATTACAGGCGTGAGCCACCGCGCCCAGCCAAAACAATATTTCTACATCATTATTAACTAAAACCCATATTTTAATCAGAATTTTCACATTTTTCCTAATGTCTTTTTTGTTGTTGTTACTTTTTCAAGATCACAATCAGGATATCACATTATATCTAGTAGTCATGTGTCCTCAGTCTCCTTTTGGTTGTGACAGTTTCACAGACTTTTCTTATTTTTGATGACCTTGATGACTGCTAGATTACTGACAGAGTGTTTTCAATTGAGATTTTTTAAATATTTCACTCATGATTAATAATGACCACCCAGGCCATAAACAGAGGTCCATGCCTGTAATTCTAGCATTTGGAAGGCTGAGATGGGCACATCACTTGAGTTCAGGAGTTCGAGACCAGCCTGGGCAACATGGCAAAACCCCATCTGTACAAAAATTAGCCAAGTGTAGTGACACTTGCCTGTAGTCCAAGATCGTTGGGAGGCTGAAGTGGAAGGATCACCTGAGCCTGTGAGTTGGAAGCTGCAGTGAGTCGTGATTGCACCACTGCACTCTAGCCTGGGTGACAGTGAGACTCTGTCTCAAAAAAAAAAAAAAAAAAAAAAAGCCACCAAAATATACCAGTTTCCAATGACAGGAACATATAAATATTATCTTCCTACAAAAAGTTTTTAAAGATATCATTTAGTTAAGAACACTAACATAAGGAGATTATCCTTAATTATTTATTTGGACTTAAATCCAATAACAAATGTTCTTTAGGAGAGATAAGATGGAGACATTATACACACAGAAGACAAGGAGACAGAGGCAGAGTAGGAGTGGTGCAGTCACAAGCAAAGGAATGCTGCAGCCACCAGAAGATGAAAAAGGCAAAAAACAGATTATCTAACTATCTGCTAGGCTCCTGAAGAAAGTATTGCCCTATGGACACCTGGATTTCAATACAGTAAAACTGATCGAAACATCTAGCCTCCAGAATTGTAAGAGAATAAGTTCCTCTTACTTTAAAACACTTAATCCTTGGGAATTTAGCTGCCCTGGGAAATGAACACGCTTCTATAATGTGTTTTCCAGAGGAGACCACAGAGATAAAGTGGTCTTATATCAAGGTTACATAATCTTTTTTGTTTCTAACTTTTATTTTAGGTTCAGGGGTATATGTGTATGGTTGTTACACAGGTAAATTGCATGTAACAGAGGTTTGGTGTACAGACTATTTTATCACCCAGGCAATAAGCATAGTACCCAATAGGTAGTTTTTTGATCCTCACCCTCTTACATCCTCCACTGAAGTCAATCCAGTGTCTGTCGATCTCTTCTTTGGGTCCATGTGTACTCAAGGTTAAAATTCCACTTACAAGTGAGAACATCCAGTATTTGATTTACTGTTTCTGCATTAATTCACTTAGGATAATGGCCTCTAGTGCTATTTGCATGGTTTCCAATAACATGATTTAATTTTTTTCCCGGCTGTATAGTATTCCATGATGTATATGTAAGACATTTTCTTTAATCAGTCCACTGTTGATGGGAATCTAGGTTGATTCCATGTCTTCACTATTATGACTGGTGCTGTGATGAACATATGCATGCATGTCTTGATGGTAGAACAATTTATGGTCCTTTGGGTATATGATTGTTGGGTCAAATAGTAGTTCTGAGTTATCTGAGAAATCTCCAAAAACTGCTTTCTACAGTGGCTAAACTAATTTACATTCCCACCAGCAGTATATAAGCATTCCTTATTCCCATAAGCTTGTCATCTGTAATTTTTTCACATTTTAATAATAGTCATTCTGACTGGTATGAGATAGTATCTCATTGTGGTTTTCATTTGCATTTCTCTGATGATTAGTGATGCTGAACATTGTTTCATATGCTCATTGGCCATGTGTATGTCTTCTTTTGAAAAGTGTCTGTTCCTGGCTGGGCATGGTGGCTCACACCTGTAATCCCAGCACTTTGGGAGGCCAAGGCAGTTGGATCACTTGAGGTCAGGAGTTTGAGACCAGCCTGGCTAATGTGGCAAAACCCTGTCTCTATTACAAAAAAAAAAAACCTACCAAAAACAAAAAACAGCTGAGTGTGGTGGCACGTGTCTGTAATCCCAGCTACTTGAGAGGCTGAGGCAGGAGAATTGCTTGAACCCGGGAGACTGAAATTATAGTGCAATGAGTCGATATCAAGCCACTGCACTTTAACCTGGGTCATGGACTGACTCTGAAAAAAAAAAAAAAAATGAAAAGAAAAGAAAGGAAAGGAAAGGAAAGGAAAAGTGTTTGTGCTCTTTGTTCACTTTTTAATGGGATTGTTTTTGCTGATTTATTTAAGTTCCTGTAGATTCTGGATATTAGACCTTTGTGAGAGGCATAATTTGAAAATATTTTCTCCCATTATACAGATTGCTTGTTTACTCTATTAGTTTCTTTTAATCTGCTGAAACTCTTTAGCTTAATTCGGTCCCTTTTGTCAATTTTTGTTTTTGTTGCAATTGCTTCTGGCATCTTCATCATAAAATTTTTGCTAGGGCTTATGTCTAGCATAATATTTCAAAGGTTATCTTCCAGGGTTTTTATAGATTTAAATTTTACTGTTAAGTGTCTAATCCATCTTGCCGTTTTGTTTGTTTTGTTTTTTGTATATGGTATAACGAAGGGATTCAGTTTCAATCTTCTGCATATGTTTAGCTAGTTATCCCAGCATCATTTATTGAATAGGGATTCTTTTCTCCATTGCTTGTTTTTGTTGAAAATCAGATGGTTGTAGGGGTATGACATTATTTCTGGGCTTTCTATTCTGTTCCATTGATTTATGTATCTGTGTTTATACTAGTACCATGCTGTCTTGGTTACTGTAGCCTTGTGGTATAGTTTGAAGTCAGGTATCACAAGGCTCCAGCATTTTTCATTTTGCTTAGGATTACCTTGAGTATCCAGGATTTTATTTGGTTTGATATACATTTTAAAATATTATTTTCCTAATTCTATGAAAATATCACTGGTAGTTTGAGAGGAAAAACACTGAATCTGTAAATTGCTTTGGGCAGTATGGCCATTTTAACAATGTTGATTATTCCTATCCACGAGCATTAAATATTTTTCCATTTATTTATGTTAGCTCTGATTTCTTTGAGCAATGTTTTGTAATTCTCATTATAGAGATCTTTCTCCTCCTTAGTTCGTTGTATCCCTAGCTCTTTTATTCCTTTTGTGGCTATAGTGAACCACATTACATTCTTGATTTTAATTTCAGCTTGGCCGTTGTTGGTGTACAGAAATGCTCCTGATTTTTGTGTATTGATTTATATCCAGAAACTTTGCTGAACTTGTTTATCAAATCTATGTACTTTTGAGCAGAAACTATTCAGTTTTCTAAGTATGAAATCATATTGTGTAAAAACAGAGATAGTTTGACTTTCTCTCTTCCTATTTTGGATAACTTTTATTTCTTTCTCTTCCCTGATTGCTCTGGCTAGCATTTCCAGTGTGCTTTATGGGAGTGGTGAGACTGGGCATCCTTGGATTGTTCCTGTTCTCAAGCGGAATGCTTCTAGCTTTTTCACATTCAGTTTGATGTTGGCTGTGGGTTTGTTATAGATGGCTGTTATTATGTTGAGGTATGTTCCTTCAATGCTTAGTTCATTGAGAGTTTTTAATATGAAGGGATGCTAAATTCTATCAAAAGCCTTTTTTTAGTCTATTGAAGTTATCAAGTAGTTTTTGTTTTTAGTTCTGTTTGTGTGATGAATCACGTCTATTGGCTTATGTGAGTTAAAACAATGTTGAATCTCAGGGTAAAACCTACTTAATTGTAGCGGATTAGCTTTTTGATGTGCTGCTGGATTCTGTTTGCAAGTATTTTGTTGAGGATTTTTACATCAGTGTTCCTCAAGGTTATTGGCCTGAAGTTTTCTGTTTTACTTGTCTTTGCCAAGTTTTGGTATCAAGGTGATGTTGGCTTCAATGAATGGATTACAGAGGAGTATCTTCTCAATTTTTTGGAATAATTTCAGTGTGAATGGTACTAGCTCTTTCTGTTTTGAAGAATTAACCTATAACCCCATGTGGTCCTGAGCTTTTTCTGATCTGTAGGCTTTTTATTACTGATTCAATTTCAGAACTTGTTGTTGGTCTATTCAGGGATTCAATTTCCTGCTGGTTCGATCATGGAAGGTTGTACATTTTGAGGAATGGATCCACCTCTTCTAGGTTTTCTTGTTTGTGTACAAAGAGGTGTTCATAGTAGCCTCTGAGGGTGTTTTTATTTCTATGGGGTTAGTGGTAATGTGCCTTTTGTCATTTATGATTATGTTTATTTCGTTATTCTGTTTTTATTAGTCTAGCTAGTGGTCTGTCTATCATACTTAGTCATTCAAAGAACCAACTACTGGATTCATTGACCTTTCATATGGTTTTCCATATCACAATTTCCTTCAGTTCAGTTGTGATTTCGGTTATTTCTTTTCTCCTACTAGCATTGGGGCTGGGTTGCTCTTGGTTCTCCAGTATCTCTAGTTTTAATATTAAGTTGGTAATTTGGGATATTTCTAACTTTTTGATGTGTATGTTTAGAGTTAAATGTTTCCCTCTAAACACTGCTTTACCTGTGTCCTAGAGATTCTGGTATGTTGTATCTTTGTTCTCATTAGTTTCAAATAACTTCTTGATTTCTCCCTCAATTTCATTACTTACTGAGAAGTTATTCAGGGGCAGGTTGTTTGATTTCCATGCAATGCAATGGTTTTGAGCAAATTTCTTAGTATTGATTTCTGTTTTTATTGCACTGTGGTCTGAGAGTTTGTTTGGTATGATTTTAGTTTTTTTCTTTAATTTTCAAAGAATTGTTTTATGGTTGATTGTGTGGTGGACTTTAGAGTATTTTCTATATGCAAGAAAAGTATAAGTCTACTTTCAAATAAAACTACCATTTCACATGTAGTGCAGGGACACTATAACACAGTGTTTCTAATACTTACCTCCCATCCTTTTGACATTATACCTTTCATTTTACTTATTCATATGATATGCTTACATAACACATTGTTATTATCACTGCTTTAAGCAAACAGTTATTTTTTAGTGGTTAATGGGTCGATTAATTAATATTTTAAGAAACATTTATTTTACCTGTATTTATTCCTTCTCTGACAATTTTTATTTCTTTGTACATAATTAGCAGTCTGACTTATATTAGTTTAGAAAATAAAAGAAAAAAACAAACACTAATGGAAAAGAAATTCTGGTAAAATGAATTCTGTCACTATAAGTAATACTGTTATTTTGTTTTTTCTTGTTTTTGTGTGTGTGTGTGTGTGTAAAGGATAACAATATTTACATAGAGATAAAGAAAGTAATGATATTCTACATATGCAGAATTCAAAATTTCTGCCCTTAGGAAGCTAACATGATTGGGGAATGTTCAGAAGAAAATGCAATTTGCTTTGTCAATATTGAATCAGAAAACATTTATTCAGTACCAGCAATATTACTGGTGCTGTCCTAGGGAGTGAGGGTGCAGTTCTTAATACATTCCATCTTTATTTAACCTTATGATCTCTATACTAGTATATAAAAAATACACAGAGAATAAGTAGAAATGAAAATCAAAACAGGATATTACCATACATATATTCCAAAAATTCAGACTTTTTAATGCAAATTTTAAAATGCTTTTATTAAACAAATCATTTTAGGTCAAAGCAGGAATTCAAACTGAAAGTGTTATATATTTCTCTAAGCCAGGGATAATGAAAACACAGTGTATTTAGAAAAAACTCATGCAGAAGAATATCTGTAGCTAGAAATCTTATATCACTATAAAGCAAAATGTAAAAAATAATTTTAAAATTTCATAATTTCAATAGCAAACAGAAAAAATAAACCAAAGAAAAGACAAAAGATTCAATGAAGAATGAGGAAGAAATTAAAGAGCCAAAAAAAAGTAAAGTGAATACATTATAAAGTATGTCCTTTGAAAATTCTGCAGAATAGTTCTATCACAAGCTAGTCTAGGCAGTCTTAAAGGGAAAGGGTATACAAACATGCACATCATTCATAAAAATGAGAAGAGAAAACTAATCAAGAAAATAGAGGAAATAAAAAAGTATCAGATACTTTGCACAGCTATATGCAAAAAAATAGATAGTTTTTAGAAAAATATAAATTTTATAATGTTGAACAAGAGACAAAATGTATATGAGAAAAATACCTAGAATAAATAAATAATGTTTTTCAAATACTACTCTTCCCTAGACCAGGCCTGATTCTCCATGTACCTGGCTCATTTATATTTACTAGATTATAATATATACTATCAAAGTTTAAGAGAAGATTTTCTCAGTGCTATTTAGACAATTCCAGATCTTTTTGAAAGAGATAGACAGAGAAAGATAAATATTTAAAAGCTTTATAAGAAGTGAATGTACTGTTTGTACAAATTCTGTTAACTGTTTCTTAAAATCTATAAGTACATCTCACTTACGTGTAGATGAAACAATACAGCATGATATTAAGGTGGGATTTAGTCTAGGAACAAAACGGATAACTCAACATTTGAAACTATTTTAATATAATTTATCACACTAAGAGATCCCAGGAGGAAAAAAAAATCACATAAATGTTACCTAATATACTGAAAAGTCACTTGGCAATATCCAAAACCATTGAGTCATAACTATTAAATCAACATAAGTTAATGAAAATTATTTTAAGTCATTATTTCATATATCTATATCTGTAACATATATATGTATATACATATATACCCAAATATATCTGTATATCTCAAAATCAAGTTTTCTTATTAGTAAAGGATTTTTTGAGAAAGGCCTTCAAAAGTAATGTATTCGTGACTATAATGGAATTATTAGAGAATGCAATAAACAATTTATGGATACTAAAATTGCAATTAAAGAATTAGAAAAACATAAAATTAGATCTTTCTTTTAGATCATATGAAAGTATAAGTGGAAGTTCTATAAGATCAATTTAAAATGACAAGAAATGTTTTATTAATGAGATATAAAAAAGATACTAGCATCAATAAACTATATAAATATATTATTTTTACATATATATGATTTTTATATATCACATATACAGGCATATATAGATAAAATATAAACAATAGATTTTGCACATAAATATGAATAGACTATACAACATGCAATAGACTATACAACTATACAAACGTGTGAGTGCACAAACATGCACACATACACACACATGCAAGCAAGAACTGGTTTTAAAGTATAAAGGAGATCTATGTTACATCATCAATATTAACAAGAACAAGTAAAAACTATAAAATATATATAAAATGTATATAAAGAAGTCGTCTATAACATAATTTAAAATGAACCTAATTTAAATAAATGAATTAAATTAATTTAATTTACTGACACTGACACATGCAGAAGTAAATAAGGAAAATTTTCTAGAAATTTTCTAGCACAAAGAAAATGTTATGTGGTTGGTGGGACATATTAGACATTCAATAATTAAAACATGGTATAATTTACCAATATTTAAACCATTATGATATTGAAACATGAACAGAGTACATGACTATTTCATATACTACAATTAATACATATATTTTTAAATGTGTATATTCATAAATAGACAATTTATATAAGACAAAGAAAACATTTAAAATCAGTGAGTTTATAAAATGACTTCCTAGTAAAAGATATTGAGATAACTGGAAGGTAATTTAGATTCAGAATTTTTCTTTCTGCATTTTAAGATAAATGTCAAATAGTTAAGAACTTACTTGTAAAACATTAAACCCCTAGAAGTATAAAAATATTGAGACACTTTTACAATAATGAAATATGTAATATCTGTTTCAACGTAGAAGCTATTAATAACATCACAAACAAAAAAGGGATAGGTAAAAACAACAAACTAGAAAAATACTTGCAATTCATACTACAAATAAAGGAGTAATGTTCCCACATTGTACAAAACACCTACAGTTCAGAAGAAAATAACCAACATGCTGATTTAAAAATAATGGGTTGAAGAAGGCACAAGGAAGCAGAAAAAGTAGCAACAGCATTGATATATATGAAAAAGTGGTCAAGTTGCCTCATGGTAAGATAAATGCAAGTAAAAACCAGCAATTCACACCTGTAACACGCTAGGAAGACAGCATTTTCATGCATTCATTGTGTGGGTAGAAAATAGAACAGCACTTATTGAGGAATATCTGGCAATACCTGACAAAATTATGAATTTTGGAATTCTATTTCAGAAATACAGCAGTATAAATATAGAATAAATCTTATGCAGGCACAATTATTGTAGAAATGTTTATAATAGAAAAATACAATAAAGATTCCATGTGCTCATTAATAGAAAATGGGTTATGGTACTCTAAAAGAAAAAAAAAAGCAGAAAAATTTAATATATGAATTTATTTTTACTAAGAAAAACTCACCAAGGTATGTTGATAAACTGAATGATCAGCTTCTAAATATTATATATAGTGTTCTCCTTTATTCCAAAAAGTATACACATAAAAAATATAATTTCATTTGCTTAAAATATTTGAGAACAATAAAGAAAATAATAAATAGCATACACATGAGAGTGATTTGGCAGAGACAGGAAGAGAGAAAGTCAAGGACATAACTTCTCTGCTTATGCTTCTTTTTATATTACAATGTAAATTGTGTTTATGTTCGAGAAAGCGTATTTTGCATTTTAGAAAAATGCTCCAAATAAACAAATGGTCCAACATTTATGGGAATCTAGTATGATTCAGGTAATGCTTTAAAGGCTTAGGACATGGTTATGAATGATGGGGAGAAAAAATTGGGTCCTTTGGAACCAGGACTTTGTTATAACTCATTTATGGTCTCCCCATGCTATCAGAAATTTTTCTATCAATATTCTTTAATCTTTTTTCTATAATTGGTAAAGAAAAAAGAAGTAAAAGAACCACCTTAAAGCTAGTTACTCAATATGACAAAATGTTTTGGGATGCCGAATTTAGTAATTATCTATATGGGCTATTTAATGTAATTTTTTGCTAATCTAGATAAAACAAAAATTGCTATATTTACTCTTTATTCATGAATGTTCTCTTTTCCCCTGGTTATTTCTCAGCTTTCCAAATTTGCATTGACAAGAATCAGAATGCTTTCTCAGTGACACATTATGCACCTGACAAAATTCAATGGAGGGTGATGATTCTTAATTTTAATGAGAGGCTTTCTACTTTCCATGGACTATGCATAAATCTTTAATTAAGAGTTATGAGGCAACACAGGAAACACAACAAATCCTCCATTTGGCTTGTGAAATTTAAACTGAGTAAAAAGTCTACCAGTAAAAGAGATTCTCCAAAGAGGTAATATAAATATATATTTTAAGTAGATATAAAAATAGAAATAATGTTACAAATTATAAACTGATTAATATTCAAATATGTTTATTTTATTAAATACAGATGACATAATCTCAGTCTTTAATGAATTTTTAAAAAGTAATGCACTTATTCAAAATATTAATAGCACAGCCTTAAAGCAATTAAGGAAACATGATTCCTAACTTCAGCTGGAGTTCTGACAACTGGAATGTGATTATGCACATTGTTCTTTACATGCAACCCTTAAATGAATCATTAAGATATGAGATACACACAATTGTCTTCTTAGCTTCAAGAAATAATTTTCTTCTTCATAACATTTTTCAATCAGAAAGGTATATGGGTGTAGAGAGGTTGATGTGGTAGTTTTTTGTAAATAAACAAGCTGACCAGAGGAAAAAACAATAGACTTGGTAAAGAGGAATCAAAGATTTGTTGTTTTAACTTACCATCTTTCATAATCTGCATGTCAAATAACATGGACACATGACATATGCTTACTCCACGTAACATATGCTTGTTCCACGTGACATATGTTTGTTCCATGTGACATATGCTTGTTCATTGGGGGGATTTTGAGTAAGGGATTATTCAATGTGTTAATAGGGCCCAACACATTAGCCTTAGATATAAGATATATTATAACAAACAAGTAAGCTGTATTAGTCTGTTCTTGCATTGTTATAAAGAACTACTGGAGATTGGGCAATTTACAAAGAAAAGAAGTTTAACTAACTCACAGTTCAAGGCACATTTTACATGGCTGAAGCAGGAGGAAGAGGGAAAAGGGTGAACTGTTAGAGACTTTCAAACAACCAGATCTCATGAGAACTCACTCACTATTATGAGAACAGCAAGTGGGAAATCTATCCCCATAATCTAATCACCTCCCAGAAGGCCTCTCCTCCAACACTGGGGAATAAAATTTGACATGAGATTTGAGTGGGAAACAAATCTAAACCATATTATTCTGACCCTCGCCCATCTCAAATCTCATGTCCTTCTCACATTGCAAAATACATTTATCCTTCTGAACAGTCCTCCAAGTCTTATTTCATTTTAGCATTAACACAAAAGTCCACAATCCAGAATCTCATCTGAAGCAAGGCAAGTTTCTTCCATCTATGAGCCTGTAAAATCAATAACAAATTGCTTCCTTCCAAGATACAATGGGGTTACAGGCATTGGGTAAATACATCCATTCCAAAAGACAGAAATCAGCAAAACAAAGTGGATACAGGCTCCATGCAAGTCTGAAAACTAGTAGAGCACGTTTTTAAATCTTAACTCCAAAATGATCTCCTTTGACTCCATGTCTCATACCCAGCCACAATGATGCAAGAGGTAAGATTCCAAAACCTTGGGCAGTTCTACCTCTTGGGCTCTGCAGGGTATAGACTCCTCAGCTGCTTTTATGGACTGGCATTGACTGCCGGTGACTTTTCCAGGCACATTATGCAAGTTGATAATGAATCTACCATTCTGGGATCTGGCAGATGGTGATCTACTTCTGACAGCTCCACTAGTCAGTGTCCCATTGGGGATTCTCTGTGGTGGCTCCATCTCCACAAACCCCCTGTCAACTGTCGAACTAGGTTCTTCATGAGGGCTCCACCCCTGCAGTAGATTACTGCCTGGATATCCAGGTATTTCCATACATCTTCTGAAATCTAAGCAGAGGCTTCCAAGCCTCAACTCTTTCCCTCTCTGCACCTATAGGCTTAGCACCACCCAGAAGCTACCGAGGCTTATGGTTTACATCTTCTGTTGCTTCAGGCTGAGATGTGTCTGGGGCCCTTTTAGTAATTAGTAAAGTTGGAGGGCCTGGGCTATAGGGCACGTGTTCCATGGCTTCACAGAACAGTGGGGCCCTGGACCATGAAACCATTCTTCCCTCCTAGGCCTCCAGGCCTCTAATGGGAGAGGCTGCCACGAAGGTCTCTAAAATGCCCGTATTCTATGTTATCTTTGTTATCAATATTTTGCTACCTTTTACTTATGCAGATTTCAGCATCCAGCTTGAATTCTTCTGCAGAAATTTATTTATTTTTCCTACCACTTTCCCAGGCTGCACATTTTCCAAGCCTTTGCACTCTATGTTGAGGTATGTTTACTCTATATCTAATTTATTAAGAGTTTTTAAAATCATGAATGGGTCTTATGCTTTATCAAATGCTCTTCATGCTTCTATTGAGATGCTTTTGTCCTTTATTCTGTTGACATGGTGTATCATATTTATTGATTTGTGTATATTGAAGAATCCTTGCATCCCTGGAATAAATTATCTTGATCCTGGTGTATTATCTTGTTGATGTGCTATTGAATTTTGTTTACTGGTATCTTGTTAAGGATGTTTAACTTCTATGTTCATCATGGCTATTAACCTTTATTTTTTGTCGTTTTTGTGTCCTTGTTTAGTTTTAGTATCAAGATAATGCTGTCCTCATAGGATGAATTAGGAAGAATTCCCTCCTCTTCAATTTTTTGAATAGTTGAGAAGTATTGGAATTAGCTCTTCTGTAAAAGTTTGGTAGAATTCAGAAGTAAAGTCATCAGGACCTGGGCTTTTTGTTGTTGTTGTTGGGAGACTTTTTATTACGGATACAAACTTGCTACACATTATTCATCTATTCAGGTTTGTTATTTCTTCTTGGTTCATTTTTGGCAGGTTGAATGTGTCTAGAAACTTACCCATTTTCTTCAGGTTTTTCTATTTGTTGGCATGTGGTTGTTTATAAACAAGTGTACAGTTTCAGACATTCATAAGCTATGATTGTGAGTATTACACTGCCAGTCAAAACACTATTTGTAATACAACTGAGTGAGAATAAAATTTATATGTACCCATATGGTCTATCTCCCATTTATGTTTTTATCTTCATCTTTTTTTATATTTCTCACGACATTGGTCCATGTGAAATACTTTAACCTGCTCTCCCTCTTCTCATCAGACTGATTTTACCCTGTAGGCTAGTGTATTGTCATCTTTCAGATCTTGGTTCTAATATTGTTTCCTGTACCCTTTATCCTGCCACACTAGCAGAGGATCCTTCAGTTATGAACTTTTAGCACAATATACATTCTTTCTTCATAGAATTTAACATAAATTTATTTGGGTAACAATTTGATTAAGAATGTGGTATTAAGTAAAATACAAGCACTATAAGTAAAAGAGAAACTGTAACTTAGTTGCCTGTTTTATATCCAAACCATAACCATTGACTGGTACATAGTTGCCTTCAGTAAATATTTGGGAAATATATGGCTGAATTCTTGACAAGCTTTAAATAAATAAATGGTCCCTGTCTTCCTCTCTGTGCAACTATGTACTCAAAGACTTACTATGCAAGTGTTTAAAATAAATAATGCTTATGTACCTCTTTTAATATTTGTTTTGAAGAAGCATCATCTTAGTTAATAGCTATGGTGGAAAATGTGAATTATACTGGATTACACCTTCCTCTTCAACTTCCATACCTCATTAGTCTCCAAGTTCTTTTGATTCCTCTATCTTACATCTTTTGATGTGACCCTCCAAACTCATCCATAATTATTCATCCTTTGGTGGCTTCATTCATGCCTTAGTTAGGGCAGTGATAATTTTATTTCCTAAATGTACTCAAGATGCCCCCCAGTATACCATTTGCAATTTAAACTTTTTAATATTTTGGTCTGAGAGCATAATTTTCTCCTCCTTTTTAGAAGAAAATTCCAGCTTTAGCTGGCAGGAAGGTTTGGAGGATGATGACCAAAAGGATATTTAATCATAGCTTCACATGCTCTTTGGTCGTCTGAGGATACCACAGGTAAAGAGATTAAAAAAGAATGGTCTTGAATCTCCCTTCTGTGTATTGCCTATTCTCTCTTTCAAGCAGAGTCTGCTAAGTTCATTAGTGTGGCTTTGTTTTTGCGGAAGATTAATTCTTCTAGGACACACACTAATTGGTTATGAGGAAAAGTAGATATTCTAGTTATCTCATTGATGTTTTTCATGGTGGGTTGCAGGAGAAATAAACCAGAAGTTTACTCATATAAAGCAAAGTTACATAAAAGCAATATGTGGGCCGGGCATTGTGGTTCACACCTGTAATCCCAGCACTTTTGGAAGCAGAGGTAGGAGGATCACGAGTTCAGGAGATTGAGACCATCCTGGCCAACATGGTGAAACCTCATCTCTACTAAAAATACAAAAATTAGCTGGGTATGGTGGTGTGTGCCTGTAATCCCAGTACTCGAGAGGCTGAGGCAGGTGAATCGCTTGAACTCAGGAGGCAGAGATTGCAGTGAGCCAAGATTGTGCCACTGAACTCCAGCCTCGTAACAGAGTGAGACTCCATCTAAAAAAAAAAAAAAAACAAACAAACAAACAAAAAGGAGTAATATTCAAAGTAAGTTTGCTCCACTGTTATTGATTGCACAAACTGCACACAATTCTTTAAAGTTCACAAGATATTTTCAAACATTATTGAAATTTGAGTTAAAGTTTTTGAATCTTTAGAACTTGAACCTCACATATAAGGTAATAGCGGTTTTGTTTAACACATTAAAAAGCATGATTACTATTCATTTGGAAAAAATAAAGATAAAATTAGCAAACTAAAAAGCACAAAAACAAATTTATTGAAGTATGTCTTTTCATCTACTAAATAGTGTGTTAAGAAATAAGATAATTTATTCCTTATTTTTCATCTCCCAATAGTCCTTAAAATAATGCTTCGTTAATGCAAGTTTTTACAAAATTGGCGTACGGTTTGCACTTAAAGAGACTGATTTGAAACCACTATCATCTAACACTTTATAAAATCCTGGAGAAAGTATGGATTTTCATTTGGTTCAGGTGTCATTCATCTTAAACTTACAACTGGCTCTTTAAAAATATGGTCTGTAATTGTAGCTGTATACATTCCCCCATTGACATGGCAAGAGATAAAAATGTTTTCTTTTTTTAACAAAGAAACACACACATACATACTTGAAGTGATGAAAGATAACACATTTCTCTTATACTTGTGATATGGTTTAGATTGGTGTCCCTGCCCAAATTTCATGTCATATTGTAATCCCCTATGTTGAAGGAGGAACCTGTTGGCAGGTAATTGGATCATGGTGGTAAATTTCTCTCTTGCTATTCTTGTGATAATGAGTTCTCATTAGATCTGGTTGTTTTAAAATGTGTAGAATTTGTGCCTTCACCCTCTTCCTCCTGCTCCAGCCATGTAAGACATGCCTCCTTCCTCTTTGCCTTTCACCATGATTGTAAGTTTCCTGAGGCCACCCTAGCCATGCTTTCTGTACAGTCTGCAGAATCATGAGTCAATTAAACCTCTTTTCTTTATAAATTACCCACAAAGACACAAACTTCATGGCTCAACCAAAAAATCACCTAAGATAATCTATAGACTTAAATTTCCAAATATAAAATTGTAAAAGTTATAGAAGGAAACCTACATGGATTTGGGTTGGTGATAAATTTTTAGATACAATAGCAAAAGCTAGTCTATGAAAGAAAGAAATTGATAACATGGACTTTATTAAAATTTGAAATGTCTACTCTGAAACATCCTGCGACAATTATCAAAAACCAAGCCACAGACTGAGAGAAATTATTTATAAAATAAACCTGAAAAGGATTTATATGCAAAATATACAAAGAAATTCTAATGTTCAACAAGAAGACAACACAAGTAAAATGTAGACACCTCACTAAAAAAGATTTAAGATAACAAACAAGCATCCAAAAAAATGTTCATGGCACTTATCACAGGGAAAAGCAAATTAATGCAACAATGGTATATCACTGAGCATCTACTAAAATGACTAAAATCTTTTTTTTAATGCAATAAAAATTACAACAGAAGACTGGGCATAGTGGCTCATGCCTGTAATCCCATCACTTTGGGAAGCAAAGTCAGGAGGATTGCTTGAAACAGGGAGTTCAAGACCAGCCTGGGCAGCATGTGAGACCCCCACCCATCTTTACCAAAAAAAAAAAATAATAATAATTAGCCAGCCCTGGTGGCACATACCTGTAATCCCAGCTGAGGTGGGAGAATTGCCTGAGCCTGGAAGGTAGAGGCAGCAGTGAGCAGTGTTCGCGCCTGGGCTACAGAGCAGCACTCTCTCTCATAAAAACAAATAAATACGTGAAATTAAAATAAGTTTCAACAAGAACTCTCATTGAACTCTCATTCAATGCTAGTGGAATGCATAACGATACAGCAACTTCAGAAAACAATATGGCAGTTTTTATTAAAGTTATTATGCTCTCACCGTAGAGGCACTCCTAGGTTTTGGGGGATTTTTTGTTTGTTTTTTTTTTTGTTTTGTTTTTTGTTTTTAGTTTAGTTTAGTTTTGTTTTGAGATGCAGTCTCTCTCTGTCCCCCAGGCTGGAGTACAGTGGTGTGATCTCGGCTCACTGCAACCTCCACCTCCCGGGTTCAACCAACTCTCCTGCCTCAGCCTCCCGAGTAGCTGGGACTACAGGTGCACAAAGCCACGCCCAGCTAATTTTTTGTATTTTAGTAGAGATGGAGTTTAACTGTGTTGTCCAGGCTGGTCTTGAACTCCTGAGCTCAGGCAATCCACCCACCTCGGCTTCCCAAAGTGCTAGGATTACAGGCATGAGCCACCGTGCATGGCCAACTACGAGGTATTTAGATAACCACTTTATAAACTTAAGTCCAAACAAAAGTCAATGTACAGTTGATCTCTTCATAATGGCCAAATACTTTTAGGGATCAAGATGACCTTCAATAGGTGAATGAATAACCAAGTTGGGTACATCCATGCAATGGAATGTTATTCAGGAAGAAAAAGGGGTGATCTATGAAGTCATGCAAAGACATTGATGAATCTGACATGCATATCGCTAAGTGAAAGAAGCCAGTCTGAAGAGATATCCCATTTCTGTGACATTATGGAAAAGTGTCACCATAACTCATTGCAGGCTCAAACCCCTGGGCTCAAGCAATCCTCCCACATCAGCCTCCCAAGTAGCTGGAACTCCAGGCAAGTGTCTCCACACCCAGCTAATTTTTTAATTTTTTGTAGACTTGAGGTCTCCCTATGTTGCCCAGGCTAGTCTTTTAACTCCTGGGCTCAAGTGAACCTCCCACCTCAGCCTCCCATGTAGCTTGGACTTAAGGCATGGACCACTACACCCAGCTAATTAAAAAAACATAATTTGGTAGAGATGAGCCTCAATATGTTGCCCAGGCTAATCTGAAACTCCTGGTCTCAAACAATCCTCCCTCCTTGGCGTTCCAAATTGTTGGGATTACAGGCATAAGCCACTGCACCCCACCTGATTTTTTAATCAAGTTTTTTTGTTGTTGTTGTTGTAGCGTTATAAGACTTTTTTTTATATAAGTTTCTGGATATTAACTCCTTATCAGTTATATGATTTGCAAATATTTTCTCCCATTCTATATAGGTTGCCTTGTCACTCTGTTGATTGTTTCGTTTGCTACACAAAAGTTTTTAAGTTTGATGTACTCCCATCTATCTAATTTTGCTTTGGTTGCTTATGCTTTTGGTGTCATATACAGGAAGTAGTTGCTCATTCCGATGTTATAAAGATTTTATTTTTTTCTTCTTGGAGTTCTGTACTTTTAGGTCTTACATTTCAGTCTTTAATTTATTTTGAGTTAATGATTATACGGTAGCATTCCATATAATGGAATGATATGGTTTGTATCTGTGTCCCTGTTCAAATCTTATGTTGAAATGTAATCCCCAGTGTTGGAGGTGGGGCCTGATGGGAGATTGGATCACAGGGCAAACTTCTTATGAATAGTTTAGCACCTTACCTCTTTGGAACTGTATAGTGAGATCTGGTTGTTTAAAAGTGTATAGCACCTCCCCGCTTTTCTCTCTTCCTCCTGGCTCTGGCCATGTGAAGTGCTGACTCTCCTTTCACCTTCCGCCATGAGTGTAAGTTTCCCAAGAAGCCAAGCAAGTGCCAGCATCATGCTTCCTGTACAGTCTGCAGAACAATAAGCCAATTAAATCTATTTTCATTAGAAATTACCCAGTCTTGGATATTTCTTTATATCAATGCGAGAATGGACTAATACAGAGGCCAATTCCCCAAGGCTCCCTATCTTCTAGCAGGAGGCTCTGGCAGCAGCTGACCTCTGAGCCAGGAGACAGCAGGGGCAACTTCCCTGTGGGACTTGGGTGCCTCTGTTCTGCCAGTCCTCCTGCCCACTGGCCCCTCCCAGGGTCCATGCCTAGCCACTCTGCAAGAGCAGGTGCACAGCGCAGCCTCTGCAGCCCAGCCTGAGTGCATCGCTGCACTTGAGTACCTACCCCGTGATCCAGGAGCACATTGGATTCCCCAGCGCAGCGAGAGCCCAACCCCAAGCCATAGGACTTCTTGGTGTCCCAGGGCTGTGGCACGTAGCTAGGGATACCGAGGGGGAGATCTGCGGCTAGCACTTGAACAGGGGAGAGGCCCCCACTCTCAGAGCACTGAGAGAGGTGAGACATTTGGGATACTGGGCAGCGAGGGATCGAGGTATGCCTCCCTCCAGAGAGCCAGTCCAGAAAGGGGGCGACCTATGCATCCTCTGCCCGAGGGCGCCCCGCAGCCCAGAACACCTAACAAAAGAAACGCAGGCAGGCACCAGTGATCACAGGAGGCTCCACCAAGGTCCAGGAGCTGGTAAAGGGCTATCGCTCTCCCGTCTCACCGCAAAGCACGCCTGCAAACGCAAAGTACAAAAGAGCCTAGCTGCCAGAGATAGCAACCTTTCCTCTTAAGCACCATCTATTGGATCACGGCCCTAACTACGACACCAACATTGGCCAGCTAATACAACATCTGTGAAACCAAGCACAATTCACCCACACGTAAGGGTCCTGTACAGAACCCTGGCCCTCTGAAGCATCCAGAAACGAAGTCAGCTGACAATACCCAACTTACACCACAGTTAAGGGAACACCAACCCTCCCAGATGAGAATCAGTGCAAGAGCTCTGGCAATTCAAAAAGACACAGTGGTCCCTCAGACGACCCAGGCCTGCGGAGGGACGTGAGGAGCAGCCCCGCCTCCCGGCTCAGTCGCAAACACCAGAGTTGGGGGAAACCAAGTAATAAAAATGCGAAGAAACTGCGCCTGCGCACAGGAGGATTACAGATGGTTACACGCAATCCCCGCGGGGTGGCGAGGGACCTTCTCCAAGGGCGGGAAGAGCCAGGCCCCTCCCAGACCTCCTGAGCCCAAAACTTGTTTGTGCCCGTGACTGACAGGCAAGGCTCCGCCCTACTCCCCGCCCATTTAGCACTTCCTGACTGCCGAATGGCGGGCTCGCCTTGGTCTCAGCGCTGATTGGCTGGCAGCTCTACAGCTTGGCGCCTCGCCTTCCAGCACGGCTCATCTCCTGAGGGGGGCTCTGAGAGGACGCCCGGCCGGGGTGAACACCGCGGCAGTAGAGCACCGGAGACTGTGAAGAGCATGGGGAGCCTTTGTCGTGCAGCGTGAAACCCTTGTAAACCCTCGTAAATCCTCATCCCGAGACCTTCAAATTTTAGCCTGGGAGACCCGAAATCCCCTGACCCTGAGAAGCTCCAAATCCTCTCAGCCTCAAGAGACCCCAAATCCTGCCATCTTGCGGGACCTAAAATCCCCTCAGCATGAAACCCGCAAAGTACTTCAGGGACCCCAAATCCCTTCACCCAGAGGAACATCTCCTAATGCTTAAGACATTCTGAGCCTGAGGAGCCACAATTCCCCTCACACTATGGCACCCTAAATCCCTCAGCCTGAGGAACCCTAAATATCTCACCCACAGAGACCAAATTTCCCCAACCTCAGATAACCTAAATAGCCTGAAAACTCAACCCCTTCAGCTTCAAGGACCAAATAACCTCAGCGTCAAAGACCCTAAAACTCCTTAATGAGAGATCCAAATCTCCTTTACCTGAAATCCAGAATTTCCTCAACCTCAAAGATCCCAAATCCTTTCATCCCAAGGAATCCCAAATCCCCTTAACCTGATGAATCTCAAATCCTGTCAACTTGAGCACCCCAAATCTCTTCAACCTAAAAGACCCCAAATCTCATCCTGAAAAACCACAGATACTATCAGCCTGAGGGATACCAAAGCTCCTCAGTTTGAGATACCCCAAATTCCCTCAATCCGATAAACCCCAATTTCTTCAGTCTAAGACATTTCAAATCCCTTCAGCCTGAGGGACCCCAAATCTCAACCTGAGAGATAGTTTCCCCTTAAAGATGCAGACTGCTTTACTCCTGGATTTTTCTAGAATCCTCAGGTAGAGATCCCGAAATTCTGTCTATGAGAAATGTTCATTTTGCCTCCCTGAAACAGAACCCTGCTCCTCAGTCTGACCTAAGTCCCAGCAGTCAGGGGGCCTCAAGGTCTCCTTGGGACTCCTCTGGCTCTCACACCTCAGGACTCCCCTAAAACACCAGTAGCTACAACCCTCCAGCCACCTGTGCCACCCTTCTCCAAATGAGCCAAGCTGCAGCAGAACTAAAAGAACAAAACCCAGCTTATATTAGGTGGTAGCTCATGGCCAGTGGAGGCCTTCCCATCCCATCAGTACCCCCAGACCTCCCTGGGGTGCTTGAGACCTCACCAGGAACCCACATCTTTCTGCTCTGAACACCCCAGCCAGATGGAGAAGACAGAGCCTGGTTCTGGGTAGTGCTCAGGGCTGTTGCCTGCTCTCAGCACCTTCTCCTTCCACAGGAGCCTTTGGCCTAGGAGCTAGGAGACTCAGAGCCCTGCCCACACTTGGAATTGGAGCAAGGCCTTCTAGACAGTCCCAGCACCATGAGCCCTGAAAGGTCCCAAGAGGAGAGCCCAGAAGAAGACACAGAGAGAACAGAGCGGAAGCCCACGGTGAGAAGTCAGGGAGGCGAAGCCAGACTCCTGTCAGGAGCTGATCTCTGGAGTGCTGCAGACTCCTGGCCTGTACCCTTGGGTGACCCTGTCTGAATGTGCATGGAATGGGGGCAGCTGGTCCTGGGCAGGACATCAGGGAGAAAAGAACACTAGCATCAGCGACTGCTCTGTGTCAGCAGAGAGCTAGGAATGCTCAGCGTCTGCTCAGTTAAATGGGACACAATCTGGAGAAGGAGGGAAGGTCTTTATGTTTCACAGAGACTCCCAGAGGCCCCAGGCTATGCCCTATACACAGGGTAGAGGAAAAGGACCAGCTTGATGTGTACTAGTAAATCACTGATAGAATCTGTTACTTCCTCTAGGTCAAAGATGCCTTCAAAGACATTTCCATATACTTCACCAAGGAAGAATGGGCAGAGATGGGAGACTGGGAGAAAACTCGCTATAGGAATGTGAAAAGGAACTATAATGCACTGATTACTATAGGTAACAGGAAGTGCTGGGCACAGACCAGTCTGGGAGACATAAAACAGGTCTTTGGTCCCTATATTATTTTAGTTCTCTGGTGGTGGCATCTGCCCACAATTCCCTTTTGCATGGAGACAAATCTGGAGGGAAATTTTATTCTTTTGCATCAGTGCAGGACTGAGTGTGGATACTGACCATGCAGAGGTCACATCTTGACCTTTTTCAAGACTCTCCCAGCTCAGCAAACTAAGCAGCACTGGCTTTGTGGTGCCTTCCATTGCCACTGCCCTTTGTTCCTCCTCCCAGCTCTTCCGTTTTAGAACAAAATTTTTGATTCTTTTCAGGTCTCAGAGCCACTCGACCAGCTTTCATGTGTCACCGAAGGCAGGCCATCAAACTCCAGGTGGATGACACAGAAGATTCTGATGAAGAATGGACACCTAGACAGCAAGGTAAGAGGGAAGGGAAGGAGGAATTTTTTTTTTTTTTTTTTTTTTTTGAGATGGAGTTTCGCTTTTATTGCCCAGGCTGGGGCGCAATGGTGTGATCTTGGCTCACTGCAACCTCCACCTCCCAAGTTCAAGCGATTCTCCTGCCTCAGCCTCCCAAGTAACTGGGATTACAGGCATGTGCCACCATGACCAGCTAATTTTTTGTAATTTTTGTTAATAGAGATGAGGTTTCTCCATGTTGGTCAAGCTGGTCTCGAACTCCCGACCTCAGGTGATCTACCCGTCTTGGCCTTCCAAAGTACTGGGATTACAGCTGTGAGCCACCATGCCTGGCCTATTTTTATTTATTTATTTATTTATTTATTTATTTATTTATTTATTTATTTTGAGACAGAGTCTTGCTCTGTCATCCAGGTTGGAGTACAGTGGTGCAATCTCGGCTCACTGCAACCCCTGCCTTCCGGGTTCAACAATTCTCCCACCTCAGCTTCTCAAGTAGCTGGGACTACAGATGTGCACCACCTTGCCCAGCTAATTTTTATATTTTTTGTAAAGATGGGGTTTCACCATGTTGGCCAGGCTGATCTTGAATTCCTGGCCTCAAGTGATCTGCCTGCCTTGTCCTCCCAAAGTGCTGGGATGATGATGATGATTATGATGATGGTTATTATTATTACAGACAAGGTCTCACTCTGTCACCCAGGCTGGAGTGCAGTGGTGCAATCATGACTCACTGCAGCCTCAAACTCCTGGGCTCAAGTGATCCTCCCACCTCAGCTTCCCAAAGTGCTGGGATTACAGACATGAACCACAGTGCATAGACCCCAGGAAGATTTAGAAGTGACCTCTTGGCCAGGCACGGTGGCTCACATACATAATCCCAGTACTTTGGGAGGCTGAGGAGGGTATATCACTCGAGGTCTGGAGTTCGAGACAAGCCTGGCCAACATGGTGAAACGCCGTCTCTACTAAAAATACAAAAAAAAAAAAAAAAAATTAGCCGAGCGTGGTGGTGGGTGCCTATAATCCCAGCTACTCAGGAGATTGAGGCTGGGGAATAGCTTGAACCCAGGAGGCGGAGGTGGTAGTGAGCCAAAATCATGCCACCACCACCCTACAGCCTGGGCAACAGAATGAGAAGACTCGGTCTCAGGGGGGAAAAATGTGACCTCCTGAAACCAGCCTGGGTTTAGGTCTCAGCTACATTTCAGAATTTAACAAAGGAAAAAGAGTTTTCCCTGAAAAACATAAATGTTCAACAAACAAGCAAAATGCAAGACAGTGTATACAGTAAGAGGTTATTCATATATCATTGTCGATTAGTTTTTGTTTTTGAGATAGAGTCTCGCTCTGTTGCCCAGGCTGGATTGCAGTGGCACAATCTCAGCTCACTGCAACCTCCACCTCTCAAGTTCAAATGATTCTCCTGCCTCAGCCTCCCGAATAGCTGGGACTACAGGCACGTGCCACCATGCCGGGCTAATTTTTGTATTTTTGGTAGAGATGGGATTTTGCCATATTAGCCAGGCTAGTGGCATACCCGCCTCGGTCTCCCAAAGTGCTGGAATTACAGTCGTGAGTCACCACACCTGGCCTCATATAAAGTTTTAAAACCTGTAAACTATGTATAGTATTTATAGATATAACAATAAGTGGTAAATGCATAAAATCTAAATGTGAATAAGAATACCAAATTCAAACCATTTATTATCACAACAAAAGGAGGAAGGGCTGGCAGGTGGTTTCCCTGTGGTTTGGTTAGTTTTTTTGTTTGTTTTTATTTTTGTTTTTAAATTTTGAAATAAACATAAAAAGACCTGAAACAGTTGTGGCAGAATATTGACATTGGACTGAATGGTGATGGATGTATGGGTTTTCCAGTACTATTCTCCATTGTTTTCTATATGTTTAAAATTTGTCATTTTTTTTTTTAAAAAAAATTGTTTTTGCTAAACACTGTTAATAAATCATAGAACAATTAAAGAAAATATAATTAAACTGTAAATCCACAAAAAATCTTTCTAACGCCAATCTCATAATAGTTTAGTTATTGAATTAAATATCTTAGAAGAAGAAATAATATTAAGATACATCATTTATGTACATTTAATCATACTATATGATCCTCTTATACCAAAATGAATCTACTTCTTTGTCTCAATTCTGGAGTGGGTTTGAGAGAGCTGTTTAGTTTCACTGATCTTTCCCATATGTCACTGACCAGAGACAGCATCAGGTAAATAAAATAATGTGCCATAATTATAAAATGAAAGTGCGAAGCTCATTTTCTCTTCTACTTCTTGGTCAGGAGAGTTTAGAAGTAAAAAGAGTCAATCTGCCCAAACTAGAGAAAGCAACTTGGATTCAGTCTACAGTTTCCCCATCTATGAATTTTAGATTCCTTAGGACCTAAAAGTAGCATAAGAGGTATGAAAGGCCAGTGTTTGCTTTTCTGCAAATGCTTTGACATGAAAAGAATGTCTCTTTAGAGGGAATCTATCTCCTGTGGTTTATCACACATCTATACATCTTTATCTGAACTCAGTTAAAATCCCCAGCTTAAGTCAATTTATTTTCTATTGTGGCAAGAAATAAAATAACATATATTTACTTCTCTAACAATTTTTAAGTGTACAACTTTATTAATTATAAGCACATTGTTGTACAATAGAACCCTAGAACTTTTTATCTTGCATGACTAAAACTCTATACCCATTGAACAATAACACCTTATTTCCTCCTCCCTCCAGCTCTTGGCAACTGCAATTCTGTTTCTATGAATTGGATTACTTTAGATACCTCATATACGCAGAAGCAGCCATGAAATATTTTTCTTTTTGTGACTGGCTTATTTAATCACTTAGCATAACGTCCCCAAGATTCACCCATGTCATAGCATGTGACAAGATTTTCTTCTTTTTTAAGTCTGAATAATATTCCTCTCCATGTATATACCACATTTTTAAAATGCATTCATTTGTCAATGGGTATTAGGTTGCTTTACCTCTTGTCTATTGTGAATAACGCTGTAATAACTATCAGTGTGCGAATATCTCTTTGAGATCCGGTTTTTAATTCTTTTTACTATATTGTATAACCAGAAGTGGAATTTCTGGATCGTAAGGTAGTTCTGGTTTTAATTTTTTGTGGAAGTGCCATACTGTTTTTTACAGTGTCTGCACCATTTTACATTCCCACTACTATGGTTTGAATGTGTGGAAGTTCACGTATTGGAAACTTAGTTGCCATCGTAACAGTATTAAGAGGTAGAGCCTTTAAGAGGTGCTTAGGTAATGATAGCTCCAACCTCATGAATGGATTAATGCGATTATCACAGGAGTGGGTTAGTTATTGCAGGAGTGGGTTCCTGATGAAAAGGATGAGTTGGGCCCTTCCCTGTCTTTCTCTCTGTCTCACATTGCACACTTACCCTTCCACCATGTCATGATGCAGCTTGAAGCCCCTTGCAAGATGCCAGTGCCATGCTCTTCAACTTCCCAGCCTCCAGAACCACAAGCCAAATAATTCTTTTCCTTATAAATTACCCACTCTGGGCCAGACGTGGTGGCTCACGCCTGTAATCCTAGCACTTTGGTAGGCCGAGGCAGGTGGATCACAAGGTCAGGAGTTCGAGACCAGCCTAGCCAGCTTGGTGAAACCCCATCTCTACTAAAAATACAAAATTAGTCAGGCGCGGTGGAGTACACTTATAATCCCAGCTACTCGGGAGGCTGAAGTACAAGAATCACTTGAACCCAGGAGGCAGAGGTTGCAGTGAGCCGAGATCGCACCACTGCACTCCAGCCTGGGCAACAGAATTGAGACTCTGTCTCAAAAACAACAACAACAACAAAGAAAAAAACCACACAAATTACCTACTCTGTTACATTCTAGGAAAGCAGCAGAAAACAGACTAATCCACCCACCAACAATGAGCAAGTGTTCCAATTTCTCCACATTGTCGCCAGTACTTGCTATATTCTGTTTTTTTGACAGAAGCTATCATAACAGAATAAGGTGATATCTCATTGTGGTTTTAATTTTCATTTCCCTGATGATTAGTGATGTTAAGCATATTTTCATATGCTTCTTGGCCATTTATGTATCTTCTTTTGAGAAATCTCTATTCAAGTTTTTTGCCCATTGTCAGCCCAGGCTGCCACAAGAAAATACCATACACTGGGTGGCTTAAACAACAGAAATTTCTTTTCTGACATTTCTGAAGCCTGGAAGTAAAAAATCAGAGTGCCAGCATGGTTCGGTTCCGGTGAGGGCTCTCTTCCTGACTTGTAGGCAGCCTCCAACTCACTGTGTATTTACATGAATTATTTGTGTGCCCACAGTAGGAAGGAGAAGGAATATCTTCCTCTTCATATAAAAGCAATACTATCCACTAGAAGATTTTTTTTTTTTTTTAGACAGCCTCACTCTGTTGCCCCAGACTGGAGTTCAGTGGTGCATTCTCAGCTCACTACAAACTCCACCTCCCGGGTTCAAGCAATTCTCCTGCCTCAGCCCCCGACATAGCTGGGACTACAGGGGCACACCAACTAATTTTTGTATTTTCAGTAGAGATATGGTTTTACCATGTTGACCAGGCTGGTCTCAAACTCCTGGCTTCAAATGATCCGCCCACCTCCTTGGCCTCCCAAAGTGCTGGGATTATAGGAATGAGCCACTGCGCCCGGCCAAAAGCACTAATGTCATCCTAAGGGTCCCACCCTCATGACATCACCTAGCCCTAATTACCTACCAGTGGCTCCATCTTTAAATACTATCATATTGAGGTATTAAATATGCTTCAGCATATGAATTTGGGGGAAACAAAATTCAGTCCATAGCACTCATTATTTATTTGTTTTGTTGTTGTTGTACTATAGGAGTTCTTCATATATTCTGGATCTTAATTCTTTTTTTTTTTTTTTTTTTTGAGACAGAGTTTTGCTCTTGTCACCCAGGCTGGAGTGCAATGGTGTGATCTCAGCTTATTGCAACATCCACCTCCCAGGTTCCAGTGATCATTCTGCCTCAGCCTCCTGAATAGCTGGTATTACAGGCACACACCACCATGCCCAGCTAATTTTTTGTATTTTTAGTAGTGATGGGGTTTCACCACGTTGGCCAGTCTGGTCATGAACTCCTAACCTCAGATGATCCATCTGCCTTGGCCTCCCAAAGTGCTGGGATTACAGGCATGAGCCACAGCGCCTGGCCAGGATATTAACTCTTTATCTTCTTTTTTTGAGACAGAGGTCTCACTATGTTGCCCTGGCTGGTCTTGAACTCCTGAGTTTAAGTTATCCTCCCACCTCAGCCTCTGAATAGCTGAACTATAGTTACATGCCACTTCACTCAGCAACATTAACCCTTTATCAGATATGTGATTTGCATATATTTTCTTCCACTCTATAGGATGTCTTGCCACTCTGTTGAATGTTTTCTTTGTTACACAGAAGTTTTTAAGTTTGATGTAGTCCTACTTGTCTAATTTTGCTTTTATTACTTATGCTTTTGGTGTCATATACAAGAAGTTATTGTTCATTTCAATGTCATGAAGATTTTCCTCTGTTTTCTTCTTGAAGTTCTGTACTTATAGGTCTTACATTTTAAAGATAAAATAGTCTTTAATCTATTTTGAGTTAATTTTTATATGAGATATGTGGTAAGAGTCTGTCTTCTCTTTTGCACGTGTATATCCAATTTTCCCAACACCATTTCTTGCAGATTGTCCTTTCCTCCATTGTGTAGTCTTGGCATCCTTGCTGAAGATCATCTGACCATATACACAAGGGTTTATTTCTGGCCTCTATTCTGTTCCATTGGTCTGTATGTCTGTCTTTATATCAGTACTATACTTTTCTGATTACTGTAGCTTTGTAATATGCTTTGAAATCAGGAAGTGTGAGGTCTTCAACTTTATTCTTCTTTTTCAAGATTGTTTTGGCTATTCTGCTTCTTTAGAGAGTCTGTATGAATTTTTGGATATTTTTCCATTTCTGAAAATAATGGCATTGGCATTTTGATAGAGATGACATTGAATCTGTAGATCATTTTGACAGTATGAACATGTTAACAATATTAAATCTTCAAATCCATGAACACAGGATGTCCTTCCATTTATTTGTGTCTCCTTAAACTTCTGTTGGCACCGTTTTGTAGTTTTCAGTGTTCAAGTTTTTTGCCTCCTTGGTTAAGTTTATTCGTAATTATTCTATTCTTTTTGATGCTATTGTGGTTGGGATTTTTTTCTTAATTTCCTTTGTGGATTGCTCATTGTTAGTAAATAGAAACACAACTGTTAGGGGTGTGGATTTTGTATGCTGAATTCAGGTATTACTTCTTCTTTTTTTTTCTTTTTGAGACAGAGTCTGGCTCTGTCACCCAGGCTGGAGTGCAGCCGCGTGATATCGGCTCACTGCAAGCTCCACTTCCCAGGTTCACGCCATTCTCCTGCCTCGGCTTCCCGAGTAGCTGGGATTACAGGTGCCTGCCACCACGCCCAGCTAATTGTTTACAATTTTAGTAGAGATGGAGTTTCAGCATGTTAGCCAGGATAGTCTCCATCTCCTGACCTCGTGATCTGCCCACCTCGGCCTCCCTAAGTGCTGGGATTACAGGCGTGAGCCACCGTGCCCGGCCCGAATTCATGTATTACTTCTAACAATTTTTTGGTAAAAATCTTTACAGTTTCATTTTTTTTTTTTTTTTTTTTTTTTTTAGATGGAGCCTCGCTCCGTCTTCTCCCAGATTCAAGTGATTCTCCTGCCTCAGTCTCCTGAGTAGCTGGGACTACAGGTGCCCGTCACCACGCCTGTAATCCCAGCACTTTTGGAGACTGAGGTGCGTGGATCACGATGTCAGGAGATCAAGACCATCCTGGCTAATAGGGTGAAACCCCGTCTCTACTAAAAATATAAAAAATTAGCCGGGCATGGTGGCAGGTGCCTGTAGTACCAGCTACTCGGGAGGCTGAGGCAGGAGAATGGCGTGAACCCAGGAGACGGAGCTTGCACCGAGATTCCACCACCGCACTCCAGCTGGGTGACAAAGCAAGACTTCATCTCAAAAAAAAAAAAAAAAAAAAAAAAAGAGGACTTTTCTTATATGACCTTTTTTTATGTTGAGGTGATTTCCTTCTATTCCTAGCTTGTTCAGTGTGTTTGTCATGAAAGGTCAGTCAATTTACATTTTAAAAATTAATGTAATAGATACCTTATTAGGTATACCTTAATAGGAGGAAACAAACAGGAAGTTTTGTCTATTTTTTTAAATGTTAAGAAAATTAGCAATGCCTCTAATAGAAGCATAGGCCTTAATGATACTTCAGAAAACATTTCCAAATCACCTTTGGATAATACTTGGAATCATCACTCTCTGATTCAGAATTCTCTGTCTCTACTGAGAAACTCCAGAGTTAGGCCAGACATGGTGGCTCACACCTGTAATCTCAGCACTTTGGGAGGATGAGGCAGGTGGATTACCTGAGGTCAGGAGGTCAAGACCAGCATCTCCAACATGGAGAAACCCTGTCTCTACTAAAAATACAAAAATTAGCTGGGTGTGGTGGCACACACCTGTAGTTCCCAACAACTCGCAAGGCTGAGGCAGGAGAATCTCTTGAATCCAGGAGACGGAGGTTGCAGTGAGTGGAGATTGTGCCACTGCACTCCAGCCTGGGCGACAGAGAGAGACTCCATCTCAAAAAGAAAAAAAAGTAATAAAAGAGAGTATCTCTAGAGTTTGGAAACATTTACCAACCAAACCACTGATTTCTCATCACCTTTTAGTTAAACCTCCTTGGATGGCCGTAAGAGTGGAACAGAGTAAACACCAGAAGGTAAGTATTTCCCAAATCCTGTTAACAAGAAACCTTCCTCATAGATCCAAACGCAGGTAAAAGAAGGAGAATGTACAGACTATCATAGGGACTATTACCTTCCTTTCCTGATCTCTTTAGCACAGTGTCTGACATCATCATTATTTTAAGAGTTAAGAAGAACAGCAACAACAATCGCTACCATGGTGTTATTTTCTCAGTATTTTCAGACTTTATTTTAAGCATTTTAAGTGAATAAACTTTACATAAAGTTCCTATTCAACTTACATATAGTACCTATTAAGTAGATGCTATAACTATAGCCATTTTACAGATGAGAAAACTGAGGTAAAAAATGTTCAATTATATCGCTGGGATCACATTCAGTGTTGGTGCAGTCTAATCCAAAACTCTTTCTCTAAAGCACTTATAAGATCATTAAAAGTTTAATAGTTTTACAAAATTTATGCTGTGTTACCCATATGTCTTACATAATTCATCCAACTGACTTTTGAACCTCAGTTTTCCTCTGTTATGGTAAAGTGAGATTTGCACTAAAACACTCTGATTAAGGGAAGCTTCCAAGCAAATAGACCATTCACATTGTGGATGGTCCCAGAAGGAGATAGGGTCCTTACCCTCATAAGGGACCCATTCTGATCAGAGGAAGCAGCTTCCAGCCCTGAGGAGTTTCAGGTTTGAAGACTGAGAAACAACAAATAAGAAAATGGTTTAGGACTTCATATAGGTTACACCCTATTAAGTAAAAATAATATTCTTCTGGAATTGATTTCAAATGCTCATTCCTGTAGAAGGCAGTAACAACTCCTTCCTCTGGGCTCCACTTAGGAAACTGTCATGTTGTCTGGAATTATTCGTTTAGCCTGCCTGCTGCCTCTTCATTGTGAGCTCTTTAGGAGTCTAGTCCATATCTGATTTTTCTCAGAACTCCCAAGCCCAGCTCAGGGCCTCTGAGAGCCTCCTTAGTGTTTTCTGAATGACTGATTCCAAGTTTATGAATTAAACTATAAGTAACAGGGTCAAGGAGTGCTAAAAATATCTTAGAGTTAGATTTCAACTGTAGAGATATCAGGACTATGAGATAATTTTTGTTTGTTATTTTTCTGGGTTGGTGGGGTGGGTGATTTGAGACAGGGTCTGGCTCTTTCGCCCAGGCTGGAGTGCAATGACTCAAGCTCGGCTTACTGCAGCCTCCGTCTCCTAGGTTAGTGCGATCCTCCTGTCTCAGCCTCCTGAGTAGCTGGGACCACAGGTATGCACCACCATGCCTGGTTAATTTTTATGTTTTTTGTAGAGACGGGGTTTTGTCATGTAGCTCAGGCTGGTCTAGAACTACTGGGCTCAAGCCATCTTCCCACTTCGGCTTTCCAAAGTGCTGGGATTACAGATGTGAACCACCCCCCACCTGTGAGAAAAAAAATATTTTTTTCCTTTCTTTTCTTTTTCCTTTCCTTTCCTTTCCTTTTTTTTTTTTTTGAGACAGAGTTTCACTCTTGTCACCCAGGCTGGAGTGCAGTGGCACGATCTCAGCTCACTGCAACCTCCACCTCCTGGGTTCAAGTTGTTCTCCTGCCTCAGCCTTCCAAGTACCTGCGATTACAGGCACTCGCCACCACACCTGGCTAGTTTTTTGTATTTTTTGTAGAGACGGGGTTGGCCAGACTGGTCTCAAACTCCTGACCTCAGGTGAACTGCCTGCCTTGGCCTCCCAAAGTGCTGGAATTACAGGTGTTAGCCACTGCGCCTGGTGAGAAAAATCATTAATCTCATATTCATACCATATTAAGTAGCTCAAAGAACACTTTGGTGAGCATTATTATCTTTCATGTTCACTATAATATTGAGAATTAGCACCAGGGGCAGTGGCTAACACCTGTAATCCCAGCACTTTGAGAGGTGGAGGTGGGCAGATCACCTGAGGTCAGGAGTTCAAGAGCAGCCTGGCCAACATGGTGAAATCCCATCTCTACTAAAACTACAATAATCAGCTGGGCATGGTAGTGGACACCTGTAATCCCAACTACTCAGGAGGCTGAAGGAGGGGAATAGCTTGAACCTGGGAGGTGGAGGCTGCAGTGAGCTGAGATTGTGCCACTGCACTCTAGCTTAGGCAACAGAGTGAGACTCCCTCTCAAAAAAATAAAAATAAAATAAAGAATTAGCATGGGCTGGGTGCGGGGGCTCATGACAATAATCCCAGCACTTTGGGAGGCTGAGGTGGGTAGATCACTTGAGGTGAGGAGTTCGAGACCATCCTGGTCATTCTAGTGAAACCCCATCTCTAATAAATATGCAAAAATTAGCTGGGTATGGTGACACATGCCTGTAATCCTAGCTTCTCAGGATACTGAGGTAGGAGAATCTCTACGTTGGAGGTGGAGGCTGCAGTGAGCTGATATCGTGCCACTGCACTCCAGCCTGGGCAACAGAGTGAGACTCCTTCAAAAAAAAAAAAAAAAAAAAAAAAGAGAATTAGCTAACAATACACCCTTATGCAAGCAGACAAGCAGAATTAGCAGAATTGGTACAGGAACTAACTAATCTAATTCCAAAGCCAAATATTCTTTCCAGGATATGGCAACATGCAACTTTGACATCGCTTTCTTAGTTGTCTAGATATATTTTCGCCAGTCATCTCTTTGTTCTGTTCCCAACCGTACTACCTCATTTTCCGGATGTGCTTTGTCCCTCTGTGCTTTTCTACATTTCCCCTTCCATCAACAGTCTACTATTTTATGGAAGATTCCCTCCTTCTCTCTGTAAGCTCTTACCTGCTTTTTTTTTTTTTTTTTTTTTTTTGAGACGGAGTCTCGCTCAGTCACCCAGGCTGGCGTGCAGTGGCGCGATCTCGGCTCACTGCAAGCTCCGCCTCCTGGGTTCACGCCATTCTCCTGCCTCAGCCTCCCGAGTAGCTGGGACTACAGGCGCCCGCCACCACGCCCAGCTAATTTTTTGCATTTTTAGTAGAGACGGGGTTTCACCATGTTAGCCAGGATGGTCTCTATCTCCTGACCTCGTGATTCGCCCGCCTCAGCCTCCCAAAGTGCTGGGATTACAGATGTGAGCCACCACACCCGGCCTTACCTGCTTCTTTCACAGATCTTGTTGATTCTCCAGCTAGTCTTCCCAAGTATTCTTCCTCCTTCCCTTTAACTTACATAGAACATTTTAAAGAAAGTTGAAAGAAAGAGCCTTAAGATATGGGTTAGAGTCCCAGATTCGCTACTCACTTAGACCTTCTTTTTCTCTCCAGTGTTTAGACACTCTAGATATTTCCAAGGTTTGAACATTAACTAGAGTCATGCATATGAAAACATGTTGCAAGCCATAAAGAACTAAAGAAATGCAAGTTGTCTTTTAATATGTGATTCTCACATTAAAGGGAATGCCCAAGGCATCATTCAATAATGAATCTAGTTTGAAAGAAGTGTCAGGAATGGCAAATTTACTGAATACAAGTGGCTCAGAGCAGGCTCAGAAACCAGTGTCCCCTCCTGGAGAAGCAAGGACTTCTGGACAGCACTCTAGACTAAAACTGGGTAAGAAAAAATATTTGGGGGGACTTTAGTCTCTCTATGTCCTCTAGAAAGGTTGATGAGTATGGTCTACCTATGTGGGGTGGACTTTGCATAGGCCTGGGCTTAAGCTGGACTCAACTGTGAGACCAGAAGGTAGATGCAGTATTTTGTTAAAATTATGTATTTATTTGTTCACTGAGACAGAGTCTCTCTCTGTTACCCAGGCTGGAGTGCAGTGGCGCGATCTCGATTCACTGCAACCTCTGCCTCCATGAAAATAGCCATTTTCTTGCCTCAGTTACCTGAGTAGCTGGAATTATAGGCATGCGCCACTGTGACCAGCTGATTTTTGTAGTAGAGACAGGATTTTACCATGTTGACCAGACTGGTTTTAAACTCCTGGCCTCAAGTGATCTGCTCACTTCAGCCTCCCAAAATGCTGGGATTACAGGCTTGAGCTACCATGCCCAGCCTTGGATACAGTATTGAATAGCACGGAAGAACATTAACTTTGAAGTCACTCACTTGGGTTATAATCCACAGAGAAGCATTGGGGCCTTGGGCAAATCTTATAAATTCTCTGAGCTCCTGAATGGTAATCTGTAAAATGAGACCAAGTATATATAGACCAAGAACATTGTTTGAAAGCATTAAATTAAATATAAATGAACTGATACATGCAAGGTGTCCAATAAACACCCCTCTGATAATAGATATTCTTTTCTGTGTTTCTACATTTCCTCTTCCATCACATGTCTACTAGTTTATAGAAGATCCCCTATAGAGAACATACTTTCTTAGTGTTGTATGTCCAGGCCTTTGTTCAATGCCTAAGATGTAATGTGCCCTCAAGAAATATTTTCTGAATGAATAAATGCATGAATAAACCATTTTGTAAGCAGAAAGGTTGGGAGGTTAATGGGATAATAAGAATAGCCAGAAACTAAAATTGAATAGGCATTTGCAGTCAGTGTGGGTGTGGGGCCTGAGTCTCTCTGAAGCAGTGAAGAGGGGGAGACTAGAGTATGTAGAAAGTTAGATGCTAATTTGATGGTAGGAGATTTCACATTTTCTTATGAAACAAGGATGGACACCCCAGACTCCCAATTTTACCCATCTACTCTTCTCCAACCTAGAACTCAGGAGGAAGGAGACTGAAGGAAAGATGTATAGTCTGCGAGAAAGAAAGGGTCATGCATACAAAGAGGTCAGCGAGCCGCAGGATGATGACTACCTCTGTAAGTGACGCTTTTGGCCACTCACACAGCTTGCTGTTACGTCCTGGTAAAATAATTTCATCATTTGACCCACAAATCATTCCCTTTCTCTAATGAATTAGAGTACAGGATTGGGGCTGAATGATGTGAGTGCCAAGCTCTTTTTGAAGCTCTTATATGAAGGAACATGCATTACAACTTTCCTAATCGCTGCTTCCCTCACTTCCAGATTGTGAGATGTGTCAGAACTTCTTCATTGACAGCTGTGCTGCTCATGGGCCCCCTACATTTATAAAGGACAGTGCAGTGGAAAAGGGGCATCCTAACCGTTCAGCCCTAAGTCTGCCCCCGGGGCTGAGAATTGGGCCATCAGGCATCCCTCAGGCCGGGCTTGGAGTATGGAATGAGGCATCTGATCTGCCGCTGGGTCTGCACTTTGGCCCCTATGAGGGCCGAATTACACAGGACGAAGAGGCAGCCAACAATGGATACTCTTGGCTGGTAAGAAGAGCCTACCGTTTCCCCTGTTCTGTCTTCCCACATCCCTTCTGTGCCTTTGGTGGGACATCACCTTCTACATGTTAGGGTATAGGTAGGGATAACATGGTTAGCTCTGTGTACTCAAGGGTTTTTGCAGGAACATGGAATTCTTGTTTAGAAATCAAAGGGTATGTGGGAGCAGAGTGGTACAAAGACAAAGAAATGCATCCTCCCTTGTGGAGCTTCTGCTCTGATTGGACAAACCAACTCAGATGTGTAGATGATACCATGTGGTCTCAATTGGCAGTTGAATTTATGTATGCCCAAAGGCCATAGATGACAGTGGAGTAAAATAATTCTTCTGATTTTTACCCTTTAAAAAGCCTTTACCTTATTTTTCTGAAACTCAGATCACCAAGGGGAGAAACTGTTATGAGTATGTGGATGGAAAAGATAAATCCTGGGCCAACTGGATGAGGTAAGGCCAGTAGCTCTCTGAGTTTCAGATAAAACCTTCATTTCTCACAAACCTGGATTTCCTTCCTTCTCATCATGCCTCCCTCAATGATTTTCACATCCCCTACTTCTATTTTTCTCCATACAATGCTGTTTTATACCATCAACATTTACAAATAAAAATTAAAAATATAGATATTATGATTTATTGGTATCAAAACATAAATATGTATGCTAGACAAAATTGAGGCACCAAGATAAACCTTGAGAAGTCTAGATTCACGGGGGACACTGAATTCATGCTTTAGTTTATGTAATCCACGTTTATTAAGCACTTAGTATGTTCCAGGTTAGGAAGCAACGTTCACTACTTGAACAGAAGAGAGCTGCAGGATGACCCAGACCCTTTCCACAATGGGCTCTCGTTCTATCAGAGAATAGAAAAATTAATCAACTATTACTGTTCTATGTTATTGGGCCAAGAGAAAGAGACTTCTAAGTTTCTCTTGGAATCTGGGGAAGTCAGGTGAATGGTACCTGAGTGAACTATAGGGTGATTAGAGGAAGGCTTGTCAAAGAAAGATGGACTTGGGCTGAGTGTAGAATGATGTGCACTAATCTAGAAGCAGACTACATAAGAAATATACCAAGCACCAAGTTCTGTGGTATCAAACAGAATTAATTTAGAGTTTAGAGAAGCTAGAGGTCAATGTGTTTCATGGCCAATCAAGGTGGAGGTAAGTCTGGAGTTGGGCTTTGAAAAAATGGTTGATTAGGCATGGCAGGGAAGCATTCTAGGCAGGATGAGCACTGTAGTCAGAAGTGCAAGTTCATATGACATTGTGAAAGAGATTTAGGAATGAGCAGAAGGTTACCGGAGGAGTGGTGGGGTTGTGGTCAGCACTAGACCATGGAGGCCTTCACCAGCAGGTGATGGGTCAGACCTGGATCTGACAGATACTGGGAACTCACTGCCTCTTTTCTTTCCCTTTGCCTGCCTTGACCCCAGGTATGTGAACTGTGCCCGGGATGATGAAGAGCAGAACCTGGTGGCCTTCCAGTACCACAGGCAGATCTTCTATAGAACCTGCCGAGTCATTAGGCCAGGCTGTGAACTGCTGGTCTGGTATGGGGATGAGTATGGCCAGGAACTGGGCATCAAATGGGGCAGCAAGTGGAAGAAAGAGCTCATGGCAGGGAGAGGTAGGCATCACTGTTACTCTTTTAAAAGGACAGGAAAGAAACAATTAACCTAGAGAGTTTTCATGTTTTAACTCTTGGGAAGAGTAAAATGCTGTCTAAAGTCAGTAAGATTTCAAATCAGTGGCTTCCAAAATTAAAGATTCATGTTATATACCTTTGCCTCTATGGAACAATTTTTATATTTTTAAATCTTTGTTCCGATTTTATATTCTAAGTACTTCATGCACAAAGTATATAACAGCATAGAGTGCTGAAAGACTTAAAGACAAAAATCAAGTTCTCAAACACCTACCAGTTCTCCTAACAAGGTAGTTTCTTCTGGCATTTCCTTAATATTTCTTAATGATATGCATGTGTTGTTATTCATTCATTCATTATCTCAATTAGCTGTCATGTGAACTCCTACTCAGTGCCATACGATGTCGCAGGAAGTATAAATACACATTGATCCAGACAATCAGAAAAACTGCTCGTGAACAGATGACATGTGAATTAGGTAGCCATATGATTACATACAGACATATGTGTAATATCAGACAGTGATTAGTGCTTTGAAGAAAATGAATCCAGAAAGAATACCTGGGGATCAGTGTGAGGTGAGAGTAGAGTGTTGCAGGAGATTGTCAGGGAAGGTTTCTCTTAGGAGACAGCATTTGAGAAGTGCAAGTGCCTGTGGGCCAAGGGTTCCAGGCACAGGGCACAGCTAGTGCAATGGTCCTAAGGCCAGAAAGAGTTCAGCTTTGGTTCATTTTTGGAAAATAGGCTGCAGTGGGTCATCTGCTCAGAGCTGCTTCAGTTTCCAGGTGAGAGAGAATGGTGGGCAGGATGAAGGTGGGGAGCATGGAGGTAAGCCTGAGTAGGGATATATTTTGAAAAAACACTTCCTATTGTATTTGAAATGGGCTCAGACTGAATGAAATATCTCAAACATGAATACTTGATGTGCAGCCTGAGAAAGAGCAAATCCTCATTTTATGATTTGTGGAATCTGAAATAGAAGCAATCCATGCACCTAGTTGGGGCAGCAGGACCCAGAGTCCTTTAGTCAGTGGGACCTGGACAACTCTGTGTTGGCCAACCTGAATCTCACTTCCTGATGGAGAACCAGGCACATAACAGTCCTCAATCAAATATGTCCTTTTGAATGAGGAGACGCAAATTCAGATTTGCTCACACAGCTTCTCTTTAACTACATTTGTGAATCTCCAGGCTGAGTGCTCCTAATAGATCCTTTTTCCCTCTTAGGAAGTCACTAAGGACAATCTCACCTAAGTCATCAAGAGTGTTATTTCTCAGTAGAATAAAATAGCTGAAGACCTCATGTTAGCAAAAGTGCCCAGGGACCAAGGAGGGAGGATGTGGCAGAGGGTGATCAGGGAAGGCTTTATAGGACTTGGAAGATACCTGCAATGTGGGGGAAAGGTCGCTGCAGTTCCATCTATGTAAGGAATGACACTGCCCCTGATGCTGTTTGAGGTTACCTAGTCTGGCTGATATATAGAAAAGGCTCAAGATGTGGGATTTCTGGATTTTTTTTTAAGATGTAGTGAATAAAAGTGGAACGGAAAATGGACTGTAAAGGTCCATCCAGCACTTGGTGGGAGAGAGCTTGCATTGTTAACATATGAAGAATGCTTGGTTCTTCATTTGATCTTCATACCTTCATATGTGGTAAGGCCTGAACAAAACATCTACCCTGACCAAAAACTTCCTCTTTCAGAACCAAAGCCAGAGATCCATCCATGTCCCTCATGCTGTCTGGCCTTTTCAAGTCAGAAATTTCTCAGTCAACATGTGGAACGCAATCACTCCACTCAGAACTTCCCAGGGCCATCTGCAAGAAGACTCTTCCAACCAGAGAATCTCTGCTCAGGGGATCAGAATCAGGAGCAGCAATATTCTGATCCACGCAGCTGTAATGACAAAACGAAAGGTCAAGAGATCAAAGAAAGGTCCAAACTCTTGAATAAAAGGACATGGCCGAAGGAGATTTCAAGGGCCTTTTCTAGCCCACCCAAAGGACAAATGGGGAGCTCTAGAGTGGGAGAAAGAATGATGGAAGAAGAGTACAGAACAGGCCAGAAAGTGAATCCAGAGAACACAGGCAAATTATTTGTGGGAGTAGGAATCTCAAGAATTGCAAAAGTCAAGTATGGAGAGTGTGGGCAAGGTTTCAGTGATAAATCAGATGTTATTATACACCAGAGGACACACACAGGGGAGAAGCCCTACCTCTGCAGGGAGTGTGGGCGGGGCTTTAGCCGGAAGTCAAGCCTCCGCTGTCACCAGAGGACACACACAGGGGAGAAGCCCTACCTCTGCAGGGAGTGTGGGCGGGGCTTTAGAGATAATTCAAGCCTCCGCTATCACCAGAGGACACACACAGGGGAGAAGCCCTACCTCTGCAGGGAGTGTGGGCGGGGCTTTAGCAATAATTCAGGGCTCTGCTATCACCAGAGGACACACACGGGGGAGAAGCCCTACCTCTGCAGGGAGTGTGGGCGGGGCTTTAGCGATAATTCAAGCCTCCACCGTCACCAGAGGACACACACAGGGGAGAAGCCCTACCTCTGCAGGGAGTGTGGGCGGGGCTTTAGCAATAATTCAGGCCTCCGCTATCACCAGAGGACACACACAGGGGAGAAGCCCTACCTCTGCAGGGAGTGTGGCCGGGGCTTTAGCAATAATTCAGGCCTCCGCCATCACCAGAGAACACACACAGGGGAGAAGCCCTACCTCTGCAGGGAGTGTGGGCGGGGCTTTAGCCAGAAGGCAAACCTCCTTCGTCATCAGAGGACACACACAGGGGAGAAGCCCTACCTCTGCAGGGAGTGTGGGCGGGGCTTTAGCAATAATTCAGGCCTCCGCTATCACCAGAGGACACACACAGGGGAGAAGCCCTACCTCTGCAGGGAGTGTGGCCGGGGCTTTAGCAATAATTCAGGCCTCCGCCATCACCAGAGAACACACACAGGGGAGAAGCCCTACCTCTGCAGGGAGTGTGGGCGGGGCTTTAGCCAGAAGGCAAACCTCCTTCGTCATCAGAGGACACACACAGGGGAGAAGCCCTACCTCTGCAGGGAGTGTGGGCGGGGCTTTAGCCAGAAGGCAGACCTCCTCAGTCACCAGAGAACACACACAGGGGAGAAGCCCTAGTCTGCAGGAAGGATGAGTGAGTCATTAGTAATAAAACCTCATCTCCATAGCCACAAGAAGACAAATGTAGTCACCACACACTTGCCCACCCCAGCTCTGAGGTGGCTTCAGCGGAAGTCCAGTGACCCCTTACATTCCCCGAGAGTGTAAAGAGATAGGAAATAACTAATTAAGCAAATCTACCACTTTCATGACTAGAGATGAGGAAGAACGGGGGATAGTTCTGTAAGTGTTCAGGGGACGTCAACATATGTGGTTCTTTCCCACACCGATCCCCTCCATTTTTTGTTTTTTGCCTCCTGTTCTAATAAAGTTTGTCTCCATATAAATCTGAACCCCAAGTGTGTACCTCATTCTTCCCTTATCACTGAAGGCAAGAAGAGTCCAGAAGGTCCACAGAGAACTCATATGTTCAGCTCAAGTCTCCACAGGAATTCAACTCCCAGAAAGACATAAACTTGGAGTCCACCTGTTTAATTATTGGAGAATCGATTCCCAAGTCCAGGAAGAGAAATGTAAGATTTTAGAGAGTCGCGGCAGGAAAGGAAGTTCCTTGGTCTCCTGAGCAGTGTGGCCTCTCCTCTTAATGGACCCCTCCACTCTACTGCCATATTCCCCCTTGGCTCCTCCTGTCTCCTCTCCTGATTTCCTCCAATCTCTGTAGCCCCAGAGGTGAAAGCCAGACAAGAACACGCGCGTGTGTGTATATATGTGTTCACGTGTGCTATGTGTGTTAAGCCTGCATGCATGGGCGTGGGGGTATGTGCCCTTCGTGTATGTATCTGTGAGAGTGTGGGGGGTTTCAAGGGTGTGTTAGAAATAACGCTCAAATTCCTAAGGAAATTGAAGACTCGAACAAAAGATTCTTAGCAAAGCAATTTTACTTCTGTGAAGAGGGGTGCTTCCTTGGCCAGTCGCCATGAGAGCACACCTGAACAAAGGGACACGAAACCCTTTATTTCTGGCACAAGTCCTACCCCTGTACCTTCTTCCATTGGCTGGGGTTGGGTCGTACAATCTAAACTAATCCCGGTTGGCTAAACATTTGATTTTTTTAGATAAGGTGGGAAAGTTAAAAAAAAAAAAAGGAGAGGAGGGGTAAAGGGTGTCTGTAATGATCTAGGAAGTTAGTCCTCTTTCCAAATAAGGAAAGGAATGTGAGTTAGTACTGATAACGCCTAGTACTGTGGCGTGCCTGGGCATCTAACAAAGGCAAAAAGGAAAGGAGAAAAAGGAGAAAGGTGGGGTACTATGAAATAAAGGATAAAAGATTAATCAGGTTATTTGAAGAGAAACCTCATCATATCCCACAGGTGTGTGTGCATGTGTGTGTATCTGCACACGTATGTGCATGTACTTGTGTGTGCCTGTGTGTGTCCACTTGAGGTCACCAATCAGAGGAGGATTGCCCCTGTTTCCTCCAGGGGAATCCTAGATCCTCACTCTCCTTCTACAGAGAAACAAAAATGAAAACAAACACCTTGTTCTTTTTTTTAAAAAAAGATTATGAAAATAAATAATGGGATAGATTTTTTTTTTTTAATTAAGATCCACACTCTCTGTCAAGACCCAGCCAAGCTCGAGGAGGGCAGACAGACCATCCCTGCAGGCCTAGGAAGAAGAATTCCTGTCCTCCTGGAAGGGCTTAGGTATCAAGCCTCCCTCTACCTCCCAGCAGACACACGACTGAAATGTGCTGAAGTTTCCCTCAGAATAAAGTTGAACAGGGGTGGTGCGGAGAAGGAAGTGTCCCAGCTGCATGGGCCATCGGCTTTGCTGCCGAGAACAAGCTCAGCCTTTGATCCTGAATCTGATTCTTGAAGTGAGAGCAGGGCTCTCAGACCAAAATGTACCCAGGGCACGCAGAGTCTAGAGAAGAAATGGAGTGCTTAAGATCGAGTCAGTTCCCCTCTTTGAACAGTCGAAGTCCCTTTTCTCATTCAGGTAAAGCCAGGAGAATCTCAGTTGGGACTTGGCAGTAGAGGCATCTGCTAGATGATACTAGCCATCAGGCATTTAATGAGGGGAAATTTCTATGAAAATAAACAAAAACAAAGGCTAATAGTTGGAAACCCAATTTCTGAGTCCACAGGGCAGCCAGTGGAGAGGATTTCTAGATACCTTTAAACAATTGCCCCCAGGCATAGGTGTGGAGAGCATGATTGAAGCCCCACACTTATGTCGCTCTGGGTCTGATAAAATTTGCACACCTCACATAGCTCAGACTGCTCTGAGCTATTTTTCTTTTCTTTTCTTCTTTTACAATCGAGAACATGTAAAGGATTGTCCTACATATCAACCAGTTCAGAGACATTTCAAGTAAAGCAGCTTCAGATCTATATATAACTGTCATTATAGTTAGTGTTTTCTATTCCACTGCAGTGATCTAAGCCATGACTATGTAGCCTGACCAAATCGAGGGCCGGGCTGCTTGTTCTCATGGCCCAATAACGAGATACAGATGAACTGGGACAGAAGAGAATCTTTATTTTTGTAACCGATTACAGGGAGAAGACACACAGCTAACATTCTGAATGAGGAAAAGCTTAAAAGCCTTTCCTTTGAGAAAAGAAGTAAGATTAGGATGTCTAATATCACAACTGTTATTCAGTGCGTTACTGAAAGTTTTAGACAAAGCAATTAGGCAATATAAATAAATAAATGGCATACATATTGAAAAATAAGAAGTCAAATTATTTCTATTTGCAGATGATATAATCTTATATGCATAGAAAAGTCTAAGACTCTACCAAAAAACAACAACAAAAAAACAAACCTCTTAAAACTTAGAAATAAATTCAGTAAAATTGCAGGATATAATATCAGTATACACAAATCATCAGTACTCCTACATTCCAATAACAAACTACCTGAAAAATAAATCAAAAAAGTGATCTCATTTATAGTAGTTATGAAAAAAATATTTAGGAGTAAATTGAACTGAGGAAGTGAATGAAAATCTCTACAATAAAACTCAAAACCACCAATGAAAAAAATTGAAGAGAACCCCTAAAATAAAAAGGCATATTATGCTTATGAATTGGAAGAGTTACATTGTTAAGATAATCATGCTACACAAAGCAATCTACAAGGTCAGCGCAATCTGTCTTAAAATACCAATGACATTCCTCACTTCAGAGGTAGAGAAAAACAGCCCTAAAATTTATATGGAGTCAAAAAAGACTCAGAATAGACAAAGCAATCCTGAGCAAAAAAGCAAAGCTGGAGACATTTCACTACCTCACTTCAAAATATATACAAAGCTATCTTAACCAAAATAGCATGGTATTGGTATACAAACAGATGCACAGACCAATGAAACAGAGTACCCAGAAATAAACTCAGGTATTTAGAGGCAATTGATTTTTGACAAATTTGCCAAAAGTATGCACTGGGAGAAAGATATTCTTCAATAAATTATGCAGGCAAAACTAAATATCAATATGCAGAAGAATAAACTAACTTCTTACTTCTCAGTGTATACATAAATCAACTCAAAATGAATTAAATACTTAAATTTATGACCTGAAACTATAAAAATACTTCTATAGGGGAAATGCTTCAGGACATCAGTCTAGGCAAATATTTTATGCATAAGACTTTGAAAGTACAAACAATAAAAACACAAATAGACAAATGTGATTATATCAAACTAAAAGCATTCTGCACAGCAAAGAAAGCCGCCAACAGAATGAAGACACAATCTGCGGAATAGGAGAAGATATATGTAGATTAGTCCTCTGACAAGGGATTTCTGTTCAGAATATACAAGGAACTCAAACAACTCAGCATAAAAAAAATTGATTACAAAATGAGCAAAGAATATAAACAGACATTTCTCACAGAAAGACATGCAAATGGCCAATAAACAGATGAAGAAAAAATTCAGCATCACTAATCATCAGGGAAATGCAAATCAAAATCAAAATGAGATTCTGTGTCCCATCCCTGTTAGAATGACTATTAAGAACATGAAAACTAGCAAATGCTGGGAAGGATGTGGAGTAAAAGGGATTGTTACACATTGTTAGCGGACATAGAAATTAATACATTCATTGTAGAAACAACATAGAGGTTTCTCAAAAAAAACTAAAAATTGAACTGCTGAAAGACTCAGGTTCCCACTATTTTGTATTTATTCAAAAGAAAAGAAATCAGCGTATCAAAGATATGCATGCACCCTCCATATTTATTGCAGCACTACTCACAATAGCCAAGATATAAAATAAACCTAAATGCCCATCAACAGATAAATGGATAAAGAAAATGTGATCATATATAATGAAATAGTATTCAGCTATAAAAAATGAAATCTTGTCATTCCCAGCCACATGGATAAGCATGGAGGACACTATGTTAAGTGAAATAAGTCAAAGTACAGCAAGATAAATATCACGTATTTTAACTTATATGTTGGAGCTAAAAAATAACTGAACAAAGAAGTAGGGAGCAGAAAAAATATTACTAGAAGCTAGGAAGGTCTCAGGGAGAAGAAGATAGAGATAGGTTAGTTAATGGATACAACATTATAGCTAGGTAAGAATACTTTCTAGTGCACTATAGTGCTGTAGGGTATATATAGTTAACAATAATTTTCAAAAAGCTGGAAAAAAGGACTTTGAAAGTTCCCAACACAAAGAAATAATAAACATTTGGGATGTATACAATGCATGCATGTATTGAATTATCCTTTCGTATTCCATAAATATGTACAATTATTAAATGTCAACTTAAAAGGGAAGAAGGAAAAGAAATCTATAAACTTGGGACATCTATAGGGTAGATCTCATCTATATCCTTCATCCATAATCTATACCCTTCATCCATAATCAAGTTTTTTATAGAGGAGAACTCCAGAAAACTTCCTTTATTTCTCTCTATATTTTTGGATTACGCTTTTCTCCTTTTGTAAAAAATCATATCTATGATACTTTAAAAGGTGTCCTAAAATAAATTCTTTCTCTATGTCCAATCATAAAAGAAAAGATATGACTTAATAATAGGTATAAGAGGTAGAGACAGTTAATAGAAAACAAAGGAAGATTTCTATTAACCTATTCAACAAATCAATATGTTTAAAATAAACATTCTATCTGTAAAGGGGCAGAATATTTAATGACCATCACTTAAATTCATTGTTTGTGAAATATTACTTAAGGAGCACATTTTCATCAAAAAATTCTCTGAGTGAGCATTGTGCTTCTGCCTTAGATATACAACATGATAATTTCCCTTTTTTTGTAAGAAATTTTATACTACTTTTGTATTATCCAACTGCCTTCTACAGAAAAAAAAGATCAGTGACTAAAATCTATACTTTGTCTAATAGCATTATTAACAACTTAAAATAGTCTGTCAGGTATTAAAATTTTAGAGAGATAAGCTTATTCCTGCAAAAATGGCTGTAATGAAAAAAAAAAAAAAGTAGATGTTGGCATGGATGCAGTGCAAAGGGAACACTTCTAGACTGCTGGTGGGAATATAAAGTAGTACAACCAGACTGCTGGTGGGAATATAAAGTAGTACAACCACTATGGAAAAGAGTGTGGAGACTCCTTAAGGAAGAGACTTTCAGATTTGCTTAATTAAAACCCCTCATTTTAATAGTGAGCAAAAAGAAGTGAAGCAAGACTAAATTATTTTCCTTAGCTTCTCATTCACAGAGTTGATATGTACATAGATCTAATTCCCACTCCAATTTATCCTTTCCTTGTTCACTGTCATTAATTTGTCCTAAATTTTGTAGTGGTTTACAGATGTCAAAGACTGTCTCTGATGTGGGTCCAAAGAGCAAACTAATCACTGTCTTACGGTGCTTTATATAAGCATATATAAATAAAGCATATATACGGTGCTTTATATAAGAATATATACATTCATAACTTCTTACAGTGATAATTTCTATGAGAAAAAAATTAATGTACTAGTGTGAAAAAGCTGAATGAGAGACCTAAGCTGAGGGATGTACTTTATAATGGGAGTCAGGAGTTGAGGCCAAGCGACAAGAAACAGCCACCGTTGTGAAGATCTGGGAAAAGAATGTTCGATGGAGATATAAGAGGTTAAGGGTTAGAATGTGAATGTAAGCAGAGTACATCTAACAAACATGTGGTGTAGACTAATGAGGAGTCTGAGCCCAGAGACCCCTGTACACTTCAATACAGAGCCTCGACTTTATTGACAGAATCCCTTTGGATCTTGTCTGGAGAATGGACTGATGGGTAGCAAAAATGAAAACAAGAAGAACAATTAAAAGGCTATTATTCTTTCCTTAATCAGACAATAAATTACTTTTTAGAAATGTAAACTCTTGTAAAAATTAAGGAACAAAGAATAAGCAAACATAATATTCTGTCAAAAATTATTGATTTTCTTCTTAAATCATGTATTTACTAAGTACTACATTTTGAATATCTCTGAACAGGTTGTGACAAGTAAACAAAATGAAGGACTTATTATAATTTACAAATCTGGGGAAAAGCAATATCGTTTAGTGAAGAGGACATGTATCTTAGAACATATTTAAATCTATTTACAAGAAAGCATAATGAATTTAAATGTTATAAGTCAGAATTCATTTTTAAATTTTAAGCTGTATTTCAAGTATACATATAATTTGTGATTATTACTTATTTTGTAAGCTTACCGTTTATTTTTAGAATACTAAACATGTAGTGTTGTATTACATAAAAAAGAGTGTTACTCAATAGGACTTTGTGAAAGTCAGTGTGAGTTTCTATGCTAGCTAAACTCTATATATTATTTGTTTCTATCATGGATTGCTGTCCTTAAAAGTTGTGTATTTTTTTTTAATCGTGACTAGTATGCCCTGCCTTAATGTAATTATTAATATTGCTCTTAGTTTTAAATTTGGCAGGTTATAGGGTACATAATATAAATTATAAAATTTCAAAACTTCAAATAATGACCAAAGCAGAGAAAGCTTTTATTTCAAAAAATGATGCTATTCTAGAACACTTGTTACTCAGGTGTAATTTTGAATTACTGTTTAATTCTATTACAATAATAAATACAATTTATCTATGATAATTCATGAATGGAACTAGTTAATCTTGAATTCCTTATTTCTACTAATAATACTTGATACACAAAAAGTTCGGGTACTCTAAAATTGCTCATCATTTGTAGGAGTAGAAACCCAGAGTTCAAAATTTTAGGTATTTTGTTTATTTGAAAGTTCAAAAGGATGTCCAAGTAATAGCCTCTTAAATTTTCCCAAGCCACATCAGAAATTTAGCCCTTAATTAGTTTCTATTCAGCTACTTTGCAAATAGCTGTTTCAAAATGAAAGTTGTTAATTTCTTCTAACACAACTCCAACCAAATTATGTGCTGTATAAGAGAAATATCACAAAATACCTAGCTTAATGAAGATACTCACATTCTAAATGTGACCAATTTAATCAATTTTATCTTGTTTAAATCATATGAAAGTATATGCAGGAGAGAGATAGATAACTACAGTTATCTAACTCTAGTTAGATAATAATAATATAATCAAATAGTCAAGAATTCTGAATGTATTAATTTTACCATTATGTAAATACATTATCTAGTTGTCACAATCACATCAAAAGATTGAATTTTTATTCTTTGAATGCAAGATAAAGACTATAATGTGTTGCATTTTTTTTCTGCCCCTCTTCTACTTGTGATGTTTTATTTATATAAATGAGGTTTTGGGTAAATATTGTCAATGTCAAATTATTGCTTTCTAATATTCATTAGAGAGATTTTCAAAGTTTAACTGAAATTTTCATTCAGTTTTCTAATCATGAATAAACATTTGGACTTAACTTTTAATATAACTTGCTTAAATAATTGCATCATTTTAAACAAAATTTGCTTTTTTCCACTTATTTGTTTGGGCTTGAAATTTATATCATCTGATGTTTATACTTTGAGTGACACAAATTAGCTGCAATTGCTAAATGCTTATTATATGCCAAGGATTATACTAAATATCTCATATGCATAATCTCATTTGTTTCATGGGACAACTCAATGGAATAAATGTTATTAACTCCATGTTCCAGAAAAGAAAACTGTTGTATATTTAGATTAAATATATGAATTATTAAATCTGAATTGAAATCTGAAATTACTTGGTATTGGAGTCCAGGCTCTGAGTTCTGCAATGTATGCCATGTTCTAGGTCGTGCTCTGTTTCTCCTGTTGTGTATTTGCTTTTTAATTTCTTTTTGTTCTTGCTCTTTTTCATCCCACCCTCCCACAAACCCATGATATAAACATCTTTGAAAAGGTGTGAAATTGCAGATGAAAGGGAACCAGATATTACTGAACTCCTACCAGCAGAAAGAATGAGTTGTCCAACAATTTTGTTGGTATGGATTTTTTATGAGCCAGGCTGTAGAAGGAATGAAGCCCAGCTTTCAATTACAGAGAATAGATCCTTAGTTTAATGAGATCAAGCATTTTTAGTAGCATTGCTCTTGCTTTTCTTTTCTGAAGATTCAGCCTAATAGGAATTTATAATTTATAGCAATATCTATCAATTTCTGGAAACCCTTAGTGTTTCATGACTTAGTATTTCATATTTTTGTTAAGTTCAATAATTTTTTGTATCCCCAGAAATATTTTAATACGCTGTGGCTGAATGTGGTCTGATATGCAAATATCAGTATAAACCAAAAGTTTTCATTTTTGTTTGCAAATATCTCTACAAGTGAAAGGCAGACATTTGCCTTAAAATACAAATAATATCTAAGTTTTATTTTCATATATTTTATACATTTGCTTTCTTTTTCTTGTGACAAGAATGAATTCAAATTAATTATGAGATTTTTAAAATTTTCAGCCTCATCACTCATAGCCTCTTAGTTTTGAAAGATAGTAACCATAAAATAGTGTATTAGAAGTAATTTACTCTTTTTATTTTACTATTTTTAAATTGAAAATAACATTACTAACATATTTAGTAACTTATTTAATCTGCACCTAGGGCTTCTTTCTCTGTCTTCTGCTCCATGGACAAATTCTAAAACATTAATATATTTCAGTCAATTAAAAAATTTTCCATTCATCCCCTTCCAAATATAGAATACTACTGCACTGGATTCCTCATTATTGGTTGTTATGGGTTGAATTTTGTAACCCAAGAAAGATATACTGAAGTTCTAACCCAAAGTATCTCAGCATGTAATCTTACTAGGAAATAGGGTCTCTACAGAAGAAAAATGTCTTTAATTTCTAGTTATCCATCTGTTTCTTTATTTCTATTATACAATGTGTTATAGAGACAAGATGATAGCTGCTATGAATCCAATCTCTTCAGACTGTAGTAGCCCACAGCTCATTCTCTTTGTACATCTTTCTGTCTTACTAAATTTTATGAAAACGTATTACCTGTGCTTAATGTACCTAAAGAAAAAATTCAGTTCTTTTGTGGATATTGAAGTTTAAAACATATTGTGATAATTGCCTTATATAAATAGGTCATCCCTAACCTCTGCAAACAACGAATCAGCACCCTATATTCAGCAACATCCAGCATCAACCATTACACTCTGAAAAATCTCTTTTAAGACAATTATGCATATAACCATTAAAATCAGTGTTCTGATTATCTGCTCAAAATCACAATAAAAATCAAACACAGAAGTTCCAGTTCTTTCATTAAAAAATTCTAAAATAGAAAAGTGAATTTTTAGAAAAAATATTTTTATGGAAAATAAAACATGGCACATATAATTACGCAGGGGACAAATGCTCTGTTTTCGTGATGAGCTCAGAGGAATGAAACTGCAAATTCAAAATTCTTTCTTCATTTTCATTTAGCATATAGACTCCAAAATAATAGTAAAATGCATGCCTTTACATTTCCTGTGATTTTAAACACATAGGCATCTATTTGTTAGATGTGTTTTGCGAATTCTGGTTCTCCAAATAAAAACAAATGTTACATTAAAAACAATTGTTCCTTCTAAACTTTGGAGTGGAGACTGACTACAATTCCAGGAAGCTGTTTTGTTTATCTATGAAATAAATAATTTGAAATTAAATATTCATATTTAGCAGTGATGAAAATGAATTTTACAAACTACCCAGTCAAGTACTAATAAAAGATACTCGAATTTCTGCATTCTGTTTTACTTGAATATTTATTTGCATATGACTATTTTACTATCTTAATGAAAAGCTGTTTCATATTAAGTGTATGTCATTCTTATTCATGTATCATTTAAATAGCAGCAATGTTGGAATTTAAATATTTTCCAATGTGAGATATTTGTTGAGGTTTTAGTCAAAATTAGAGATGGATATAATTGTTTTGAGTAATACTATAGATTTATATACAATTAAAGTAGAAATATTATAGTATTACAACATATAATTATTATTTTTGAATAGAGATAAACTCAGTGGTTACTATTTTATATTTATATTATGTTGATTTTTTCAATTAAATTTTCTTCTAATATACATTGTTTTATATCAGTGTAGCAATTTCTCATTTAGTCTATATTGTTTAAAAATATACATATATTTAAAATACGTATATATAATCACAGCAGAAAACAGTACTCATTTAAACTTTTATTTTAAGTTCAAGGGTATGTGTGCTTTTTGTTATAAAGGTAAACTCGTGTCATGGGGGTTTGTTGCACAGATGATTCCGTCACCCAGGTATTAAGCCCAGTACCCAATAATTATCATTTCTGCTCCTCTGCTTCCTCCCACTCTTCCCCATTCAAGTCGACCCGAGTGTCTCTAATTTTCTTCTTTGTGTTTGTAGGTTCTCATCATTTAGCTCCCAGTTAAAAGTGAGGACACGTGGTATTTGGTTTTCTGTTCCTGTGTTAGTTTGCTAAGGATAATGACCTCCAGCATCATTTACGTCCCTGAAGATTTTAATGAAAGTTCAGATTTACAAAAATAAAAAAGAAGAACATACAGAATTACTAAATCTTAGGTTCTTGAATGAGTATCTAAAACACAGATTATATAAAAATAAAGTCAACAGAAAATTTTTCCCCACTTCACCATGAAAAAATTATCTTATACTTGCCACCACTCCCCACAGCATCTTCCTGTCTCTTCTGTTTGTGCCAGTAAGATGACCCCAGAAAATCTTGATAGGTTACACCATCTTGTCCCCAGGAGGACACCTAGAATCTTGAAGCCAGATGTCCTTCCACAACAGGGCTTAACATTCTATTGTTGTTTCTATCTAATTTAAAATAGCAAACCTATGTGTTATAGCTGCTGCAAGTAAGAAAAAAATATTGAAATGTATGTTACTGAACATTAATATTTTTAAAAATAGTTTAACATATTCATTTTGTTAGATGGATTTGTGTTTGTCTCTTGTGATTTTGGATTTTCCCTCCAAAAAGCTTTGTTCTTCTGCATGTAGTTGTTTATGAATTTGACAAGGCTACTGGGAGTAAGAGTGTAAATTTCAGGTTATCTGTAAGTTACTTAAGAAAGCAGAGAACCCCACCACATGTATATCCTGAGGAAGTGTGAAATATTCAGGAATTTACAGAGACATTAAGCATGCAATCACAAAATAAAGTCAATAATTTTGAAGTCTGATTAGTTTATAATGGTTCTTCAGCAAAGAAACTGTTTCATTCGTTATTTCATTGGTTATTTCACATTTAGGATCAATATGGAACAACTATTAAATGAACCAAATTAAATATGTCAAAAGTGTACTAGAAAATGCTGAAACACTTAATTAAGATAATACCACTAAAAAGCATGCATGTGTCATGACACACTTGGCTTATAACTCCAAGGATGACTCCCAATGAAGAATGCATAAAATTGAATGAGAAACTACACTAGAAAGCACAAAAATCATGAAAGAAAAAATTTCATCTCAAGCCCCATTCACACCACAGAACAAAAACCTTCAGTTAAAGGAAGAATAACTATGGAAAAGAAGGGAATAAAGAATATTACAAAGGCGAAGAAAACAGAAAAAGCTGTAGACTAAAACTGTTAAATATCTTCATGCCATTTTCTTTTTTCAGGAGCAATTTGAGTAAATTGGCTAGAAATGCTAATGTATTATTAAGAAAAGGAGACTGATATCAACAGTTGAGGTTGCCAGTAGGTAAATGTAAGACGTAACAGAAAATTCCAGGGTTAGGTGACCCAGATAGTGTGAAACACATAATTATAGGTCAGTGGTTCTAGAAACTTCCTGATCTCTCCTTCAGTTATCTCCAAATCATCTGTGTTTCTGCCTCATTCTGCACTTCATTTCCTTCACTTTCTTATTCCCTCCTCTTTCCTTACCTCTTTAAGCTTAAGTTATCCTAGTTCATTGTTTCAAACATTATCTTGCTAGCATTCTCAACTCTTTTTTTAACATTGGATATTCCTGGCCAAACCCTTCCATATATTATTTTTTTGCTATTGCTTGCAAGTTGTTAAGAGTTGCTGGAGAAGATCAGTTCAATGTAATAACAAAAGCAGATAAATTACACTATTGATCGATTCATGGTCTTTAATGACTTTCAGATTTGCATTACTAAAAATAGTAAATTCTCTCTTCCTGCTTTTCCACATAGTTATTTCAGCTGTTATTTATTTTTCAAATTTATTTATTTTTTTCTCCCTTCAGTGTTACAGATGACCTCTACCGCTACTTTACAAAGAAACTAAAATCTACCAAATAAAACCTCCCATGATTATTTGCCACCTCGGCTATAGCTATCTTCATTTATACTTTGTTCACATCTTTCCTTCTTCCTTTTGTTTTCAGGGAGCAAAGCATTTTTCTTCCTTTTCTGTAAGACTAGTTATTTTATTTCTCTAAATTTCATCCTAATCTTTATCCTCATACACTAATCTTTATTCATATGTATAAATTATCACTTCACTTTTGTAATATCTAATTTTCTCACTTTAATAAATCCTTTCAATCAACATCTACTTTTCTGTAAATCTGTCTGTGTTTCACAGTCATCATCACTTATAGCTCCATTTCTGAGTTCTCATTTGGCTTTTTATGGCCTGCATAATCAGATTACTTCTGATATGAGATTATTACTGACATCTCTATTTTGATAACTTACTGTGACACTAACATCAACAAATATGTAGGAACCATATTTAGGTATCCCTTCTCCCCAACCCTGACTTCCAAAATTGACTTCCAAAATCCCAGACATTTTGTTCTGTTCTTTGACTTTCACTTCCTTTCCAGATGTCTTAGGTCAGTCTCCTAATGTGATCTCCCTGAAGCCGGTCTTGTCTAGTTTAATTTCGTCTCCAATGTTAGCTAGGTATGTTTCTTTCTTTAAAAAAAAATCATTTTATTTTTCAGATAAAAACATTTCAGTGAGTTCTAGTTATGGTCAGTAAAAAATCCAGTCTTTTTCTTGCCCAGCTCATTTCATCCTTCTGCTCCACTTTTTGCAAGTCTCTCTTAAACATCCTTGCCTTGTAAAATACGCCAATCATTCTCTCACTTCTCAACCTTTTCAAAGACTATTTATTTAATGCATCTTTCAATCTTATCCAAACTGTGTTTGTAGTTTCATGATCTACTTATCACTTCCTTTCTTTAGCATTCTCTGACGACTTCAAGAATCATTACATGCCCCCAAGAACTCTCATGGTAACCTGTACTTTTGTGTCATTGAGTTCCTTAAATACTTTATTCTTTATATACTTCCATGTTCATTTTCTAACAGCTGATGCTTTCGTTGAAACCATTACAGTTCTATAAGCATGATGAGGAAATTAAGTGCCATTTCTGCTGTCTAATTTCTGTTCCCACTGTTTTGAAATGTATTTTCTCAAGCATTCTGACTGCAACACCTGCTGCTCATCTAGTAAATACTTATACATCAAGGCAATTTTAAACTGATTAAGATCTTTCTCTCCAATGAATAAGTTAGGCTATTTTAAAAGAATAACAGTGATAAATATAAACAAAATGCATCCTCCTCAGTGAATCCTTTAAGTGATACGCTGTTGTGCTATTGCGTCATTCAGCTTGAAGGTGACAAGAGACTTGCTGTCAGCTCACACCTACTGAGGAAAAATGGCTTTCTTCTCTTTCCTTAAAAAGCAGTCTCTGACAAGTAAATAAGGCAAATGATTTTTCATTAAAATGTGTATAATGATGACTCTGCAGCGGTCATCTCAGCACATAAACGGGTTTACTATTTTATTTTTTAGAACCATAAAGCACCTTTATACCATTGTTTGCTTACTTCACCCATATTCTCTCTCTCTTTTTTTTTTTTTTTTTTTTTTTGAGACAGTCTTGCTCTCTTGTCCAGGCTGGAGTGCAGGGGCACGATCTTGTCTCACTGCAACCTCCGTCTCTGGGGTGCAAGAAATTCTCCTGCCTCAGCCTCCTGAGTAGCTAGCACTGCAGGCGACTGCCACCACACCTGGCTAATTTTTTTTTTTTTTTAGATAAAGTCTCGCTCTGTCACCCAGGCTGGAGTGCAATGGCGCGATCTTGGCTCATTGGAAGCTCCTCCTCCCAGGTTCAAGCAATTCTCCTGCCTCAGCCTCCTGAGTAGTTGGGATTATAGGGGTCCACCACCACCCCAGCTAATTTTGTATTTTTAGTAGAGACAGGATTTCTCCATGTTGGTCAGGCTGGTCTAGACTCGCTGACCTCAGGTGATCTGCCCACCTCAGCCTCCCTATGTGCTGGGATTACAGGCCTGAGCCAGCACACCCAGCCCCAATTTTTATATTTTTTTTCAGTAGAGATGGAGTTTCACCATGTTGGCCAGGCTGGTCTCGAACTCCTGACCTCAGATGATCTGCCTACCTCGGCCTTCAAAGTACTGGGATTACAGGCATGAGCCACTGTGCCAGGGCCCATATTCTCTTTTATCCCTGATAACAAAAGTGTTTTGTGTTATCAAATATCCATATTAATCCATCCTATATCCTGATATGTTCTCTTTTAAGTTGATAAAATATATCTCCCCAAAATGGTATTTTCTGATGTATAGTGATAAATACCAAGTTTAAAAATTGTTTAGCCACCACAGTGAAGTGGAAAATTCTCATTCATCACTTATATTACCTCCTTCCCTTATTACAAAATGATTTTTAGAAATTCACAGGCAAAATGGAATGCATTTCAGCCATTCCAATTTCAGCAAAATGTGTTTAAGCTATATTTCTTTCAAATTTGTACTGATCAGTGAGTGGTTAATTGCAGTATGAAATTTCATTATAAATTGCAACTGTCAAAATCACAGATGCAATTTATTTATTTTTATTATCATTATAAAAATAATTTCAACTTTCATTTTAGATTTGGGGGTACATGAGCAAGTTTGTTATATAAGTTCATTATGTAATGTTAAGGTTTAGGGAACAAAAGCTGTGAGTTTGTCATAGATTCCTCTTTTGAGTTTGAGGTATGTTCCTTTGCTGCCTAGTTTCTTGAGGGTTTTTGACATAAAGGGATGATGAATTTTACTGAAAGCTTTTTCTGCATCTATTCAGATCACCATATGTTTTTTGTTTCTAATTCTGTTATGTGGTGAATCACATTTACTAATTTGTGTATGTGGAATCAACCTTGTATTACAAGGATCACTTAATCATAGTAAATTGATTTTTGATGTGCTACTGGATTCTGTTTGTTAGTATTTTGTTGAAGATGTGTGTGTCTGTGTTCATCAGAGATATTGGCCTGTGGATTCTTTTTTTTTTTTTTTTTTTTTGTCGTATCTTTGACAGATTTTCTATTGGGATGATGCTGGGTTTGTTGAATGAGTAAAGGAGAAATTCTTCCTACTCAATTTTTTGAATAGTTTCAATAATATTGGTACCAGCTATTCTTTGTATGTCTGGTAGTACTTGGTTGTGAATGCATCTGGTCCAGTGCTCTTAATGATTGGTAAGTTTTTATTACTAACTCAATTTTGCAACTCAGTAATGGTCTGTGCAGGGTTTTGATGTCTACTTTGCTCAGTATTGGGAGGTGGTGTGTCTCTAGGAATTTATCCATTTCCTTTAGATTTTCAAGTTTGTGTACATAGAGGAGTTCATAACAATATGTTATTATCTTTTGTATTTCTGGGGGATTAATGATCATGTCACCTCTGTCATTTGTGATTATGCTTATTTGGGTCTTCTCTCATTTTTTTTCTTTGTTAATCTAGTTAGTGGTATATTGATCTTGTTTATTCTTTCACAAAACCAACTTTTGGCTTTATTAATCCTTTATATAGATTTTTGGATCTCAATTTCATTAAGTTCTGCTATAATTTCAGTTAGTTTTTTTCTTCTTCTAGCTTTGAGTTTAGTTTGTTCTTATTTTTCTAGTTTCTATAGGTGTGATGATAAGTTGTTAATTTGAGATGTTTCTATCTTTTTTTATTTGTATATATTTTTTGAGACGAAGTTTTGCTCAGGCTGGAGTTGCCCAGGCTGGAGTTCAATGGTACGATCTCAGCTCACCACAACCTCCACCCCACAGGTTCAAACAATTCTCTTGCCTCAGCTTCCGGAGTAGCTAGGATTACAGGCATGCACCACCACGCCTGGCTAATTTTGTATTTTTAGTAGAGATGGGGTTTCTCCATGTTGGTCAGGCTGATCTTGAACTCCAGACCTCAGGTGATCCACCCACCTCGGCCTCCCAAAGTGCTGGGATTACACGCATGAGCCACCGCCCCTGGCCAATGCTTCTATCTTCTCGATGTAGGCATTTAGTGCCATAAACTTTCCTCTTAACACTGATTTTGTCGCATTTCACATTTTTGGGTATGTTTTTTCTGTTTTCACTTATTTCAAATTATTGTTTGATTTCTGCCTTGATCTTTATCTAAAAGTAATTCAGGAACTAGTTAATTTCCATATAATTGTACAGTTTTGAGATATTTTCTTTGTATTGATTTCTACTTTTATTCATCTGTGAGATTATGCTTGGTATGATTTCAATTGCCTTGAATTTATTGAGATTTGCTTTATGACTGAGGATGTCATCAGTTTTAGAGTGTATTCCATGTATACATGAGAGGAGTATATATTTTTTGGTTGTGGGAGGAGTCTTCTATAGATATATATTTGGTCTAATTGGTAGAGTGTCTAATTGAAGTCCAGAGTTTCTTTGTTAATTTGCTGCCTTGATGATCTAGCTGATGCTGTCAGTGGAGTGTTGAAGTCCCCTACTATTATTGTGTGGTTGTTTAAGTATTTTCATAGCTCTAGAAGTACTGGTTTGATAAATCTGGTTGTTCTCATGTTAGGTGCATATATTTTCAGGATAGTTAAATCTTCTTGTTGATTTAGGCCCTTTACCATTATATAATGCCCTTCTTTGTCCTATTTTACCATTGCAGCTTTAAATTCTGTTTTATCTGATATAAAAATAGGGACTCCTGCTCTCTTTTATATTCTGTTTTTGTGTTAGATCTTTCTCTAACCTTTACTTTGAGTCTCTGGGTGCCATTACACTTGAGATGTATCTCTTGAAGACAGCAGATGAATGGATCTTGTTTTTTTTTTTTTAATCCAACTTGCCACTCTGTGCCTTTTAAGTGAACGCTTTTAGACCCTTTATGTTCAAGGTTAATACTGATATGTGAGGTTTTGATTCTATGATGAAGCCGTCAGCTGGTTGTTTTGTAGTTTCTGTTGTATAGTTGCTTGAGAGGGTCAATGGATTATTCACTTCAGTGTGTTTTTATAGTGGCAGGTATTGATTCTCTCTCTCTCTTTTTTTTTTCTTCTTCATGTTTAGAACTCACTTAAAGATCTCTTGTAAGGTTGGGGTAATGGTAACAAATTCTCTTAGCAATTTATTGTCTATAAAAGATTTGCATTTCTCCTTCACTTTAGAAGCTTTTTGTTTGACGAGACAAAAGAATTGTTTGGAATTTCTTTTCTTTCAGATTGCCAAATACTGGCCCCCTTTTATTCTGGCTTGTCTGGCTTTTGCTGAGAAAACCACTGTTGCCCTGATGGGGTTCCACCTAATGTAATTGATCTTTTTCTCTAGCGTTCTTAAATTCTTTTTTAATTGGCCTTGTGCAGTGTGAATAGTGTATGCTTTGGTGGTATCTATTTTCTACAGTTTCTCACAGGCGTTCTCTGGATATCTTTAATCTTGATGTCTACCTCTCTAGCAAAATTACAATTTTTTTTTTGTTTTTCAGATTGTTTATGTTGCCTTTTTCTCTCTCATGAATGCTAATAATTTGTAGGTTTGGTTGCTTTACATAATCCCATATTTCTCAAAGACTTTGCTCATGTATTTTAAATTACTATTTTTTAAAATTTTTGCCTCAGTGGGTTAGTTAAAAAAAAACAGTCTTCAATATTTAACAGATAGATTTTAAAAGAGCAAATATTCTCTCTGAAAGTTTACGTGGCATCTTTTTTGTTGTAAGGTAAGAAAAACTATGATATTAGATTTATACTTCAAAACTGCAGGTCTTCTTCTATAATACATACACTCTTAAAACAGTTACCATTATTATCACCAAAGCAATTATCATTACTAAAAAGTTACAACAAAGATGAAGTTATACTGGAATAAAATGTGTTCCTTCTCAGATGTAACAAGAGAATGACTAGTCATTGACAACAAAGTGAGGTTTCTATGATAAAACAAAGGGGCTTTTGGACAGTGTGAAAATTGATTACATGTGTTGAACTAAGAACAACTGAAGAAACAGTAGCAAATTCCCTGGTACAAGTCACTGTAAGATGAAACTCAGAAAACGCAAACATAACTTGCTTCATGGAGAAGGAAAAGGTATGCAGAATATGGCTGCTGCCTAATGGAATACACACACACACACACACACACACACACACGCAAACACAGTGTCCCATTGAGAACATGCTCTTCAATTTATTATAAAAGGTTTTTATTAAATTTTTTTAAATTAAAAATAATGTTTTTAATGTGAATATTTCTATACATTTTCTCAAATTGTTAAAAAAGAAAACTATAAAGACTAAATTTATAAACCAGGGAGGTAGACACATACTATTAACTGAGAATGTTCCAAATAAGAATTTATATTATGAATATATATATATATTTATGCAATCTTTTTGATGTTTCCCTCCAGCTAAGCTTTCTTTACTTACCATCAAAAGTAGCATTATCAATGAGATTTTCACAGTCCATGTCTACAATTTTATCCATCTCCATACTATTTCTCAATAAAACTGTAGCAATTTCTACTCATAGCAGTGCACTGAACCTGATTTTAATAAACTCAATGATTCTTTGTTGCTCATGCAGTGGATTTCTCATTCAGTGTAGAAGCTCAAAACGTTTGGAATTATTGACTTTTTATTGTCTTCACTCTTATTGCATGTAGAATTATTCCTATGACACTTGCCCTTTGGTTTTTAGGATTATTCTCTCTCTATATATGAATAACTTATGTCCTTATTTGGTTATAAGCAAATTTATTGACTATGCGGTACTGTTCTATTTTTGATGTGTAAACTTTCACATGTTGGCCACAAAATGTTTGATGAATGAGAAAATTAATGTTCAGCTGTCATAAATACTCATTTATCTCTCTTTAGATATATAAATATAGATATGCCTAAAGATGTGAATACCATACATCCCCAGTTAAAGAAGAGTGCTTTGTTTCACATTATTCATTCTCTAAAGGATTTAATCTGATATATACTTTACCTAAAGTAGAATGAGTTGAGGATGTCTCTACTTTTTATCTGTATATGTACTTATGTGCCTATTTTCACCAGGCCATGTTCTAGAGACTAACATGCAGCCGCGCACAACTTACTCCCGGCGCTCATTCTGTTGGAGCTCAGAAAACAATACCACAAAATAAAGGCTTCAGAAACAGCCTCAGAAGCAAAAGTTTATCTCTGACACTCTCATGCCCTCCTGACTCTCACCCTTATTCTCCCTAGAGCCAAGCCATAGAATCTGGAAGCCCTCTTCCTCATGGTTGATCATAGAAACCAGAACCCTTTTTACCCACATTCAGCCATAAAACCTAATAATGTTACTATTTCTCCTTCTGTTCTGTGTAAAAATTGGCCGTAAAGAAATTATCTGACCTACTTCGTTTGATTGTAGATCATAAGACCCTCATTTCAGAAAGGGTCCTGCCCCATAACCAGAAAGAAAGAAGCCTGCACTGAAAAATCTGGACAGACAGGCCTTTTGGGGCTTCCTCATTCAGTCTAATAGATTAAGAAAACATAACCCTTATGTCCAATTACAGTTCTACATGGCCATCCATTCTCCATTGAACCTAAGCATTCAAATGGACAATTTCTCTTGTATCTTTGGGTCTTCATTCCAAACGCATCCATGTCATGTAAGACTGACCAAATAAATTGATATGCCTTTTCTCAGTTGATTTTTTTTTTCAGTTCACTTTTTTAGTAAACCTTCAGAGGGTGAAGAGGAAATTTTTCCTTTACCGCTATAGTTCTATTATAGAGATAAATGATTTTCACTAAAATAAATCTTGAATTTTTTTCATTGACTACATAAGCTAACATTTTAAAAGGATTATGAGGTCAAGAGTGACTAGTGCTATTTAAATTACATTGTCAAGGAAGTCATGTTGGAGGGAAACTCTTTGTGTTAAAGTTTATTGATGTTTCAGTTTAATCTAAGGTACGCTGTAATAACAATAACCCCAATCTGCAATGGCTTACAACAATACTTAACTTATCCTTCACGTGAAATGTGGAATGGACTTTTAGTGGAAGCACAATAAAAGTCTAAGTAAACGTTTTTTAAAAAAGATATTTTCCAGTTGATTCTGTAATTATATGGAGATGCAGAGGATTTACAACTGTTAAAACAAATGTGAAAAAGAACAATAGTAAATGGCTCACATTAGCTAATTTCAGAAAAAATTTACGAAGCTATGATAAGATGTAGTATTGCAATACTTATAGACAAAAAGATCAGTGAAGCAGAAGAAAAATACAGAAAACTGAACACACAAGTTTGGATATAGAAGGAAATAAATTAGTCTTAAAAAATAGGGTGCTAAGACAATTCTATGACAAATAAAAGTTTCTTAAATGAGACGGGAAAATACATAAAAATAAAAATCACAACCCTTGCCTCTTAGTAAAAAAAGTAAGATATTAATACCAGACAGACTTTTGATCTAAAAATAAAAGGCAAAATAGAAATCTTTAAAAGAAATCATAAAAAATATGCTTATGCCAAAAGAAAGATCTGCTTATTTCACTGTATGTAATTTTTAGCTCTATAGATATTGATTAGAAAAATTTGCCAAATCATCAACAATGATTTAATATAAAAATATTATATCATTGTTGACTCAAACACAGTACTTAGGAAGCATAAAAATAAAAATAAGACACCACATATACAGATAACAACTAAACCCTATATAAATGCATAGCATAGTAGTGGAACAGTAACACCAAAACACTATGATGAGGGTTCAAATAAAGGCACAGCACAAATACTATTGAATTATAGAAAAAAGAGTCCTGAACTTTTGAAGGATGGGGAGAGGAAAATAAATGCTTTATAGCATAAGGTGTTCCTTAAGCCGGCAAATCTTTTAACACTAACAATATGTTTGATTATGATTTTTTATGTTGTTACCATTTAAAAAGGCATTTACTGGATATAAAAAGATAGCAAGATATTTGATTCAGTTTGTCACATTTTTCTTTATAAAAAGTAACATTTGACATAGAAACTTTTGAATTAAAATGCATTGCAGACTCATAATGTCATTTTAACATGTATTACTATACTTTGAATCCATTTATGGCTGAATCCTGAAATATATATTTGAACAGCTGTTAGTTGAAATAAAAGTACTCATTTTTTTACTAGACTAATTTTATGTAATGCTTAAAACTCTTTTAGCATTTTTATTTAACTAGGAGAATGGCAAAATGCCTAAAAACCTATAAGTTATGTGGCTGTACCTTGTATATATGTTTTTCTTCAAGTTCAACATTTTTAGTAAGAATCGCTTTTACAAAGTCTCAAAGTAAAATTAGAAATGCTTTAAAAATTACAAAAAAAAAAAAAAAAAAAAAAAAAAAAAGAAACACTGCAGGCCTGAAATGGTCACTTTGCCATTTAACTGACAAGGCACGCAGAGGAACTCACCTATCACTTGACATTTTGCTTTTTATAATTGATCATCATTTACATATATTCTCTTTCATAATTGTGTTTTAATTCCTTAAGTGAAGGTTCAGTCAATGTTCTTTAACTCTTCTTATTGTCTTTCACCAAATACTATTTTAATCATGATGGTATTTAAAAACCCAGGTAAAATGACATATCATAACTTAGAATAAATTTTAAATTAATTATTCAACTATCATATATATTCACCCATCATATAGGGCACAAAATTTTCTACTTTAAAACATGTCACTTCTTGAATTTTTTCTGTTCAGAATGTTCAAACATGACAATGTATTATATCTATTGTAACTAACGATGTTAATTTCTCCTTAAAATTGTAATTATTTTAGATGATAATTCTCCTATAGGAACATCAACTAATTGATAATCCCTCAAAAAATTTTGTTTCAATGACTTTATGTAGTTTCATTGATTAAAAAAAAAGTAGTAGACATTTATTTTTAGTTAAAAAATATTTTAAAATATATTTTAAGCCAGGCGCGGTGGCTCACGCCTGTAATCCCAGCACTTTGGGAGGCCGAGGCAGGCGGATCACAAGGTCAGGAGATCGAGACCACGGTGAAACCCCGTCTCTACTAAAAATACAAAAAATTAGCCGGGTGCGGTTGTGGGCGCCTGTAGTCCCAGCTACTCGGGAGGCTGAGGCAGGAGAATGGCGTGAACCCGGGAGGCGGAGCTTGCAGTGAGCCGAGATCACGCCACTGCACTCCAGCCTGGGCGACAGAGCGAGACTCCGTCTCAAAAAAAAAAAAAAAAAAAAAAAAAAAAAATATATATATATATATATATATATATATATATATATATTTTAAAACATTCTTTTCCCTTCCACATTTATTTCAGGTTCAGAAGGTACATGTGCACATTTGTTGCATGGGTAAATTGTGTGTTGTTGGGGTTTGGTGTACCAATTATTTTGTCCATGTAGTGAGCATAGTATCCAACAGGTAGTTTTTAAATCTTTACTCTCCTCCTACCTTCCACCTTCGAGTAGGCTCCAGTGTCGGTTTGTTCCCTTCTTTGCGTCCATGTGCGCTAAATGTTTAGCTCCCACTTAGAAGTAAGTACATGCAGTATTTGGGTTTCTGTTCCTAGGTTAATTCACTAAGGTAATGGCCTTCTGCTCCATCCATGGTGCTGCAAAAGACATAATTTCATTCTTTTTTTCATGATGTATATGTTCCACATTTTCTTTATTCCAGTCCAGTGCTGATGGCACTAGGTTGATTCCATGTCTTTGCTATTGTGAATGGTGGTGCTGCAATGAACATATGCATATGCATGCGTGTGTCTTTTGGTAAAATGATGTATAGTCCCTTAGGTATATAGTCAATCATGGGACTGCTGGGTTAAATGATAGCTCTTTCTTCTCTTTCTTTCTTTCTCTTTTGTTTTTGAGACGGAGTCTTGCTCTGTCGCCCAGGCTGGAGTGCAGTGGCGCGATCTTGGCTCACTGCAAGCTCCTCCTCGCCTCCCGGGTTCACGCCATTTTCCGGCCTCAGCCTCCGGAGTAGCTGGGACTACAGGCGTCCGCTACCACGCCTGGCTAATTTTTTTGTACTTTTAGTAGGGACGGGGTTTCACCGTGTTCACCAGGATAGTCTTGATTTCCTGACCTCGTGATCCGCCCGTCTCGGCCTCCCAAAGTGCTGGGATTATGGGCATGAGCCACTGCGCCTGGCCAAACGATAGCTCTTTCTTAAGTTACTTGAGAAATCTCCAAACTGCTTTCTATAGAGGCTAAACTAATTTACAGTCCCTCCAGCAGTGTATAAGTGTTCTCTTTTTTTCTGTAAACCTCGCCAACATCTGTTATTTTTTTGACATTTCTATAATAAGCATTCTGACTGATGTGAGATGGTATCTCATTGTGGTTTTGATTTGCATTTTTCTAATGATTGGTGATGTTGAGTATTTTTTTCATATGCTTTTCGCTGCATGTATGTCTTCTTTTAAGAAGTGTCTTCTTATGTCCTTTGCCTATTTTTTTAATGAAATTGTTTGTATTGTGCTTGTTGATTTAAGTTCCTTATAGATTCTAGATATTAGGCCTTTATGAGATACATAGTTGCAAGTGTTTTTTTCTTATTCTGTAGGTTGTCTGTTTGCTCTGTTGATACTTTTTTTCTTTCTCTGCAGAAAGAAAAAAGTTTTTGTTGCAATTGCTTTTGGAGTCTTTGTCACAAAATCTTTGCCAGGGGCTACATACAGAACAGTATTTTCTCGGTTTTCTTCTAGGGTTTTTATAGTTTTAGATTTTATATCTAAGTCTAAACATTTTAAAGAATAAGCCGGGCATGGTGGCTCATACCTGAATCCCAGCACTTTGAGAGGCCAAGGCAGGTGGATCACAAAGTCAGGAGATCGAAACCATCCTGGCCAACATGGTGAAACCCTATTGCTGCTAAAATACAAAAAATTAGCTGGGTATGGTGGAGCACGCCTGTAGTCCCAGCTACTTGGGAGGCTGAGGCAGGGGAATCTCTTGAACCCAGGAGGCAGAGGTTGCAGTGAGCCGAGATTGCACCACTGCACTCCAGCCAGGCGACAGATTAAGACTCCACATAAAATGTGTATATATATATAAAAAAATAGTAAAGTATGGGCCATTTGGAGAACACTTATTTCTACATTTATTTAGTTTTAATGAATTTTGAATGGCCCAAAGATGTGCAGATCACCTATAGTTTGTGTTAACATTTTCTGCTGCAAAAAACAAACAAAAAAACAGATCCATCATAATAATTCTGTAAAATGTAATATTATGTTATTTTGCTCCAGAAGCAAATGGGAAAAGGTATATCTATATCTGTATTTACACACAAAAAAACATGGGTGGTTGACATAATTATATATAATGTATAAACGTATGCATGTTTTCATGTGTAGTTGACATAAGTGTGTGAATGTGACTAAGAAATACAGTAAAATCAGCTATAAAATATATAACTTCATTATGAGATAAACAATGAATGAAATTGCATCTAATAAAATCAAAATATTATTATACCTAAAGAGATAAATATGATAGCTTATATAAAAGAATTTACAGCTTCCAAAATTAAAAAGCTAAAATAATTCATACCTAGCAGGTATGCACCTTATAAAATATTAAAGAAAGGTCTTCAGGTAGAAGCAAGATTATAAACATTGATTAAAACAATGAAATTAAATTTTAGCATTAACGTTGAACAGAATTTTTTTCTTTTCTTAAATGACACTTGAGTTTCTTTGTGTCTCTATTAGAGGGAGACTGCTCATTTACAGTAAGTGACACATCTCCGAAGGAAGATGGAGTTGAGATTAATACACTTGCTCTCTGTGGATTACAGATTATTACTCCCGAAATGCCCATAAAATACCAAAATACCTGATCTTCAGAGAGTCATAATATTTCATACGACATCCTGTCTGCCTGTTCTCTTATGATCTCAGTGTCACGTTCTTTACCCTTTAAATAGTCTACTACATGTTTTACTGTTGTTTTCTATTTTATGTTTCATGTTTACTCTGCATTGATTAAAAGTTTATAAAAGTAACCTCTTGAAAACGATAACTACCTAGGTGTTCTTAACAAGGTCATTTCCAGTATACTTAACCACTTTTCTTCAGTCTCTTCAATTCTAAAGAAGACTCAAGGCTGTTACAGAATCACCTTGCTTCATCTATCTTTAAAACATTATTTACCTTTGTTTTTCATATGTCTCTCAAACTTCTTTTTTTCCCTCTAAACATTTTCTTAATTTTATGGAAACATTATATATCTTGGCAATTGTATCTTTTGTGTTTCTCTTAACATTGTCTTTCTGGCACTTCTAGTGAGATAAAGTTAGGCCACACTGTTAACCCTTCTCTTGCCATGTTTCTTTCTCTTTTTTAACAATTACTTGCATATGTTAGGAAACTTCTCAGTGTGCCTGACAAGATTTATTTTAATTTATCACCATTTGATGTTGAATCTATAATATTTTGGTTGCCACTTTTACAGTTTGAACTGCTCTTGCAGAGTTGTCAATATTTATGTGTTGCTAATTTTTATGTTTTATCATGTTTCACCATTCTATATTCTATGATGACACATTGTTCTATGTGCTGTTTTAAATGATGTTTTTCCTTTAGTGTCTTTGATCCTTTCTTTACAAGGTTTGACCTCTATTTCTTTTGGTGTTCATTTCAGACTCCTGTCCAAGACATATAACTGTATGATGTCTGTGTTTTCATATGCGCGCGCGCGCACACACACACACACACACACACACACACACACACACACACAATCTTTATCAAGCTATTACGGAACATATTTTTGCATTGAACATGTCACTTAAAGAGATATTTGAACCATAATGCTTTGATACAAGAAGCATTTTAAAGAAAAGTTTAAGATGAAAGACTTTGGCTCAAGATACTTATCTTAACGTTGATATTTGCTACGTACTAATCATCCAACTAATAATATCACTAAGCATCTATTTCCCATCTAAGGAATTAGAAACTAAAATACTCTATACAATGATAGAATGAAAACACAAGAGTGTGTAATATATCTGATGCTTATAAGACATATAGGAAATATCACTGCCTTAATAACTATTTGGCTCTGAATATGCTCCTACTAATAACAAAAGTATATAAACACAGAAAATGTTCTATCTTAGAAGTAATTTTGCAGTTTTTATGAGAGGTTATTCAATGCAACTGGGCTTTTGTGCATCATCTGAATTGTTTGTCTCATTTACCAAAAATTACATATTTAAAGAGATTCTATCCTTTTTATGGATATTAGGTTTGAAGTGATTATTGTTCAACATTGATATAATGAATTTAATCTAAATCTCAGATATTGTCCTGATGCCATTTAAAATTATTAGAGAATACAAGTATTGCATCCTTATAAATTCATTTAGGTATACAGTGTTATCTATACAATGTCTCTTTTCATTATTAGCATGATTTGTTTATAATTATGAAATATGAGATGAACACACTCATGTCATTGTCAAATACTATAGAGCAAAATCAACACAAATGTAGAATGATATATAAAATGCTACTTCTATATTTTACATTCAAAGCACATAGATAAGAAGAATTTAATTAGATTAGATAATTTTCAAAGAAATTTTCATATTTTGATCATTTTGATATATATATGGCTTAAAATAATTTTTTTCTTGGTCAAGAGGACTTTGTATGATAATATCCTATAGCATGAGTTCATGTATGTGTTGTGATATATTTGACTCTCACTGTACTGATTAGATATTTAATATATGTATTTATGAATGTTTGTGGTACATATGTATGTGTATGTGTATATGTGTATATCACTGTTATACATTGCATGTAATTTTTTATTATAAGTGCTGTTTGTTTCCTTACACATTTAGATGTACTTAATGGGAAAAATATTTTCCATATTTTTGGTTTGTAATAAAAGTGTATAAGAGAATTTCTTCTTTATTATAAAATGATATATCTGATGCAAGACAAAGGCTAGGACTTTAATTAAATAGGATAAGATGTTAGATTCATTGCTGTGAATTTTTGAAAGGTAAAATGTATGTTGATTTTATTATGAAATAGGTATATTTTTGATCAGTACACATTCGCCTTCCACTTTGAAAGCCTGCGTACTGTTGACAGAGGAAGATTTTCTACTTGTTACGTTTTGAGTTCTACTAAAAGCCCATCATGCTGTTTGAGGTATTTCTAGGGCTATCACTCTGCATGTACCTCTCTTCTATCTTCAATCTTATTCAACCTTGTCAAATTTCCCTTTGTCTCTCACTCCCTCTCTCTCCTTTTGAAATTTTTTTTTTACATTACCTATCAATAATAATCGAGAAGTTTCATGTCTAGTAATGTGCATCATGGAATTGTATCAGCTGTACAGGATCATATTATTCAAGGAAAGAAATAAAATGAAATATATTCAGGCAAATATTTAATCTCAAATTTGGCTCTGCTGTCATTATATTCTCTGATTAATGTACCTAACAAGTCTACAAACCCTGGGAGAACGAGAAGTGTAATAGGCATGAAATCTTCCTACTGGTAAATAACAGGAATCATAGCACTTACGTGTAAGAGTTCACGTTTTATTGGTAAAATGTTAATACTTATGATGATTATCAAAGAATAAGTTTTCATATTTATAATTAAACTACCACATTACAAAAATACGAATGTATCTATGGCTACAGAATTAATGAACATTTCAATGTTTAAACATTAGCTTTAGAGGAAAAAAAAAAACAGCTGTTTCAGGTAACACCAGTTGAGTAGGTAATTTGTAATTAATTATAGACACATATGGCCATTGCTACTCATGCACAGACCAAGTGTTTCCTTGCTAATAAAAAAGGCAAGCGTTAAATTATCTGTAACCATTGAAGAGTATCTTCTTTGCCATATTGTGAATTCGTTTGATGTAATAATCCATCCTAGATTTTATATATGAATCAGTTTACAAAACCGATTGTTTTGATTTGGCAAAAAAATGCCTATGTCTATAGAGAAAAAGTGAATTTCTTTTGAGTAACATTTTAACATTTGAGAGGTAGTTTCATGATTAAAAAAAACTAAAGGTGTTTCATTTATCTTACTAAAATGTAGCTAAACTTATTGATGAGAAAGAGATAAAGATAATACCCAGGTCATTAAATAATTCTCTATTGTTGTGAAACAAGGTGTAATTAATGCCTACATATCTATTTCATATATCTTCATTTAAATACTCTTTTTCTTTGTTTCACTGTCTCTTACAAGTATTCTAAAATAATCCTTGATACATCATGGTTATTCTCATTCAAATTATTGACACTTCCTCTCCTTTTGCTTTTGTTGGCTTTGTTTGCACACTTCGACATAAGACTATTTCTAAAGAAAAGCAAATCTAATTGTTTTAGTATTTTATTACCTCACATCATAAGATTATGTGTATGTTGTCGACATATCTGCATTTCTCAATTTTTTAGCTTAATAACTCAGAAGTTTTAAATGAATTATTATATGTTTGTGGCTCAGAAATAGAAAATGCACATTTTTAAAAATTCCTCAATTCTCTCTGAAAAAACCCAGATATTTCCAAATTATTCACTTAAAACTGATATTATTATTTTAAAATATCTGTTTTTCACTCCTTTATGAATGACAACAATAAAAGACAGACTAATGCCTATTGTGTTAGAAACTGTGCCTTGTACTGAACAGAATATAGTTTTTACTTTTGTTTTAAAATTAATTTTCAATTCCATTTTTTCAAAGGACTCTGAATATGCTAAAGTTTGATTTGCCTATACTTTTCTTTAGATTTCATGAATTCTTTGAATGTTCAAAAGAATAATATTAATCATAATTTATATACTTGATTTGTGGCATAACTGTCACTTGATGTAATGTGAAAAATAAATATTATAAATAATGACTTTTCAGTTTTTATATAGTTGAAAAAGATAATATCAGATTTGGTGCAGAAAAATTTTGGGCTTAGATGGTTTAACTTGCTTGATGCTTGGTTCCACGTCCATATTTGAAAATCTGTATATGCTCTGATATCTCACACTTCTCCCCAGTAAGGTAGGATCACAAGCAAATTTTAAGATCAGTCAATACGAGGTCAAAATTTTTCAATAGGAAATTATGTACAAAACTAAAATGAAAATTAACAGACACACATGGATATGGGAATCTATAGTACAAAGTTCTCTGGTCCTGTTTACTGCATTTTGGTTAAATACTTATCCCAGTGATTCAGCTTCTGCTATACTATGCTCATGTCTTTTTAAAAATATTTGTTTTGCTATGGCAAAATATATACTATAAAATTTACCATTTTAACAATTGTTAGGTCTACAATTTAGTGGTATTAAGTATGTGTGCATTGTTGTGCAACCATCACCACTATCTATCTTTTTTGCTGGACGCAGTGGCTCACTTCTGTAATCCCAGCACTTTGGGAGGCTGAGGTGAGAGGTTTGCTTGAGTCTAGGAGTTAAGACCAGGCTGGGCAACATAGCAGGACCCCGTTTCTACAAAAAAATACAAAAATCAGCCAAGCGGGGTAGCATGCTCCTATAGTCCCAGCTACATGGGAGGTTGATATGGCAGGATTGCTCGAGCCCAGGAGTTCGAGACGACAGTGAAACTGTGATCATACCACTGCACTCCAGCCTGGGTGACAGGTGAGAATCTGTCTTAGAAACAAAAAAATGTGGATTTTTTTTAATTAAAAAAAAGAAAAAAAAATCAACATCTCTCCTTATTTACAACTGCATTCCCTTTTCCAAATTTCGCATACTGATATGCCTCAGAAAAAAAAAAAAAGTCAGAACACTTTATGATGTGACCATAAAATTAAATTTAGAGTTAACATGAAAAGTGCTTTACATACAATTTACACTATGTGCTATTTAATACACACACACACACACCCCAATACACACATGCAATGCATGGGAATTAGTAATAACTTATATGGACGTTTCACATATAACTTCCTATGCCATAGATAACACAGTAGGTGTTAAACTCATGCACTTATAAATCAAGAAAATTGGCTTCACAGCCATTTTTTTTTCATTTTTTCTAATTTTAATTAGATATGTACTTATTTCGGCATAACTAATATTTTACCTGCTGCTCTGTTACTTTTCTTCTTTACTTCTCTCCTTCTTTTCTCCTTTTCACCCATCTTACTTTTCTAACTTCATTCATTCTTTTATTTTCTTCTTTCAATAATATTATATGCTTCTAAGGAAAATATGAATTGAAGAAGAATGGAAATAAAGAAATTAGTGGTATCTGCAAAAATACTTTTATCAAAATTAATATTATTTCCTAGTCTAAATATATAACACATACAAAAATGAAAATTGCCGTATAAGATATTAATATGTTTTTATTGTACATTTTTTCACAAAAAATGCTGAAATAAATTATTTTAAACAGAGTAGTAGCATATAATGGGAAAGTTACTTTTACCTGGAAATTTTCATTCTTACAATTTCCTTGTACTTATAAAGACGTAAATAATAAATCCAGATATAAATATAGCTATAGCTATATCTTTATTACACTACGGATATCATTCTATGTTTTTAGCAATATGTACATATTTAAAGTATAACATGCATATGGAAAAGTATAACATTAATAATTGTATATTTTGATGAATTTCCAAAATTTAGCATTTTTATAACCAAGACACAAATCAAGAGTCACAACATGACCAGCAATAGAGAACACCTCTTAGAGTCTCCCCTACAATCTTCCATCAGGTTTATCTGTTAACATTACGTTTATCTTTAGTTGATGTTAATATTTATAGATATAGTTTATTGTTAAATATAAACACAATTCTCTCAGAGAAAATTTTACTAAATTGTCATACTTAGTAACTTATATTTTGCTTATAGATATTTCAAATTTTTACTTTAAATATGACTGCAATAATCACATTTATACATATGTCTTCATACGTGTTGAATATTATTTTGGTGCAAAACTAATTGCGGTTTGCCTCTACTTTTAAATGGCCAAAACTACAATTGCTTTCGCACCAACCTAATACTTTCATGGTATGTATTCTAATCCTTGGAATTACTAAGTCGAAGAATAGACACCACACCAGTTGTTACTGAAATTAAAATAGAAGGAGAACTTCTACCTCTAGATCAAAAGTAGTAGGTTTATAAACCAATATTTCTGCTAAAAGGGTTAGAAAATATCACATTCATTAAATACATATATATGTCATATGTATATATATATACACACACACATATGTCAGAGATCTGTGAACACATTAAAGTCTAAGTTAATTAAGATTACCAGGAAGGGAAAACATTTCTAAGGAAAGATGATGGTAACTGGCCATTTTTTCATCTGTGGAAATCTGCTTATACTAATTATAGGATAAAAGTAGGGCTTGGCCAAGGGAGAGACTCCCAAATGGGGCTAAAAGAAACTGCAAAGCTTTTCTTTATCGCATAAACTGGGAATATACCTTTGAGAGATCATACATGAATATTTAACTTACCCCAAAGGTCCACCTGATAAGTTTGTGGCGTTAAAGGGTATAAGGTGCTGACTTAAGCGCTTCTAAAAGAAATTTTGCTACATCTTATATTGCATAGTGCATAGGTAACAAAGACTCACCAGGAGAAAGGTCTCAAATTAAGCATGAGGTTAGTTTCTGATTATAGAAGCTGTTCTGAGTAGCTCTGAAAAACAGGACTACATTTACCAAAGTTTTAGTGTTGATAAGAAGGGTACCTGATAGGTTTTCATTCTCAGTTATGAGTCCACAGACACGACTAGAGGTGAAGTGAGTCTTATTAAAAGTACAATCCAGTCTTGGCCCAGTTCAATCACAGAATAAATTGAGATATTCAACCCCTCAGCCTCTCTTTCTAGCAAATGAAAGGGACTCTCTATGATTTGAAAATAAAATCACTCTATCTTGAGTGTGTGTGTGTATGAGAGAAAATGTGTGTGTGTGTGTGTGTGTGTGTGGCTGTGTATGTTTACATATATGAAGAATAAAGAATATATGACTAAGAAAAAAACAGATATTAGGTGCCATCCCAGAGATAATCAGTATATTTCAATTATCAGATATTATAAATAGGATAATCATGTTAAAATTAATTAAGGAATAAATGGGAAAAATAGGGAAATATTGTCAGAAAATTTGAATCTACATACAGAAATCATAGATTCTTTTCTAAAACAAAAATTATAACTCCAATTTTTTAAAAGAAAAGTTTCATTGCATTTTGCAAAAATCAGATCATAAGATTATCAAACATGAATGTAAGACAAGTTAAATCACCAAAAAAGAAAAAGTCAGACTAAAAAAATTGAAATAATGGAAAAGAGTGTATGTAATATTTAGGACATTTGCACAAGTTTTGTAACATTCTTATTGAAATCCCAGAAGAATAAAAGATAAACACAGTCAGACAAACTATAAAAGAGATAGTGTCCAGTAATGCCAGCAAATCACAAGCAAGATAAACATCCAAGTAAGTCATACCTGTCGACATTAAAATAAAACTGATATGAACAGAGACTCACCCCACCAAAAAAAGAGACATTATCTTACATGGAGCAACAACAGAAATAATGGCTACCTTTTTATACAAAACAATGAAGCCTAGGAGACAATGCAATAAAATCCAAAACATACTGAATAAAAATACTAATAATAACTGTAATGTAGAAGTCTATGTGAAAGAAAACTGTCCTTCAAAAATGAATGTGCAGAAACAATTGTTCTGTCATATAAAAAGTAGGAAAATATACTGCAATCAGACTTGTACTACGAGAAAGCATAAATTTATTTATACAAAACAATACTAATCCCATAAAATATGGAAATTTAGAGAAAATGAAGATCACAAATGGATGAAAAGGTGAGAAAATATAAATAAATACCAACAACACATTGTAAGCATGCTAATGTCTTATGTGGTTTAAACTATTTGTAGAAATAAAATGCATGACAATAATGCAAAAAAGGAAAATGAAAAAGATTTCAAGGACTCATAAGTTCTAACAGTATCAAGAACTTGGTAAACATAAACTTTTTAAGTTATAATAAGGTAGAACTTCTGGTTTTGGTTCTGACAGGCAAAGTGCTTAGACGTTATCCCTGTGGTCCTTACCAAAAGAAAGGGTGCACCAACTGAAATTTTCTCCTCAGAGAACTCTGGTTACAGGAAAATCTACGACCCTGCTCTGGAGAGAGAGGTGCATCCAGAAATTCACAGCTGAGATATGCTCATCTGGATCAAAAGACACTGGAGTCTTCAACCAGCAGGAACAATTAAAATTTTAATATTTGTAAATTGCTGGAGGATAAGTATGAACTAGCTTTAAAGTAATAAATTCCAAAAAACCACAGTATTACAGGGGTCCCCAAACTCTTTTTTTTTTCCTTTTTCCTTTCTTTTTTTTTTTTTTTTGAGACGGAGTTTCACTCTTCTCGCCCAGGCTGGAGTGCAGTGGCACCAACTCGGCTCACTGCAACCTCCGCCTCCCGAGTTCAAGCGATTCTCCTACCTCAGCCTCCTGAGTTGCTGGGATTACAGGTGCCTGCCACCACTCCCGGCAAATTTTTTTTCTTTTTTTCTTTTTCTTTTTCTTTTTTTGTATTTTTAATAGAGATGGAGTTTTGCCATGTTAGTCAGGCTGGTCTCAAACTCCTGACCTCAGGTGACCTCTGGTGATCCGCCCGCCTCAGCCTCTCAAAGTGCTGGGATTACAGGCGTGAGCCACCGTGCCTGGCCCCAAACTCTTATAGACTTTATTTCCAGGAACCTCACTAGGTTTTCATGAGGAAGATCCAAGGAAATTTCCCTTTCTGCTTCGACAAGGCGATGACAAAAGTTAATTGTTAATCAATGTTCCCAAATCCTTACTCTGGGGAAAGACTTTGCCTGGGTCTTTTCCTAAGACGAAGAATGGCAACCCTCTTACCCCAGGTTCCTAGAGCCTTCCTGGCTTATGTTCTTGGAGGTGGCGGGAGCAAAACAGAGTCAATAGAGTCAGGGATTCAAGGAAATAAAGTTTCAATGATGCTAGATGAAGAACTTCTAGAGATCTGCTATTCAACATAGTGCCTAAAGTTAACAATATGGTGCTATGCTCTCAAAAAGCTATCAACAGAGTAAATCTCAGGTTAAGTGTTCTTACCACAACACAAAGCAAAGCAAAACAAAAACTTAAATAAAAGGACTTAAGGAGTCCTTGGTAGGCGTTGGGTATGTCTATTATCTTGATTATGATCATTGTATCATGGGTGTTTACATAGGTTCAAACACATTAAATTGGGTATATTAAATACGTGGGATTCTTTGCATATCAATTATACCTCGATAAATTTAGAAAACAGAATTCTGCAGACATGAAACAGAATATGGGGCATGGGGGGAAAAATAGTTATACCAGTGGAGAAACACTTGCAAAGGTCATAGACATGAGACCGAGGCCCACTGAAAGACTGAGATTTAATTGGAAGATTATAAAACTCGTCCCTCATGCCTTTCCATTGCATACATAGCATAATAACAATGACTTCAGCTGAAAGAGCTACAAGATACAGACTCGCTTATTAGTTTTTGGAGAGGCACAAAGTCAAGACGAAAGATTAAGACAAGAATGCTAAAGAAATTTGAAGACTTTGGCACAATGAAATTAGAGTAGAATTAAATAACAAAAATAATATATTAAGGATATATGTGCTAAAGTAAGAATATTATTATTTAATAATAAAAAAATCCAATTAACAACAGATGGAATAACCAGACAAATTTAATCAAAAACATAAAATACCTGAACAAAAGAACAAAACTGATCCATGTATTACATTACATGCATGTTACATGGCAAATAACAATGATAGAATCTAAATTAGTTTTAATGGCATATGGAAGATTGATTAAAATCAATCAAGAGCTGGCCTTAATATGTTTTCTGGTTGCAGAAAAGGAAAAAATATATATAGCAAAAAGATAACTACAAAATTCTTAATGAATCAAATAAAATAATATACTTAGACACATTTCATAGAAAAAAATATCAAATATTGTTTTATTAAAGCATATCAAAGCCTAATATATACTTTTATTTATTAGGTCTTATTTAATGTTTCAAATTTCTATGTACAGTTTTTATACTTTTTAATTTTATCATAAGGTACTATATAATTGTTTATGCTATTGAACAAGACACATTTCAATTTCTGTAATTTTAATTAGTTATAAATTTGAAATTTCTACTTGAAATTTCTTTGTTGAACTTATATACTGCACTTTGTTAACTTTTTAGTAATAAATTTTATCTTTGAATAGTTTTAGATTTACAGAAAATTTGTGATGAGAATACAGGGATATGCCAGAAAGCCTGCATTCAGTTTCCCCTATTATTAATGTCTCACATTAATAAAGTACAACCATTATAATTAATACAAGCATATTGATACATTGCCATTAACTAAAGTCTATACTTTATTCATATTTCCTTGGTTTTTGCCTAATGTTATTATTCTCTTCCAAGATCTCATCTGTTACCACTTTCATATAATCATTGTGTCCCATTAGGTTTCTTTTGGCTGTGACAGTTCCTCAAACTTACCTTCTTTTTGGTGACCTTCACAGGTTTTAGTAACAGGCCAAATATTCTATCGAATGTCCCTGAAGTTGAATATGTCTGTTGTTTTTTTCCTCATCATTAAACTGGGTTTATATGTAATTCGTAGGAATGCAACAGAGATAAAGTGTCATTGACGTTCTATTCTATCAAGGGTACATATTGTCATTGTCTTACCACAGTTTATATTAAACCCGACTGTCCAGATGAGATGCTGTTTGGCATTTTTATTTTTATTATCAAAGTCAAGGTACTCTTATTCTTCCATTTCACACCATACCACTGAGAAGGAAGTATCCATGCATAGTCCCAACTTAAAGAGTAGGGAGTTATGTCCCATCTCCAGGAGGACAGTACATGTATAAGAATTATCTGTAACTCTTCTGCATGCGAAATGTCTCTTCTTCCCACTTATTTATTCAAGTAATTATGGACTTATAAATATTTATTTTATATTTTGTTTTATAAACTAATACTAATTTATTTATTTTACTGCTCAAGATCTTCTGGGAGTTCTCTCAGTTGACTCTTGTGCTGCTTTGATCTATCCTTCTTACATTGCTTGATTGCTTACTTTTGAGGAATTTCTTATTTTCTGGCACTACAAGGAATCTGAGGTGCTCCAAACTCATTGTGTATATGTGTCCTGTTCTGCTAGAATTAGTTATTTATCCAAGAAACACTGGTTCCTTTGATTGGAGAAATATATCACAAAGCGGGAACTGGGTACTAACTGTACTCCTTGCTACTGGGATATTTGCTCCAGGCCTCTCAGCTGACAGAGAAAGGAAATATATGTTTGTATACTAACTCTGGTATATACATGTGATATGGTTTGGCTTTGTGTTCTCACCCAAATCTCATGATGAATTGTAATTCCTAATGTTGGGAGTGGGACCTGGTGGGAGGTGATGAGGGTGGATTTCCCCCTTGCTGTTCTCATCATAACGAGTGAGTTCTCATGCTTTGAAAGTGTGTAGCACTTCCCCTTTCACTCTCTCTTTCTCCTGCTCTACCATGTGAAGATATTCCTGCCTCCTTTTTGCCTTCTGCCATGATTGTAAGTTTCCCGAGGCCTCCCCAATCATACTTCCTGCTCAGCCTGTAGAACTAAGAGTTAATTCAATTTTTTTTTTCAAAAATTACCCAGTCTCATGTAGTTCTTTATAGCAGTATGAGAATAGACTAAAACAACATATATGTGTAAACATTTCTATATATACTTATCTGTAGTAAGCTAGATATAGATTAATACCGAGGTCTCCAATTGTAATCCATTATTTCATAGAGGATTCTAGCCTTCTCTTCTTGCTTATCCATGAATTCCTGCTCAAACTGTGAGAAACATGACTCTCATCACAAATGATTCATTTATTTAATTGTACAATTCCAATGTACATAATAACTCTATCAATGTTTTTAGCTATAACCCTTTTAATACAACTTTGTAGCTGATAAAGTTGTATTAAAAACTTTATAGCTGATAAAGTTGTATTAAAAGTTGTATATAGTTTTCCTTGTCTTAAAATCAACTCATTTGCAATGCTATCTGGTCAGAAACTTTTCTCTCCACTCACTACACTGAGGTTGTTTTATGGATTTGTAAACACTTTTTCTTGTCACAGTCTGCATTTCATGCAGGGCTTCTGCTGACTTCTTAAGTGACTTTCAAAAAGTACTAATTAAGATTCACTCTGTGCTGTAAGTGTTTTGAAGAATGCATAGTGTAATGTATTCACAATTACAGTATCATATAGAATAGTTTCAAAACCCATATAGAATAGTTTCAAATCCCATATAGAATAGTTTCAAACCCTGTCTCTCACTTGATCACCCCTCTCTGTTCCCCATCCCTGTCACCTGGCAACCACTGACTTTTTAATCACTTTATACTTTTCCTTTTCTGGAATGGCATGTAATAGGGATTATACTGTATTTTACCTTTTCAGATTGACTTTATAATTTGGCAATATGCATTTATTATTTATTCATGCATTTTTTTATGGCTTGATAGCTCATTTTTTATTGGGGTAAAATATATGTTAACATAATATTTCCCACATTAATCACCTGTGAGTATAATATCCAGTGGCATTAAATACATTTACAGTGTTGTATAACCTCATATCTATTTGGCTCTCTCCATTATCATCATGGTTTTGCTATGCATTCAATTCTCTGAGGCCTTCCCTAACCACCACCTTATGTAATATTATATTCTACTATCACAGTGCTTTCACACCAAAAACCTACTCAAAATACACTACCTTTTTCTTCTACCCTTGGCATTCACAACTTGCTAACACACAAGTCAATTTGCGTATTTATTTTCTTTTTGTTTATTTTCATTGTTTCCTGCTAAATATGAGCTCCACGAAGGCAAGGATTACTGTTTTGCATGCTGATATATAGAAAGAACTTAAAAGAGTATGATGCACATATAAGCTTTCAATAAATGTGTAAGTTAACAATTAATTAATTGAAGGAAGCAATACAGGAATCTTTGTGTGAGTCACTGGGACTTAGACAAAGAAATATACTTAAATAATATTTTGGCTGGGAGCTGACTTGAGAGCTGGCGACTCACTAGATGCCACTTTTGTTTTTCTCTAATTTTTACTCCTGGATGAATTTTTGCAGCAAGGAGCTTTAAACTTATGGGGGAGGAGGATGAGATGTCCAGTCTGGCTTTCTATCGGGTTTTGTAAAACACTCTATGACCAATTTTATAACTCTCCCTCAATAATGTGGAACTCAGAGTTCTTGCAGGTTCTGTTTCAGAAATTGCTTTCACTGATAAAGAATAATTTCCTAAAGTTTTTAAAATTGAGAATATGCTTTAAATTAACCAGTCGGTTTTCATTCTTTTCTGTTTTGGTTTCCAAGAAATTCCTCAAATACATTGCCTACTTATGGCACACTTGCAATTACCTGATGTCTTATGGATTTAGTTGGTTTTCCATTTAATACCTGCTTTTAGTTAATTCAGGTTGGAGGTCAGATATGTTTATGCAGTTATTTATGTCTGGAAGACCCTGGGAGTTTATTATAAGTGGTATGCACATCTATAAGCTCATAGGGCATTGGATGTAACCAAAACAAATGATGCGATTCACAGATAATTTTACAATGATTTTTTTGGCTACATAGAATGATGCTATGAATTAAAAAATGGATAGTATTCAAAGGTATTAATATATTTATTGAAGTGTATGTGTGCATGTGTGTGTATGACAAAGACATCCTCATTATCAAGTAGCTTTATTTTTTTTGTAAAAAGTAATTTTTATATTAAAAGTAGGCAGACAAATAATAGAATTTCTAGTTTCTATGAACATAAAATTTAAGCTATGTTTACAAGAATTTGATAAAACTGAATAAATTTACTTCTATATATTTTTCAATAAAAATTAAAACTGATTTAGAAGGCTGGGCATGGTGGCTCACGCCTGTGATCCCAGCATTTTGGGAGGCCAAGGAGAGTGGATCACCTAAGGTCAGGAGTTTGAGAGCAGGCTGTCCAATATGGCAAAACCCTATCTCTGCTAAAAAGACAAAAATTAGCCAGGTATGGTGGCATGCACCTGTAATCCCAGTTACTCGGGAGGCTGAGGCAGGAGAAGGCAAGAGAATTGCTTGAACTTGAGTGCGGAGGTTGCAGTGAGATGAGATCGCTCCACTGCACTCCAGCCTGGGTGACAGAGCAAGACTCCATCTCAAAATAAATAAATAAAAATTAAATAAAACTGATTTTGAGAAATAAAATAGAATTATAAGAACATGTTTGAGTATATTTTAATATATTACAGATAAATTTTAGTATCAGAATATATATGCATTCTATATATGTATATATTTCAAAAGGAATAAAGAAATTGAAAAAGATTAGAGATGTAACAGTATTTGATCAATTAATACTCTAGGCCGATAGAATATAAAACAGCAAGTCCACATAGTACTGAAATAAATAACTGTTTACATAGATATTTAAAACTTGGAGAATGAATTTTTAAATAATATCTTTACTAGTTTATGCTTTATAAGAAATTACAGCCTTATATATTTGAAAGAAGAGATTATTACAGAAACAAAATAACGGAACCAAATTCATTTTATGAGTTAGTGTAAAATTATCTCCTTCATGTGGTTCAAGATGCTTCTTAAAATATCCTTTAAACGTCTTATATTACCTGATATTGTTGTCATTTTTTAAACACATATGTTCTAGAGGATAATTTTGGGATTAATTTATAATGTACTGTGATAAGAATAATATATCTACTGAAGAAATGTGCTAAGTATAATTAATGTATCGCTTAATCAGTTTGAATGCTTTGATAGTCATTATTTTTAAATTAAGTTTTAATAATTTTTTATGCTTAAGACAGTTTTGGTTGCTGGAAGCAGAAAATCATTCTATAGTTTCTCTCAAAAATATTTTTGAGGTGACTGCTGATAAATGGTCCTTTGGTATTTGCTTGAGTATCACTCAAAAACATTCATTTCCTTTCACGTGTATCACGTGCTACTTTTGGCCTGGAACTGTGCCAGACTGAAAGGTCAACATTCAGTAGGAGTTTAATCCTTAAGGAATTTACTACGTAACTAATAATTTACAAGTAGCTAATTAGAGCATTACTTTTTAGTGAATTACATGCAATGGTTGGTCTTTGGAGTCAAAATTAACCTGTGTTCATTTACTTTTATTAATTAAAAAATGTCTTAATTAAAAGTTGTTATTAATGAACTTTTATTAAATAAAAGTTATGCTGGTCCATAAGAAGCACACTATTCAGTTACAAAACACATTGAGCAGGGAAAAACATAAAATAAAATTCCAATTACAAGAAATTTAGGCCAGGTGTTGTAGCTCACACCTGTAATTCCAGCAGTTTGGGAGGCCAAGGCAGGTGGATCATCTGAGGTCAGGAGTTCGAGATCAGCCTGGACAATATGGTGAAACCCCATCTCTACTAAAAATACAAAATTAGCTGGTCATAGTGGTGCACTCGTGTAATCTCAGCTACTCAGGAGGCTGAGGCAGGAGAATTACTTGAACCCAGGAGGCAGAGGTTGCAGTAAGCCGGGATTGTGCCATTGGGGGACAATGGGGAACAAAAGTGAAACTCTGTCTCAAAACAAAACAGACAAACAAACACAAACAAAACCAAACCAAAAACAAGAAACTATGACTAGAACATTAAGATTGTTTAAAGACATGGTTAGCCAAACAGGTAGATGTCTAAGAGACTGAGATTATAACAGTCATTGGGGAATAGCTGTTAGGCCCCTTTAATCACAGAAAATGTAGGAATAGGAGTCTTGCATAAATGGTTAAGTTAGCCAAAAGTTGTACAATATGCAGAACGTGTATTCCAAGATTTATTTAACAGAACAGTAAAGATAGAATTAAGATACTGTATGATATATAAGATATCCAAAAGCCAAGAGGTTTTGTTATCCACACACTCTCTGAAGGAATAAGTAAAACGTGAAATTAAGACTAAAGGGCAGTTTTTTTTTTGTTTTTTGTTTTTTTTTAAAGCGAAAGGGCAAGATTTAAGAAACAATAGAAAGGAAATAAAATGATGGAATATATCAGTAAATTTAAGGAAGTATTAAAAATAACAATAGCAGACAGAAAAGTATTACTGATAAATACATTACAAAAGTTTGATGGTGTTGTATCATTTAAGTGATAGACAATAAAAACATAAAAATTAGGGTAATCAGGGTGTTTTAAAGAAGAATAGAGAATTCTATGGTTTATGTCTTGCTAAAAAATATTGATTAGCTTTATGCTTTATAAGAAAACCATGAATTATGCAAGCTAAAATTTTAAAATAAGCACTAAGAGAAGAACAAAACAGTGAGTAGAAAAATAAAGAAAAAAAGATTCAGGTGAAAAGGGTAATAGAGTTCTCAAGATTGTGCATGACTTTACACATTTTTGTGCTAGATTAGTCAGTTAACTGAAATATTTCTTTAACGTAAAATCTCATTGGATTATAAGTAAAGGTAGTATGTTGGTATTTTTTCTTTCGATTTTTCTGTTTTATAAATGGTGTAAAACATGCAGAAATAGGATAGTATTGAGCAATTTATAATTAAAAGCCTTGGCTCCAAATCGGAAACTTGGACTGTATAATAAGAGCGATCTAGTATCTGACTGTGACAGTTCTGCGATTATCTCTCGAGTCTGCTTCTGACCCTTGGCCAAGGTAAGGATGAGATATGCTGCTTGTGATAAATACTGTGCTGTTTAAAGTCTGAAACTCCCCTGGAGGTACTTTGGTGCTAGATTGTCTATACTGTTTTTGAAATATATACTGTAGATTGTGAATACTCAAGTACAAATCAGCATTAACCATTATTTGAATTATTGGTGTAGTTTCTACAAAAAAATTTCCTGTCTTGCTTTATTGCTTTCTTCATTTTTAAGCATACTGGCCAGTGTGTCATAACATAAGACTTTCCTGCCCAAAAACTTCCAGTAGCCTCCCATCTCACTCAAAGTAAAAACAGATCTTTACAAGTGCCTACAAAGGCCCTATGTAATCTGCCTTCAGTTGCCTGTCTCACTTCACCTCCTGCTCGCCTGATTGTACATGCTCTGCTGACTACACCGGCTCCCAGTACGTGGAACAAGTCAGGATGCTCCATCTCAGTAGACTTAAACTTGCTCTTCCTCCGTCTGGAACGTTCTTCCGCAGACAAAAAACTAACTCTCTCAATTCCTTCCTATTTTTATTTGCTGCTTGCAAATTGGGTCTTTCTGACCACTGGATCTCTCTCTCTCTCTCTCTCTCTCTCTCTCTCTCTCTCTCTCTCTCTCTCTCTCTGTGTGTGTGTGTGTGTGTGTGTGTATTTTAAATATCCTACTTTTCATTTTTATGGATTTGGGAGATACTAGTGCTGTTTGTTTACATGGATATATTGCATAGTGTTGAAATCTGGGCTTTTAGTGTACCTGTCACCCAAATAGTGTACATTGTACTCAAGAGCTAATATTTCATCCCTCACCCTCCTCTCACCCTCCCACCTTTTGGAGTCTCCCAGGTCTATTGTTCCACTCAATATGACCAAGTGTACCCATTGTTGAACTCCCACTTATAAATGAGAACATGAGGTTTTTGATTTTCTGCCTCTGAGTTATTTCCGTTAGGATAATGGCCTCCAGTATTATCCATGTTGTTGCAAAGACATCATTTATTTATTTATTTGGAGACAGAGTCTCACTTTGTCATCAGGCTGGAGTGTAGTGGCACGATCTCGGCTCACTGAAACCTCCGCCTGCCTGGTTCAAGTGATTCTCCTGCCTCAGCTTCCCAAGTAGCTGGGACTACAGGTGCGTGCCACCACGCCCAGCTAAGTTTTGTATTTTTAGTAGAGACAGGGTTCCACCATGTTGGCCAGGATGGTCTCGATCCCTTGACCTCGTGATCCGCCCACCTCAGCCTCCCAAAGTGCTGGGATTACAGGTCATTTTATTTTTTTTTTTAAGGATGAGTAGTATTCCATAATATTTTACATATATGTATATATATATAGTCTGTATATACAGTGTGTGTGCGTGTGTGTGTGTGTGTGCATGTGTGTGTGTAGTCTCTTTCATTGTTCTCTATGGCATTATCACCATCTGGCTTAATATATATTTACTTATTTAACCTATTTATTTTGTTTATTACAGGTATACAAGGAAATTCAATTTTTTTTTTGGCTTCTGTACCACTTGGGTTTAGAAGAGTGCCTTGTACATTGTAGGAGTGTAGAATAGATTTGATGTACAGCTGGATATCACTGGGGTCTCCTGAATATCTGAGTTTGTGGCCAAGTCAAGGGTGGTGGGCTTTATGATCCATAAAGATTAAAAGTTAATTTTAATCCATAAAATTAACCAGCCCAGTAGCTGTCTAAAGTCGGAAACACCATGGGACTATTTGTTTACTGATGTTTTTAAACTGGCATACTTGTTAGACAAGTTGGAATCTCCACATGATCAAAAAGGAATAAAAATCACCACACCAGTGGGAAATTCTCTTTTAATATCTCCCTAAGCCAAAATTCTTTGTAGAGACCTTGATGATCAACATCAAAATAAAGACACTTTATTTTGCAATTGACTATTTTTGACTCCTCAATGTTTGCTTGCATTTTATTGCCCTTTCTGTTCCTGACCCTATGCCTTAAAAAAAAAAAAAAAAAAAAAAAAAAGTCTCCTGTGATTATGCTCTGTGAGGTCTTGTGAGGCTTTTGAATTATCCAAACATCTGAAATTTGTATGGAGGTATTCAATAAATATTTCCCAAATGAATAAATCAATCAATTATCCTTTAGTCCTACTATATGAATATCTTAGTCTGTTCAGGTTGCTATAACAAATATAATAGACTGGGTGGCATATAAAAAGCAGAAATTTATTTCTCACAGTTCTGGAGGCTTGGAAGTCCAAAATTAAGGTGATATCAGATTTGGTGGCTAGTGAGCACTTGTTCCTCATAAATGGTCCTTTCTTACTATGCATTCATGTGATAAAAGGGATGAGAAAGCTTTCTGGGGCCTTCTATAACGGCACTAATCCTATTCATGAGGGCTTCATCCTTATGAACTAATGACCTCCCAAAGGCATCACCTCCTAGTACCATCATATTGAGTGTCAGTATTTAAACATATGAATTTTGGGGGAAAACAAACGTTCAAACTATGGCAATGTGCATAAAGATTCTGAACTATTCCACAGCAGAATAATCCAAAATATGGGTTCCTTGGGATTATTTAACCTTAAATCTATTTGAATTATATTCTTAGTATAGCTAAATTTAAACTCTTTGTCAAATCAGGATAAAAGCAAGAACACCAGATAGCCTTGAAGTCTTCTAATTATGTTGCAGTTCAGTTAAGCTTCGGTCACTGGAGCAATCACAGGTTTTTCTCTTTAGATAGAAAGGGAGACGGCTTAACATAGGAAAAAATGTATGCACTTCCATCAGCTGCTCACTAATTGCCCAGACTAGATCAGCTCTGGGTTCCAGATCACACGACAAAAGTAAGAACATTCATTATGAAACTCAAAAGTGCAAACTTTTAATATTATATATATATTTTAATCTTAAATTGCCAATAAATGTCCCTATCCTCAGATACAAATTTGCATTTGTTGTTTACTAATTTTATTGCATCATGATCGGAGGATAAAATGATTTTTCTTAGTGAGATTTTTATTTTTCCTGTTTCGCGAGCAATTTTATTATGCGCATTATTATGGGCATATAATGCGTATGTTTTACCCTGGAAAATAACTAATATTTTGTTCTCTAGCCTTAGCTTTGCTAATCATATTAGTCAAATTCTAATTTCCCTTGCTTGGTTTTTGCCTTTTCTTTCATTAAGAGATTGTTATCTTTCATTATAAGATTGTTAATATTTCTATTTTTCTTTGAATCTTTTTCAATTTTTACTTAAAAGTAAAAATGTAAACTGAAAAGCCTACTTTAAGTGCATACTATTCATGTCATAAATATTTTGCCTAATTACAAATGTGAAATATATCTCTGGATCATGCCCAGTGCTATTTATGTTAGTCTATATTTGCCAATGTATAGACTTACTTTAATTCTTAGCATTTGTCCTTTTACCTATTTCATTAGTTTCCAAATATATGTGATGCTAAATTTTTAATGAGTTCAAAACTATAGGTCATATTCAGGAAATATAATTTTTTATATAATTACTTGGAGGATTTTATTTTTTTATATTCTATACTGTCAACTTACATATATTTATTTCTTTCTATTTTGTCTTTTCTTCTAATTGATTTTTTTGTAAATTCTATGTTTGGAAGAGATACTGAAAAATAGGTTGTGTATTCTGTCGTCTTTAGTTACTCAAAGTCACACTAAGTCAAAATTACTCTTACAATTTATGTTTAGAAATCATGTAATATGAAATATAATGCTGAGAGCCTCATTTATGGTGGCAATATTATCACACTATGTGAGCTCATAGAACTAAGGCCAACTGGAGAGAACAGAGATTTAAATCTCTGAGTCTCATTGTATGTTTTTTTTCCAGACTATATAGTCATACATAATGAGAGTGTATGGCCTATATTTGTAAACTGATTTTTTGTTTCACTCTATTTGTTTGCTGAATGTAAGCGTCATTATTTATCCATTTTTATATTATTATATAACAAAGGTCTTCTTTCACATTCCATGTATCCCTAGACTTACTTCAAAGGGAGGATATTTTGATTGTCATTATCTAAGGGGAGACATTTTTTTTGTGGAAACTCACAAAGGATTGCATAAATTCGGGAGTCACAAACTAGTCTGCTGACTTGTAAATCTATTGATTTCTATGTCTATTCAAACATACAAAAACGATGTCAACAATATCATTAGCAGAAATTTATTTCTTCCCTCTCCCTGGCAGCCTTTGAAGAAAATAATAAGCTCTGCTAATGATATGAAGGCTAATCAATTAAAATAGCTTCTGTTTTCAAAATCAGACTTGTCCTCTGAACTTTTGTGTCATCTAATAAGTTTATTTCCTTCTACACTGTAAAAGTACTAATTACATAATACTACTATACATCACCACATAAATGGACTTTGGTTGCTACAGAAAAAGGGAGTGGTAGCTATGAGATCAACCTATGATTTTCACAACAGATAAAAATTTCCATATGAATTATTTTAGCAATAAAAGGTAAAGAAATGTTCAGTTAGAAATTAATTCAGATTATAATAATTAAAATTTGTACACCTGACCTATTCACAGAAGTGAATTACAAATTATCATTGCCAACTTCCTGACTGAGATTCAATTTATATAGTGTGCTAACTATAATTTTACAAGCTCACCCACCTAAATAAGTTTTACAGTCATTTTTAGCAATCACATAAATGGATAATGCAGTTTTTAAGAGTTAAAAACCTATTCATTCCTTTTGCTACTAATAAAATCAGCATTCCTAGGAATATGACAATATTCTCAAATTTTGAAGAACAAATGAACACTTCATTTTTGTTGTTAGAGTAGTTACAGACCATTACTGCCCTAGTTAGTTTGGGCTGCTAGAACATAATACCATAATTGCATGGCTTACACAATAGAAATTTATTTCTCACAGTTCTAGAGCTGGAAAATCTAAGATGAAGGTAATGCTGGATCTGTTGTCTGTTGAGGGCCCATTTTCTGGTTTGTAGACTGTTGTTATCTCTTTGTGTCTTCACATGGTGCAAAAAGAGAGATCATCTCTTTCACGTCTCTTCATATAAAGACACCATCCCTTTCATGAAAGCTTCCCTCTCATGATCTAATTGCTCCAACAAAGGCTCTACTTCTAATAACATCACACTGGAAATGTAGGCTTCAACACTTGACATTTTAGGAAACCCGAACATTCAGTCTATAGAAAAAAAAAACAAAACTGAAAGTTTAGTGATGCTAATAACCATATTTTTCTCTTCAGATTTCCTAAACAACTGAAAGGAGACATGTGTCCAGTGATCCAAAATCCAGAGATTTGGGATGCATTACAAAGAAAGACAGTACTTAAATATACTTGCTCTTTCTCTGTCCATTCCTTTTTCAAATTCAGATTTTTTGACCCATTTGTGAGAAAGTTAAATATTATATTTTGTTTAATCTGCAGGAAATATAAACATATTTTCTGCACCCAGAGAATTGTGTGTGCATGTGCTTGTGTATGTGTGAATTTCTTTGCATCCTGTGAGCACAGAAGGATCAGTTAGATCCTATGTTTCCATCACTCACTGGCCAAATGTAATATCCTATTTGACGCCAACTTCTTAGCAGATCCACCAATCCTCTTAGCCATCTCCCCAATGCTATGAGCAAGGAGGTAAGGGGAAAAGGGAGACCAGAAGATCTCTCATAGTTCTTCCCACTGCAGTGACTCAGAACTCACCTTCTATGGAAAGTTAGTAATAAAAGTTAAGCAAATTCTTACTAATAACAATTTACAATTAATTCAGTTTTAAATATGGCCTTGAGTAGATTTGTGAAGGATGTAAAAATATTATTTATTTTCCTTCATCATTCATGCATTGGTGTACTTCCCTTTTTTAATGATATAACCATCATCATCTCAAAGTCCTTCATTTGGTAAATCCCCTTCACATTTGCTACCTGCAAAGCCTCACATGATATAAGTCAATATTATTTTTTGAATTTAGTTTTCTGTTTTTGATGTGGATACTACATAAAAATAAATAACTATTATTTAATATGGAGTAAACACTATATAAAACTTGATTTAGTTATATTTTTGATAATAAGAAGTCATATACTCTCAAGAGGTGAAAATGTAGAACCAAATGTATAAAGGCATTAATAAACAGAGGAATTAGTTTGTAAGATGTATTAGCAAACACCTACATATTTACATAATCATGCATTCCAAATAATATATGTGATTTTTACACACTTGGAGTCAAGCCAGTAAGAATTAAGTTTATTATCAAAGAACTAAGAACCAAAAAGTGATTGTCTCAGATCCCAAATTTCTTCCTTCCAAAACAATAACGTAACCATATAGAAATATGTATATGGAATTAGCCGGGCGTGGTGGCGGGCGCCTGTAGTCACAGCTTCTAAGGAGGCTGAGGCAGGAGAATGGCGTGAACGCGGGAGGCGGCGGAACTTGCGGTGAGCGGAGATCGCGCCACTGCACTCCAGCCTGGGTAACAGAGCAAGACTCCGTCTCAAAAAAAAAAAAAAAAAAAAATGTATATGGGAAGTCTAAAAGGGAGAAGGACAATGAGATATCCCATTAAATAACTTATGCTGCTCGCCCAGGAAGGTACTGGAAGGAAACTTGACAAGAGTCCAATAAACGTTGAGCCCTCAACAACAGGGGATAAAAAAGAGTGTCATCAATATCTTTGGGTATTAATGGATATTTTTGCATAATATGCAGGTGTCACACAGAGATCTAGTAAGTAATCTTGTACTATTACTTCAATATTTTCACATGCCTTCCAAAATCAACTTGAACTCTTCCAAAATAGGACACTAAATTAATATATAATTGTCTGCTATGATATTATTTTGTTTTTTCCTTCAATGCCTCTAGAAAACCCATACACCTTCTGGCTTTTTTAAAAGTAGCATACTCCTATGAAGATGCATACATCTTCATATTAGTGTTTGCCTAGCTAATTTTAGTTGCTCATTAGTGAAGCAGGAACCTAAGTGAGTGGATTGTGCTCAGTTTTTAAATTTACATTTTAATAAAGAATAGACTGGAAAAGAACATAGCAGAGTAAAACAGTACAATAGAATAGAGTGCCATAGAGTTAAAATATCATAGGAAATTACACAGGTGCTTTGCAAGAATTATACATATTGCAGCAAGTGCTGTGGAAAATTTGTAAGTGTGAAGTAAGAGAGTCAGTAAATGAGGTGATATAAAAAATTTGTTTCCTGACATGTCATAGTTTATCATGTGTGATACTTCCGGGTGAGGTCACCTTAGAGCCTCCAGTTCATCCACCAGATTACTGTAGCTGCAAGTGGGAGCCTATGAGACCAGTAGAACAGCCTCCCAGACAATGCACATACATTCTGAAAATAAAGACATAGACAAAATACTGGGAAGATTTACTCATGATATTAAATGTGCTTTACAGAAAAAAAAATTTACACATATGTCTGAAACTTCATTAAGCTTTTTAATTCATGTTGTCTTCAATTAGGTAAATGTTGAAAGGCCTACTTTATATGATGTGGTCATGGTAAATAGCATTAATAACAATAAACTCAGAATATTATTGGAAATTTTTCTTATAGAATAATCTAATTTGATAATGTATAGTTAAGTATAATTATCCATCTTAACTAATTGAATAATTAAACTGCAAATATGTATTTTCTTTAGAAGGCAAGTTTAAACTAAAAAAGTCAGATTTTAAAAAGCAAATGGATCTTATATCAACATGTTATTTCTTAAAATTTTCAACATAGTCTACTGGAAATTATATTTACTATTTTTAGATAGAAAATTGAAGTATAAGAGTAACTTTAACCCTGAAGTTGGGTTATTCTAATTGTTCTCATTAGTAATGTTACTTCAAAATATTTTAGCAATATTAAGAATATATGAGGAATTACTTTTAAGTCTTGCTTTCTATTGTCAATAATTTGAAGGTTTTTGGACATTTTGGATTCTTTCCTATATTAAATGTGTTGAAAAATACCATTTTTTTCTCCATGTAGCCTCAATTTTAGCCTGTTAAGTATGCTGAAAATACCAGATGGGAACATGACAGAAGAACTCCAGTGCCAGCTGGAAGAAGCTGGCTTTGGCCAAATTTGGGACAATTTAAACATCAAAAATAATAGTGATATTGATGAATTATAACACATGGAATTAAAAGTTGGAAAAGGCACAACATTTTTGTGAAGTAAAATAATGATATATTAATCTTCTAAAAATATCAGCTGAATTTTAATTCAGAATGATAGATTTGCAAATTTGGAAAAGTAAGCACTATGTAAGATTAATGAGTTCTTGTCAGTGATACACTCTCTATGTGGCTGCTTACTTTACCTTCATGTAATCTGTTGCCTATGTTGGAAATTTTAATAGTTCAAAAAGTCAACTCACTATATATATATTCTGAAGTAATCTAAGAATACTACACAAAACCACACACAAAGTACTTGTTGCCTACTCTAAATATACAATGGTTACTTGCATGTATTATAATAATGAAAATTATATATTTATGTTAACTTCAACAAGTACATTTGTGGCCATTTATCAAAAACCATTTAATAGTTGCGGAAATAAAATTTTAGGTAAATAACATTTTATTCTAGACAACAAGGACTTGCTTCTTTAGTGGTTAAGAGGAGACAGACTGCTGGGTTTGAATTGTGATGTTACTGACAAATATATAAGTTAGACATTGACTTATGTGCGTTTTTAATTTGTAAAACAGGGTTGATTATCATAAGCAGCTCAAAGTGATCTAAGAAGAATAAATGGATCAATACCTTCAGAAACATAGAGCAGGGGTTAGTATATAATAAATTCTCAATAGTTAGACCAACCTAATAACAATTGTTTATCTTTATATGCCAGGAACTATGTTAAAATCTCTACAAATATTAATATTACATTTCATTTTCACTCCCAGCTCTGTTTAGTATCAATGGCTCCATTTCAGTTATATGTGAAAGAGAGAGAAGTAAAGCAGCCTGCCTATTTTTACATAATGGCTAATTGCACAATATGGTGTCCAAACTCACTGCTATATAAAAGCAAATTTTGCATTGTAATTACTATGAAAATGTTCCACATGTGATGGACTCAGTTTTAAATATGATGGTTTGAGTTGCTTGTGGGAGAGTCAAGTACATGTCGTGTCATGCTAATTTGTGAAACAAATTGTTTTACATTTTTTCTAGAAGTTCTCAAAAGAGTAGATCCCAGTTCTTAAAAATCACAACTAATATCTCAATTTTATTTGCATATGAGATTTATTGGAGTTTGGTCGCTTTGAACCAGCATTACTGAAAGTACTACACATTTTTTCTAAAGGAAGTGAACATGAAAATGCCTGGTTCCTCTGGGTATTACCAACTGCCAGCTTGAAAAATCAATGTGATAACTAAAATTGTAAAATGTAGCATTTAATTTGCTCTTATGGTCTGTTGATCAAGACATTCATCCATGACAAAACCTACCTGTCCATGGCTAATATTTCTTTAGCTACCCAAGGTTACTGAACAAGATTCAACCATCCATAAATCATTTTTTCAATCTATGTGGATTTAAGTGCATCTACTTAAATAGAATATTTATTCCTACTTAAAGCTAAATAGTCATGGGGAGAATGTCTTCACAATGATGACCATTTCAGATTATATGCGCAGAAATGATCAATTTTCTTGTTCTAAGAAATATCACGTTATATGGTTAGTTAATAAGCTCACTGAGTTAAGGAAGATTTTGAATTTTCTTTATCATGTCCAGTACAACATTGCAAATGGAAAGAATCCCACTTATAATGCTTTCCATGAGTTCAACTTGTTATAATACTATTTTTTTTCAATTCAGGAGTGACCTTTCTAGATTGTTTAAATAATGTGTATACCCTTTCATGTTTAAGCAATCCAATTACATTATGTAATTACAATGAGCCTACAAATGTATATTTCTAAAGATTGTCAATAAAATGTCAAGGATAGTTTAGTTTTTAAATAGTTATTCTTATTTTTCATTGCACCATTTAGACATTTTAGGCATTACTTGTGTTAAGATAAATCCGCTACAATTTGTGGTAAATTTTATCATTGAACATCCATAAAAGTTATCATAACATCTAAAAAAGGATGCTAGTAGGAAGTGGATGTAATGGTATATTTTTATGCCATTCTGTATGAAACAGATTTGCTATTATTATTCTGTGAGAGTCTGCTTTACACTTGAGTCTTTTTTTCCACATATGGAGATTATATTTTTGGGATATTTCTTTACTCGATATTAATTTAAGCAAAAAATAAAAGTCTACAGCATCCTGACAAGTTGAATTTCCAATAGGGGAAATTCACTGGAATAAAAACCACAAAGTATTAATTGGATTTCTATGTTTCACATAAGTTAAACTGAATTTTAGTTTAAAAGGCCCAGAACTATACTGTTCATAAATATTGAAACTTAAGAAAGAATGTACACAAAGGTATTTGGAATTGCTTAGTTCTAAGCTATTTTTAAAAATAGTTATAGGATTGATGTACTAGATTGTGTTATTGCCTGGTTTTTTAAATTTTCTTTTTTTGTATAAATACCCATTCTTTTGAGGCGTAAATTTTTCAATGGCTCCAATTATGGGTAGAGCATGATTCTCTGTCCCGTTGATGCCAGACGTGTCAATATCACAGATATGAAGCGCTGGTGTACATGATGAGATTAATATTGTTGGTTTTTGCTCCTGAACTCTGTTGTTGCACCTCTAACATAATACACTCCAGATACTAATTGACACTGACAATTTTCTTCAGGCCATACGCTAAAAAGAGACATGAATTTCACTGCCAGTCCAAGATCAGGAAAACCACAGCGGAACTTCAGATAGTTGTGTGAACCTTTTTTTTTTTTTTTAGTAGTATACTAAATAAAATTTTTGTAGAGAGATACTGAAACTTTATAGGTTATTTTTTCCTAACACAAATTGCTTATATGGGTGATTTAATATAAATTTATTTTTAGTTATAAAATATACTTCTGTGAGACTATTTTTTTCAGTGTTATCTATCTACATGGTCACCACATTGTCAATATTTGTTCTTCTTATCTTCTCTCTTTCACTGATTAATTAACTGCTTTCTCTATATAGGCCAATACCTTAGAAAGATCTAACACTACTAGAGCATTTTAAAGATTATTACTTTTTGGTAGTTATGAGTATTAGAAAGTTGAGAGAAAACACTGGAAATATGTAATAACTCATTTTTATTCTTAATATGACTCTATTAATAGTAATAATTTTTATTTCAAATTATATTCTTTATATAGTAACTGAAATCCATTTCTGATACATCCTATTAGAAATGAACAGCAGTAGTTACATTCCTTTCTGTAATAAATCACCAATCTTTTATCTGTTTCTAGAGGCACAAGTTTGAAAGAGGAATTCATCAATATATGAGATGCTATGTTAAGTTTTAATGAATACAGTTTTGTGAAACTTAGCTACCTCACAAGATCAATAAATATTTAATCATATTGAGATAGAAAAGATTAAAAAGCTACATGTATTCCTTGGGGAAAGATGAAATATAAATGAATAGGAGGATAAACCTATATCTATACATTACAATCTTTTTGTAAACATACTTGGATTTATTTATCAGTTGTTTACAGTTTGGCGCAGGGATTTACTAAAATCAGGTATAGTTCCGAGGAAAACAGTAATCATTTTATTAAAACAAACAGACAAAAATCTTGAAATACCCTGAACATCTAATGTTTCTTTCCATGTTTATAATCGTGAGAAGTAGAATAACTTCAACACAGGAATAGCACTGCATAAATGGATGTGGCTTCAGTGAATGGCATGGATAAAATTGTTAACTCTGCACTCGGGCTCATTTACAAGGTCCATTGCTGTCTGCATAGCTCATTTAGAATTTTGGGGTCTCATGTTGCAAGTTAGTAGAGAAAATACATATTATTTTTAAATTATCAGTTATATAAAGATATAGATTATACAGAGGTATATCAATATCTATCTATAGATATATATCCATTTATCTTCCTCTGTATATAATATCTCCTTATGTTAGTACAAAGTAGTAAATTTTTTACTATATTTCAAAGAGTAATTATGGTAATCCCCACAGTTATCTAAGTTAAGCACAATATTAACAGAAGCAGCACTACATTTTTCTGTACACTGAAACCCTTTGGGAATTTTTTTTTAGTTCTTAGAGGGAAAAGTTGAAATTTTAAAGTGTCTTGTAGTCAGTTTCTTTTTCATATAATTTTGTCAATAAATTGGTTTACTTTACATTTCAAATTTTTCCTATGTTAAGTTTATTTTTTCACACCTGACTACTGTATTTCTTGGAAAGACACAAACATAAAACTTTCTCACAGAAACTTTTCACAAATTCATTATATGTAAACTTTTTGCTCTTTTTAGTAAATAATTTCTTAAACACATGTCACACAGCCCAATTTATATTTACTATGTTATTATTATTTTTTTTTTTGTCATTGAATCACCACTGTTTTCCCTATTTCCTTTTTAAATGTGACAACTGGACCTGGATGTTTCTAATAGGCTTACCACTTCCATGTATTTAAAAGTTCAGTAAACATGAAGGCAGAAAATAAGTCAGAGGCTCATTTTTCATCTTAAACACCCCCGTCTTAATGTGACATAGGTAAGTGATCATTTCTAGCCAGATGTACGAACTTTCCTACTCTACAGGCTTCTATACTTACATTCCAGGAACACAAAAACAGAGTATTGATTATTACAGAACTGATAGGACTAATACCACAAGTTTGCTTTCAAGTTTTAAGAGCTAATTTTCAAAATGAAATGGGCTGAGGACAGTTATTATCATGACTAAATATTAAATAATTATAAAAGAATACTGATAATTCCTAGGTATAGATAATAAAGCCAACTTGCTTATTTGTAGTCGCAATTTAATAAACAAACCAGCTATTGTCCTTTACTTTAAAGCATATTTTATATACATATTTATCAATTAACCCCAATGATCTGCCTTTTCTCAGGTGATTAAGCCTTGTGAAGAAATGATATTACTCATAAAACAATGGCATTCTCTTGGTGTCTTTCAGGACTGGCATTAATGGCATTTGAGTTTTTGGAGTTATATTCAATCTCTACTTCTGAAGTAGCAGAAGCTTTTTTCAATCTCTACTTCTGAATACATATAATATGACTAACGTTGTTATGAGTTACATTAAATCCATTTCCATCACATTTCAATTTATTTGCTATGCAAAATTGAAGAATCTTACATTGGAGGAATAATATAATTTGATTATTATATTATAAATATAATTATTTGTATTATTAAACTAGCATTAATCTACAGTGATTTCATTTATCTCAGATTTTCTCTGTGAATGTCCAATATACAGTATGCTTTCAAGACATTTGGCACGAAATTTCACACACAATGTTGTCCCATCTATTTATTTCACAGATTATTGATTATAATTAAATAATGATTAAAACAATATTAAATAATTATTGAATTATTTGTGAAATAAATGTGTGAAAAGTACTGTTTTTAAATTTTGCAGTTCTTGTAACTAAATGTTTAAAAATATTTGTAGCTTTATATTATTTTCAAACAAAATGGTGTTTAAAAGTATTTAAAATTAAGATTGATTCAGACATCATCAAAATATATTTTGAAACCATCAAAGTATTCTCTATTATTTTTAATTGAAATCAGAGATAATCAATAAATTGCTTTTGGTGTGCTGCACCCATTGATTCATCATTTACACCAACATGTATACATGTTGTAACAAACCTGCAGGTTGTGCACATGTACCCTAGAACTTAAAGTAAAATAAAAAAATTTTAAAAATTACTTTTATCAGATATATTTTATTTCTTTAAACATTAATTTTAGATTTATATAAAATAAAACTATACACATTGCATTTAAGCAATTAAAAATATCAGTTCTAACTGGAAATTTAAAAATGTTTATTTATCATTTATTTCCTGAGCTTTCCAAAATATTTTCCACGTTTTTAGTTCATGCATCACTCACATTGTGAGTTGTTATTTAGCTCATCATTGAATAGTGAGCTACTGTTATAAAACATAGGTAAAATTCTACTTCCTACTGAAGTATTACATTTAGGAATATTATTGAATAATATATTTTTCCATAATAAAATACGTGATTGTCTTGGAGTCTATTAGATAGATTTTTCAGTCTTTTAATTTGGAAATATTTCCCATATATTTTATTTTGTCTGAGGGAAATTTTGACATTAGTCTTGTCATCTTTTCATCACTTTCGTTTTCTTATCTGTGAGTTGCTAACCACCTGACAAATTTTGAATTTATTTGATTTAATTTTAAATAAATCCAGGCCTGTAGTATAGTCATTATGCACACAGAGTTTTAAGCCAGACAACTGTGTGCAAACTGAGATTTTAAAACTAACTAGGTAGTCTACCTTCAATAAGTCATTTGACTCTCCCATGACTCGGTTTACTCAACTGTTCACAGGGGATAAAAATGAGAATAAAATCTACTTCAAAAGGTTATTCTGAAATAACTGAAATTAGTTTATATGAATACTTAGGAAAGTATTTTGCTCATATAAATAGATAATACAACTAATAAATTTTAATCTGGTTGAAAACATCAACAATGGATATTGAAATAATAAGCAGGACAAACAAAAATTTCATCAAAGCTGTATCAAGAGAACATCAATCTTGTAAAAGTGATGGTTAATAGTGTGAAATATGTTAGCTTAAACGTCTCTAGAAACTACATTAGAATGTGTTACACCTTAGCATACAATTTAGAATTAGATTCAATGATTCTTCATTACTTAAAATGAACAACATGTTTCCTACTCACTTTAATGGGCAATTATGTTTAATATATAAATCTTAACTTTATAGTGTTTATAGCTCTCATGCAATAAAAATGTCTAAAGTAAATTTTACTCTATATTACAAGGGGAAGTTCTTGCTTGACATATTTAATTTCAAGATAGTATAGCAGTTAAGGTAGCAAAATAAGTTTTAATGTACAAAGCTCTGTAAATTAACAATGACAAACTAATTATGGTGGTAGATACATTGCCCTGACAAAGGTTATTCTGGCACTCTGTAAATCTGTAGTTAATAAATTCTTGTAAGTTAGATTACAAGTCAATAATAGAAAAATTACTTACGGTTTTACTATTTACCTCCCTACCCCCATTGCTGAGTTGTTCCACACAGCTTCAGCTCCCCTAAACATCTGTCTGCTCTTCAAACATACCAAGGACGCTCCCATTTGAACTCTCTACAACTGCTCCTCCTATTGTGACAATCTTCTTTCCCCAGAATTTGAATGTTTTGCTCCTTCACATCAATCAAAAATATTTGCTCACTTTCATTCTTATCCATGTGCCAGGAGTCAATAATTAGTCTCTACCATAACTACTCTATAAACCAGGATTATTATTGCAGCAAAATTATATCTTCCAAGGAGGATTTCATAAAAAATGTTTCTGAGTTATGATTCTAGATAATATTGTAAATGTCTATTAAAATTAAGTGTTCACTGTTCACAAAGTTTAAGTTACCTTAAACAATTTGTTTGGTAGAGAATTTCTTAATATGTTAGCAATAAGAGGATTAACATGCCTAACTTTTCAAATTTGTATAGACAGAATACTTCCTTTCAGAAAGCAATTACATTCAACAATGTTTAAAATAACTATAAGGAAACATATATCAGCCATTGAATAAAGCATAGGAAAGTACATTCAAATGGCTATTAATCTGGGATGATAAACAAAGGGTATAATTCAAGACTTTTTAGACATATAAAGTTATAACCTCTTCTCTTCTCTTTATAATGTCATAATGTCATGATAGTTTAAATGGTGTATGTTAACCATAATAAATAAAACAATTCAAAAACATAGATGAAGGCTATAACGTTCAATAATGTTTAGAACAACTATGGGGGAACTCTGCCAGAATTAGAAAAAAATAATGGATTAGTGTATTGTCTAAGGGACAACATTAATTATATAAGAAAAAATGTATTTTGGCTCAAAATTTATCTCTTGCTGGATTTAAAAATATTTAAATGAAGATTATTACTAAAGAGGTAGCAGTGTGTTTATCCTTTTAAACACAAATGTGTTTAATAGGTTTTTAAATAATGAAAATTATCCTGTCTAATAGCTCAATTTCAAACACTATATTGTTAAATAAAGAGAGAACACATTTTAAAAAGTATGTCATATCAAAAAAAATTGTCCACTCAGACTCTACTGCAGGTGCAAAGTCAGAATAAAATGCCATGCAGCCACCAAAACCTAAATGCATTTTCTGATCTGTATCTAGTGACATTTTTTGATGTTATTTACTATGACTATTCATCTTATTTACTTGTATTAGTTATCTACTAGTGCATAAAATCTTGCCCCCAAATATTAGTGGCTTTAAACAACACACATCTATTATCTTATAATCTGTTGGCCTAGAATCCAGGCAGTTCATCTGACTTCTCTGTTTCAGGTTTATTCACACAGTTACCACCAAGTTGTTAGCCAGGGCTAAGGTCTCATCTGAAGATGTGATTAATGAAGGATCCACTTATAAGCTTACTCATGTGCTTTTTAACAAAATTCAGCTTCTTGGAGCTGGTGAACTGTGGATATCAGTCTATTGCTATCTATTAGCTAGACTGTGCTCAGTCTCTTGCCAAATGGTCCTCGCTATTGCTCTGTCCACATGATAGCTTGCTTCATCAACGCAAAGATGACATCTCACATATACATACAAAGAGAGACAGAATCACAGTCTTTTAAAAATCTAATCTTGGAAGTGGCATCTTACCACCTTTGCCACATTGTATTTATTTGAAGCAAGTTACTAAACAAGTGGAGGAGATTACACAGGTCATAAATACAGGAGGTGGGGATGATTGAAAGTAATTTTAGAAGAATGTTCAAAGGAACTAAAAGTAGAACTACCATTTGATTCAGCATTCCCACTGCTGGGTATCTACCCAGAGGATAATAAGTCATATGAAAAAGGCACTTGCACACGCATGTTTATAACAGCACAATTCACAATTGCAAAAATATAGAAGCAGCCTAAATGCCCATCACCCAATAAGTGGATAAGGAAAATGTGATATATATACCATGGAATTCTACTCAGCCATAAAAAGGAATAAAATAATGGCATTCGCAGCAACCTGGGTGGAGCTGGAGTTATTATTATTCTAGGTGAAGCAACTCAGGAATGGAAAACCAAACATTGTATATTCTTACTTATAAATGGGAGCTAAGCTGTGAGGACTCAAAGGCATAAAGATGATATAATGAACTCTGGGGACTCAAGGGAGGGTGGGAGGGATGCGAGGGTTAAAAAACTATACATTGGATACAGTGTACACTGCTTGGGTGATGGGTGGATAAAAATCTGAGAAATCACCACTAAATAACTTATCCACGTAACTAAACCCCACCTGTTCCTTCAAAACTATTAAATAATATAAATCAGTAAATAGACATCTATTGAAAAAAAGAAGAATGTTGACCTCAGTTTCAGCTCCTTAAACATCTGTCTGCTTTTCTATCACATCAAGGATGCTCCGACTTGAAGTCTACAACTGGTCCTCCTACTGTATGAATCTTCTTTCCTCGTATTTTGAATGTTTTGCTGCTTCATATCAATCAAGAGGTTACTCAAATTTTACAAGATCACAGACCTTCCTAGAATATTATACTTAAAATTATATCTAACATAGTATCTGCCAATCCCAACCATTGCTTCACTCTTTCTTGTACCATGTCATACTTTCACAGTACTTAATACCATCTTATATATTTTACATTTACCTATAAACAGCAACTCTAAGAGCATAGAGAACAAAATGACTAAATGAACAAATGAAAGAAAAACCTTTAGCAATAATTAGTCTTGGATGTTATACAAATGGTATAATCCATGCATTTTTAGACATATAAAGTTGACATCTTTTCTCTCTTCTTTGTAATGTCAAATCTTCATGATTGTTTAAATGTTATATGTTAACCATAATGAATGCAACAATTCAAACACAGATAAATTTTACTCCTGAAAACTTTACACAGTAAATCAAATGCAAACAGTTATAAAACTGTATGTAGAATTATTTGATTACACATGTAAGAAAGGTGAATATGAAGATACATGTTCCTAAAATGGCTTATCTGGAAGTTTTATCATGTTTGCTTGCTTTTAATTGTCTGTGTTTTCCATTCTGCCTAGAAGATGTATCATGTTGCACTGGATATTGAAATTAATAATATGTACCTGTTAGTAGTCTTAAAATTATTTTACATGTTTTACTTGTTATAATTTTTTGTATGTTGCAAAATGAAGGAGAATAAAAAAGAAATATGAAAATAAAATTTTAGAATAATACTTATCAAATATCCTTTATGTCATGAACATTATATTATGTATTTTATATGCATTATTTATTTTAAATAAAACCACCAAATTTAAATAAATATTACCTTCCTTAAGTTTGTGAAGAAACTGGAGTTCGAACAAATCGAGATTTATTTTTCCAATCTGGTAAAAGAACACAATATTTTTTATATATTACTTTATTAATATACTAACTACCTATATTAGTCAGGGTTCTCCAAAGAGACTGAATCAACAGGATAGATAGAAGCTGGATGGATAGGTGAATAGGTAGATAGACGATAGACAGAGATAGATAGATAGATAGATAGATAGATAGATAGATAGATAGATAGATAGATAGATAGATAGATATCTAGATAGACAAAGAGGAGATTTATTAGGTAAATTGGTTCATGTGATTATGGTGGCTGAGAAGTTCCACAACACACTGTCTGCAAGCTGGGGAACCAGAGAAGTTGGTAACGTGGCTCAGTCCAAGTCTAAAACCCTCAAAATCAGAGAAGCTGATTTATAACTCTCAGTCTGAGGACAAAGGCCTGAGAATCTGGGAGAGGGAGGGGGACTGGTGCAAGTCCAAGAGTTCAAAGACCAGAAAGCTGGAGTTCTATTGTCCAAGGGCAGATCCTGAAGAAGGGTATCTCAACTCCAAGAAAAATAACATTTACCTTTTTCTTTTCTTTTTTTTTCTTTTTCTTTTTCTTTTTTTTTTTTTAATCATGCCTCCAGTTGATTGTGTGGTGCCAGTCCACATTGAAGGTAGGCCTTTCTTACTCAGTCCACTGACTCACACACCAATCTCTCCCAGAAGCATCCTCATAGACACACCCAGAAATAATGCTTTACAAGCTGTTTAGGAATCCCTTAATCTAGTCAAGCTGACATGTAAAATTTACCCTCACAGTACCTAATATTTTTATATCTCTATTGACTCTCTTTTTGTAACGTTCAATTTATAATTTATTCAGAAAGTTGATGTTAAACTAAAATATGCCAGCCATTGAATAAAGCATAATAAAGTTAATTATAAATTGAATAAATGCTCCAATAAAAAGAAAACGATTTTCAAGTTGAATAACGAAAACTAAATTTTAAACTTCTTTAAAGAAACACATTTAAATATAAAGTTACTGAAATTTGATTGAAGAAGAAATAATGAAAAAGGATGCAGTATATTTATTGGTTAGTGTAGAAGCAATAGGAAATGACTCAACATAATATAATCACAAATTTAATATAAAGAATTCTTAACTAGGTATAAGCCTATTCATTGGTTAATTTGATAAAACAAATAGAGAACAAAGATGTATCCTGGAATTGGTAGCTGCTAGAAGGATCAAATCTCTGTACTTTTCATGATAGAAAGATTCCAATATAATAAGCCCACCATCACATGATAGTCTAGTCTCCCTGAAAAATGGGGGCTCAGTATTTTTCTCTGCTTTGAATGGAGAAAGAGGTGGCAGTTAACTTTGATGACGAAAAATACACAATTTTCAGCCCTTGCATCTTTATCAATGTGACCACTTTTTACATAGGCATACTGAGAGAGCCCAACATAATTGGAGAAACAGGGTGTTGTTCTGCCAAATAATGAGTCATTTTATTCACCTGATTATTTATCATTCACAAAAGACACAAATATGTATGCATTAATTCTATTCTGAGAGGTCTATCCACATACCATTTTTCCAGAGCTCTTTGCTGCATCTCTTTTAAACTTATAGTTTCCAATAAATGGATCCTCCAATGGTTCAAGAATTAGTGTAAATCTGTAATTGTGGCCATCTTTTGGTTTAGGAAAATGATATTTTTGTGCGTGTTCGTTATTATATTATTAAATAAAAAATAAAATGTAGAAGGATCTTTTAATACATTATATAATGGACCAAGTATTATGATTAATCTGGTTTGATGAACTTAAGGTACAATATAGGAATTTTTTTTTAAAAAAATCTATCTGTAAAGAGGTTTGTCTGTAAAGAGGACATCATTAAAAATATGCTTTTGTTCAAACAGTAGTTTAGCTTGCGAGCATCATTTTAATTATATTTTAAAATGTTGCCTTAGATCATTGCTTTTGTTTTACAACTGCTGTCATTTCTGCCAGACTTCAAAATCTCTAAGAAACAAGATTAATGTAAATCAAGTGCCCACTGATTTGAAGAGATTTTTTTAGATCATAAGCTCTGCTTTTTCAATAGTGTTTTTTTTTTTTTTTTCCTTCAGAATGTCATGAGCACAATTGTTCGAAATTTTTGGCTTATGCCAAATTGTAAAAAGAAAAAGAAAAGAGCCTTGCTCTCTAACAAGAGGATGTGAGCTGTAGAGGGCAAGGTGACTTTGCAGAGAATGGGTAAACCTTTCAACCTGCCAAATGATCAACAACTTACAACTTCATGGGGTCAGAACCCCATAGCTGAACTCAGTGAGTACCTCTTTCCTTGCAGCCATTCATGAAATGCTTCATGACAGCTTGTTTTCAATACTCCTGAATATTCATTTAGGCGATTTTCTCTAAAAATGTAATAATCTTGGAACTTATTCATAAAGAGCTTTCGAAGGGCCCTGAATACAAATGAATCTTCAACTAGTGCTACAGGCTTTGATTCAAAACTTTATTATAAAATGAATATCATTCAGTAATCATGCAAATTTATGTGAAATTTCTTATTTTTTTCCGGCTTTTAAGTTCTCAGCAGTTGTTATGTTTTCCTAAACTTTCTTTAAGTTAAAAACAAGTTGAATATTCCCTGACCCACCATTAAAATAATAATGAAAGTTGTCATAAAGAACAACACAGGGTAAGAGGACAAGTTAGTATTGCTGTCTCCACTTTTCTATAAGTGGATCACAAAACAGAATTTTTAATTTGTTTTGTATGATTTTACATATTGTAAGATCCTAGCAGAAAGTCTTACATAATATTTAGTCTGAGGAACTGCTCATTTTTAGTGTTTGTATTTGAGCTGACATAGCAAATTACAAAGAAACACAGCTTTCTCTTAATATCTATGAAGAAAAAGTTTGCAAAAATTGTTGATAAATTGTTTTTGACTGCATAGTTCTAAGAAGTCTGTTCTATATTTGTGATCATTAGGGTTATTGTACGTGTTTATGGGACATTTGGATATCCTTGTTGTTGTGAAGTGCTTGTGCAGAAACTTTACTCTTTTTCCATAGGGTTGACTGATGTCATTTTCTCATTATTCATAAGAACGATTTAAAGTACATAAATTGCTATGGGTATAAATTGCTATTCCATAGATGCATACATACATACATGATATGAAACTTGCTATATATAAATTTATATATGTATAATCAGTCATGTTCATTATCTCCTATTTTAGTCTTTTTATGATGAATTTTGATAAAGTTCTTAGTTCTAAAGTAGTTCAGATTACCAGTCTCTACTTTAATGAAAACACATTCTCACCTTTGTGGTCTGTTTAAGAAACTCGAAGCAATAAAGATATTTTTCTATAGTTTTTTCAAAAAGCTTATTGTCCCACTATTTACATTTTGAATTATCATCCATATAAGACATTGTTTCCATACAATGAGGTAGAGGACAGAATATTTTTTCTTGGATACTCAATCTTTCCAGCATCATTCATCAAACAGAAACTTACAATATATATTGTCTTGAAATTGGGGAGGACACTCTATTATCTAATGACTAGAGTATAACTGACAGAGAAGAGAAATAAAAGAATTTTGTTTTATTGTCTTATATTAAAGTAAGTTAGGAAAATATTAATTGAAGATATAAAGTGATAAGATAAAGATGTAAATGATAAATTGTAGGTTAGGCAGGGTGCGGTGGCTAACGCCTGTAATGCCAGCACTTTTGGGAGGCCAAGGTGGGCAGATCACGAGGTCAGGAGATCGAGACTATCCTGGCTAACACAGTGAAACCCCCATCTCTACTAAAAATACAAAAAAATTAGCCGGGCGTGGTGGCAGGCGCCTGTAGTCCCAGCTACTCGAGAGGCTGAGGCAGGAGAATGACGTGAACCCGGGAGACGGAGCTTGAGTGAGCCGAGATGGTGCCACTGCACTCCAGCCTGGGCAAGATACACCTCAAAAACAAAACAAAACAAAACAAAACAAAAAAAGTAGGTTAAAAAATGAAGAAATAAATTATATATTGTGATGTAGTAAAAAAGGTAATAGAAAAAATTAAATGGAATCATATATATATATATATATATATATATACACACACATATACACACACACATGTATTTTATGGGCCAAATTGTATCCCTCCAAATGTTGATGTTGTAACCCTCACTACCTCAGAATGTGACTGTATTTGGAGGTAGATTATTTAAAAAGGTAACTAATTTTAAATAATGTCATTATAGTGGGCCCTAATCCAATATGACTGATATCCGCTTAAGTAAAAATAAGAATACAAACATGCCCAGAGGTAAGATAATGTGAAGACACAAGGAGAAGATGGATGCCTACAAGCCAAAGAGAGAGGCCTCGGAAGGAACCAGTACTGCTGACACCCTGATCTCAGACTTCTATCCTCCAGGACTGTGAGAAATAAATTTCTGGTGGTTATGCCACCTAGTCTATGGTACTTTGTTATGGCTGCCATAGCAAACTAATACAGTATTCATTAAAAAAAAGTCAGGAGGAGAGGGAAAAATAGAAAAAGAATGGATGGTTACCTTGAATAATAATAGGAATAATGTCAAATAAATAATATCAATATTTACATTAATTATAAATGCAATAAACACTCTAATTAGAAACCAAAGATTTTTAAATTGGACAAAAATGAATACTCCAAAACGTGTGGTTTTCAAGAACACCACATTAATTAAAAATATGCATATTTAAACATAAAATAATGGAAAACATATATTGTACATAATCATAAATAAGCTGGAGTGCCAACATATTATAAAAAATACATTTTAGCTTTTCCCAGATTACAAAGGATTTGAGAGGCAGTCATGTTAAGTGGGTGAATTCATCAAGAAAATCAACAATCTGAAATATTCCAGCACTTAGGCTTATAAATACAAGAAACAAAAACTAAAACAATTGTTTGAAGGAATGGAAAAATTCACACAGCTAGCTGGAATTTTAATTGTCCTCCCTCAATAACTGATAAAACAAACGGATCAAAAATTAATATATATAGCTGAGCTTGGTGGCCCAGGCTTATAATCCCAGTGCTGTGAGAGGAAGGTTGCGATGGGAAGTTCTCTTAGGGTCAGGCATTTGAGACTAACCTAGGCAACATAGTGAGATACTGTCTCTACACATATTTTTTAAAAATTCTCTCAGCATGATGGTGCCTGCCTGTGTCCTAGCTACATTTGAGGCTGAGATGGGGGACAGCCTGACCCTAGGAGTTTGGGGCTGCAGTGAGCTATGACCATGCCATTGCACACCAGCCTGAGTGACAGGGTGAGACTCTGCTGTGAAACAAACAAACAAACAAAATTAGTATATGTATGGAAATCTTGAACAACATTTTAAAATAACACGACCTAACTGACATTTGTAGAATATTCCACCCAATAATATCAGAATAAGGAAACTTTTTAAAGAAAACAAATGACATTTACCAAGACTGACTATATGATGTTCAATAAAATAAGCTTCATTAAATTTTATTAACTTGAAATAATGTAAAGTATATATTTTTTTCCAACAATATTCTATGACAGAATAATTAAAAATTAATTACCACAAGACAGCTGGGATAAATCTTAAATACTTTAACATTAAATAAGACATGTTTAAATAACCCAAAGTTAAAGACGAAATTACAAAATAAGTTAGAATATATATTGAACTAAATATAAATGAAAAAAATCAAAATTTAAGTCATAGAAAAGAATGGTCCCTAAAAAAAACCTAATTTTTGCCTTCATACACTACAAACGCAAGAGCAAATTAAAACACTCTACATAAAAGGAAGAATATATATATGTATAATATACAAAAATTATTCTATATTTATATATATATATATATATATATATATATAAAAATTTGTTCTAAAAGAAAATGGGATACATGTGCAGAATTAGCAGGTGTGTTATATAGGTATATGTGTGCCATGGTGGTTTGCTGCACTTATTGACCTGTCCTCTTAAGTTCCCTCCTCTCAGCCCCATTCCCCAACAGGTCTTGGTGTGTATTGTTCCCCTCTCTGTGTCCATGTTTTCATTGTTCAACTCCCATTTATCAGTGAAACCATGTGGTATTTGGTTTTCTGTTCCTAAAGGACATGATCTCATTCATTTTTATGGCTGCATAGTATTCCGTGGTGTATATGTACCACATTTTCTTTATCCAGTCTATGATTGTAGGCATTTGGGTTGGTTCCATGTCTTTGCTATCGTAAATAGTGCTCCAGTAAACATACATATGCATATGTCTTTATAGTAGACTTCATGACAAAAACACCAAAAGCAATTGCAACAAAAGTCAAAATTGACAAATGGGATCTAATTAAACTAAAGAGCTTTTGCTCAGTAAAAGAAACTATCATCAGTGTGAACGGGCACCCTGCAGAGACGGAGTAAATTTTTGCAATCTACCCATCTGACAAGGGTCCAATATCCAGAATTTACAAGGAACTTAAACAAATTTACAAGAAAAAAATAACCCCATCAAAAAGTGCACAAAGTATATGAACAGACATTTCCCAAAAGAAGATATTTATGTGACCAACAAACATGAAAAAGAGCTCAACATCGCTGATCATCAGAGAAATGCATATCAAAACCAAAATGAGATACCATATTATGCCAGTCAGAATGGCGATTATTAAGAAGTCAGGAGACAACAGATGCTGGTGAGGCTGTGGAGAAATAGGGATGCTTACATATTGTTGGTGGGAATGTAAATTAGTTCAACCATTGTGGAAGACAGTATGGAGATTCCTCAAGGATCTAGAATCAGAAATACCATTTGACCCAGCAATCCCATTGTTGGGTATAGACCCAAAGGAATATGGATCATTGTACTATAAAAGGAAGAGTATTATAAAGAAAAGAGTAATCAGTAAAATTCAAGTTAAAAAAATTATAAAAATCAAAGAAACTTAAAGTTGATTTTTTATTATTAAATAAGATTGATCCTTTAGTTTCATTGACTATGCAAAAACAGAGAAGAAACAAATTGTCATAGTATGAAAGAACGTTCTTACAATCCTTACACATTAACAGGCTAATGAGAAAATATGAACAATTTAATAAATTTAACAACATTGAAGAAATTGAAAAGTTACTCAAAAGTTGAAACATTTTAAAAATGGCTATAGACTAGAAAATCTCAAAAACTTTTATCTATTATAGAATTTAAATGTTTATTTAACATTTTCCCATTAAAAAAGTAATAGCCATTGATGTATTTGCTTGTGAATTTTGTCGAATACTTAAGAAAGAAATGATACTCATGTAACACAAGAATGTCCCCTATGCTCTTGAATATAAGAGACATATTCAAGAACATAGGGGACATTAAAAAACCTTCCAGATCATTTTAAGAGGCAAGTGTTTCACTTATATCAAACCTAGGCTAAGAAATTACAAAGTAGAAAAAAAAAATAGAGTATTGCCAAAAAGCCTTTACAGAATTTTAGCAAATGAAATTCAGTTATATATGTAATTGAAGAAAATAGTGATTAAGTAGAGTGTATCCCAGGGATGCAAGTTGCTTTAATATTAAAAATCAGTTACCGTATCTTATGCCAGAATGGCTATAACTAAAAAGTCAAACACTAACAGAAACTGGTGAAGATAAAAAGAAAACTGAATACTTATACACTGTTGGTGGGACTGTAAGTATGACCTCTATAGAAAACAATATGGAGATTTCTTTAAAAACTAAAAATAGAATTATCCTTCCATCCTGCAATTTCGCTAGTGGTTGTCTATTCATAAGAAAAAAAATTGTTATGTTAAAAATATACTGCACTTATATGTGTATCACAGCTCATATGCTATATTAAAAACATACCATACTTATATGTTTATCATGTTTATATTTTACTTCACAATAGCAAAGATTTAGAATTAGTCTTTGATTCTAAGGGTCCATCAATGCATAAAAAGATAAAGAATATACGGCGTATATATTTAGTTTAGTGCAAAAGTAATTGCAGTTTTTGCCATTACTTTTAATGTTATGGCAAACCACAATTACTTTTGCACCAACCTTATATATTCTATTATATATGTATTCTATTATATATATATGTATATAATTGAACACTACTCGACTACAAAGAAGAATAGAATCACATCTTTTGCTGCAACATGGATGAGACTGGACGCCATTATTGGAAACAACTCGAACGGACACCTCAAGTTCTCACTTACAAGTAGAAGCTAAATAATATATGCACATGAACAAAATGAGGAATAATAAATGCTGGAGACTAAGAGGAGTGGGAGAGTGGGGAGGGGAAGAGGGATAAGAATTTCTTAAAGGTGGCCCGGCACGATGGCTCACACCTGTAATCCCAGCACTTTGGGAGGCCAAGGCAGGTGGATCACGAGGTCAGGAGATCGAGACCATCCTGGATAACACGGTGAAACCCTATCTCTACTAAAAATAAAATAAAATGAAATAAAATAAAAATTAGCCGGGCATGGTGGCGGGCGCCTGCAGTCCCAGCTACTTGGAGGCTGAGGCAGGAGAATGGCGTGAGCCCAGGAGGCGGAGCTTTCAGTGAGCCGAGATCGCACCACTGCACTCCAGCCTGGGCGACAAAGCGAGACTCCATCTCTTAAAAAAAATAAAAAAGAATTACTTAACCGAGTCGGGTTCGGTGGCTCAAGTCTGTAATCCCAGCACTTTGGGAGGCTGAGACGGGAGGATCACGAGGTCAGGAGATCAAGACCATCCTGGCTAGCATGGTGAAACCCCGTCTTTACTAAAAAATACAAAAAAAACTAACCGGGCGAGGTGGCGGGCACCTGTAGTCCCAGCTACTCGGGAGGCTGAGGCAGGAGAATGGCGTAAACCCGGGAGGCGGAGCTTAGAGTGAGCTGAGATCCGGCCACTGCTCTCCAGCCTGGGCGACAGAGCGAGACTTCGTCTCAGAAAAAAAAAAAAAAAAAAAAAAAAAAAAAATTACTTAACACGTACACTGTACCTTATTTGGGTGATGGTTACACTAAAACACCGGGGTTTATCATTTTGCAATAGATTCATGTAACAACAGCAATTATACTCCCAAGATTTATGCAAATAGAAGAAAAAAATCAATGAAGACAGTTCAACATATTAATTCAATAAATGAGAAAAAATTCTTAGAATGATCTAATTATAAGTATATATAAGTATACATTCAGCATCTGATTATGATGCTAAATCCTAGCCAATAACGAATACAGTGGAACTTCCTAAAGCTATTTAGAATGCTATAAAAAGCTAGGAGGTAACATTAAACTTTCTAGTGAAAGATTGACTAGTTTCTCCTGAGATCAGTAAAAATACATAGTAATAGCTAACATTACCTATGTTCTATATGTTATTGAAAATCTTGGCTATTGCAGTAAGTCAAATAAAGTAAGCAAAAGCTATACATATTGGAAAGAAGAATTATATGATTGTGCATGTAGAAAATCTTAAAAAAAAATCAGAACTTGTAATTGCAGCTAAGTTATTAGTTAACACATTAATATATAAAATTCACTTATTTCTCTACAATAAAAGTAAAAAGTTAGAAAATAAAATTAAAACAATGCAATGTAGAGAAATATTTGAAAAATATAATACTTTAGGATAAATATAACCAAATGCGTGCAATAAATGAATACTGAAAATTAAGAAGCATTACTGAATAAAGTTAAAGAATATCTAGATTAAGGAAAAGTTTATATAAATATCATCGTTATGAAATCAAGTCAGTATAAATAAAATGTCAATATTCCCTACATTAATCTATAAATTTCAAGCAATCATAATCAAAATTCTAGCAGGCTTTTTTTAAAGAAATTCTATACCATGAGAAAATTAAATAGATACCAAATTAACTGTTTTTGTGTCCATTTTGACCTCATTAAACAAAATAAAACTGTTAAAAAATTTTAATAATCAGGATCTATTTCTTATTAACTCCTCTGAGGATGGCACATGCAATTAGCTATGTTCTACTGCTTATGTTAAAGCAAATCTGGGATAGCTCATAAAGGTATTTGTGAAAGGACAATTAACAATCTTAACTTTTCTTCTCAGCTAGAGCTGCACAACATGCTCTAAGGCATGTTATGTTTATTAAATGATGCTTTGACTTTATTAGTAAAAAGCAAGGAAAAAGTCTATGAAGAATTAAAATATATTCCAAGGGAGTTCAGTCACATCACTACTGATGCCAGCTCCATGTAATGGAAGAGAAGCTCCCTAAATTACACAGATATTCAGTTTTAGGATGAGAGGAGGAAGTTGCTTCTGGTTTGCTCATTGCCTACTATGAGAACCCAGGCGTTGCAGTTTCCTAGTTGGATAATCTACAGGCATGTAGACGTTAGGAAAGAGCAGCGGCTGAAACACCCACCCCCTTTCGTTTTTTTTTTTTTTTTTATTTTTATTTTTTTGAGACGGAGTCTCGCTCTGTCGCCCAGGCTGGAGTGCAGTGGCCAGATCTCAGCTCACTGCAAGCTCCGCCTCCCGGGTTCACGCCATTCTCCTGCCTCAGCCTCCCAAGTAGCTGGGACTACAGGCGCCCGCCACCTCGCCCGGCTAGCTTTTGTACTTTTTAGTAGAGACGGGGTTTCACCGTATTAACCAGGATGGTCTCGATCTCCTGACCTCGTGATCCGCCCGTCTCGGCCTCCCAAAGTGCTAGGATTACAGGCTTGAGCCACCGCGCCCGGCCCCCACCCACCCCCTTTCACCTCCACATGTCTGCCTGGGATGGAAGCTATTGAGGCCCAGGGATTCTCTCTCAGATCTGCCCCGCTCCAGTCCTTTTGCTTAGTTGTTACTGAGCAAGTGGTATGGATGCCACACGTCTTACTTGATGAGGTCTTTCTCAACTTCTCTGCCCTGCCCCAGCCTTTGACGATCTGTGACCTTGTGTCATATGATAAACACCTGGTCACCTGTGAACGGGCTTCTCCAAGCCCTCCTGTCCTGCCTTCAGCCTGTGGTGCACAGAAGCCACACACGGCTGAAAGGCCTGGGAAAGAACTGGCAGGTGGAGGTGGACATGCTATGTACCGTTCTCAGAATCTTGCCCTTCACAACAGGCTATAGGTGGCTTTAAAAAGGGCACTAGGCAGGACGCGGTGGCTCAAGCTTGTAATCCCAGCACTTTGGGAGGCCGAGACGGGTGGATCAGGAGGTCAGGAGATCGAGACCATCCTGGCTAACACGGTGAAACCCCCATCTCTACTAAAAAATACAAAAAACCAGCCGGGCGAGGTGGCGGGCGCCTGTAGTCCCAGCTACTCGGGAGGCTGAGACAGGAGAATGGCGTAAACCCGGGAGGCGGAGCTTGCAGTGAGCTGAGATCCGGCCACTGCACTCCAGCCTGGGCGACAGAGCGAGACTCCGTCTCAAAAAAAAAAAAAAAAAAAAAAAAAAAAAAAAGACACTAACGTGTCTGCCCCTCTGCTCACCCAGTGACCACAGGGATGAAAGCTGCCACAGATTTCTATCCCAGACTCTGCACATCTCACTTTAGAATTTATTGATTTATTTAGGCTTCTTTGAGTCTTCATCATTCCAATGGTAAAAATAAATAGATGCATACATACATACATTTATAAAAATAAGATTTTGTAAATTATGTTGCTTTTACTCTTTGTTAGAATGAGAGGATTGACTCTTACAACATTGTTACTTCTAACCAAAACTGTAAAGTTCTTATTAATGCTCTTATTTCTGTGTATTGGAATTTGAATTAAAAATGTGTGTGTGCATGCACACACAAACACACCCTATATTTTAATTATATAACAAACCTATATTTTAATTATATATACAAAATATCTAGAACAATATAAAATTTTCTGTATAATTTTGTCCATGTTCTTCCTCCAGCATTTAAATTGAGTACCCTTCATGTATTTTATATATGTACATATGTGAACATATTAAACTCTCCTGGAATTTCTTAAGGAATATTTTAAATTATGCACATTATCTTTACTTGTCTCATAATACTATGATTCCAATATGATACTAGCTAATTTAGAAAGCTGTATATAATTATTTAGTCTTAAAACTTGAATCAAACATTAATTAAAGTTAATTTACTAGAAATTCAGGATTGGATTTTTAAGATAATTGAAAGAAACAAAGTCACCTTTTTTGAACAAATCTGATTTTGAAACTTCTTTCGTTAAATATACCCTTCATTTTTCTCTGTAATTCGCTTAAGTAAACATGATAGAAACAATTATTTTGGCAAGACAAACACAATCAAATCTTTAGTGTTTGATTATTTAGTGGTTACTTTTAAGGATGAATTAGAGAATTTTGGAAAGAATTGACAGATGATATTCTGCAGAATGCCTTTATCAAATGGCTTGCAAGATTAAGATGGACCATTTATTAGAAAACTCACACACAGCAAGCAGAGGGGAGTGGAAATTCACGATGTACGGGATGTCCTGCCAACAGTGCATGGGATGGTCTGCACATTTCTGATTGCAATAACAACCAGTTCGATAATATTCTGTACATGGACTCAGCGTTTTTTATGGCTTCCAAAATAATAATAAAATGCTAATGAATAACGTATTTGAAAAAACTGAGGACATAATATAAAAGTAATACTATGTATTTTATTTATTGCTCTAAAATAATTTTATAAATTTGTCTACTCATGTTCAGCAGCGGAGTTCTGAGATTAATTTTATTTTCCTTTCTTAAGTCAAGACAATGGGGAATTTAATTCTGTAAAAAATCAACATCCTTCCTCACCGCTTCATTTGATCATTTTCTTCTTTCACGACTGAATTCCTCTTATTCTTAGCATAAGTCCCACTTTGTACTTATTCCACATTGATCTCTGCTGAGAGGTCATTTCCTTATCAGGGTCTCCAAACTATTTTCAAAATATCACTTGTGTCATTTCTGGTTACTGACAATTCACTTGAACTACAGAGTCTTAGGCAACTGGATCAAAAGGAGGCTCTATTTACTTCAAATACATTAAAAATTCTTGCTACAATATAGACATTAAAGTCTTCAGGCTTTTTTTGGCTGTTGTCTCTGTATCCTTTCATCTCTCTTTAACCCTCTGATAATAAAATATATATTGATTTTATTATATACACCACTTAATTTTAGATGAAGTGTATCCCCAATTGGGTCAAAACACAGATTCTGTAACAGTTCCTATGTAACACAAATGCGTAACATCTGTAGCCACAGCTTCTTAGAGCTGTTTCTAAAGTTTAAAGGTTTTTCACTCACTGAATTTTGGAATATGCTAAATCCTTTTGACTACTAGTTCTACTCATGTAGATACTCTAATATGCCCAACATATAAATACATGCCCAAAATGAATCAACTGTGGTGTGAAAAAATGATGTCAGAAGTTTTGTTTCTTTTTTCTTTATAATATATATATAATGATTAAAAAGATAAATTAATGAAAAAATGACGTGATACGAGATGCTACTCATTCTCAGCACTCATATAATGTAAAAAAATTATTCAATACTTACTGAATACTTCGTAGAAGTGAGTGCTTTCCTCATCTAGAGGATGAAGACACAAACAAAAAAGACAAAAATCGCTGTTCTAATAGTGCTTACATTCCAGAACAGGAAGATAGAAAGTCAAAAAGTGATTGTGCAAGACTGTGTATACTTCCAGGTGGTGCTGAAAAAACTAAGTCTAAATGCTCAACAAAATAACTCCACCAGGAACAAGTTTAAAGTGCTGTATTATCAGAATGTTAGCAAGCTTATTACTGAAAGTACTTTCATGGTAGGTGTCCTGTAGAACTAAAATATGTTTTACTGACAAAGTCTTGAATTTGGGATAATGAATAACTGCAAATTGGGGAGGACACACATTTTAGTTTGGTCTAGGTGAGCGATTCAGAAGTCTGTTCAGTAGATCATTCTGACTTATAAAGGACAATATTCACCACTGATTCATAAAGATAAAAATTAAGACATTATTTTAAGGGTTTCCTAAAGTTATTTGATTTATTGTTCTGTATTTTTTCTATATTTTTGTTGATAGAATATGATGTGATTAATGAAATCATACCGATAGTAGTACTTTTAATATTTCTGACTGAAATAAAATAGAAAACCCTATGTCTGGTGCTTTTCAAATTCAGAATTCTAGAAATATTCTAGCGGACAAATAATGATGCTCCAGCCCGTATTTCAGAACCTGTTAAATTTTTTAAACAGTATTCTAGCAATATCCAATAACAGTCCTGAAGAAATAAAACACTGTGTGATTCTTTGGTGAAATCTTAGCAATTATTCATATTACCCATTGAAGTCTAATAAAAGGAATATATTTGGCTGGGCGCAGTGGCTCACGCCTGTAATCCCAGATCTTCGGGAGGCTGAGGCGAGTGGATCACGAAGTCAAGAAATCAAGACCATCCTGGCCAACATGGTGAAACCTCGTCTGTACTAAAAATACAAAAATTAGCCAGGTGTGGTGACGCCCATCTGTAGTCCCAGCTACTCGGGAGGCTGAGGCAGGAGAATCACTTGAACCCGGGAGGCGGAGCTTGCAGTGAACCGAGATTGCGCCACTGCCCTTCAACCTGGTGACAGAGGGAGACTCTGTCTCAAAAAAAAAAAAAAAAAAAAAAAAAAAGAATATGTTTGTGTCCTCAGAATATGTGAACAAGCTAGGGCAAATAATAAGTGACAAGAGGTATTGCATCTCTTTTCATGGCATGAAATTTTATATGTATCCTGTAATCTGTATTTTGTTATTACAGCTAAAAAATGATTTAAAATGTCTAATACCAAGAAACATCAGTGCTGACAGAAAAGACTTTTTGGTTGATTTTTTTTTGTTTGATTATTTTTAAAATATATTATTCATTAGCTTGTATCTGAGGAATAAGTTTTCTGTGTTCAGAAACTTTATGGAGACAGTTTTTATAGGAAGGAGATGGAGAATTTGAAGCCATGTGCATCTTACCCTAAGATTCTTACTCTCTCTTTGTTATCAAAATTTATACTTTTGCTGCAGTTAAGTTGAACTATACAGTTGTTTCATGAATATGAGCCTGTTACATCAAAGATAAATGTTATTGTGTTGTAAATATCTAAAGGGCATATAGTATGTAAATTGTCTGAATGATGGATGTTCAGTTAGAAAGCAATAAATACACGACTTTGCTTTTCTCATCCTGGTGAATTCTGCATAAATCATGATAGAGCCTTTTGCACGTGGGTTGCAACTAAACAGAGAACAAATTTGACAAAGAAGTTGAGCACAGTACTCAGAAATTATACTAAAGTTGGAGAAGAGAACAACAACAACAACAACAACAACAAAAATACTGAGGCATATTCTTTCCTCATATTTTCTATAAAGGAATGGTGTGAATTTAATTTTAAATTTGTTACTACTCCATTTACAAGAACATATTGCTATGAGGTAAATGTAATCTTGTTTTCACAGGTTTCCATTAAGGGTGACATTTTGTGTTTGTCATTTCTGCAAAAACCTGAAGTATTATTTCCCCTACATGTCCATGCAACCTTTTATTAGAAAATGACTAATTCATAAAATCTTTTTAAATACATGTGTATTTAGCATTGATTATCTGGAAACTAATGAATTAACTATAAAATTATAATATTCAAGAGTATTTTATTTTATAAATTTTGTTTTTTTAATTTTAAATTTTGATTTTCGTTGTTACATATTTGTTTATGTTTTTGTGGTACATGACATACTTTGTTACAGACATGCAATGCATAGTAACTACATCAAGTTAAATGGCATATTCGTCTCTGCATGTATTTATCCTTTGTGCTACAAACAATCCAATTATACTCTTTTAGTTATTTTAAAATGTACATTTAAATTTATTATTAAATATGGTCATCCCGTTGTGCTAGCAAATGCTAAGTCTTATTCATTCCTTATATTTTATTGTGCCATTAACCATCCTCACAGTGCCCCCTCCTGCAACACACACACCTCCATTATCCTTCCCAGCCTCTGGTAACTAACCCTATACTCTCTGTCTCCACGAATTCAATTATTTTAATGTTTAGCTTCCACAAATAAATGAGAATATGTGAAGTTTTTCTTTTGATGCTTGGCTTATTTCACTTAACATAATGACCTCTAGTTCTGTCCATATTGTTGCACTTGACAGGATCTCATTTTTTTAATGGGTGAATAGTAGTATTCCATTGTGTGTGTGTATCACAGTTTCTTTATCCATTTGTCTGTTGATGAACACTAGGGTTGCTTTCAAATCTTAGCTACTGTGAATAGTGCTGGAATAAACATGGGGATGCACATATCTCTTCTATATTATGATTTTCTTTCTCTTACCTAGCAGTGGGATTGCTGGATCATATGGTAGTTATATTTTCAGTTTTTTGAGGAATGTACAAACTGTTCTCCATAGTGGTCGTACTAATTTACATTCCCATCGACAGTGTGCAAGAGTTCATTTCTGTCCACTTCCTCACTAGCATAAAAGTCATTTTAATTAGGATATGATATCTCTGTGGTTTTGATTTGCATTTCTCTGATGATAAATGATGCAGAGCACCTTTTCATATGCGTGTTTGACATGTGTATATCTATTCAGATCTTTGGCCCATTTTTGGATCAGATTGCTAGATTTTTTCGTATAGAGTTGTTTGAGTTCCTTTTATAATAAATTCTGAATATTAATCTCTTGTGGATAGATACTTGATAAATATTTTCTCCCATTCTGTGCATTGTCTCTTCACTTTATTGTTTCCTTTGCTATTGAAATACTAATGACATTCCTCATTTTCACAATTTATAGAAGTTTTAAATTGATGTGATCACATTTGTCCATTATTTGCTTTGGTTCCCTATTCTTATGGGTGTTACTCAAGAAATCTTTGCCCAGAACAATGTCCTAGAAATTTTCCCCCATGTTATCTTTTAGTAGATTCATAATTTGAAGTCTGGGATTTAATTCTTTAGTCTATTTTGATTTGATTTTTGTATATGGCAAGAAATAAGGGGTCTACTTTCATTTATATGTGTACAGATGTCCAATTTTACCAGAACCATTTATTAAAGAGACTTTATTTATTTATTTATTTATTATTATTTATTATTATTTATTTATTTATTATTTATTATTATTTATTATTATTTATTTATTTATTTTATTTATTTATTTATTAAAGAGTCTTTTCACCAGTGCAGGTTCTTGGCATCTGTCAAAAATGAATTCAGCATAGATTAATGGATTTTTTTCTTGGTTCTCTATTTTGGTCCATTGGTCTGTGTGTCTGCTTTTATGACAATACCATGTTGTTTTGGTTACTACAGCTCTGTAGTATAATTTGAAGTAAGGTAATATAATTTTTCCACTTTGTTCTTTGTGTTTAGAATAGCTTTGGCTATATGGGGTCTTCTGTGGTTTCATATAAATTTTAAGACTTCTTTTTTCTATTTCAGTGAAGAATGTCATTCATATTTTGATAGTGATTTCATTGAATCTGTAGATTGCTTTGGTTAGTGTGGACATTTTAACAATATTGATTCTTTCAACACATGAATATACAATATTTTTTCAAATTTTTGTGTCCACTTCAATGGACACAAATGTCTGCTTCTCTTTTGCCTTCCACTATGATTGCAAATTTCCTGAGACTTGCCTGGAAGCTGTTGCCAGCACCATGCTTCTTGTGAAGCCCACACAACCTCGAACCAATTAAACTTCTTTTCTTTATAAATTACTCAGTCTCAAGTATTTCTTTATAGCAATGCAAGAATGGCCTCAACAGTTGGTGTCTATGCATTCAAGATTTAGTGTTTATTGTAGTCTTCCAAATCTGGGCTTTGCAATCTGTACCCATTTTTCTTGGGAAGACTTTCCAGGTATTCAAAGGGACTTGTGCCCCAAGCCCGGTAATGCTGTGGTTCTTGAAGATCTGTAGAGCTCCCACCTTGATGATCTTGGATAAGATCCAGATGAATTATTTAGATTATCAAGCAGAGACTCTTGTTTACTTCCCACACATTTTCCCAAACAAATGGTCTCTCTGTCTCTACTTAGCTGCCTAGAGCTGGTGGTGGAATGACACAAGCAGCACTGTGACTACCACCTTGGAACTGCACTGGGTCAGACATGAAACCAGAACAGCACTGGGTCTCACCCAAGGCTCACTGTAACTACTACGTGTCTACCACCTATGTTCACTCAACTCTAGGGCTCTATAATCAGCAATTGGTAAAGTCAGCCAGGTTTGTGCCCTCCTCTTCAGGGCGATGAGTTCTCCCAGGCCTTGAATGGGTTCAGAGATGAGGTCTGGAAGCCAGAAATTTGAGTCAAAAATCCTAGAAATCTACCTGGTAGTCTATTCCACTGTGTCTAAACTGTCACTCAAGCCACAGGGTGCGGTTGTTCCTCTTCTCCCCCCACCCGCCCCCAGCTTTACACAGGCAGTGGCACTTCGTCCTTTGGCCACTACGACCACCGTCCCATGAGGAGTTCTGCCAGGCCACCACCAATGTTTACTTGAGGTCAAAGGGATCTTCAGTTAGATTGTGGTGAATACACAGGCCTAGGACTCAACCTTCAGGGTAGTGGGCTCACCTCTGGCTCAAGGCAGGTCCAGAAATTCTGTTCAAGATCCTAGGCATGGACTCAGGGGCTCCAAGAGCCTGCTTGGTGCTCCAGTCCACTGTGGCAAAGCTGGTACTTGATGCCAGCACATATTAGAGAATACTACCTGCCTATTGCTGTTGGTTATTTGGGGCCCAAAAAGTGTTTAGTCTGCGAGCAATGGATCTTACCAGGCCTGTGTCTTTCCTTTCAAGATTGTGGGTTCCAAGCCCATGGGATGTCTACAAATGTAATCGGAAAGCTTGATCCTAGAATGTAGGCCTCATGGCTCTACCCCATGCTATATCCTACTGTGATTGAGCTGGTATCCGTATTGCAAGATAAAAATCCTCTGACTCCTCTCTTTCCTCAAGCACAAGGAAGGAGTCATTTTGTCATTGCTGCAAACTGTGCTGCCTGGGATTGGAGGACAGGTGTCCTAAGCACTCTCCCAGCCACCCCATCTGGTGTCTCACTAGGTCACAAACTGCTCAAGTCCACTAACCTTAAGCTCAATATAGCATCAAGATTTGCCTAAGAATTGCACTGCTTGTGACCCAGACTACCTTTAAAGTTTATCTAGGACCTCAAACCACTTTGATTTTTAATTACAGTAGTGAAGATTGAAGATAGCTGAAACCCAAGTTCCAGCTGCTTGGATGAGTGCTTCCCCTCTGGCTAGGGTTGGTCCAAATGCTCCATCCATGGGCCGGTACTGGCTGGAGTTCAGGAGGTTTTTGTTTTCTGCTTTGACAAGCCAACAGTGAGTTCAGTGTAAAGTCCTCCAGCCACTCTGCTATCCCTCCCCCAAGTGCACAAATTCTCTCTCCATGCCAAGCAGTTGTTGGCGGGGGAGTGGAGATAAGTGGTGTTGAGGATTCAAGACTCCGTTTCTTCCCTCTTTAGGGCCTTTTTCAGAAATATGAAGTTAAAAACAGGTACTGTGATTGTTCACCTGATTTTTTTGCCTTATAAAGGTGCTTTTTATGTGCAGATAATTGTTAAAATGTGTTATTCCTGTGAGAGGGATGGTGGGTGGAATCTTCTCTTCCACCATCTTGCCCTTCTTTTGTAAATTTGATATAACTGGTTTTTTAGTAATTTGCCTTTGTTCTTTTATTAGATATTTAAATTGTAATATATAATTAGCTAATTACTATTACTGAATACATTTGTAAGAGGATGAAATTTAACACCAGCGCTTGATACTCTTTCATTTAATCCCAGTTATCTTAGTACTAACATAGATTTTAAAGTGTTTATTGTAAGAACTTGATTGCTGATATCTTAATATGCTAATGATTGATTAATATGGAGTTTGTTATTTGTACATTAAGAATAAAATTCTGTTGTTAAAGAGTAACCAAAAAACTCATTTTAATATTGTTTTGTAGAGCTACAATAGTTATCAACCATGTTTTGGGAGGTGACCGTCCCGTGTGCTGTTCGCTTGTCCAATTACCCAAATGTTAACCAGACATAGTCACTATTTTCAATTCTTTTTGGCTGGACTCACATGGGTAAAACATGCTACTTGAAAAAAGAGCCAAACTCAGAAATTCTACAGCTAAGTTTGCATGAAAAAAAGTTGTAAATAATCACAAAGTATTTTAAAAACAATACTTCTTGGTAATTCTGTTAGCTTTATACCTGTTTAATAACACAATGAAAAATATGTTTGTGTTATTTTCTTTTAATATCAAACTTTAAGGTCATATGATCTCCACTTTTCACTAGATAAGGGGAAAAGCCTACATACACAAAACAAATTCCATAAAATATTTTTTATAAATTACTGTGGAAAATGTAATATATTTGAGTATTTTGGTTCTGATTAGGTGTATATATTTAATGACAAATCTCAGATTAATATCTCTATTTCATTTATTCTTATTTTTCTCCTGTATTTGTCATAAAATTTTAAATATCTTTCTTGGGTTTACTAAATCAAGGAAGCCTCACTCACCTAACTTGCATAATCATGGTAAAGATAAGCACTGTTACCCTCGATATTACCAATTACCAAAGTATTACATTAAAAACATGCTTATTGGTTCCTAGAGTTATTCTTCAATTATTTTTCTGAAACTATTTCTCATTTTAAATTCTTTACTTTTGGAGTAACATTAGGCACAAAATGCTTACCAATAAATGGTAGATTCCTGAAAATGCCTTCATGGATGCAGAATAATTTCTTACATTTTAACATATATAAAGTGATTATTTTATAAACTTGATATTTGAATAATAAATGTACTGGATATAAAACATTTATACCTACTTTCATTGAATTTCAAAAAACAATGTTGGTACATTTGCAAGTTCTTTGTTTTTCTGTGGTTTTTGAAAAGTCTGATGACAGAAGCAATTTTGTCTTCATAAGTTTTTAAATCACTATGCCTGAGCCTTGAACATTTTTTCTTTATGTTAAAATCTAACAGTTGTACTAGAAAATACCTTGAAGTTGATTGTTCTGTTTAATTTTCCCAGGTGCCCAGTAGAACATTTTAATATATATACTCAGGTTTTTACTAATTTTTAAGTGTTTTTAGAGTATAGGTTTAAATATTAATTCTGTGTCATTGTTTTATTTTTCTTTTTTGGAAAATCCAACAATGCACATGCAATTATTTCTTTCTCTATTATCTACTTGCCTTACTTTTTTCTGAACCATTTGACTTCTTTATTTCTTTTGTTGAATTCATTTCTTTTCCCATTTTTTTCAATGTTCCTTATTAGAATTTTTTTGTCTATTTTCTCTTGAGTACCTGTATTCTTACACTTCTTCCCTCAGTTAATCAGTTTCCTTTTTCTTTCTTTATTTTTTATTTTTGAGATGGAGTTTCAGCTCTTGTTGCCCAGGCTGGAGTGGAATGGTGAGATCTTGGCTCACTGCAACCTACATCTCCTGTGTTCAAGTGATTCTCTTGCCCCAGCCTCCCAAGTATATGGGATTACAAGCACCTGTCACCATGCCTGGATAATTTTTTGTATTTTTAGTAGAGACGGAGTTTCACCCTGTTAGCCAGGCTGATATCGAACTCCTAACTGCAGGTGATCCACTCTTCCTGGCCTCCCAAAGTGCAAGGATTGTAGGCATGAGCAATGCACCCATCCAGTTACCTTTTTCTTTACATGTCATCTACTGTGTGGTCTTAATTTTATTATTATTATTATTATTTCTTTTTTAAGATAACTTGAAAATATTCAATTATTTGCTTGAGTATACTTAAACCCATTTGGAATGAGTACTTCAAGTGGCTTTATGTTTGTTTTTCTGGGAAAAATTTTACTCAATTGATATTTGTTCAATTTTGTTTTCTGATTTTTGTAACACTTCCATTAATGTTGTTGTTCATGTTTGTGTAATTGGGGTGCTTATCGTAAGAATTAAAGAAAGAGGAAAGAAACATGAAAGGTGGCTTGATGGGTAAGACAGGTTTATTTTAGAGAAAACAAACGTGAGAGGGGTATTTGTCGGTGTTAGGTTAGATGCACACTCTCTTACGGACTAAGAGTTTCTAAGGATTTAGGGTGGGAGAGTTTATTAAAGTCTTGGACTGCTTCTGTGTTCCTTTGTTGTGCTTATTTGGGAGGGAGAGTTGTGTGTTTGTTCCCATACATTTTTCTCCAGCTGCAGGCATACGCCCGACTCTGCTTTTAGCTTCCCTATTTTAGTGCACCTAAAGGGAAAGGTATGTGTTTATTAAGGTCCACTGTTTTACTGGGGCCCATTGTAGAAGGGTGAAGTTTTGCAGTTACCCAAGAGACTTTTTCCCCACCTTCTTCTGTGCTTGAACTGTTTTATCTTTGTTTTACTGTCTGTTTTTTCTGGCTGCTTGTAGTTAGAAGAGAAGTGATTTTCTTGAAATGCATGAGGCTAGAAAAGGCACTGGAACTTAAAGTGGCAGCTTTTGCTCGAGATGATAGTGCTCCTGCTCTGTCATTTATAGTGTCTTAATTTGAGTGTCCTCATCTATGAATATAGTAAAGTCAGATATTTAGTGTTTCTTTTGATTTTGTTTGCTTTCATATTAAAGAGAGGAGTTGTGTGCTTTCAGCTGTTTTAGGTCTCTTATAATGTGCAGGATGTAAAATTTTCACTGTTATGTCTCTCTCTTTGTATCATTTAATTGCCAATTAGTGTTTTCCCTTCCTACTTTAAATATTTCCCCTAGTGTGAGTTTTAATGACAGTTTTTTTCAAATTAATTACAGTATATATTTTTTGGTTCCTTCCATGGGGACATATTTTTTCTATGCACTGAACCACCAGATGTAATTAATATTTCAGACTACAACATTAATGTATTTAGTCCTTCTGGAAACAACATTAGATCACTCTTAGGATCCACTGTTCCGTCTCTTCCTGTTTCATTCAGTCTTTCTAGGTCTGTCATTGCTGGCTCCTTGCCCTTCCATGGGGTGGAGTTTGTGGAGGAATGTGAATCTATCTATGCTGTGATTTGGTGTTTTTTTCTGTTTTTACATATATATGTACATATATATATGTAAAAATAATATGTGTATGCAAAAAATACATATGTAATTATGTAACGTCAGGCATTCTCTGCCCTCAAGTTATGCTAAAAGATGGTTTTTAGGTGTTTTTTTTTTTTTTTTCAGTATTACTTTTAAAGGAAACATGACAAACAGAGACCTAAGCACTGCTTTTGTCTTCAACCATCAGCAGTCCTTTATTCTTGTTTAAAAACTATTTTAAATTTAGGACATAGTAATTCAAGTGTTGTTCATACTATTCAACTAATTCATACAAATTATCCATAGTAGATTTGTTTTACAAAATTTAATGTAAGTTTTTTGATGTATATTTTTATTTATTTATTTATTTATTAAATTTTTGCTGCTGTTGTTGTTTAGAGACAGAGTCTCACTCTAACACCCACACTGGAGTGCAGTGGTGCAACCTTGGCTCACTGTAACCTCCACCTCCCAGGTTTAAGCAATTCTCATTCCTCAGCATCCTCTGTAGCCGGGAAAACAGGTGACTGCCACTGCACCTAATATTTTCTTTCTTTTTTTCTTTTTTTTCAGTAGAGACAGGGTTTCACCATGTTGACCAGGCTGGTCTTGAACTCCTGACCACAAATGATCAAGTGATCTGCCCACCTCGGCTTCCCAAAGTGCTGGGTGTCACAGTGCCTGGCCTCTGATACATATTTATTTTAAATGTTTCTCAAATACTATTTTTTTCGGTTAGAAAGAAAAAAATATTTCGGAGAATTACCATACACTAAAACCTCTATATGTGTTGTCGTTTACTGCACAGAACAATCTGGCAGAGTATGTCTTATTATTCCGGATACGTACATCAAGAGACTGTAAATCAACAGCAGAATGGATTCAGCATTTGAACAAAAGTTTTATATTATTCAAATTACCGTGCATGTTTTTATTCCATCAAAGTTTTAATCCAATTTCAAGTTCTACTTAATATTATACTGTTTATGAAATTGTTATTCAAATAATAGAGTCATTTAACCACAGATCACCAGAATCAATGAGTGCAAATGCATACAAGGAAAAGAATTGGGTCATATATTTGAAAAATGATTTGCTAATCTTTAAAGGAAGAATAACAACAACAAAAAAACTAAGATAATCATTTGTGGGATTCAATAAATCAATGAAATACTATTTCCAATTTTTATCAAAAGAGATATTATTACTATTAAAGAGTATGTATCTTACTCTACTATCATTATTTAATAGGTATATTGCTTTAGATTTAATGTAGTCTAATCATTAATCATGCTTCTGTGATCAAAGCAATATCATAGTATTATAAATATTTTGTAAGACTCACAAGCACTTTCAGAGAAAAAAATATATTTATATTTATATTAAAATCAATTATATATCTATTAATATCCTTTAGGGTCAACAAAGTGTCTGTGACACAGCAACATCCACATTTAATAGTAATTTAATTTTTTTCTTTAAAATACTTTTTCTTCTTATTTTTAATCATTATTTGTGTATATGTAGACATTTTATAGCTTCTCTACTATATCAAATATGAATAAACAACAGTACCACTATGAAAAGATATTTTAAGTTGAATTTTTAACTTAAACTTCAATAAATATATTTACTAGTAAAATAAGTTTCAAATCAATTTTGTCAAATTAATTTTAAATACATTATCTCTGAATTGAAAAAATGATTTAATCAGAAGCCTAAATATATAGCCCATTTTATTTAAAATATTTCTAATCATACTATATGAATTAAGAGAAAATAATCTTTATTATACTGCTGACTGGGTAAAGAGTAGTGAAAACTTGTAAGTAGAAAAGAAAGGAATGCCATATGAAGGTCATATACTAAAACTGATTCTATAAAATGGATTTGATTTATGTTCGCATGCTGACCATTCCCAATATAATTACACACTACCGCCTTGACCATCACAAAGGCCAAATAAATTGACTAGATCAGCAAAGGGTTGAACTTGAGGTAATCGAAGTACAGATATTGGCTTTTTGGAACAAAGCAGACTTAGAGGCAGTGGAGTGTGGATAATATCCACTTTGCTTATACAGTTTTCCTCAAGGTCTTGGCCTACATAAAAGGAAGTGGATGTGTCCTAGTGGGATTGTGCATTCACAAAGATATTTATTTAAATTTCATGTTCAATGTACTATGTAAAATTTAATGTAGACAGCTTAAAAACATGCTTAAAAGTAACACTTACTGATTAAAAAAATACTTGATTGCGTCTAAACACAGGTATTTCAAACAGTATAAGTAACTTATCACTTTGAGACATATTTGTGAAATGAATGAAAGTAAATTTCCAGAGCTTCCAGTTTACAGTCTCTGTGCTTTTTTATTTTTAATCTCTTCTTCCCATTCTCTCCTTTCCCATTCAAGTGAGAAAACCAGCACTAAAAAAAATAAAATTAAATAAAATAAAAGCTGGCAGCACCTTTGCACAAAATGTGACTTTCTTGTTGTGAATACATCACCCTATTAGGTGATACTAAATTGAAATCTCCAGAAAAAAGTTTTACCCTGAATTATACAAAATCAAACGTATAATTATATTTAGATCAAATGCACTTCAGAATGTGGAAAGAAAAATTAGGAAAGTTGTATGAAGAAAGAAGGATAACAGGTATCATTTGCCTATCATGTGTTTGGCAGAGAGTTAGCAGTTTAAATACATGAATTTGTTGAATCAACTATGGCTTTTATTATTCCTCTTCACCATTTAAGTAATGGAGTCTCAGTGAAGCTTAGAATAGTGTTTAAAGCCGCAGAGTTGTTTGACATACTCTTTAGAATAGCTCTATAAAAGGTGCACTGAGTTAAATACCGGGCTTCTGCCCAGGATGACAGGAGGCTAATGAACGTAGGGAAACAGTTCCTCAACTGTGTGCTAAAGCAACACAGAGCACTACACGTAACTCACAGGGACTCTGTAGAATATTTTACATTTTTGATGGAAACAAAAGGACATTCAACATCTGTCAGGCAGCACACAAAATACTAGTATGAGTTCACAGTTATAATATTTGATTATCCTACATTCTTTTGTTGATGCCGTATTTGTGAGGTTGAGTTTTTGTAGTTGCGGTAATAAAAGTCAAGTACTGCATGAAAATCAGTGTAAAATTATAAATCAGGATAGTGAGAGTCAGTAGAATTTCAAGTCATTGTGTCCTGACGGGGGCACGCATCCCATAAGTAAATGTGGTTATTAAAGATAAAACATACAATTATGGTTTTTTTTTTAACTTATATGTTTGTTCTTTCGAATGACTCTTAAATTGTTAAGACATAAATACTCGTTAAGGATTTTGGACTTACTATGTAGTTAAAAATAGAAACTCATAGATATTTACAAAGCAGCAATACAGTCAGAGCTTCGTGAACCAAAAACATTTTCAAATCTCTGGCATGGGGTTTATACCAGTGTCCTCAGGTTGTAATCTCGGTGTAATCGACCTGAAACAAGTTAGGGAAACTCAGTTTTCTTACTTGAAAAATGTGAGCAAAACTTTAAGTATCTCAGGAGTTATTTTATTCTTTCATAATTAAGTGCTTTAATGTAAATAAAGCATGTAAAATAGAATAAGGTACATGCTAATACTAGCTAAATAGGTCTTTTCTAGAAGCATAAAAACACACTGCATGAACCATGTTTTGGAACCTAAGGAACTGACAATTTTTAAATAATGAATTGATAACTGCTCTAGTAGCTATATGTCAGAATGTATATGTTTCATTATAGTGTTATAGTGTTATAAAGCTACATGAAAACACAGAGTAAAATGTGCACGGTTTATATTTAAGGTAAGTAATACTTGTTTATTTTGTTTAAGAAAATCTCTGTTCATCAACCACACATGTAATTGAAAACACTGATTAATAAAACTGTATGAAATTATTTAGACTATTAGCATGTAAATTTTAATCTACATTCTCATAAAATCTACACAAATAACAGCTAATCTAAACAGTTTGGTATTTTATGGATGCAAAGATAGACGTTGGCATACTTTTTCAAATTGTAAAAGAATGATCAATATCAAACTGGGTATACTGTTTACCACTTGTTGAAGAAAGAAAGGACTATGTTTATGGATTTCACAAAGGCCATCTAGGGTATAGATGACATGTCTGACAATGGATTGAGCACACTGATGTTCTTTTTATTAATTTCCTAAACGTGTACTTATGTATCTTATGTTTTATTAATTTTCAAAAATACTTTAAAAAGAGACATCATTATAAAACATAGCCCTTGCTTTTGAAATGCAGAGAAGCTTAGCAATATACCCACATTTTACATTTATATTTACATTACATTTCTTTCTGATATCTCAGCACCACTGGAACATAGGAATTTAAGGTGCAGAAAACTGTGAAAGAAATTGCATCTCCTGCTGAAGTCTTACCTAGCATGAACATTAACTTTTTCTGTTAATAAGCATGAGAACATTTGTCTTTAAAAAATTACACTGACTAAATTACCATCATATTAAAATATGAAACAGTTTTAATTATGCTATTATACTTTAAAATTATCTCATACAGTGAGATTCCTAAGAAAGCAAAAACAAGGTGGTAACATTTTGGATGAAACGATTATTCCTATCCTAGTGACCCTCACCAATTTTCCCACTGTGAAATTGCACGGCAGAGTGTCTGAATAATACCGCTAATCCATTTGAAATATTAAACCTAATAAGATTTTCTTTAAAGTATGAAAGTCAAGCTTTGGGGCATGAAATAAACTACAAACATGGAAAATGGCAGAGTCTTTCTGATTAGTCTGACAGGGCGTCAGTCCTGACAGATACTTATTCTTGGCACCATCATTCTGAAATAAATTTGTCAGAAAATAAGCCTACTTGTCAAATTTCATAATGCTGGCAAGCTTATTTCTACTGTTTCAACAATCATTTGTGATTAAAAGCTAAGTTGAGAAAAAAGGTTGATAGAATGTGTTAGTTCTAACATTAAGTCACTGAAAAATTGTATGTATGTATATACATGTTATTTATGAAACTTATTGATATATCAGTACCAACTTACCTTTCTATCTTCTCTATTAAGCCGTTGTGCATCACTAAGTTATTTTTAATATTTTTATTTTATAAAATAAACACAATCCATTATTAATTTTTATTAGATAATTGGATTATTCTCCTCTTATTTTGATTTATTTATTTATTTTTGAGACAGATTCTTGCTCTGTCATATAGGCTGGAGTGCAGTGGTGCAAGCTTGGCTCACTGCAATCCCTGCCTCCCAGGTTCAAGCGATTCTCCTGCCTCAGCCTCCTGAGTAGCGTGGACTACGAGCGCATACCACCACATCCAGCTAATTTTTGTATGTTTAGTATGAGGTTTCACCATCCTGGCCAGGCTGGTCTCGAACTCCTGACCTCAGGTGGTCTGCCCCCGTTGGCCTCCCAAAATGCTGGGATTACAGGTGTGAGCCACTGTGCCCAGCCTCTCCTCTTATCTTTAAATCATATGTGTATTTCTTTACTTTTCTTCTCTTGGTCCAATGTACCATCTTGAATATCCTTGGAGTCTATTATTTGTAGAATTTTTAAATGAAGCCTTTACCCAAGTAACTTCTAGTTTAAAATATAATTGACACAAAAAGGGACATCATGCTGAGAAAAAAACTCATCTTCAAAGACATGTATTACTCAATTCATATAGCACTCCCTAAATTTGGAAAAAATAATAGAGCTATAAAATAGATTTAGTGGGTGTCAGAAGAGAGGGACAGGAAGGATGGCTGTTATTACAAAGGGGTAGCATAAAGAAGATCTTTGTGGTGATGAGATAGTTCTATATGCTGATTGCTGTGTTGGTAAAATGAACTTATACATGTGATAGGTGACATGGAACATAAACATTTTAAACTAATGTCACTTTTCTGGTTTGATATTGTTTTATCTGTATGTGAATCGTAACTAATTGGGAAAACTACACACAGCATGAATAAAACTTCTTTGCATGATCTTTACAATCTCCTGTACACCTAGAATTATTTCAAAATTAAATGGATAAAAGTGATAAAAGACTACTTTTTAAAATAATTCTAATATAGAACAATCTTAGTGCTTAATTTGAACAACAGTTAAATAGGGTTTGAGAGAATTTTTGTTTTTGAAAGTTAACAGGTGATGCAGCTATGAACATTGAGAATAAAGCCCCATCTTACCAAAACTAATTAATTTAGTAAATTCAATAAGTGCAAGTAGTAATTTAAGTGAGAAAATATAGCTTGACATTAATTTAAAAATATATTTATTAAAGACTTGTGCATGTATTCAAGCTTACACTGTTCCATAGATTTTAACATAGTTATGCTTCTTGCCCTGAGAAACATAGAATTCTGTGAAAAAATTTGAAATGTACATATATAAAATGAATAGTAGAAAAATGAAATGTGTATATCTGGTTTCCCAAGACTTGTTGATAGTAAAGCCCTGAAAACTAGACATTGGTAGAAAGATAAGGAAAGGAGACAATGATGGCAATGAATCTTAAAGCCTAACAGGAGGGAAAACAATTATCTAGCAGTAGTATTTGAAAAATTCTGAAAGTTTCTTAGAAAAAAATATTAGCATTATTTTGGCAATATTCTATGTTACATAATTGACAAAACACTCAAACCTACATATCCAGAAAAGAGTTGGATGTATGTATATATTGGGAGTCTCAGATTGTAAAGTGTTATAAAAAATAAGTTATAATGTATGGACATTAAAACTGTTTTCCCTAGAAATGATCCAAACTACCAGTGATGATATTTAGAACATTAGAAGCTTCCTTAGCCAAGTGGATTGTTCTTAGAACTTCAAGTTGCTGGTAAAAAATCAATGATGTCACCAAGACAGCTCATAGAAAAAAAACACTACATGAATAATTAGAAAGTGAGCTGAAAAATAAGACAAATATTTTAGTTTGTTGTTTTTTATTATTTTGCTATGACAGAATTATCACAGACTGGGTCATTTATAATGAACATAATTTTTTTTTTCTCACAGTTTTTGAGGCTGGGAAATCAACATCATGGTGCTGGCATCTGGAGAGGACCTTCTTGCTACATCAGCACATGACAAAAGGCAGAAGGCAAAGAGGTGAAAAGAGGCCAAACTTGCCTTTTCATAAGGGCACCAATTCCGCCCAAATAGGGACAAAGTCCCCAAATCACTATAACCACCCGAAGTTCTCACTTTCTAATACCACCACAATGGCAAGCAAATTTCAGCATGAATTTTGGAGAGGTCATTTGCACCATAGCACCAAGGAACTTGGAAACAATATGCCTTTCAATAAATGAATGGATAAACAAACTGTAGAACATTCAGACAATGGAATATTATACAGAGCTAAAAGGAAATGAGCTGTCAAGTCATGCGGAAACATAATGGGACCTAAACTATAGTTTGTTAAGTAAAAGGAGTCAATCTTAGGAAACTATAGTCTACCATATAATTCCAGCTATGTGACCTTCTAGAAAAGAAAGAAGTATAGAGATGGTTAAAAAGTCAGTCATTACCAGGGATTAAGGGCTTGAAAGGGGAAGGAGGGATGAATAGATCAAGGACATAGGCTTCTTAGGACAGGGAATTTACTCTGTATACTATAAAGGTAGATACATGTCTCTGTACATTTTCCAAACACATGGAATGTACAACACAAAGAAGAAACAATTGATGACCCAATTAACTGATGACACATTGTTCTTAAGTAAACAATGTGTCAATATTGGTTCATGAATTGCAGCAAATATACCACACTCACCTTTGAAATTAATATTATATTGGTGCAAAAGTAATTGAGTTTTGGGTCATTACTTAAAAAAAAGTCAAAAATTGTAATTACTTTTGTACCAACCTAATGATAGAGGAAATTGTGTGTGGATGAGAGGTTGTATATTAGAACTGTCTATGTATCACTCAATTTTTCTGTAAACCAAAAACTGATCTAAAAATTTAATTAATTAAACTAGTCTAAGGAATAAGGGAGTTTAGATAAGTGGAGTAGTCTTTTTTTTTTTTTCTTTATTTAACAAATGTTTATGAAACGATGTCTATGGATCAGGCACTGGTGCTGATTATTGAAGAAAATAATGAAAACTGTAAGCTTCACAAAGCTTACAGTTAATTGCTTCCACTAAGTCCAGTGTGGCATTTAAAAATGAGACAATGGAATTAGCACTATATACATTTTTTGGTTTTGCTATATGTACTTAACACACCATGTAGTGCCTTCTCCAGCACTCACTTAAATTTGTAATTACTTATTATCTAAATTCCTTATTTGAATATAATCACTAATGTCAGAAACATTATTTCACCACTGTGTAGCTACCAGCTAGCCTAATACCAATACCACAGCTGACACATGCACAAATACGTGTGCATGAATATACATAAAGTCTAAAATTATGTATATATCTATAAAGCATTGTTAAAGCACATTCTAAAGAATAACAAAAATAAAAATGAATTCGAACAGTGAGAATTCTGGAAGTAGATATTGTGTAAAAACATTTACTTGAAAGTGAAGCAAAATATAACCGTTCAGTAGTGATGTGAAGAAGTCATAGTGTTCAGAAAAAGGTAGTTTAGACATTTTTAAGAAAATGAAAACTCATGAGTATTTTTCTAGGTGGATGTTACAAGGAACTCTAGTGGGTGAAGAACAAACAGTTCAGGGACTAAATCTAATTTCAAGAGAGTGCATGTTTTATGTTATCTGGTCCAAACTTTACCGTATTTTTAAAAATTCTTAAAATACTATTTTTATTTAAATTGCTTCAATGTATTTCAATGACAATTTATTTAAAAAAGCAAAAAACGGGCCAGGCGTGATGGCTCACTCCTGTAATCCCAGCATTTTGGGAGGCCAAGGTGGGCAGATCACGAGGTCAGGAGTTCGAGACCAACCTAACCAACATGGTGAAACCCCATTTCTAGTAAAAATACAAAAGCTAGCTGGGCGTGCTGGTGGGCACCGGCAATCCCAGCTACTAAGGAGGTTGAGGCAGGAGAATCACTTGAACCCGGGAGGCGGAGGTTGCAGTAAGCCGAGATGGTGCCACTGCACTCCAGCCTGGGTGACTGAGTGAGACTCTGTCTCAAAAAAAAAAAAAAAAAAAGCAAATAACCACATTATTTATTTTATTTAGAATGTTAATGGGGACAACAAATGAACAAAGATTTCTAACTGCTGTTTTAAAATGTGTTTTGATTTTGTTACTATAGTTGGCACTCTATAATGAGTGAAATATCCAACAGTTTATTTCAAATAAAAGTCACACTACAGAAGATGAATTAAAATTAAACTTGTTTTACATGAAAATGTTGAATGGTATATTTCTAGTCTTTCTATTTGTTATATCCAACTGATGTAAAATATGTTTTGCTAATGAACTGTTATTTATTTACAGAAACATGGCAATCATCTGTAAAGATAATTTACTTTCTTTTTATTAAGTATTGTGGATTACATGTTCTTGATTATCAAGTATTGCAGTTATTTGAAATTTTTCATATATGTAGACTAATATCTATAAGATCAATATTGAACAATCAGCTTATTTTACTGATTCAAAATATGCCTCTGCAGACATCAAAGCTTTAGAATCATTATCATGTTCATCAACTATAATAAGCAGTAAAAAGGTCATTAATAATTGTGACTAAAAGTATATAATTTTGACGAAATAATTTGAAATATGTGCAAATATATTTAATATATTTATTTGATGTTTTATTTATTTAATTAAAATACATATATATATATATATATATGAGCTATTTTTCACCAGATTTACTGCACATACATGTATACATGTCCAGAGGATGGAAAAGTTTTTTGGCATTAATTTAATATATGGTGTGATTGATGGCTTCTAACAAAAATGATTTCATGTGGAAGATAATTGAGTACATTTTTATATTAGTTATTGTATATTTTTAGTGACCCAACAATGAGACTTTTGATGAGGTGAAATAGGGATATAATCTTTGGGGTCCTTAATGAATGTAATTTAAAAAACATTCTGACTTCTGAGAAGTCAGGTGTCTAGCAGTAAAGAGCTCAATCAACAAATGTTTTACCAGTTCAAAAAATAAAAATAAAACCTCCAGCAAACGACTTACTAACTAAAACAAAACGTGGAAAGAGAATATTATGACAGTGATTTAGATTAAAGTGCGACTTTTGGCTAAATAAATAGTAACACTCTTAAGGCACTTCAAAATGGGCACGAAAACAATATTGGAGAAAACAAATAAAGAGGAGTTTAGGAAATTCTGAGCCATTTCAAGAATAGCCAAATATTTTGAGAGTAACGAGGAGAGGGGAGTAGATGTGAAAACTGAGAATAAAATCCTAAACCCCTCACCAACTGAGCAATTTTCTCTTGGCCAACAGGGCTCCAGAGAAACCTTAAAAACTGAGTTTCTGGCCATGATAGGGAAGCTGGACAAGCCTCATGACTCATTATGTCCCCTCCCTTTGGGAGTTGAAGGAACAGCAACTCATCAGATTTAATTAGAAACAAACAAACAAACGCATATATACACATGTATATATGTGTGTATATATATATAATGAGTGTATATATATATATAATGTGTGTATGTGTGTGTGTGTACATATATATATATAAAATCAGATTAACAAAGCAGAGTCTTTGTGGAAATAAGATATTAAATTATAAAGAAAGACCTAAGGCCATGCAAGGCGAGGCCATCAATCTTGCTACACAGCATCCTTCTCTTAACATAAAACATTTGTTTCTACTGACTTCAAGTTTAGACAGAGACTCCTTCGACTAACTGCAAATAAAGAATGGTCAAGTCCCCCTGTGACTTGTAAGAGCCCACTTCATGATATCCTGCTTTGTGGGGGCAAACCAGTGTTTATGTTTCATATATTGGTTTATGCTTTTGCCTGTAACTTCTTCCTCCCTGAAATGTATAAAACTAAACTGTGATCTGACTGCCTCCGCTGCCCTTTCTCAGTACTCCTTGAGACTAGTTCCCCAGGCTACAGCCACTCATATTGGCCCAGAAAAAAGCTCTTTCAAAAACACTGTGCAGAGTTAGGTTTTTCCACTTGCAAATAGCAATAGCATCGTAATCAGGGAATAAACATCAATGGTAGAAGCTCATATGTAATCTCATAATATTCTTCAGATAACTACTAGGGCTTACCATTTCTAGAACTTCATAGTCTTTTGGGAGACTTTCTGCATTTAAGGACATGCTCATGGGACAAAGGCAGACATGTCTAATTAGAGATAACCCCAGAAGGGCAGTCTATCTTCTCACGCTCAGGCCTAACATATGTGGTTAAAAATATTGAAAAAATAAACTGATTTTCATGCTAAAGACAAATATGACTCATATAAGATGGGAAGTTTCAAGGAAATCTCTTGCCCATTTTGTCAGAGAAAAGAGAAATTTGGTCATAGCTGCTCACGTTCAGCCCTAGAACGGTGACTAGAAAAAGTCAAGACGGGAAGTAGAAAAATTTGAAGAAACTTAGAGAACATGACATAAAAAGTTGTAATGGAAAAACAACACCAAAATAATTATAACCCATGGGAATACAAACAAATCTATAACTCATATACAACAATATAAAGTGATATAAGAATAAATTTACTGATGTGAAAACTCAATATATAACCTTTGACAATGTAAAATGTTGAAATAAAACACAAGATTTCAAAGATATCAAATAAAACAGTAAGGATAAAATAGCTTGAATGTAAGCTAAAATAATACTCAATTATAAATTGAATACATTGGCCTAAAAATAAATACACATTGTGAAAACAATCTTGAGGTTATCATCAATAATGTTAAAATAATTAAAGAGGATAGTAAAGATAATTAAAGAGGATAATAAAGATAGGCTACACAGAAAATAAAATATACATATAACTGTGGTACTGCAAATAAAACAGAAAAAGACATAACATAATAGTGAAGTTTTCCGACTAATATTATCAGTTGACTTGATCCCCAATTCCTGTCTTTCTAATGAAATGATTTGCAATCCTGGAAAAACTATGAAAACAAGTGAAGTTTTATTTAGTATTATGACGATGTTTTTTTTGTTTTTTTTTTTTTTTTTTTTTTTTTTGAGATAGAATTTCACTTTATCGCCCAGGCTGGAGTGCAGTGATGTGATCTCTGCTCCCTGCAACCTACGTCTCCCGGGTTCAAGTGATTCTCCTGTCTCAGCCTCCTGAGTAGCTGGGATTACAGGCGTACTCCACCATCCCCAACTAATTTTTGTATTTTTAGTAGAGATGGGGTTTCACCACGTTGGCCAGGCTGTTCTTAAACAACTGACATCAAGTGATACTCCTGCCTCGGCCTCCCAGAGTGCTGGGATTGCAGGCGTGAGCTACCGTGCCTGTCCACAAATCAAGTTTTATATACATATTTTGGTTTGGAAAGAAGAAGGGAAAATTTTACATTGCATACACATTAGAGAAAACTCAAGTATCATGTAACAAAATTAATTAAAGCTAAGAGCCTGTCCTAATGGTTTTATGCAATTGGTATGAGCCTAAGAAGCTGAAGAACAGAAACTTAAAGACTGAAAGGAAAACAGTGATAGGTCCTCTGATCTTAACTATCTAGAAAGTCAGAAACGTATTCATACTTTCAGAAAAGAAATACTTTTTTCTCACCCCTCCTAGGTTCTGTGATTGAGGACCTGTGAATTAAACTGGCAAAAGATAGATTAGAAAACCAAACACATGTAATCATATTTGAATGAAAATTCACAGAAAAATGTGTGACTCATAGGAATAGTTTAATTTGTGGTTTATGTACCATCTTAATAGGGCAAGAGGCAGGAGAGAATGGCACTTAAGAGAAAACAAATGACTATTTGGGAAGATAAGTGAGCCCTTAGGTGAACAGAGGGGAGATAAGATAGTCTGTGGCAACGTAGGTTTCAAGTGGTGTAGAAACTTCTCATCTCCAGTAACAGTCAATTTTGCGTGGTTGCTCTTGGGAGGAAATTTATCACAATTGTGTTCTTTTCATTCTTCTGGAAGGCTCTGCTTTTGGGCAGATGGAAGATTTCAGGAATTCAAATGCCTTCTACTTGAAATCATTCTTTATTTTTTATTTTGGCCACAGTAGTGTGTTCTGGACGCCTTCAATATGTAACTGGGTCCACCGATGTGCTGTTCTGTCGATACAAAACTTAACAGGAAAATATCCAGTCAAAGGCCTGTGTAGCAGGAGGAAAGGACCCCAGCAGTTTAACATTATCTTATAAGATTTTTGGCATTATAACGTAATTCCAAAATGCTTGTAGTGGTGCCAAATCACACTACTTAGTGAGGCCGGAATGGACTAGGAAAGGAACACAGAAATCATTACTGAATGTCAAAATAATAAAAAAAAGTGCGTGCGTGCATGAGCTATGTATGTGTATACATATATACAGTTTTATATATTTATATGAATATAGTAGATTCTACCTGGAGTAACCAGAAAACTACAACACCCAGTGACTCTAGACCATGAGATTTGCATTGCTACAATAACAAAATAATTATTACTAAGAAATAATTTACTATGATATTAAAGCACAAAAGTATTTGTCTACATTGAGAATCAAAGATGGAATAAACTATTACATTTACTCTCCAAATCTGTTAATTTTAAAAATTATTTTTAAATACTTAAATACAAAATAAATGAAGAATGTATTATATATGGCAAGATATATACTTTATGGCAAGGACCAGGTTGTCTCTGAGGGAAAAAAGTGCACTTTCTAGCATTAAAAATATACCACTATTTAAAAAAAAAATTTCCATGTAGAAATGTACAGTAGACAAGAGAGTGCAAAAGAGATATATAATTGAATCACTCCTAATGCAAGATAGAGAAATAACAAGATAGGAAATAAGAAAGAGAAGTTCAAAGAGAATTTTGTGAATAAAAAGAATTATACATCATACCATGGATCTAAAAGGACTCCTTAAAGGGTATAATTTAGAGGCAATAGGATAGAGGTAACAATTGAGAATTTTATATTATCATTTTTCTCAAATTTCTAGAAATCAAGAGAATGAGTGACAGATGTGGAGAACTGGGTTCCTGCACCATCAAGGATTTTAGGATGGGTGTGCAGTTCTCAAAGATGCTGAATTCCTCACCTCCAGTTATGAATGACATCTTCTCTTTTCCCCAGTATGATAGATAATATTATACACCGGTATGTGTCATCTACGTGAAAAATTTGGGAAACCTTCTACTAGGCCATAGGTACTGACACACAGAACCTAAACACCTGCTGTAGCTACCCAATTTCTAGTCACTAGTGATGATGCACCAATGAACCAAATGAACCAAATACCTTCCCACGCATGTGGAGCTTTAATTTTATTTGTGTGGAGAAAGGAAATGAAGCAAATAACCAATAAACATGTAAAAATTCAGATGACCCTAAACGATACAAAGAAAAAAAAAGATGACACATAAAGAATGCATTTTCCTGTTGGGGCTACAGCAGTATCTCCCAGCCGCATGCTCTTCTAGAACCTTGACACTGTCTCCTCAAGAAGAAAATTCGAATCCCTCTGTGTTGAGTTTGAGCTGGCCAGATTACTTATATCCAAGAAGATGTGATGATGTTTGATACCTAGTCAGCATGGACTGCTGTAAGAAAAGACCACAGACTGGGGGCTTGAGCAACACGAAGATATTAGTCACAGATCTGGAGGCTGGGAAGTCCAAGTTTAAGATGCCAGCAGATCCAGTGTCTGGTGAGGCTCTACTTCCTTGTTGGCAATTGTCCATCTTTTCATTGTATCCTCACGTGACTGACAGCAGGGTGAGAAAGCTCTCTGTAGCCTTGTTTTATAAGAGCACTAATCCCATTCTGGTGGGCTCCACCCTGATGACTGAAAAACCTCCCAAAGGCCACTCCTCCTAAAATAATCAGACTGGGGATAGGATTTCAATGCTTGAAAATTTGGAGTGAGGACACAAGCATTCAATCCATAATGTGTGACTTCTAGTCTGAGTCAGTAGAAGATGTGCAGCTTCTTCCTGGCTCTTTTAGAACACTGGTTCTCAGGTTACTCCCTCTTGGAACACTGCCTCTCAGAACCTGCTACAATACGTGGGAGCTCAAGACACAAGGAAAATCCACACTCCTTCCAAGACTGTTCAACAGTCTCAGCTGAATGTAGCTTTGGGTCATCCAGTACAAATGCCAGATGTGAAGTGAAGGCTCTGGGAATTAAAGCTCAAGCCTTTCAAACCAGCCTAGCTGAGGCGCCAGACAGTGTGAAATCACGAGAATCTCTTTCTAATGTGCCCGGTTCTAACTCCTGAACCACAGAGAAAAAAAGGCTGATTATTTTGACTACATAACTAAAAAACACATACAATTTAAGTGAGACTAAAAGCAACAAAAAATAAAAAAAAAGTACTTGAAAAATATATAAAATGCAAATAATCTGCTTTATTATGTCTTGTTATATAAGATTTTCCAAAATTTAATAAAGAAAAATGAAAGCAACATCAAAATGTACATAAGGAACAATTTACAGATGATGAACTCACCTACACAATACCTATACGAACATATCAAATTGTATTTAAGTATGGAATTTTCCTCAAGATAAAGTTTAATTATAAAAAACAAAATCAAATACAAATGACAGAACAATTCACACTTAAGAGGGAGTCTTCAACTGCATCTCTAAAATTAATTTTTTCACATTATTACTAGTAAACAAGAGAACTTGTTTACAGAGTAACAATTTAGAGTTTCGTATGTATTGGGGCTGGCTCCATTACTCTATTTTTTGTTGTTGTTTTGATACACTTAATATTTAATTAAAAGAAATCGTGTTGTTCTGTCCCATGCCATTGAACTTTAATTGGCGATCCTTACAGTCAGTGAAAGTAGAAAGAATGTATTGTACTAGCAGTAAAACACAAGTTTCCTTCTCCAGCAATATTCAATACCAAGTAACAATGAAGTGGCACCCAAAATTTTCTTAGGAAAAAATGTAGCTTAAATGTATGCTACCATAGCACATTGAAAAAAAGAAAACATAAAATAACAAAGAACACTCTGGAACATGAAAAAAAGATGAAAGATTTCAAAATCACACCACCTATGAGTCAGATATGATTTGAATAGGTGTACCCTCTAAATCTCATGTTGAAATGTGGTCTCCAGTGTTGGAGGTGGGGCCTGGTGGGAGGCCCTGTCAGCATTCATATGTTTACTGCAGCACTGTTTACAGCAACAGGTATGGAATTAACCTAAGTGGTTATCAACTGGTAACTGGATTAAAAAACATTTTAAAAATGTTGTAAGTGTTATATATGTGTGTGTGTGTGTATATATGTACATACACAGTATATATACATTATGTGTATATATACTATATAGTATATATGCATAGTAATATATATACATAGTATATATACATATATACATATATAAAGGCACATACTATATAGTATACATATATAGTATATACTATGTATATATACCATGTTTATATGTATATATATAGTGTATATATACTGTGTATGTACATACATGTGTATATATGTGTGTATATATGTATATATGTGTGTATATATACAGAGTATATATACTGCATATATATTTATATATAGACACACACACACATATATATGTGTATATACATACACACAATGGACTACAACTCAGCTATGAAAAAGAATATAATGGTGTCTTTTGCAGCAGCATGGATGGACCTGGAGGCCATTATCTTAAGTAAAATAACTCAGAAAACTAAAATCAAATACTACATTTTCTCACCTATAAATGGGAGCTAAATAGTATATACACGTGGACATAGAGTGTAGAATAATAGACACTGGAATCTTGGAAGTGGGGAGAGTGGAAGGAGACTGAGGGATGAGAAATGTCTGAA